>NC_091283.1:172883771-173483771 GCF_032444005.1 Ranitomeya imitator
CCACCTCAGATGTTGCCTTGTGCAGAAGTCTGTTTTTAGAGTGAACCTTTGACTGTTTAAAAGTAACATGAGCAGCTTCTTTCTTTGTCGCTGTAATGAACCATTAAGATGGAACCATTTAAAAACCAGTTGTTTTTAGTTTGAGGAGCAACCTCTGTCTTTAGCTGCTGCTTTTGTTTTGTTTGTTGTTTTTTTTTTTTTTTGGGGGGGGGGGGGGGGGAGGGAGACTCAGACATCAATTAATTCAAAATGGTCTGTTTCCATGGTCTGAAATCATCATTTCCAAAAAAAAAAAAGAAAAATTATGCTCCAAAATACGAGCTGAAAACAAACATACAGTGGTGCAGATTTCTAAATGTGCTGCTGATTTTCTGTGACATTGGAGGACGCTTTTACAGACATTATAAAAAAATGTGGCCTACCGGGGAATCTGTTTAGCATAATGCCACTAGGTGTTATCTGCGTTGGATTTGTCATTTTCCCTGGACATAAAAATCTTTGTTTCAACTGGAAAATTTTAATTCTTAATTAAAGGTGAGGTGTTCTCATTCTCCAATTTTAGCTGATCAACCTTCCACCAATAATTTATTTAAAAGGGTTCCTCTACTTTGAACAAAAATGAATTTATTGTCACTTTCTGTAACTGATATGGCTCCATTTCAGGCTTCCCCAGTTTGCTCCCTGACTCCTACAGTCTTGGCATGCCCCATCGATTAATTGACCAAAGAATGGGATGTCATCATTTCTTGTCCCACTAGAGACCGCTGGAGCAAACTGGGGGTTAAACCGGAGGTTTAAAGCTTGCGATTATACAAATCTTTCATTAATTTTTAACTGCCCTTCCTTTTACATTTTTTTAAGCTGGACAACCACTTTAAATCAATTAGAAGCCTGCCCTAGATAAACATTAAAGTAATATTCTAAATGTATATATTTTGAATCCTCTATATCATACTTGCAGTGCCACAATTGGGATTACCAATCTAATGAATGCATTGATAACATCCTGATTTGTCTTTTCAGCTAATCAGATATATTTCTCATTTTATGAATACCTGTGTTCTGGTAAATCCATTTTTGTGTAAACCCTTTACCTGCCGCACAAACCCATTTCTCAAATGTCAGTGTTTCATAGCGTTCCTTCAAGTTTGTCTTGTCTTTCTCTTTTGAAGCAGTCGATTCATAGACGTCCTGGGCTATTTAGTACCCTGTTGGGATATTAAAGGAATACCACTGACATAATCCTATCAGGCGGCTTTCCTGGAATTTGTTTTACAGTCTGTAAATCAGTTACTTGAGCAATAAAATAAGATTTCAGCATCCTCAGGTATTTTGTTGAGGAGGTTAAGTATTTACACTTGTGAAAAAGTCAGCCATCGTCAATGAAAGAAATGAAAGGTGCAGACTTGTCCAGACTGTGCATTAGACACCTAGCTTTTTATAATTGTGGGCTATAACAGGGACCAGGACCAACTCCTGGACACTGCCAATTCCTTCATTATGGAAATTCATATTAATTATCAAATAAATTATGATTTGACCTCTGTGACCCCCACCAATTCCAAGAACAGGACTCTGAAATCCTCCGTGGGAACGGTAGCGGGCATGTGCCCACCATGTATTGTCTATGAGATTTCTCCTGGATAGCTGATGATGAAAATAACCTTTCAAGTTACTAGTCACTATAGTATTAGGGCTCAAAAGCTCTTGTCACGTGCCAGGTTTGCATATGGCACCAAAAGAACTTGTCCTAACAGTGTTGCATTATTAATAATAATGAGTGAATGTGCTTGGATAATGTGTTATCCAAGCATGCTCGGTTGTTATCTGAGTATCTTGGGTGTATTTGAATCATATGTTCGAGTCCCCTTGTCTCTATGTTTTGCGGCTTTCGGACAGCTGCAACACATGCAGGAATTGATTGTTTGTTAGGCAATCTCCACATGTTTTGTGGCTGTTTAACAGCCGCAAAACATGCAGCTACAAGGACTCGAACATATTATTCAAGCACTTTCAAAATACCCGGATAACACCCGAGAATGCTCAGATAACACGTTATCCGAGCACGTTCGCTCAAACATGCAGCCACAGGGACTCAAACATATTATTCGAGCATGTCCAAGGTACTCGGATAACACCTTATTAGAGATGTTTTCTCATCTCTAATTATTGACAGATTCCAAAGACTGAAGATTAGACTGTCATAGAAAACATTAGGATCCATAACACATCTCCAAAAAGGGGACATTCGTTCCCCCCTGGTCTCTCACACAGAATCTCTCAAAGAGACAGCTTGAAATCTAAAGGTACCTTCACACATAACGATATTGTTAACGATATCGTTGCTATTTGTGACGTAGCAACGATATCGTTAATGAAATCGTTCTGTGTGACAGCGACCAACGATCAGGCCCCTGCTGGGAGATCGTTGGTCGCTGAATAAAGTCCAGAACTTTATTTCGTCGCTGGACTCCCTGGAGACATCGCTGGATCGGCGTGTGTGACACCGATCCAGCGATGTCTTCACTGGTAACCAGGGTAAACATCGGGTTACTAAGCGCAGGGCCGCGCTTAGTAACCCGATGTTTACCCTGGTTACCATGCTAAAAGTAAAAAAAAACAAACACTACATACTTACCTACCGCTGTCTGTCCTCCAGCGCTGTGCTCTGCACTCCTCCTGTACTGGCTGTGAGCCGGAAAGCAGAGCGGTGACGTCACCGCTCTGCTTTCCGGCTCCCAGCCAGTACAGGAGGAGAGCAGAGAAGCAGAGCGCAGCGCTGGAAGACAGACAGCGGTAGGTAAGTATGTAGTGTTTGTTTTTTTTACTTTTAGGATGGTAACCAGGGTAAACATCGGGTTACTAAGCGCTGCCCTGCGCTTAGTTACCCGATGTTTACCCTGGTTACCGGCATCGTTGGTCGCTGGAGAGCGGTCTGTGTGACAGCTCTCCAGCGACCAAACAGCGACGCTGCAGCGATCCGGATCGTTGTCGGTATCGCTGCAGCGTCGCTTAATGTGAAGGGGCCTTAATAAGCCTCCTTGATGTAGAATTGCACAATTGACATAAGGAAGTGAGAAAATTTACGTATAGCTGGGAAGTGACAAAACCAATTAAAATTCCTTTTGAAGCCCAGACTCCCTACTGAGTACAGGTAATTAGGCAGGAAAGATCTTTACCTAGGTCCAAATAACAAAATAGACATCTGTTTGTGGATAGATACATACACCCTAAGTTAAAAAAAAATGTTGCTCCCTTCAGGGGAAGTGTTACACCTGCAACTAAACACTGGGGCACCTATGGAAAGTTATGAATATTGGGGTTTGTATTGATCCGATATTGATGGGACATACATTTTCAACTTCGGGACTAATTGGGGAAGAATGTGCATATTTTTTCATAACTGTAACACCTGCCTATAATTAACCCCTTTCTGCCATTAGACGTACTATTGCGTCCATGTGGGGTGGGCTTTACTTCCCAAGGACGCAATAGTACGTCATATGCGATCGGCAGCGCTCACGGGGGGAGCGCCGCCGATCGCGGCCGGGTGTCAGCTGTTTATCGCAGCTGACATCCGGCACTATGTGCCAGGAGCGGTCACGGACCGCCCCCGGCACATTAACCCCCGGCACACCGCGATCAAAGATGATCGCGATGTGCCGGCGGTACAGGGAAGCACCGCGCAGGGAGGGGGCTCCCTGCGGGCTTCCCTGAGCCCCCCGCAGCAACGCGATGTGATCGCGTTGCTGCGAGGGTCTCACCTCCCTCCCTGCTCCCTCCAGCCCCGGATCCAAGATGGCCGCGGATCCGGGTCCTGCAGGGAGGGAGGTGGCTTCACAGAGCCTGCTCAGAGCAGGCACTGTGAAGCAGCCTGCACTCCTATCAGATCAGTGATCTGACAGAGTGCTGTGCAAACTGTCAGATCACTGATCTGTGATGTCCCCCCCTGGGACAAAGTAAAAAAGTAAAAAAAAAAAATTTCAAATGTGTAAAAAAAAATAAAAAAAAATATTCCAAAATAATGAAAAAAAAAAAAAAAATTATTCCCATAAATACATTTCTTTATCTAAATAAAAAAAAAAAAACAATAAAAGTACACATATTTAGTATCGCCGCGTCCGTAACGGCCCGACCTATAAAACTGGCCCACTAGTTAACCCCTTCAGTAAACACCGTAAGAAAAAAAAAAAAAAAACGAGGCAAAAAACAACGCTTTATTATCATACCGCCGAACAAAAAGTGGAATAACACGCGATCAAAAAGACAGATATAACTAACCATGGTACCGCTGAAAACGTCATCTTCTCCCGCAAAAAACGAGCCGCCATACAGCATCATCAGCAAAAAAATAAAAAAGTTATAGTCCTGAGAATAAAGCGATGCAAAAATAATTATTTTTTCTATAAAATAGTTTTTATCGTATAAAAGCGCCAAAACATAAAAAAATGATATAAATGAGGTGTCGCTGTAATCGTACTGACCCGAAGAATAAAACTGCTTCATCAATTTTACCAAACGCGGAACGGTATAAACGCCTCCCCCAAAAGAAATTCATGAATAGCTGGTTTTTGGTCATTCTGCCTCACAAAAATCGGAATAAAAAGCGATCAAAAAATGTCACGTGCCCGAAAATGTTACCAATAAAAACATCAACTCGTCCCGCAAAAACCAAGACCTCACATGACTCTGTGGACCAGAATATAGAAAAATTATAGCTCTCAAAATGTGGTAACGCAAAAAATATTTTTTGCAATAAAAAGCGTCTTTCAGTGTGTGACGGCTGCCAATCATAAAAATCCGCTAAAAAACCCGCTATAAAAGTAAATCAAACCCCCCTTCATCACCCCCTTAGTTAGGGAAAAATTAAAAAAATGTATTTATTTCCATTTTCCCATTAGGGCTAGGGTTAGAGTTAGGGCTAGGGTTAGGGCTAGGGCTAGGGTTAGGGTTAGGGCTAGGGTTAGGGCTAGGGTTAGGGTTAGGGCTAGGGTTAGGGCTAGGGTTAGGGCTAGGGTTAGGGCTAGGGCTACAGTTTGGGTTGGGGCTAAAGTTACAGTTAGGGTTTAGATTACATTTACGGTTGGGAATAGGGTTGGGATTAGGGTTAGGGGTGTGTCAGGGTTAGAGGTGTGGTTAGGGTTACTGTTGGGATTAGGGTTAGGGATGTGTTTGGATTAGGGTTTCAGTTATAATTGGGGGGTTTCCACTGTTTAGGCACATCAGGGGCTCTCCAAACGCGACATGGCGTCCGATCTCAATTCCAGCCAATTCTGCGTTGAAAAAGTAAAACAGTGCTTCTTCCCTTCCGAGCTCTCCCGTGTGCCCAAACAGGGGTTTACCCCAACATATGGGGTATCAGCGTACTCAGGACAAATAGGACAACAACTTTTGGGGTCCAATTTCTCCTGCTACCCTTGGGAAAATACAAAACTCGGGGCTAAAACATATTTTTTGTGGGAAAAAAAAAGATTTTTTATTTTCACGGCTCTGCGTTATAAACTGTAGTGAAACACTTGGGGGTTCAAAGTTCTCACAACACATCTAGATTAGTTCCCTGGGGGGTCTAGTTTCCAATATGGGGTCACTTGTGGGGGGTTTCTACTGTTTAGGTACATTAGGGGTTCTGCAAACGCAATGTGACGTCTGCAGACCATTCCATCTAAGTCTGCATTCCAAATGGCGCTCCTTCCCTTCCGAGCTCTGCCATGCGCTCAAACGTTGGTTTCCCCCAACATACGGGGTATCAGCGTACTCAGGACAAATTGGACAACAACTTTTGGGGTCGAATTTCTCCTCTTACCCTCGGGAAAATACAAAACTTGGGGCTAAAAAATAATTTTGGGGGGAAAGATTTTTTTTTTTAATTTGTAGTGAAACACTTGGGGGTTCAAAGCTATCACAACACATCTAGATGAGTTCCTTAGGGGGTCTAGTTTCCAAAATGGTGTCACTTGTGGGAGGTTTCTACTGTTTAGGTACATTAGGGGCTCTGCAAATGCAATGTGACACCTGCAGACCATTCCATCTAAGTCCTCATTCCAAATGGAGCTCCTTCCCTTCCGAGCCCTCCCATGCGCCCAAACAGTGGTTCCCCCCCACATATGGGGTATCAGCGCACTCAGGACAAATTGGACAACAACTTTTGGGGTCGAATTTCTCCTCTTACCCTCGGGAAAATACAAAACTGGGGGCTAAAAAATAATTTTGGGGGGAAAGATTTTTTTTTTTAATTTTCACGGCTCTGCGTTACAAACTGTAGTGAAACACTTGGGGGTTCAAAGCTATCACAACACATCTAGATGAGTTCCTTAGGGGGTCTAGTTTCCAAAATGGTGTCACTTGTGGGAGGTTTCTACTGTTTAGGTACATTAGGGGCTCTGCAAATGCAATGTGACACCTGCAGACCATTCCATCTAAGTCCTCATTCCAAATGGAGCTCCTTCCCTTCCGAGCCCTCCCATGCGCCCAAACAGTGGTTCCCCCCCACATATGGGGTATCAGCGCACTCAGGACAAATTGGACAACAAATTGTGGGGTCGAATTTCTCCTTTTACCCTCGGGAAAATACAAAACTGGGGGCTAAAAAATAATTTTTGTGGGAAAAAATTTTTGTTTTATTTTTACGGCTCTCCATTATAAACTTCTGTGAAGCCCTTGGTGGGTCAAAGCGCTCAGCACACATCTAGATAAGTTCCTAAGGGGGTCTACTTTCCAAAATGGTGTCACTTGTGGGGGGTTTCTACTGTTTAGGTACATTAGGGGCTCTGCAAACGCAATGTGACACCTGCAGACCATTCCATCTAAGTCTGCATTCAAATGGCACTCCTTCCCTTCTGAGCCCTCCCATGTGCCCAAACAGTGGTTCCCCCCACATATGGTGTATCATCGCACTCAGGACAAATTGGGCAACAAATTTTGGGGTCCAATTTCTCCTGTTACCCTCAGGAAAATACAAAACTGGGGGCTAAAAAAATAATTTTTGTGGGAAAAAAATTTTGTTTTATTTTTACGGCTCTGCATTATAAACTTCTGTGAAGCACTTGGTGGGTCAAAGTGCTCACCACACCTCTAGATAAGTTCCTTAGGGGGTCTACTTTCCAAAATGGTGTCATTTGTGGGGGGTTTCAATGTTTAGGCACATCAGTGGCTCTTCAAACGCAACATGGCGTCCCATCTCAATTCCTGTCAATTTTGCTTTGAAAAGTCAAACGGCGCTCCTTCCCTTCCGAGCTCTCCCATCCACCCAAACAGTGGTTTACCCCCACATATGGGGTATCCGCGTACTCAGGACAAATTGTACAACAACTTTTGGGGTCCAATTTCTTCTCTTACCCTTGGGAAAATAAAAAATTGGGGGCGAAAAGATAATTTTTGTGAAAAAATATGATTTTTTATTTTTACGGTTCTACATTATAAACTTCTGTGAAGCACTTGTTGGGTCAAAGTGCTCACCACACCTCTAGATAAGTTCCTTAGGGGGTCTACTTTCCAAAATGGTGTCACTTGTGGGGGGTTTCAATGTTTAGCCACATCAGGGGCTCTCCAAACGAAACATGGCGTCCCATCTCAATTCCAGTCAATTTTGCATTGAAAAGTCAAATGGCACTCCTTCGCTTCCGAGCTCTGCCATGCGCCCAAACAGTGGTTTACCCCCACATGTGGGGTATTGGCATACTCAGGACAAATTGTACAACAATGTTTGGGGTCCATTTTCTCCTGTTACCCTTGGTAAAATAAAACAAATTGGAGCTGAATTACATTTTTTGTGAAAAAAAGTTAAATGTTCATTTTTATTTAAACATTCAAAAAATTCCTGTGAAGCACCAGAAGGGTTAATAAACTTCTTGAATATGGTTTTGAGCACCTTGAGGGGTGTAGTTTTTAGAATGGTGTCACACTTGGGTATTTTCTATCATATAGACCCCTCAAAATGACTTCAAATGAGATGTGGTCCCTAAAATAAAATGGTGTTGTAGAAATGAGAAATTGCTGGTCAACTTTTAACCCTTATAACTCCCTAACAAAAAAAAATTTTGGTTCCAAAATTGTGCTGATGTAAAGTAGACATGTGGGAAATGTTACTTATTAAGTATTTTGTGTGACATATCTCTGTGATTTAATTGCATAAAAATTCAAAGTTGGAAAATTGCGAAATTTTCATAATTTTCGCCAAATTTCCGTTTTTTTCACAAATAAACGCAGGTTATATCAAATAATTTTTACCATTGTCATGAAGTACAATATGTCACGAGAAAACAATGTCAGAATCACCAGGATCCATTGAAGCGTTCCAGAGTTATAACCTCATAAAGGGACAGTGGTCAGAATTGTAAAAATTGGCCCGGTCATTAACGTGCAAACCACCCTTGGGGGTAAAGGGGTTAATAGTGGCCAGATCGCTGAAAACAGGCATGTTATGTTTGGGATCTGGTTACCAGTAAAAGCCCTTTAAAAAAATATGACGGCGATATTGAACTCCTGTGAGCGTCAGGAGTGAAGGTATTGAGAATGTTGGGAATGTGATCATTTTCTGAAACCGAAGCCACATCCCATGACCAGCCTTGCTTTGAGTCATCAAAGGGAGGTGTGTGGGTGTAGCTTAGGTGCTTCTAAAAGGTCAAGGCCAGTTATGGTCTGGGTTCTTGCAGTGAGGTACATATCTGTGTATGCACGATCCCGTTCACTGGACGTTGCCAATCGAAAATGCTCTCCTCTGCTAAGCTGAATCATCTGGGTGATCAACGTAGCAATTTATTTTGTTAATCCTGTTTAATTTATTCAGTTGTATATTTTGTCCTCTTTCTAAATCATTTGTATATCTTTTATAAACACTGCCTTTAATACTTTAGCAAATATAAAATTGAATAGTTATGTTCCTTTTGTTCTGTAAACCGCACCCCTGAAGTCATATGTTACCTAAAACAACATCCATTCGGCCGGAATATGATTGGTGGTGGCAACAAGTAGTTCTTGGGTTATCTTGGAGTTTCCAGTGACCGTACCTGGGTATATATACCATACGCTCAATGTTTGTTTCCCAATAAGCGGCCTATTAGTTGAAACAGCCTGCGGCCTCTTTCGTTAGTCATCAGTCAATCATGTAATTGTGCGGACAATATGGGGCATCAGAGAGCTGTTCGTGACAAAAAGATAACAGTGGGTGGATCTGCGCGACCTCCCAGGCTGTGATCTTTTGACAGAGACATTGCTCAGATATGTAGCAATAATGAGTTATGTCCTTCCAGGGGATTAGGCCTCAGTGCTTTGATGTTGAGGGGATTGTTACTTTTGTGGCAATTGTTAGTGGAAACACCCTACATCACGCACCAACAGTTTTTCAGCGTGCATATCTGTAGCAGCTAAGATCACACGCTTTTTGTGTTGTCCTTGTCGTTGTTAAGGTCTGATGACCTTCATTGACGAGTTTAGATCCTAGAAAATTTCTGTTACTGTTGCTAATAGGAAGGTCAGAGAACTTTTTATGATAATAAAAAAGCATCACAAGTAAATATAAATGTGTTATTTTATGTTCCCGTGACTGTTGATGTCTACATTTTTTATATAGTTTTTTTTTTTATAAAGAGTTTGCACATTATAGGGGAGGAGATTTTGGTTTCATGGCCGTGTCCCTCTTTAGAGAGTCTGATGTCCTCGCTGCTCGGAGAGAACCATCACCTGCTGTTCTTGATACTACCTGCAACTAAGCAGTTGATTTGTGTCCGTTTGTGAAATTTGATTTGTCACTTTTTTAGTTTATGAAATTTGATGAATGCTATTCTACCAGAGTGGTGGGACATAATGAAGTTTATAGGCCGACATAATTCTTAAACTATAGGTCACAACAACATCAACATAGTGGATGCTTTCCTGAAACGGAAAGTACTTGCAAGCAGCATAATACAAAGAATAGCAGGTTTACCCAGAATCCTTTTCAGTAGGCGGAGCTATGCAAATCATCTCTTTCCACCCCAGTCTAATCCACAGCGCTTGGAACCGCCAAGCGTGCAATGCTGCGGATTAGTTTCTAAATTTACACAGCCAACCAATTCCTACCTCTGGACACGTGTTTCGGGCTTTAGGCCCTCATCAGCACAGGGCTGGAATTGGTTGGCTGTATGGAGTGGGGCTCGGTGAACAAGCGATACATATATGCTATCCGTATATACAAATAATAATTATTCTTGATTTTAGTATTGTGTCTTATGTTGTAATTATTGATACTTAATAAATTGATACTTATGTAACTACAGTCCCTGTCGTGATTACTTTCTTGACTTTGCTATGTGATGAGCACGATTTCTCTAGCTAATTGTAGTGTTACACTACACTATTAACACATTGGGTGTTTTCGGGGTGTCTCAATTCATTTTTTTATAGTCTATTGTAATACTAATAACTATTTATTGATACCCTGTCAGCATTAGTGTGTTTTATTAATGACCTAAAACAAATGTAAACAAAACAAACAACAATATTCCATACCTGCCGACAATCAGTCTCGTCCCACGCTGTAAATCCATCTGAAAGGGTTAACTAATTTTACAAGCAGAAGCCTGCTAATACAGCCGCCCCTGCCTGTAAATACCTGGCGAATGAATGGAATGTAGGTGAATGACCTGTAGTTACCTCGAGTTGCGGTGATGCGCCCTCTGCTGGATGTCCTCATATGAACTCGAGCCGGGGAAAACATTCTCACTGACATACATATATATATATATATATATATATATATATATATATATATATATATATATATGCCAATATATATGTCTTTACGATTATTTGAGCCCATGCATCTATTGTTGTCCGTATTGCAAGCCTGCAAGAAAATCTTGCAGTACGGATGCCATACGGATTACATATGGAGGATGACATGCGCAAAATACGCTGCCACACCTTGCCTACGGATGACATACGGATCACTATTTTGGGGACTTTTCTGCATATTACGGCCGTAAATAACGGACCGTATTTTCATACGCTGAGTGTGACGCCGGCCTAAGGCAGCAAGTGTTTAGTGGATCTTTCATCACCTTTCATTATATATAGAAGCTGCTGCATGTTGGTCGGGACAGTTGACAGTTATGGAGCTGCTGACCAACACCTAGTAGGCGCACGTCATATTCATTATTGGATACCATACCTGATGAGCCTCTGATGGATGCCTTGGGGGTAGCAGCGTTTCTTAAGGCTATATGTGCACTTCTTAACCCATCTAATTCCACTGCAGTTCCAGGAGAAATATAGCATTATAGAGTGCTCATTAACTTCGCACCGCAGCCCATTTTCCTTTTTGCATTACTGTTTTTCTCTCCCCTTCTTCCCAGAGCCATAATTTTTTTATTTTTTTTTATCAATATGGCCTTGTGAAGGCTTGTTTTTTGCGAGACAAGTTGTTCTTTTGAACGACACCATTGGTTTTACCATATTGTGTACTCAAAAATGGGAAAAAAATTCCAAGTGAAATAGCAAAAAAAGGGCAATTCCATAACGTTTTTTGGATTTTTTTATTTACAGTGTTCACCAAATGCTAAAACTGACTTGCCATTATGATTCTCCAGGTCATTACGAGTTCATAGACACCAAACATATCTAGGTTCTTTTTTATTTCAGTGGTGAAAAAAAAATCCAAAATGTGTTTAAAATAAAAATAAAAAAATTGCGTCTCCATTTTTCATGACCTCGGGTTGGGTGAGGGCTTTTTTTGTGTGTGCAGAGCTGACATTTTTGATTATAAAATTTTGGTTACAGATATGCTCTTTTGATTGCCTGTTATTGCATTTTAATGCAATGTTGCGGCGACCAGAGAAAGGTAATTCTGGCGTTTTTACTTTTTTTTTTCATTACTCCGTTTAGCGATCGGTTTAATTCTCTTTTTATTTTGATAGATTGGGTGATTCTGAACACGGTGACACCAAATATATGTATGTTTGAGGTTTTATTATTGTTTTATTTGAATAGGGCGAAAGGGGGGTGATTTGAGCTTTATTTTTTTTAACCTTTTTTTTTTTTTTTTTTTTTTTTTTTTACTTTTGTCATGCTTCGATAGCCTCCATGGGAGACTAGAAGCTGCCACAACTCGATCGCCTCTGCTGTATACAAGCGATGATTAGATCACCTGTTTGTAGCAGAATTGCTGACTTGCTATGAGCACCAACCATCGGCAGCGCTCATAGCAATCTGGCATTGACAACCATAGAGCTCTGCAGGAGACCTCTGGTTGTCATGCCGACCCATCAGTGACCCATGATCATATGACTGGGGTCCCCGATGGACGGATTTTCATCGCGATTGCTGGTAGCGCATGTTAAATGCCGCTGTCAGAGTTTGACAGCAGCATTTATCGGGTTAATAGCCACAGATGGATCGCGATTCCACCCGCGGCTGTTCCAGATACATGTCAGCTGTCCAAAACAGCTGACATGTGCCGGGAAAGATGTCGGCTCAGCGCCAGAGCCCACATCAAAGGGGAGGCGCATGTCATGAAGGGGTTAAAATCAGTGGGGTCTATGTATTGCAAGAATAAGCTGTCTCCTTCAGTTCAAAAAAATACTCTTTGTATATGTCTAATAGATAAATTAGTTGAACAGGAGACTTCCCTCCATGTAAGGAGTGTAATCTCTAATGAGAAAAGGTGCCGTACCGGGCAAAGATAATCTGATGGTTGCTACGTCCTAGAGGCTGGACCGACGATGGTTAAACGTGAATTGCCCATCCAGATTGAGAATTCACTATTAGGGTATATGCACACGTCAGGATTTCTGGCAGAAATTTTCCTGATAAAAATCTGACATTTCTGCCAGAAATCCGCATGCGTTTTTTTTTTCGCGGTTTTAATGCATTTTTTGCGCATTTTTTAATGCGTTTTTGATGCGTTTTTTCTTGCGTTTTTTCCACATGCATAGAATAGCGGGAGAAACGCAGAAAATCCGCAATATTATTGAACATGCTGCTTTTTTTTTACCGCAATGCGTTTTTTTGCGGAAAAAAACGCATCATGTGCACAAAAATTGCAGAATGTATTCTAAATGATAAGGATGCATATGCAGGCGTTTTCTAATGCATTTTTATCACACAAAAAAACCACGAAAAAACCTGAATGTGTGCACATACCCTTAGAGTTCTTGTACATTGGTACACTATTATTATTATTATTATTATTATTTATTGTTATAGCGCCATTTATTCCATGGCGCTTTACATGGGAGGAGGGGTATACATAATAAAAACAAGTTCAATAATCTTAAACAATACAAGTCATAACTGGTACAGGAGGAATGAGGACCCTGCCCACGAAGGCTCACATTATATTATTGTAGACCCAAGCCTACCCATTTTAAGTACTTGTGGTGTCCTTGAATATCATGGCTGCAGATAACAGTTCAGAGCAGGACATCGGTTTGCAGTCTTCCCTTTCCCAGGCTATAAATGGTTCAGCATGCTTTCTGTAATATGTTATTACAATAATAAAAAATGATCATTTTTCTACATGCGGTTCAGTTGAATCTACAGTCTGGTCTTATAACTGCCAAGAAATCTGCTGACTTCAGCAAATTAATTGTGCCTTTGTTTTTACTGTACTGGCGTAATCGAGTTAAAACCCCTCACTTCAGCCGTATTACTGTCACTGACACTTTCTCAAAAAGCCTGAATGTTTTTACCATTATCGCTTTTTTTTTTTTTTTTTATAACCATCCCACCAACTACTACTTAGGAAACTGACTGACATGAGGAATGCTATACTCATATTATTCCTTGGGTCGGTTTCCTTTGTTTGTCATCACTCAGTAAGATGAATAGCTTCCCCCTAAGGCCGGCTTCACACTTGCGAGTTTTACGGACGTAAGAGCGCAGAAACTACGTCCGTAAAACTCGCAAAAAATACGGCACAATTATTCTCTATGCCCCTGCTCCTATCTGCGGTATTTTACTGATCAGTATTATACGGCTTTCCACGGCCGTACAAAATCGCAGCATGCTGCATTTGTCACCGTACTGCGCAAGAAATACGCCAATGAAAGTCTATGGAAGCGTGAAAAATACGGATTACACACGGACAAGCAGTGTGACTTGCGAGAAATACGCAGCGCTGTTAGAGAGAAAAGCCGGTAATTCAGTGCGGTGTACAGTAAAATCACACTGACAGCTTACAGTAGAATAGGTAGAATAAATGTGTACACATAGAATAGGTATATATATATATATATATATATGTCAGTGAGACACATATATGTATATATATTAATATTTATTCCAGCGCTATACAGCTTGAAAGCCGGTAATTCAATTACCGGCTTTTTCTTTCTCCTTCCTAAAACCCGACATGATTTGAGACATGGTTTACATACAGTAAACCATGTCTTCTCTCCATTTTTTTTGCAGATTCCACACTACTAACGTCAGTAGTGTGTATCTGCAAAATTTGGCCGTTCTAGCTCTTAAAATAAAGGGTTAAATGGCGGAAAAAATTGGCGTGGGCTCCCGCGCAATTTTCTCCGCCAGAGTAGTAAAGCCAGTGACTGAGGGCAGATATTAGTAGCCTGGAGAGGGTCCATGGTTATTGGCCCCCCCTGGCTAAAAATATCTGCCCCCAGCCACCCCAGAAAAGGCACATCTGGAAGATGCGCCTATTCTGGCACTTGGCCACTCTCTTCCCATTCCCGTGTAGCGGTGGGATATGGGGTAATGAAGGGTTAATGCCACCTTGCTATTGTAAGGTGACATTAAGCCTAATTAATAATGGAGAGGCGTCAATTATGACACCTATCCATTATTAATCCAATTGTAGTAAAGGGTTAAATAAAACACAAACACATTATTTAAAATTATTTTAATGAAATAAAAACAATGGTTGTTGGAATATTTTATTCTACGCCCAATCCAGTCACTGAAGACCCTCGTTCTGTGAAAGAAAAAATATAATAAACCAACAATATACTTACCCTCCGCAGATCTGTAACGTCCAACGATGTAAATCCTTCTGAAGGGGTTAAAACATTTTGCAGCAAGGAGCTTTGCTAATGCAGGCTGCTCCTCGCTGCAAAACCCCGGGGAATGAGGCTAAATATAGATCAATGAGCTATATTTAGCTTCATTTGCGGTGAGGCGCCCTCTGCTGGATGTTCATAGATCGTGGGAACTTTCCTAGAAGCTCCCAGGCTTTCTAGGAAAGTTCCCACGATCTATGAACATCCAGCAGAGGGCGCCTCACCGCAAATGAAGCTAAATATAGCTCATTGATCTATATTTAGCCTCATTCCCCGGGGTTTTGCAGCGAGGAGCAGCCTGCATTAGCAAAGCTCCTTGCTGCAAAATGTTTTAACCCCTTTAGAAGGATTTACATCGTTGGACGTTACAGATCTGCGGAGGGTAAGTATATTGTTGGTTTATTATGTTTTTTCTTTCACAGAACGAGGGTCTTCAGTGACTGGATTGGGCGTAGAATAAAATACTCCAACAACCATTGTTTTTATTTCATTAAAATAATTTTAAATAATGTGTTTGTGTTTTATTTAACCCTTTACTACAATTGGATTAATAATGGATAGGTGTCATAATTGACGCCTCTCCATTATTAATTAGGCTTAATGTCACCTTACAATAGCAAGGTGGCATTAACCCTTCATTACCCCATATCCCACCGCTACACGGGAATGGGAAGAGAGTGGCCAAGTGCCAGAATAGGCGCATCTTCCAGATGTGCCTTTTCTGGGGTGGCTGGGGGCAGATATTTTTAGCCAGGGGGGGGCCAATAACCATGGACCCTCTCCAGGCTATTAATATCTGCCCTCAGTCACTGGCTTTACTACTCTGGCGGAGAAAATTGCGCGGGAGCCCACGCCAATTTTTTCCGCCATTTAACCCTTTATTTTAAGAGCTAGAACGGCCAAATTTTGCAGATACACACTACTGACGTTAGTAGTGTGGAATCTGCAAAAAAAATGGAGAGAAGACATGGTTTACTGTATGTAAACCATGTCTCAAATCATGTCGGGTTTTAGGAAGGAGAAAGAAAAAGCCGGTAATTGAATTACCGGCTTTCAAGCTGTATAGCGCTGGAAAAAATATTAATATATATACATATATGTGTCTAATGACATATATATATATATATATATATATATATATATATATATATATATAGACAGTATATATATATATTTTTTTCTTTTTGGGACACATGGATCATTTCTATAGCGGTATGTTGGTTTTGCAAGCCTGCGAGAAAACCACGCAGTACGGATGCCATACGGATTACATACGGAGGATGCCATGCGCAAAAAACGCTGACACACCCTGCCTACGGAGGAGCTACGGACCACTATTTTCGGGACTTTTCAGCGTATTACGGCCGTAATATACGGACCGTATTTTCATACGCTGAGTGTGAAGCCGGCCTAAGTGTTGAGGTTCTGAGGGACCGATGTTTTTATTGGAATAATGAACAAGAGCCCTGAAAACCATTTTCTAAATCTGTTTTTTTTGTTTCAACTTTTGCCATTTATTTTCTACAATTTAGTTGGTAGTCTCTCTTTGTCTATACAACAAGCCTGCTAATGGAGTCTCTGCTGATCAGAGGTGAAGCATGGCATCAAGTGTCCTATTTTTCTGCAGCGCCACCATAAGAGAATATGGGCACTACTATACTACAATGATAGTTATTCATATTAATGGCTTGTCCTATGTAGGTTTGGTACGCTTTCCAGAGAGAACCACTCTTTGTTGTTGCTTTATGCTTTAGCTAATAGATAAAGGTCCCGAATGAGGGCAAACTGCCCCACCCCTAATTAATTTTTCAGAAGTAACTACATGGGTATATACATGAAACAAAACCGAGATAACCACATGATAGCACTATCATGCACAAAATTTGTGCAAAGCAACGCCTCAGAAGGAGGACAAGAGAGAAAACCAACTCCATGCAATAATAGAAAAATTAGGAGGAAAACGGAGTACATAGGTTTAAGAAGATATTTTATTTTTATATATCTATAGTAAAATTCAATACAAAAAACATGATAATAGAGTTACAAAAAGATGAAAGGAAAATGATCACCAGTGCCACATACCCCATATTTGGCAGAAGTACATAAGGCTGGAGAGCATACTATCACTAAGGTGCTAATACCATGACCATGTGGCCTACAATTAAATACATATAAAATAATGCTCACCAGCGGCTGACAAGAGGTAGAGGAAATGGCACTAGGCTGATTCAGCAGAGCCCCCAACGTACATTTCGCTTGTTTGTTGATCGCTTTCTCAAGGCTTCAAACTGCTGCAATGAAACAAAGAGTGAAAAATATACAAGGGGGCCCGAATACTTTCCGTACCCATTGTGTATGTATGTATATACTGTACAGAGCAAAAGTTTGGACACACCCTCTCATTTAAAGATTTTTCTGTATTTTCATGACTATGAAAATTGAAAATTCACACTGAAGGCATCAGAACTATTAATTAACACGTGGGATTATATACTTAACAAAAAAGTGTGAAACAACTTGTTAAAGCTAGCGGAACGCACCGAGTAAATATAGATGTTTATTATTATTGGTGCGTTCCTAGTGAACGGTGGCACTATTTGGCGGTATAGGCTAGCTCTGTTACCTCACAAAGTAACCATGAAAGGAAAGCACTGCGCCCTGTTAGACTCACAGGAGCACAAGCTAACTGCCGAACTGATAGCAGTCAGTGGTCATGCAAGCACACAATCTCCTCACCGGAGGTGCTGGTATTCTAGGAGCTTATTTCAGCCGGGTCCCTGAAAACAATCACACATAACCACACTGGCGCAAAGCACATAACTTGGATTGATACTAGCGCATGGCCGTGCGGTCATGCGAACCTTTTATAGCTGCAGCAAGTACAGGACCTTCCCAGAAGGACCAATGGCAGGCTGCCACAGAAGTTGAGCACCTTCATGACCTTCCTAGAGGACCAATTGGATTAGCTGCAGTATCTAAGCATGTGACCCTTGATCTCCAACGAGAGATCTTACCCTGGGCATGCTCAGAAGGGGAAAAGCAGGACTTAGTCCCAAAAAAGTCTGCTCGCCGCTGCCCAGTACTGGCTACAATGGCAGAAGCTGGAAAGGCAGCAGTAACCCTTTGCACAGAGTCAGACTGAGCGAGACGATGGGACCGACATCTCCGCTGAGCAGACTCCACTGCGGCAGGTGAAGAATGGGAGACCGCAGCGGAGATGGCTCAAGATTCCCCCTGTGCAGAGGCGGGAACTCGACCCCTAACACAACTGAAATTATGTCTTATATTCTAGGTTCTTCAAAGTACCTTTTGCTTTGATGACTGCTTTGCACACTCTTGGCATTCTCTTGATGAGCTTCAAGAGGTAGTCACCGGGAATGGTTTTCACTTCACAGGTGTGCCCTATCTGTTTAATAAGTGGGATTTCTTGCCTTATAAATGGGGTTGAGACCATCAGTTGTGTTGTGCAGAAGTCTGGTGGATACACAGCTGATAGTCCTACTGAATAGATTGTTAGAATTTGTACTATGGCAAGAACAAAGCAGCTAAGTAAAGAAAAACGAGTGGCCATCAAGAAATTAAGGTCGGTCAGTCCGAAAAATTGGGAAAACTTTGAAAGTGTCCTCAAGTGTACTGCAGTGCGCAGGCGCCGGGCCTCTCTGACCTTTCCCAGCGCCTGCGCGCTGCAGTACTTTGCTGTGCCCTCAACAGTGTAGACAAAGTACACCTGCACAGGAGCCACAGCAGGAAGACAAGAAGAGGACGTCATCGTATGAAGATAGGAAGCGCTGGACCGCGACACCCATTGAACCGGACCGCACCAGACCGCCCCTGGGTGAGTATAATATAACTTCTTTTTCTAACCGTTCAGGTACCTTTCATGTTACATCCGGGACTTATCTACAGCATTTCAAAATGCTGTAGATGAGTCCCTGATGCTGGTGGCCTTAGCTCGTATACGATTTTTGTGGTGACAGATTCCCTTTAAATAATAACTTTATTAAGAAAGGTAATACGTTGACTAGGACAGGCTGGTACCTGGTTACGTGTCTCATCACTCCTCAGGCATCTACTGTCAGCACATGTAACACTGTAATCCCTCAACAACACCCAGGAGGACACTTTACATCTGTTACAGAATTTCTTGAAGATCCAGATTGGGATATTACTGAGCTGAGAACATGTAGCACACCCTGGCATTTTGTTTTCCAAGTGATTTGTTAATAACATTATATTTTTCCCATTTCTGCTCTGATTTAGATATTTTCTGGTGAGATTACATGACCTTATCATTGAGCAGTAAACAAGATGATCTCTGTCTGCTCCCCGGATAGATAGATCCTGGGGCACCTCTCGTTAAGTTTCTATGGATTTTGCTACGCAAAAACAGCTGGTCTCTATTTGACGAAGGCAAAGAAAAACAAACCAACCCAATAATGCCTTAAACTGTTTACATAAGGGGGAAATTCTTTCTCCATACATATCCACATTAATTTGCTGCATTGGCTTTTTGAAGGCACCTTTTGAGGGGATTAGGAGATGAAAATGCAACATATGGTGCCATTTTAACTGTGTGCTATTTAGTGTAATTTAGTGCTGACACAAAATTAAAATATCGGATGCAAACTGTGGTATTGCATGAGGACAATGGAGCGGTGAGAACTAAAAACTCCAAGCTTTTTTTCTTTTCCCTCAGAAACCGCACCACTCTTGGGTCAGGAACAAATCACATTTAGGGTATGTTCACACGTTCCTGATTTCCATCCTTTTTTTTTCAGGACTGTTTTTTAAAAAACTGCAGCTCTTGGCAGAAAACGCAGGTCCTTTTTTTGGTCCTTTTTTTGTCCTTTTTTGATCCGTTTTTTGATCCTTTTTTTGATCCTTTTTTTTATGCAGTTTTCTATGCAGTTAAAATGGCTGAAAATACCCTAACCCTACCCCTAACCGTACCCCTAACCGTACCCCTACCCCTAACCGTACCCCTAACCGTACCCCTAACCCTAACCCTAACCCTACCCCTAACCCTATTCTAACCTTAGTGGAAAAAAAAAAAATTCTTAATTTTTTTTTATTGTCCCTACCTATGGGGGTGACAAAGGGGGGGGGGGAGGGGGTGTCATTTACTATTTTTTTTTATTTTGATCACTGAGATAGGTTATTTCTCAGTGATCAAAATGCACTTTGGAACGAATCTGCCGTCCGGCAGATTCGGCGGGCGCACTGCGCATGCGCCCGCCATTTTGCAAGATGGCGGCGCCCAGGGAGAAGACGGCCGGACGGACACCGGGACGCCGGGTAAGTATAAGGGGGGGGAGATTAGGGTGCGGGGGGGGGGCATCGGAGCACTGGGGGAGGCATCGGAGCACGGGGCGGTGGGATTGGAGCACGGGGGGGCGGGATCGGAGCACGGGGGGCAGCCACACTCCGCCCACGCACTTCCGCCCGCTTCCCCGCACTTCCTGCTGCAGCGGTTCTGCACCACAAACCGCAGTAAAACCCGCAGATATTTGTTTCATCTGCGGGTTTGACCTCACAATGGAGGTCAATGGGTGCAGAACCGCTGCGGCTCCGAAAAAAGAAGTGACATGGTACTTCTTTTTTCCCGCAGCTATTCAGCGCGTTTTTTTTTTTTTTTTTCCGCATTGTGGGCACAGCAGTTCCTGTTTTCCATAGGGTACAATGTAATGTACCCTGCATGGAAAACAGCTGCGGACCCGCAGCGGGAAAATCGCTGCAATTCCGCATAAAAAAATGGATCGTGTGAACATGGCCTTAGGCCATGAGTTTGTGGCTCTTTCTGGACCTCTATCCAAATCCCATTTTTAGGTCGTCAGCTGGAACTCCCAATGGACCTATTCACTATGGTAAATTAGGTTATGTGCCTGTAATATGTGATAGACCATGCACTCCTTAGTTACAGGTAAGATAATAGCATGTATTGATCTTTCAGCATCCTACAACTGAGCACCACCATCCACCTGGAGTGCCAACAGTAACCTTTCTATTACTTTGTGCTCTGTCTTGTCTCTGTCCTGGTTTGCTCTCTCCATAAGATTACATTCCCCCATAGCAATCAACTGATCACCCTGATTTTGCTCCTAGCACCCCTGATTTTGGAAGATGCGACTATCCAGGCTTTTATTCTTCAGTAATGCTGCAGGGGAAATATAGTAATTCAGATAATACAAGGATGGCTCGAGTCTGCCACAACAGCATACACTCATACAGGGCAGTTATATTTTCTGTATTATAGTAAAGGATCCAAAGTGGACGACCACCTGCTACGATGTCGAGATTACCTAATGGGGCACCTGGCCAGGGGGTACAAGTATTAAAATTATATTTTTCTATTAAGTCATATTTGTCTATTATGTGAGATACAGTCATGGCCAAAAGTGTTGGCACCCTTGAAATTGTTCCAGAAAATGAAGTATTCCCAGAAAATTATTGCAACTACACACGTTTTGATATACACGTTTATTTCCTTTTTGTGCATTGAAGCAACACACAAAAAGAGAAAAAAGGCAAATTGAACATCATTTTAGATACTACCCCAAAAATGGGCCAGACAAAATTGTTGGCATCCTCAACTTAATATTTGATTGCATACCTTTGAATAAATAACTGTAATCAATTGCTATCTGTAACAATCGACAATCTTCTTACACCTCTCAACTGGAATTTTGGACCACTTCTCTTTTGCAAACTGCTCCAATACTCTAATATTTGAAGGGTGCCTTCTCCCAACAGCAATTTTAAGATCTGTCAGCAGGTATTCAATGGGATTTAGATCTGAACTCTTTGCTGGCCACTTCAGAACTCTCCAGCACTTTGTTTCCATCCAATTCTGGGAGCTTCTTGAAGTGTGTTTGGGGCCATTGTCCTGCTCAAAGACATATGACGAAGGACACAAACCTAGATTTCTGACACTGGGCACTACATTGCAGCCCAAAATACTTTTTTTAGGCCTCATTCTGTTTCCTGTAAACAGAAAGATGTGCTTTACAAAAAAGCGCTATCTTGGTCTCACCTGTCCACAAAATGCTTTCCCAGCAGGATTTTGGCTTACTCTTGTATATTTTGGCATACTGCAGTCTAATTTTTTATGTCTCTGTGTCAGCAGTGGGGCCCTCCTGGGTTTCCTAGCATATCGTTTCATTTCAGTCAAATGTTGACTAATAGTTTGCGCTGACACTGATGCACCCTGAGCCTTCAGGACAGCGTGCATTTCTTTGTAACATGATTGGGGTGCTTATCCACCTTCAGGACTATCCTGTGTTGCAACCTGTCATCAGTTTTTCCAAGCCAGCGAGGGAGATTAGCTACAGTGCCATGGGTTATAATAATAATAATAATAATTTTTATTTATATAGCGCCAACATATTCCGCAGCGCTTTACAAATTATAGAGGGGACTTGTACAGACAATAGACATTACAGCATAACAGAAATACAGTTCAAAACAGATACCAGGAGGAATGAGGGCCCTGCTCGCAAGCTTACAAATGGGTTGTAAATTTCTTGATTTATGTTGCGCACCGTGGACAAAGGAACATCAAGATCTCTGGATATGGACTTGTAACCTTGAGATTTTTGCTATTTTTCAACAATTGTGGTTCTGAAGTCCTCAGACAGTTTTCTTCTCCTCTTTCGGTTGACCATGCTTAGTGTGACACACAATGCAAAGATTGAGTCAGCCTCTCCTCTTTTCAAGTGTGATTTTCATATTGTCCACACCTGTTACTTGCCACAGGTGAGTTTGAATGAGCATCACGTGTAACAAATCTACTCACTTCTGTGTGGGATGAGGTATCACAGAAACCGTTTCTATGTATTTCACTCCACATAAACCGCAACACAGGAAAATGTAAATGCAGCCTGTTCCCGGCACAAAGTGAAGCATAAAGTAAAAAGTCCAATGAATTGTAGTGCGGATTTGCCAGCTTGAGTTAGAGTCCAGTTTCTTAGACCTTTAGTAAAGACACACACTCCTGGAGATCTGCATGCCTCCACACAAAGCATGTTAAAGACAAACAGACCTCATTTTACAATGTGACCCACACCAAGGGGAAGATATATGGTGAATAGACGTATTACCCAACTGTTTAGCTGTTCACACTAACCCTTACTGTGTCATGGCCGATTAACCCCTCTTAGTACTATGTGTACTATTGCATTACTCCAGGCTTATAACACAGAGGACAACCACCTCCATGATACATATCTCCCATCCACAATGTGTCCGGCAGCCACCTTACACATGCTTGAAACAAAGTCGTTTGCCCACATTTATGGAAATATGCCATCAATTTTGACCTATCCATTTTTGGGGTTTTGTTTTAAATTATGTCCAATTTGCCTTTTTTCCCCTTTTTTCGTGTTGTTCCAATACATGAAATGTAGATAAACATGTATATAACAAAACATGTGTACTTGCAATAATTATCAGGGAGAAATACTTGATTTTCTGGAACAATATCAGTGGTGTTAACATTTTAGGCCACAGCTGTGTTTCAGATATGGATATTGTACAAATGTCTTCCAACAACCTCATAACCTCCAGGTGACAAGCTGTAATTGTGATTTATGCCCATGTAGGTGATTACAGTATAGTGATATATAATCCTATTCTTAAATTGCACAGAAACCTATCACTTTTTTATTATTCACTGTTAAATACTTTGTGTTCATAGCGGAAAAATGTAACCTCTGACTGATGAGATCAAGCTGAATTCAAAACTTGGCCTCCTGGAAAGGGTTGTGAGGTCTCAGCCTTCATGTCCGTGCAGGATCACATCCAAGATTTCACAGTTGTGGCCAAACCACAAGACTGTTGGGGTATATTCTGACTCTTAGCTAACCTCCAAAGAATGGCGGGTCTGGCTTTTTGTAGCTTTTTTTCCACAGGATAATAGCTAATTGATAACTTACTTTTTTGTGTTTTTTTTTTTGTGTTTGTAAAACTTACCAAAATTATAGGAAAATCCATGTAGTTACATGTGGGTTGTTTGTGTTTTAAACAGGTCAGCAAAATTGGCTTTGGAAGGATATCGAATTCTTAAACTACATTCATGGGAGAAAATAGCAGATGGGAAAAAAAATCACTTGTAGAAATAATTTTTTAGTCACATGAATTGCTTTGAATTTATCGTGTCTGGTGGTATAAACCTGGTGGGTGGTTAACAAGTCATATTTTTTCCAGGATTTGGACGTCCTCCAAATTGCTGATTACAGAGCGCCATGGCATTATTTGGTATATTTCCAAAGGATGTAAACATCTATTTTCTGATTCGCCTATACTCATGCACTCTCGGTTTGGCTGAGTGTGCAAGTATTCTCCATGTTGATAGGAGAATAAGCCACTGCCAGGCAGCTATGATGTCCCTTGGGAAAAAGTGATAGACCAGGTTTAAATCCAATATAAATTAAATAATGTACAGAGCAATCCATCATCCCCAAGATTTTGATAATTACAATGTCATATTCATTGGAAAATACTTCTAAAGAGAGTAGAATTAAAAACATCATATTGGCAGGAGACACCAGGCCTATTTCCCTACATGCAGAGTCTACAAAATCTTTGACCCAAATAAAGGCATTTCGCAGTTAGCAGGTCACAGGTAGGAATGACTGATTAGAAAATCCACGTTTGTCCAACAGGAGAGGAAGCCACCACCAATGTATAGAGTTCCCTGGGTGTCTCCTTCCATCAGCCAACAAGCATACTCATGTTTGAGGCTGAGGTTATCATGTCTCCTGGGAACTGGATAGGAAATGGTTATAACAAATTTGATATTTCTTCTAATTTCTTAAGGACAACCGATTAAACTTACTTTTGGTCATTCCGCTCAAAGCCGGGTTGTATGATGTACTGTCTTAATGTACGGTATGGTCCTGGCCCAGTATTCATGTACGGTGGGCAAAACCCCCAGTATCTGAGCATCTAATGTGTGTGTAATTTGTCCTAGGCTTTCCCAATAGCATGTGTCTTGGGAAGAAAATGTAGCGCCTGTCTACCTCAGATTCCAAAGAAATCCTGATACCTGTAAACTGCTGTACAGGGATCTGAAAAAAAGGGGACTCTGTGGAATGCTACTACCAAAGGGCTGCAGTTCCAGAGGCAGGAATGGTCGCCAAGCAGGGTCAGAGCCTGAAAGGTCATGTCAAGTACAGGATCAGGATCCATAAGAATAGACAGAAAGATAATCCAAGGTCAAAACCGGAAAACACTAAACCCAAACAGGAGCAGAAGGCACATACCTAACCAGGGAAGCACTAAGCTATATCTGGCAGCTTCTAGCAGCAAGCTGGAAGGTTTTGTAGGGTTGGTGTTCTCCAATTTGCTGGAACAGGGAGCTGATAACTTCAGCTGGACATCACACGCCCCCTCTGTCAGACTGGACAGTACAGCACGTCCCAGCCACTCTAACCATAGTGGTTAGACAAAGCCTGCCATCACCTTTAGGCTTATGCTTTTAGTCTTTGGTGACACATTGTCGGTGGTGTATCTGGTACAGGATAAAATTTACAGGCCTCAACTATAAGGCTCTAATCTCTCATGTAGCTCCCAAGCGTAGTTATTGGACTCTGGTTTTTGCTCTTGTGTTTTATAACATTAGTTTCCTCGGTATTGTAATGGTACATAATAAACCCATATGGATTGCAAATAAGCAAGCTAGTAGGTACAGACCCAGGCATTCATACGACCTAGTTTGCACATCAATGGACTCTTGTTTAAATGTCATCTCCACAATGATGAGTCTGGTCTTAAATGAGTTGTTCTGTAAGTCTGGTTCATGATAGCATATAGAAGCTTGGCATGGCACAGCCCATAAACTTCTGTGTTTCTTTAAGGAAGACATGTTGTGTAATCAGAGCGAGAGTTGTTACTTAAGAAATCAGGTTCAATTTACACCACCTATTGTACAGGAATCAATAAATGTCAAGAAAGAGACTAATTACTATTTAGTCCTGAACAGATAAACCTGTTTTGACAAGCGTTGGGATGTCAGTTTAGTGATGTTAATTTTCCATAAGAAATGGATGGCGCTGGACGACTGTAGACTGGATTCCAAGGTATTTGGATAAGGGAGACAGTATGTATATTATTCCCCGGGAAAGTGAAGAAAACTATGCATGGAGTCGCTAGTTTTAGCATTACCTACAGGTAAAAACGTCATTTTTTTATATTTAGCTGCCACATTTTGTACAGACTGACAATCTGGTTTGGAATATTCTTCAGTCCACAGACTGGCCACATGTGGGGCGAATGTTGACCAGCCGGATCATGTAGTTTATAAGAGTGTCTCCTCTCTCCCCTGAGTGAAGATGTCAGTGGGTGTAAATATTGGGCATATTGGATATCAGTATATTTGGTAATTTGCGCTCTCATTAAATAAGTCTGTCAGGAATCCCACCGCGCTGCCACCAGTATGTCAGGAATCCCACCGTGCTGCCACAAATATGTCACGGTTCACATGGAGGATACCTTTATCATCCCCACCACTCACACCACTTTGTCATGAACCGGGGCTGTTTGGTTGCCCCTAGTTCTTTCTGAAGGGGATTTATCTATATCTCACTTCCCAGTTCCGGTTTGGAACTTGCAGCTCTCTGGCGTCCCTCTTACCCTCAGGTCAGTCAGGGTACTGTACCTAGGGTAATTAGTCACCAGAAAGGCTGCCTGCTATGTACTGGCTATTGGGCTCACTGCAGCGAGGTTGATATAACTACTCCCACTCAGGCGGGAGCAATAATTATCAACGCCGCCGGTTGCTGCAAAGACTCCCAATTGCACAGGACAAATTATGCTGCCACCAGCTCCGATTTTTAAATTATTAATAGGTCTGGAGCCAACCCAAATTAGTAGCGTAATTCACTTCAGAGGACGCGACAGTTCGTTATAGAGCAGGGAGAGACAAGCTAGTAATTTTATACTTTACTCCAAAAAAGGTAGGCAATGTTTTCAGAGGTATAAAAAGATATTATAAAGAAGACAAATATCATATGTACAATACAATTACAAATAAAATTGGATTAACATTGAAAAGAACACTTACATTTCATCTTATTTCATGGCTGGCAGTGTGCTGTGGAGGAGGGGAAAGCATATATCTAGGTGCATCACAAGTCTGTATAGTAGCTAGACCCCGGACAAAAGACACGTGAAAACTGCTTGCTTCAGTACTTATTTCCTAGCCTAAAACCAAGGCACTCCCCCTGTGGTGACCTCACTTAGAGGCTGGAACCTCCCCTTTACTTAGCATTTTGAAAACCATTTTTCTACCTAGCTTGCTGTAGGAATCTCGTATATGAAAGTCACCATGATCAGGGGGTGCACCACGTCGGTGCGATTCTTTTAAGTGTAAATACGGCGTAGTTACATGACCTGTTTATGGAGAAACCCACACTTTGCACTTGTTGGGTTTAGCTTCTAACGATTTCAGGGACTTAGAGATCCCTTGTTGGACATCCGTAATCTATAATTCTTATATTTCTAGCCCTGATCAGTGCCAATATATATAACCTTGAAAGAACAATAGAAGCCCATGCTTCTGTACCAGTTTTAACCAGTACCAGGTGGGAGGGGAGAATGAGTAGGGTAGGGAGACTGGTCTGCCCACAGCATATAGCCATAAAAATTCTTGAGGGAGGGGTGAAATGAGGGGTTTAGGATTTATACACACACAGGCAGAGTGGGAAGAGGGAGGTTTGAAAGGCCCACAGCGTGTGTCTGGAAGCCATGGAACTTTAAGGCTAGGTTCCCATTGCGTTAATGGGTTAGCGCTAACGGACAGCGTTGCACGGCGAAAATGTCGCAATTAACGCTGTGCAACGGGTCCGTTAGCGCACCCATTGACAGCAATGTGATTTTTCTCTTTAGCGCATCGCTAGCGTGTTCCATTTTCGGCAAGCGCTAGCGATGTACCGTTCATTTGTGACGGACCTCGGACGCTGCTTGCAGCGTCCGAGGCGCGTCCCTCGCTACCGCAGATCGGGGATCTGCGCTAGCGGGGACGGCGAATGCGGCCACAAAATAAACATTGCGTTAGCGCAATCCGCTAGCGCTATGCGCTTAACGGATTGCCCTAACTCAATGGGAACCTAGCCTAAGGGTGATACTCGAGCATGGCATGTTCACATTATCGTGACAAAGTCGTTGTCCAGGGGAGTCTTTCAGCTGCTTACTCCCTTCTACCTATTAAGTATACATGCACACTTGCAATGAGCCAAACATGGAGATGCATCGAAGTTAATAGCTCTCATCCGAATGAGTGGCCATTAGCGTACTAGGGTGTATGGCCACCTCTAGCCTTTCAGCTTTGTGAATGGGTCTTCCATTATATAAACACAAAACTAGATTCAGCATATCTAAGGTAAAAAGTGTTAGTGAATTTTATTTAATATATAATCTAAAAATTCCCCAAAATAGATTATACAATTTAAAGAGACAGAAATGACCAAACAAAAATGTATTTTAAAAAAATGTACCGGTAACTTCAAATTGGAAAAAAATATGTTAGTTTTATAAAATGTGTTTGGCCCTCTTGATGCACTGCTGATTGGTAGGGTTCCAGGTACTGACTCTGATCATTTAACCATTGGGCAGCAGCACTTAGCTCATATATGAGTATGCATACAGTGGTTTCATAGACTTTTCATTGCGCTCATTCATGGCTGTGTGTACAGTCATGCATGAAATAGACATCGTTGGTGTGACTGATAGGACCCTGAACCCCACCCAACACTTTTTTTTGCCTATAGTGAGCTTTTCTTCGCATTTAAAGCCAAATAAAAGTCTAATTTTCATCTCTGCATTTCCCACCATCTATGTTAATAGACGTCCTTATGGTTTCAAAAACCATTTGTGTTAACATTGTGATTTCGAAGCTTCAGAAGCAAGATGTATTCTATAAGGAATTAGATCAGAGACACTGGGAGACGTGGGCTAGGAATGATCGTATGGACGGAAAAAGATTTGACTGTGAAAGCAGCTGCCCGTGAGATCATCGTTTGGACGAAGTCCTGGTGGCTTCGGATGTTGGATGAGGGTTTTCTGCACAGTAGCACATTTTACTGGACAGAATTGGAAAGGTTTAAGTCTTCCAGTATTTTCTTTGGCTTCTTGGGACACCTCTTCCTGCCCCTGTCAAGGTACTTCTGAAAAATGCCATCTCTGGAGATTCTCTGCTGTTTCCCCCTCTGTTGGTAGAACCGGGTTACTTTGGCAAATCTTGTTTTAATTTTTTTTTTTGTCTTTTTTTGAGAGTGGGAGTAAATGTCTGTAAAACTGTAATGATTAGGGTATCGCATCAACCCTCTGTCTACTTTTTTTTGTGCAAGGTCAGTTACTGCAGACTGAGACTGTAAATCATAAACGGCCCGGGGTTTTATTCCGATGTCTGTCAGCAGTTTCCTGTCATGAACACTAAAAATGAGTTTAATTCAAACTGTTTCACAAAAAGCGTACTTGAAAGTGAGCTCCTTTGTCTTTTAACATGCTGAGATCACACTTTTAGGCTCATTACACAGAGTCAAACAGGGAGCAACTTTGGATTTCAATGCCGTGATTCAGATAGTCACACATATTATAGCCATCAGCTACAGTGGTTTGCAAAAGTTTTCACCCCCTTGTAATTTTACCTGTTTTGCTAGCTCACAACCTGGAATTTCACTGTTTATTTGAGGATTTGCATCAGTTCATGTAAAGTACATAACTATAACTGTGAATATCTTTTTTTTTATTGTGAAGCAAACAACAAATAGGACAAAATAACTGAAAACTTCAGTGTGCACAACTATTCACCCTTGTAAAGTCAGTACTTTGTAGACCCTCATTTTGTGGCAATTCTAGCTTCAAGGCTCTGTGGATAAGTCTCTATGAGCTTTCCACATCTCATCACTGGGATTTTTGCCCATTCCTCAAGGCAAAACTGCTCCAGCTACCTCAAGTTGGATGGTTTCCTCTGGTGAACAACAATCCTCAAGTCTGACTACAGATTCTCAATTGGATTAAACTCTGGACTTTGACTAGGCCACTCCTAAATATTTATACGTTTCCCCCAAAACCATTCAAGTTTTGCTTTAGCAATGTGCTTTGGGTCATTGTCTTGTTGGAAGGTGAACTTCCATCCCAGTCTTAACCCCTTCCCGACCCATGACGCCACGTAGGCGTCATGAAAGTCGGTGCCAATCCGACCCATGACGCCTATGTGGCGTCATGGAAAGATCGCGTCCCTGCAGATCGGGTGAAAGGGTTAACTCCCATTTCACCCGATCTGCAGGGACAGGGGGAGTGGTAGTTTAGCCCGGGGGGGGGGGGGGGGGTGGCTTCACCCCCCCGTGGCTACGATCGCTCTGATTGGCTGTTGAAAGTGAAACTGCCAATCAGAGCGATTTGTAATGTTTCACCTATTATAACTGGTGAAATATTACAATCCAGCCATGGCCGATGCTGCAATATCATCGGCCATGGCTGGAAACACTGATGTGCCCCCACCCCACCGATCGCCCCCCCAGCCCCCCGATCTGTCCGGTACACTGCTTCGGCTCCCCTCCGTCCTGTGCTCCGCTCCCCCCCGTGCTCTTGTCCGCTCCCCCCGTGCTCCAATCACCCCCCCGTGCTCCAATCACCCCCCTGCACTCCGATCCACCCCCCCGTGCTCCGTTCCACCCCCCCCGTGCTCCGTTCCAGCCCCCCGTGCTCCGTTCCACGCCCCCGTGCTCCGTTCCACCCCTGCCGCGCTCCGATCCACCCCCCCATGCTCCGATCCCACCCCGTGCTCCCCCCCACACCATCATACTTACCGATCCTGCCGGGGTCCGTCCGTCTTCTCCCTGGGCGCCGCCATCTTCCAAAATGGCGGGCGCATGCGCAGTGCGCCCGCCGAATCTGCCGGCCGGCAGATTTGTTCCAAAGTGCATTTTGATCACTGAGATAGATTATATCTCAGTGATCAAAATAAAAAAAATAATAAATGACCCCCCCCCCTTTGTCACCCCCATAGGTAGGGACAATAAAAAAAAATAAAGAATTTTTTTTTTTTCACTAATGTTAGAATAGGGTTAGGGTTAGGGGTAGGGGTAGGGGTAGGGCTAGGGTTAGGGTTAGGGTTTCGGTATGTGCACACGTATTCTGGTCCTCTACGGATTTTTCCGCTGCGGATTTAATAAATCCGCAGTGCTAAACCACTGCGGATTTATGGCGGATTTACCGCGTTTTTTCTGCGCATTTCACTGCGGTTTTACAACTGCGATTTTCTATTAGAGCAGTTGTAAAACCGCTGCGGAATCCACACAAAGAAGTGACATGCTGCGGAATGTAAACCGCTGCGTTTCCGTGCAGTTTTTCCGCAGCATGTGTACAGCGATTTTTGTTTTCCGTAGGTTTACATTGAACTGTAAACTCATGGGAAACTGCTGCGGATCCGCAGCGTTTTCCGCAGCGTGTGCACATACCTTTAGAATTAGGCTATGTGCACACGGTGCGGATTGGCCGCTGCGGATTCGCAGCAGTGTTCCATCAGGTTTACAGTACCATGTAAACCTATGGAAAACCAAATCCGCTGTGCCCATGGTGCGGAAAATACAGCGCGGAAACGCTGCGTTGTATTTTCCGTAGCATGTCAATGTCTTTGTGCGGATTCCACAGCGTTTTACACCTGTTCCTCAATAGGAATCCGCAGGTGAAATCCGCACAAAAAACACTGGAAATCCGCGGAAAATCCGCAGGTAAAACGCAGTGCCTTTTACCCACGGATTTTTCAAAAATGATGCTGAAAAATCTCACACGAATCCGCAACGTGGGCACATAGCCTTAGGGTTAGGGTTGGAATTAGGGTTGTGGTTAGGGGTGTGATTAGGGTTATGGCCACAGTTGGGATTAGAGTTAGGGGTGTGGGGGGGTTAGTGTTGGAGGTAGAATTGAGGGGTTACCACTGTTTAGGCACATCAGGGGTCTCCAAACGCAACATGGCACCACCATTGATTCCAGCCAATCTCGTATTCAAAAAGTCAAATGGTGCTCCCTCAATTCCGAGCCCCGACGTGTGCCCAAACAGTGGTTTACCCCCACATATGGGGTACCAGCATACTCAGGACAAACTGCGCAACAATTAATGGGGTCCAATTTCTCCTGTTACCCTTGTGAAAATAAAAAAATGCTTGCTAAAACATCATTTTTGAGGAAAGAAAAATGATTTTTTATTTTCACAGCTCTGCGTTGTAAATGTCTGTGAAGCACTTGGGGGTTCAAAGTGCTCACCACATATCTAGATAAGTTCCTTGGGGGGTCTAATTTCTAAAATGGGGTCACTTGTGGGGGGTTTCTACTGTTTAGGCACACCAGGGGCCACTGGCGGACACAGATAGAAAAGGGCCACTGTGCAAGAACAATATATAGGCCCTTTGCAGCCCAAGAGTGCCTAAAAGTGCAAAATTGCACCTACTTTGGAGGTTGAAATGGGCCCCCTTACCCCTTGGGCCCCTGTGCGGCTGCACAGTTTGCACCAATGATATGTCCGCCCCTGCCATGGGCTCTGCAAACGCAACGTGACGCCCGTAGACCATTCCATCAAAGTCTGCATTTCAAAAGTCACTACTTCCCTTCTGAGCCCCGACGTGTGCCCAAACAGTGGTTTACCTCCACACATGGGGTATCAGCGTACTCAGGAGAAACTGGACAACAACTTTTTGGGTCCAATTTCTCCTGTAACCCTTGGGAAAATAAAAAATTCTGGGCTAAATAATTATTTTTGAGGAAAGAAAACATATTTATTATTTTCACGGCTCTGCATTATAAACTTCTATGAAGCACTTGGGGGTTCAAAGTGCTCACCGCACATCTAGATAAGTTACTTTCGGGGTCTAGTTTCCAAAATAGGGTCACTTGTGGGGGGTTTCTACTGTTTAGCCACATCAGGGGCTCTGCAAACGCAACGTGACGCCCGCAGAGCATTCCATCAAAGTCTGCATTTCAAAACGTCACTACTTCAATTCCGAGCCCCGGCATGTGCCCAAACAGTAGTTTACCCCCACACATGGGGTATCACCGTACTCAGGAGAAACTGGACAACAAATATTGGGGTCAAATTTCTCCTGTTACCCTTGAGAAAATTAAAAAATTCTGGGCTAAATAATTATTTTTGAGGAAAAAAACGTATTTATTATTTTCACGGCTCTGCATTATAAACTTCTGTGAAGCACTTGGGGGTTCAAAGTCCTCACCACACATCTAGATTAGTTCCTTTGGGGGTCTAGTTTCCAAAATGGGGTCATTTCTAGGGGATCTCCAATGTTTAGGCACACAGGGGCTCTCCAAACGTGACATGGTGTCCGCTAATGATTGGAGCTAATTTTCCATTTAAAAAGCCAAATGGCGTGCCTTCCCTTCCGAGCCCTGCCGTGCACCCAAACAGTGGTTTACCCCCACATATGTGGTATCAGCGTACTCAGGACAAACTGGACAACAACATTTGTGGTCCAATTTCTCCTATTACCCTTGGCAAAATAGGAAATTCCAGGCTAAAAAATCATTTTTGAGGAAAGAAAAATTATTTTTTATTTTCATGGCTCTGCGTTATAAACTTCTGTGAAGCACCTGGGGGTTTAAAGTGCTCAATATGCATCTAGATAAGTTCCTTGGGGGGTCTAGTTTCCAAATTGGGGTCACTTGTGGGGGAGCTCCAATGTTTAGGCACACAGGGGCTCTCCAAACGCGACATGGTGTCCGCTAACAATTGGAGCTAATTTTCCATTCAAAAAGTCAAATGGCGCTCCTTCCCTTCCAAGCCCTGCCGTGCGCCCAAACAGTGGTTTACCCCCACATATGAGGTATCAGCGTACTCAGGACAAATTGGACAACAACTTTCGTGGTTCAGTTTCTCCTTTTACCATTGGGAAAATAAAAAAATTGTTGCTAAAAGATAATTTTTGTGACTAAAAAGTTAAATGTTCATTTTTTCCTTCCATGTTGCTTCTGCTTCTGTGAAGCACCTGAAGGGTTAATAAACTTCTTGAATGTGGTTGTGAGTACCTTGAGGGGTGCAGTTTTTAGAATGGTGTCACTTTTGGGTATTTTCAGCCATATAGACCCCTCAAACTGACTTAAAATGTGAGGTGGTCCCTAAAAAAAATGGTTTTGTAAATTTCGTTGTAAAAATGAGAAATCGCTGGTCAAATTTTAACCCTTATAACTTCCTAGCAAAAAAAAATTTTGTTTCCAAAATTGTGCTGATGTAAAGTATACATGTGGGAAATGTTATTTATTAACTATTTTGTGTCACATAACTCTCTGGTTTAACAGAATAAAAATTCAAAATGTGAAAATTGCAAAATTTTCAAAATTTTCGCCAAATTTCCGTTTTTTATCACAAATAAACGCAGAATTTATTGACCTAAATTTACCACTATCATGAAGCCCAATATGTCACGAAATAACAATCTCAGAACCGCTAGGATCCGTTGAAGCGTTCCTGAGTTATTACCTCATAAAGGGACACTGGTCAGAATTGCAAAAAACGGCAAGGTCTTTAAGGTCAAAATAGGCTGGGTCATGAAGGGGTTAAATCACTGGGACTTAAACAGGTTTTGCTCAATAATATCCCTTTATTTTGCACCATCAGTTTTCCCTGTCCCGGCTGCCAAAAAACATCCCCACAGCATGATGCTGCCACGACTTTGTTTCACTGTGGGACTGGTGTTCAGGTGTGTTAGTTTGGCTTCAGACATAGCATTTAACTAGGTGGACAAAAAGTTAAATTTTTTTGTCATCTGACCACAACACCTTCCTCCATATGTCTGCCACATATCTTTTGGAAAGCCTTACAATTTTGTGTGATAGTAAAGGCTTTTTTTCTGTCCACTCTTCCATAAAGGCCACCTGTATGGAGTGTACGGCTTATTGTCCTCGTATGGACAGATACTGTAATCTCTGCTTGGGAGCTATACAGCTCTTTCAGGGTTACTGTTGTTCTCTGTGCTGCCTCTCTGATTAACCCCTTAATCGATGGGCCATTTTGCGTTTGCGTTTTTTGCTCCCCTTTTTCCCAGAGCCATAACTTTTTTAGCTTTCGGTCAACCTGGCCATGTGAGGGCTTGTTTTTTTTGTGGGACAAGTTTTACTTTTGAATGACACTATTTGTTTCAACATACCATGTAATGGAAAACTGGGGGGGAATCAAAGTGCGGTGAAATTGCAAAAAAAAAGTGCAATTCCCAATTTTATTTTTCCTACCATGTCCACTAAATGCTAAAACTGACTTGCCATTAGGATTCTCTGGGCCATTGCAAGTTCATAGACACCAAACATGTATTGTATGTTATTTTTTTTATTTAAAGGGACTCTGTCACCTGAATTTGGAGGGCTCTCTGTCCGGTCCGATGGGCAGTGTTTTCTCTCCTTTCATTCACGTGAACTACGGAGGAAACAGACTCATATTCAAGATAATACTGCGGCCAGAGGGAAAGGAAGGGGTGAATGAAAGGAGAGAAAACACCGCCCATTGGACCGGACAGAGAGCCTGCGAAATTCAGGTGACAGAGTCCCTTTAACCCCTTCATGACCCAGCCTATTTTGACCTTAAAGACCTTGCCGTTTTTTGCAATTCTGACCAGTGTCCCTTTATGAGGTAATAACTCAACTTCAACGGATCCTAGCGGTTCTGAGATTGTTTTTTCGTGACATATTGGGCTTCATGATAGTGGTAAATTTAGGTCAATAAATTCTGCGTTTATTTGTGATAAAAATGGAAATTTGGCGAAAATTTTGAAAATTTCGCAATTTTCACATTTTGAATTTTTATTCTGTTAAACCAGAGAGATATGTGACACAAAATAGTTAATAAATAACATTTCCCACATGTTTACTTTACATCAGCACAATTTTGGAAACAAAATTTTTTTTTGTTAGGAAGTTATAAGGGTTAAAATTTGACCAGCGATTTCTCATTTTTACAACGAAATTTACAAAACCATTTTTTTAGGGACCACCTCACATTTGAAGTCAGTTTGAGGGGTCTATATGGCTGAAAATACCCAAAAGTGACACCATTCTAAAAACTGCACCCCTCAAGGTACTCAAAACCACATTCAAGAAGTTTATTAACCCTTCAGGTGCTTCACAGCAGCAGAAGCAACAAGGAAGGAAAAAATGAACATTTAACTTTTTAGTCACAAAAATTATCTTTTAGCAACAATTTTTTTATTTTCCCAATGGTAAAAGGAGAAACTGAACCACGAAAGTTGTTGTCCAATTTGTCCTGAGTACGCTGATACCTCATATGTGGGGGTAAACCACTGTTTGGGCGCACGGCAGGGCTTGGAAGGGAAGGAGCGCCATTTGACTTTTTGAATCAAAAATTGGCTCCACTCTTTAGCGGACACCATGTCACGTTTGGAGAGCACCCGTGTGCCTAAAAATTGGAGCTCCCCCACAAGTGACCCCATTTTGGAAACTAGACGCCCCAAGGAACTTATCTAGATGCATAGTGAGCACTTTGAACCCCCAGGTGCTTCACAAATTGATCCGTAAAAATGAAAAAGTACTTTTTTTTCACAAACAAATTCTTTTAGCCTCAATTTTTTCATTTTCACATGGGCAACAGGATAAAATGGATCCTAAAATGTGTTGGGCAATTTCTCCTGAGTACACCAATACCTCACATGTGGGGGTAAACCACTGTTTGGGCACATGGTAAGGCTCGGAAGGGAAGGAGCGCCATTTGACTTTTTGAATGAAAAATTATTTCCATCGTTAGCGGACACCATGTCGCGTTTGGATAGCTCCTGTGTGCCTAAACATTGGTGCTCCCCCACAAGTGACCCCATTTTGGAAACTAGACCCCCCAAGGAACTTATTTAGATGCCTAGTGAGCACTTTAAACCCTCAGATGCTTCACAAATTGATCTGTAAAAATGAAAAAGTACTTTTTTTTTCACAAAAAAATTCTTTTCGCCTCAATTTTTTCATTTTCACATGGGCAGTAGGATAAAATGGATCATAAAATTTGTTGGGCAATTTCTCCCGAGTACGCCGATACCTCATATGTGGGGGTAAACCACTGTTTGGGCACTCGGCAGGGCTCGGAAGGGAAGGCGCGCCATTTGACTTTTTGAATGGAAAATTAGCTCCAATTGTTAGCGGACACCATGTCGCGTTTGGAGAGCCCCTGTGTGCCTAAACATTGGAGCTCCCCCACAAGTGACCCCATTTTGGAAACTAGACCCCCCAAGGAACTTATCTAGATGCACATTGAGCACTTATAAACTTCTGTGAAGCACCTGGGGGTTTAACCCCTTTCTGCCATTAGACGTACTATTGCGTCCATGTGGGGTGGGCTTTACTTCCCAAGGACGCAATAGTACGTCATATGCGATCGGCAGCGCTCACGGGGGGAGCGCCGCCGATCGCGGCCGGGTGTCAGCTGTTTATCGCAGCTGACATCCGGCACTATGTGCCAGGAGCGGTCACGGACCGCCCCCGGCACATTAACCCCCGGCACACCGCGATCAAAGATGATCGCGATGTGCCGGCGGTACAGGGAAGCACCGCGCAGGGAGGGGGCTCCCTGCGGGCTTCCCTGAGCCCCCCGCAGCAACGCGATGTGATCGCGTTGCTGCGAGGGTCTCACCTCCCTCCCTGCTCCCTCCAGCCCCGGATCCAAGATGGCCGCGGATCCGGGTCCTGCAGGGAGGGAGGTGGCTTCACAGAGCCTGCTCAGAGCAGGCACTGTGAAGCAGCCTGCACTCCTATCAGATCAGTGATCTGACAGAGTGCTGTGCAAACTGTCAGATCACTGATCTGTGATGTCCCCCCCTGGGACAAAGTAAAAAAGTAAAAAAAAAAAATTTCAAATGTGTAAAAAAAATAAAAAAAAATATTCCAAACTAATGAAAAAAAAAAAAAATATTATTCCCATAAATACATTTCTTTATCTAAATAATAAAAAAAAAAACAATAAAAGTACACATATTTAGTATCGCCGCGTCCGTAACGGCCCGACCTATAAAACTGGCCCACTAGTTAACCCCTTCAGTAAACACCGTAAGGAAAAAAAAAAAAAAACGAGGCAAAAAACAACGCTTTATTATCATACCGCCGAACAAAAAGTGGAATAACACGCGATCAAAAAGACAGATATAACTAACCATGGTACCGCTGAAAGCGTCATCTTGTCCCGCAAAAAACGAGCCGCGATACAGCATCATCAGCAAAAAAATAAAAAAGTTATAGTCCTGAGAATAAAGTGATGCAAAAATAATTATTTTTTCTATAAAATAGTTTTTATCGTATAAAAGCGCCAAAACATAAAAAAATGATATAAATGAGGTATCGCTGTAATCGTACTGACCCGAAGAATAAAACTGCTTCATCAATTTTACCAAACGCGGAACGGTATAAACGCCTCCCCCAAAAGAAATTCATGAATAGCTGGTTTTTGGTCATTCTGCCTCACAAAAATCGGAATAAAAAGCGATTAAAAAATGTCACGTGCCCGAAAATGTTACCAATAAAAACATCAACTCGTCCCACAAAAAACAAGACCTCACATGACTCTGTGGACCAAAATATAGAAAAATTATAGCTCTCAAAATGTGGTAACGCAAAAAATATTTTTTGCAATAAAAAGCGTCTTTCAGTGTGTGACGGCTGCCAATCATAAAAATCCGCTAAAAAACCCGCTATAAAAGTAAATCAAACCCCCCTTCATCACCCCCTTAGTTAGGGAAAAATTTAAAAAATGTATTTATTTCCATTTTCCCATTAGGGCTAGGGTTAGAGTTAGGGCTAGGGTTAGGGCTAGGGCTAGGGTTAGGGCTAGGGTTAGGGTTAGGGCTAGGGTTAGGGTTAGGGCTAGGGTTAGGGTTAGGGCTAGGGTTAGGGCTAGGGTTAGGGCTAGGGTTAGGGCTAGGGTTAGGGTTAGGGCTAGGGTTAGGGCTAGGGTTAGGGTTAGGGTTAGGGCTAGGGTTAGGGCTAGGGTTAGGGCTAGGGTTAGGGCTAGGGTTAGGGCTAGGGTTAGGGTTAGGGCTAGGGTTAGGATTAGGGTTAGGGCTAGGGTTAGGGCTAGGGCTACAGTTTGGGTTGGGGCTAAAGTTACAGTTAGGGTTTAGATTACATTTACGGTTGGGAATAGGGTTGGGATTAGGGTTAGGGGTGTGTCAGGGTTAGAGGTGTGGTTAGGGTTACTGTTGGGATTAGGGTTAGGGGTGTGTTTGGATTAGGGTTTCAGTTATAATTGGGGGGTTTCCACTGTTTAGGCACATCAGGGGCTCTCCAAACGCGACATGGCGTCCGATCTCAATTCCAGCCAATTCTGCGTTGAAAAAGTAAAACAGTGCTTCTTCCCTTCCGAGCTCTCCCGTGTGCCCAAACAGGGGTTTACCCCAACATATGGGGTATCAGCGTACTCAGGACAAATAGGACAACAACTTTTGGGGTCCAATTTCTCCTGTTACCCTTGGGAAAATACAAAACTCGGGGCTAAAACATATTTTTTGTGGGAAAAAAAAAGATTTTTTATTTTCACGGCTCTGCGTTATAAACTGTAGTGAAACACTTGGGGGTTCAAAGTTCTCACAACACATCTAGATTAGTTCCCTGGGGGGTCTAGTTTCCAATATGGGGTCACTTGTGGGGGGTTTCTACTGTTTAGGTACATTAGGGGTTCTGCAAACGCAATGTGACGTCTGCAGACCATTCCATCTAAGTCTGCATTCCAAATGGCGCTCCTTCCCTTCCAAGCTCTGCCATGCGCTCAAACGGTGGTTTCCCCCAACATACGGGGTATCAGCGTACTCAGGACAAATTGGACAACAACTTTTGGGGTCGAATTTCTCCTCTTACCCTCGGGAAAATACAAAACTGGGGGCTAAAAAATAATTTTGGGGGGAAAGATTTTTTTTTTTAATTTTCACGGCTCTGCGTTACAAACTGTAGTGAAACACTTGGGGGTTCAAAGCTATCACAACACATCTAGATGAGTTCCTTAGGGGGTCTAGTTTCCAAAATGGTGTCACTTGTGGGAGGTTTCTACTGTTTAGGTACATTAGGGGCTCTGCAAATGCAATGTGACACCTGCAGACCATTCCATCTAAGTCCTCATTCCAAATGGAGCTCCTTCCCTTCCGAGCCCTCCCATGCGCCCAAACAGTGGTTCCCCCCCACATATGGGGTATCAGCGCACTCAGGACAAATTGGACAACAAATTGTGGGGTCGAATTTCTCCTGTTACCCTCGGGAAAATACAAAACTGGGGGCTAAAAAATAATTTTTGTGGGAAAAAATTTTTGTTTTATTTTTACGGCTCTCCATTATAAACTTCTGTGAAGCCCTTGGTGGGTCAAAGCGCTCAGCACACATCTAGATAAGTTCCTAAGGGGGTCTACTTTCCAAAATGGTGTCACTTGTGGGGGGTTTCTACTGTTTAGGTACATTAGGGGCTCTGCAAACGCAATGTGACACCTGCAGACCATTCCATCTAAGTCTGCATTCAAATGGCACTCCTTCCCTTCTGAGCCCTCCCATGTGCCCAAACAGTGGTTCCCCCCACATATGGTGTATCATCGCACTCAGGACAAATTGGGCAACAAATTTTGGGGTCCAATTTCTCCTGTTACCCTCGGGAAAATACAAAACTGGGGGCTAAAAAAATAATTTTTGTGGGAAAAAAATTTTGTTTTATTTTTACGGCTCTGCATTATAAACTTCTGTGAAGCACTTGGTGGGTCAAAGTGCTCACCACACCTCTAGATAAGTTCCTTAGGGGGTCTACTTTCCAAAATGGTGTCATTTGTGGGGGGTTTCAATGTTTAGGCACATCAGTGGCTCTTCAAACGCAACATGGCGTCCCATCTCAATTCCTGTCAATTTTGCTTTGAAAAGTCAAACGGCGCTCCTTCCCTTCCGAGCTCTCCCATCCACCCAAACAGTGGTTTACCCCCACATATGGGGTATCAGCGTACTCAGGACAAATTGTACAACAACTTTTGGGGTCCAATTTCTTCTCTTACCCTTGGGAAAATAAAAAATTGGGGGCAAAAAGATAATTTTTGTGAAAAAATATGATTTTTTATTTTTACGGTTCTACATTATAAACTTCTGTGAAGCACTTGGTGGGTCAAAGTGCTCACCACACCTCTAGATAAGTTCCTTAGGGGGTCTACTTTCCAAAATGGTGTCACTTGTGGGGGGTTTCAATGTTTAGCCACATCAGGGGTTCTCCAAACGAAACATGGCGTCCCATCTCAATTCCAGTCAATTTTGCATTGAAAGTCAAATGGCACTCCTTCGCTTCCGAGCTCTGCCATGCGCCCAAACAGTGGTTTACCCCCACATGTGGAGTATTGGCATACTCAGGACAAATTGTACAACAATGTTTGGGGTCCATTTTCTCCTGTTACCCTTGGTAAAATAAAACAAATTGGAGCTGAATTAAATTTTTTGTGAAAAAAAGTTAAATGTTCGTTTTTATTTAAACATTCAAAAAATTCCTGTGAAGCACCAGAAGGGTTAATAAACTTCTTGAATATGGTTTTGAGCACCTTGAGGGGTGTAGTTTTTAGAATGGTGTCACACTTGGGTATTTTCTATCATATAGACCCCTCAAAATGACTTCAAATGAGATGTGGTCCCTAAAATAAAATGGTGTTGTAGAAATGAGAAATTGCTGGTCAACTTTTAACCCTTATAACTCCCTAACAAAAAAAAATTTTGTTTCCAAAATTGTGCTGATGTAAAGTAGACATGTGGGAAATGTTATTTATTAAGTATTTTGTGTGACATATCTCTGTGATTTAATTGCATAAAAATTCAAAGTTGGAAAATTGCGAAATTTTCATAATTTTCGCCAAATTTCCGTTTTTTTCACAAATAAACGCAGGTACTATCAAATAATTTTTACCATTGTCATGAAGTACAATATGTCACGAGAAAACAATGTCAGAATCACCAGGATCCATTGAAGCGTTCCAGAGTTATAACCTCATAAAGGGACAGTGGTCAGAATTGTAAAAATTGGCCCGGTCATTAACGTGCAAACCACCCTTGGGGGTAAAGGGATTAAACGCAGAGCCATGAAAATAAAAAATAATTTTTCTTTCCTCAAAAATGATTTTTTAGCCTGGAATTTTCTATTTTGCCAAGGATAATAGGAGAAATTGGACCCCAAATATTGTTGTCCAGTTTGTCCTGAGTACGCTGATACCCCATATGTGGGGGTAAACCACTGTTTGGGCGCACGGCAGGGCTCGGAAGGGATGGCATGCCATTTGGCTTTTTAAATGGAAAATTAGCTCCAATCATTAGCGGACACCATGTCACGTTTGGAGAGCCCCTGTGTGCCTAAACATTGGAGATCCCCCAGAAATGACCCAATTTTGGAAACTAGACCCCCAAAGGAACTAATCTAGATGTGTGGTGAGGACTTTGAACCCCCAAGTGCTTCACAGAAGTTTATAACGCAGAGCCATGAAAATAAAAAAAAAAATTATTTTCTCAAATATGATCTTTTAGCCTGCAATTTTTTATTTTCCCAAGGGTAACAGGAGAAATTTGACCCCAAAGGTTGTTGTCCAGTTTCTCCTGAGTACGCTGATACCCCATATGTGGGGGTAAATCACTGTTTGGGCACATGCCGGGGCTCGGAATTGAAGTAGTGACGTTTTGAAATGCAGACTTTGATGGAATGCTCTGTGGGCGTCACGTTGCGTTTGCAGAGCCCCTGATGTGGCTTAACAGTAGAAACCCCCCACAAGTGACCCCATTTTGGAAACTAGACCCCCAAGGGAACTTATCTAGATGTGTGGTGAGCACTTTGAACCCCCAAGTGCTTCATAGAAGTTTATAATGCAGAGCCGTGAAAATAATAAATACGTTTTCTTTCCTCAAAAATAATTATTTAGCCCAGAATTTTTTATTTTCCCAAGGGTAACAGGAGAAATTGGACCCCAATAGTTGTTGTCCAGTTTCTCCTGAGTACGCTGATACCCCATGTGTGGGGGTAAACCACTGTTTGGGCACACGTCGGGGCTCAGAAGGGAAGTAGTGACTTTTGAAATGCAGACTTTGATGGAATGGTCTGCGGGCGTCACATTGCGTTTGCAGAGCCCCTGGTGTGCCTAAACAGTAGAAACCCCCCACAAGTGACCCCATTTTAGAAACTAGACCCCCCAAGGAACTTATCTAGATATGTGGTGAGCACTTTGAACCCCCAAGTGCTTCACAGACGTTTACAACGCAGAGCCGTGAAAATAAAAAATCATTTTTCTTTCCTCAAAAATGATGTTTTAGCAAACATTTTTTTAGATTCACAAGGGTAACAGGAGAAATTGGACCCCAGTAATTGTTGCGCAGTTTATCCTGAGTACACTGATACCCCATATGTGGGGGTAAACCACTGTTTGGGCACACTTCAGGGCTCGGAAGTGAGGGAGCACCATTTGACTTTTTGAATACGAGATTGGCTGGAATCAATGGTGGCGCCATGTTGCGTTTGGAGACCCCTGATGTGCCTAAACAGTGGTAACCCCTCAATTCTACCTCCAACACTAACCCCCCCACACCCCTAACCCTAATCCCAACTGTAGCCATAACCCTAACCACAACCCTAATTCCAACCCTAACCCTAAGGCTATGTGCCCACGTTGCGGATTCGTGTGAGATATTTCCGCACCATTTTTGAAAAATCCGCGGGTAAAAGGCACTGCGTTTTACCTGCGGATTTTCCGCGGATTTCCAGTGTTTTTTGTGCGGATTTCACCTGCGGATTCCTATTGAGGAACAGGTGTAAAAAGACGCGGAATCCGCACAAAGAATTGACATGCTGTGGAAAATACAACGCAGCGTTTCCGCGCGGTATTTTCTGCACCATGGGCACAGCGGATTTGGTTTTTCATATGTTTACATGGTACTGTAAACCTGATGGAATACTGCTGCGAATGCGCAGCGGCCAATCCGCCGCCAAATCCGCACCGTGTGAACATAGCCTAATTCTAAAGGTATGTGCACACGCTGCGGAAAACGCTGCAGATCCGCAGCAGTTTCCCATGAGTTTACAGTTCAATGTAAACCTACGGGAAACAAAAATCGCTGTACACATGCTGCGGAAAAACTGCACGGAAACGCAGCGGTTTACATTCCGCAGCATGTCACTTCTTTGTGCGGATTCCGCAGCGGTTTTACAACTGCTCAAATAGAAAATCGCAATTGTAAAACCGCAGTGAAATGCGCAGAAAAAACCGCAGTAAATCCGCCATAAATCCGCAGCGGTTTAGCACTGCGGATTTATCAAATCCGCAGCGGAAAAATCCGCAGAGGACCAGAATACGTGTGCACATACCGAAACCCTAACCCTAACCCTACCCCTAACCCTAACCCTAGCCCTACCCCTAACCCTACCCCTAACCCTACCCCTAACCCTAATCCTACCCCTAACCCTAACCCTACCCCTAACCCTAACCCTATTCTAACATTAGTGGAAAAAAAAAATTTCTTTATTTTTTTATTGTCCCTACCTATGGGGGTGACAAAGGGGGGGGGTCATGCATTATTTTTTTTATTTTAATCACTGAAATATAATCTATCTCAGTGATCAAAATCCACTTTGGAACGAATCTGCCGGCCGGCAGATTCGGCGGGCGCACTGCGCATGCGCCCGCCATTTTGGAAGATGTCGGCGCCCAGGGAGAAGACGGACGGGACCCCGGCTGGATCGGTATGTATGATGGGGTGGGGGGGACCACGGGGGGGGGGGGATCGGAGCGGGGGGGGGGATCGGAGCACGGGGGGGGAATCGGAGCGCGGCAGGCGTGGAACGGAGCACGGGGGGGCTGGAACGGAGCATGGGGGGGTGGAACGGAGCACGGGGGGGTGGATCTGAATGCAGGGGGGGTGATTGGAGCACGGGGGGGTGATTGGAGCACGGGGGGAGCGGACAAGAGCACGGGGGGGAGCGGAGCACTGGATGGAGGGGAGCCGGAGCAGTGTACCGGCCAGATCGGAGGGCTGGGGGGGCGATGGGTGGGGTGGGGGCACACTAGTATTTCCAGCCATGGCCGATGATATTGCAGCATCGGCCATGGCTGGATTGTAATATTTCACCCGTTATAATGGGTGAAATATTACAAATCGCTCTGATTGGCAGTTTCACTTTCAACAGCCAATCAGAGCGATCGTAGCCACGAGGGGGTGAAGCCACCCCCCCTGGGCTAAACTACCACTCCCCCTGTCCCTGCAGATCGGGTGAAATGGGAGTTAACCCTTTCACCCGATCTGCAGGGACGCGATCTTTCTGTGACACAGCATATGCGTCACAGGTCGGATTGGCACCGACTTTCATGACGCATACGCTGTGTCACAGGTCGGGAAGGGGTTAAGTGGTGAAAAAAATCCAAAATTTGTTAAAAAAAATCGCCATTTTCCGAGACATGTAGTGTCTCCATTTTTCGTGATCTGGGGTTGGGTGAGGGCTTAATTTTTGCACACAGAGCTGACACTTTTATTGATACAATTTTGGTGTAGATACAATGTTTTGATCGCCCGTTACTGCATTTTATTGCAGTGTAGTAGGAACCAAAAAAACATAATTCTGGTGTTTTGAATTTAATTCTGTTTACGCCGTTTAGTGATCGGGTAAATACATTTTTTTTTTATATTGATCGGGCGATTCTGAAAGTGGCAATACCAAATATGTGTATATTTGATATTTTTTTATTGTTTTAATTTGAATGGGGAGAAAGGGTGATTTGAATTTTTATATATTTTTTTTATTTTAATATTTAAAAAAAAACACTTTTTTTTTACTTTTTGCATGCTTCAATAGTCTATATGGGAGACTAGAAGTCACAGTACTTTGATCGCCTCTGCTACATACAGGTGATGATCATATCGCCTGTGTGTATCAGAAATGCTCACTTGCTATGAGCGCCAACCACGGGGCGGTTCTCATGGCAACATAGCAATCTGGCAATGACTACAACAGAGGTCTGCTGTAGACCTCTGGTTGTCAAGCCAACCCATAGGTGAGCCGCGATCATGTGACGGGGTCACCGATGGGCGGAATTAATAAGGCGCTTCCTGTAAGCGCAAGTTAAATGCCACTGTCAGAGAATAACAGCGGCATTTAACTACTTAACTGCTGCGGGTTGATCGTGATTTCACCCACTGCTGTTGCGAGCACATGTCAGCTGTATAGAACAGTTGTCATTTGCCCGGAAAGGTGCAGGCTGAGCGCCAGAACCTGCACCAAATGGGGAATCCAACATGTGCGTACTATTACAGCACATGTTGGAAAGGGGTTAAAGCCCTCTTTGCCCAGGCTGAGAGTTTTGGTTGGCAGCCCTCTCTTTGCAGGTTTGTTGTCAGGGGTGGACACAGACCGCTTGGGGCTCTTGTGCAAGAAATATGACTGGGCCCCCCTCCCTGCCCGGCATGCAACTTATGATGAGGACAATCAGACCGTTTGACCCCCGGAGCCTTAGGCTTGGAGCAACAGGCCAGATTGCCCTCATTATCACCGCCCTGCAAACACGGGTGTAATTAGTGTTTACAGGACACCATTAGCAAGAGTTCTATCTAGACCCCCCATGCCTCTATCTATCTATCTATATATTTTTTTCTGAGATGGAGATATTTCACGAGTGTGTCAGAGGCTGCAGACAGTCACACAGCATCTGACTCTGGAAGATCTCTGCGGTTGCCTTTGCAGATGCCTTCCTAATCCTTCTGGCTTTTGTACCCAATGGCAACCTCCCCCTAGCGCTAACTAACACACCTGGTCTGGATGTTTATAGAATTCCTATCTACTTCTGGGATTTGCCAGTGATATTTCCATTTTCCCCTGTTGAGGCTTGGAGCTATAGCAGTTGGCTGTCTTCCTCTTTGGTGTTGCTGGAGGACATCTGTGTTACCTCTCTGAATCTACTCAAGATAAGTGTTTCCCTTGTTTGTCTATCCCTGCTGTCTTTAGTTGAAGTGAGGATTGACTAGTGCATACCTGTCCTTCCCTAAGCAGGACTTATTGCCAGGGTCAGGCAGGGATTAGATTTCTGCTTGACGATAAGTGCAGAACCTATATAGGGACGTATAAGGCAGACAGGTCACTTTAGATCTGCCTAGGGGTCTCCACTTTCCCAGTGTTGGGCTCCCTTCTCCTCATCCCTTCGTGTTGCACTTAGTCTTCCCACACTGTGCATGACAATGTATCTCTGTTAGGATTCAGTTCTGCTGAGCCCAATCATCTATGTATTCTATTAACCCCTTTCTGACCTCGGATGGGATAGTACGTCCCGAGGTCAGAACCCCTGCTTTGATGCGGGCTTCGGCGGTGAGCCTGCATCAAAGTCGGGACATGTCAGCTGTTTTGAATACATGATCGGGGGTCAGCAATGCTTCTGCATAGTAACCATAGAGGTCCTTGAGATCTCTCTGGTTAGTGATGCCTGTTTGCTGTGAGCGCCACCCTGTTGTCGGTGCTCATAGCAAGCCTGCAATTCAGCTACATAGCAGCGATCTGATGATCGCTGCTATGTAGCAGAGCTGATCGAGTTGTGCCAGCTTCTAGCCTCCCTTGGAGGCTATTGAAGCATGGCAAAAGTTTTTAAAAAAAGTGAAAAAAAATAAAAATAAAAAATAACAGTTTAAATCACCCCCTTTCACCCCATTCAAAATAAAACAATTAATAAAAATCAAACCTACACATATTTGGTATTGCCGATTTCAGAATCGCCCAATCTATCAATAAAAGAAAAGCATTAACCTGATTGCTAAACAGCATAGTGAAAAAAAAATTGAAACGCCAGAATTACGTTTTTTTGGTCGCAGCGACATTGCATTAAAATGCAATAACGTACGATCAAAAGAATGTATCTGCACACAAATGGTATTAATAAAAACGTCGGCTTGGAATGCAAAACTAAGCCCTCAACCGACCCCAGATCACGAAAAATGGAGACGCTTACGGGTATTGGAAAATGGCACAATTATTTTTTTTTTAAGCAAAGTTTGGAATTTTTCTTCACCACTTAGATAAAAGAAAACCTAGACATGTTTGGTGTCTATGAACTTGTAATGACCTGGAGAATCATAATATCAGGTCAGTTTTAGCATTTAGTGAACCTAGCAAAAAATCCAAACAAAAAACAAGTGTGGGATTGCACTTTTTTTTGCAATTTCACCGCACTTGGAATTTTTTTCCCGTTTTCTAGTACATGACATGGTAAAAGCAATGATGTCGTTCAAAAGTACAACTCGTCCCGCAAAAAATAAGCCCTCGCATGGCCACAGGGCTGCCACTAGAAATTTCGGGGCTCCATACTGGCAAAATTTTCTGGGCCCCCTTGAGACTCCGCCCAGGCTCCACCCCAGCCCAGCCTCCAGGCTCCACCCCTCGAACTGTCCACAGTCCCACCGCTATCTCTTGGAAAATCTCCACTTCTCACCTATCACACATTAACAGTTCCCATCACCAGATCACACATATAGCCAGCAGCTTTTGTTTTGTCCAAAAGATTTTTTAAGCCGCCACCAGAACACGGTAGACACTTTTGGCTGGGCCCTACTCTACTGTAACCTACTAAATATTTGTTAAAATATGCAATACAATTTAGGTATATTTTTATTTATTTTTCAATTTTTAAAATGACCTATAATACTACATACAAGGAACAAATACCACAGCACTATGACCAGATGACATATTACCACCACAGTGACCGAATAATATCAAACACAAGGAACAAATACCACAACACCATGACCAGACCGCATATTACCACCACAAAGTGACTGAATACTACAATACTGATCAGTAATAAAAAAAAAAAACCACAATACTATCACCATCAGTGCCATTATACACAGGAGATCTGTAATTAGTAAGCAGTGTCTACAGGTAATACATTGATCACCGGTGACATTATACACAGGAGCTCTGTATATAGTATACAGTGTATAGTGTCAGTGTATAGGTAACACTGACTCACCAGTGACGTCTCTAGGTGAAGTCCTTCATCTTTCATCCAGCACAGACCGCCATCATTTCTTCCAGCCAGGACTCGTCTCTGCAGAAATAACAGTTATCTTGAGTTCCACTTGCAGAATACATTACTTAATTTTCACAGCCTCTACATTACACCACATAAAGAAGGTGACATAGTATCACTCTGCACAGTAACAGGACCTCCCCCCATTTAAAACAGTATACTCAAAAAATAAAATAAATACATCACTGCAATAATAATATCCCTTAATTAGCCCCTATGGTAATATTCGCCATCCTAGCCCCCGTGTGTCTCATTGCAGGCTCCAGCCATATGTTCTCCCATCCTGCCCTCATGAGTATCCATTCTGCCCCATATGATCTCCCCATCCTGCCCCATCTGTCTCCATCGTATCCATCCTGCCCCCTCTGCGTCCAGCACACTCTGCCCCCTCTGCGTCCAGCACACTCTGCCCCCTCTGCGTCCAGCACACTCTGCCCCCTCTGCGTCCAGCACACTCTGCCCCCTCTGCGTCCAGCACACTCTGCCCCCTCTGCGTCCAGCACACTCTGCCCCCTCTGCGTCCAGCACACTCTGCCCCCTCTGCGTCCAGCACACTCTGCCCCCTCTGCGTCCAGCACACTCTGCCCCCTCTGCGTCCAGCACACTCTGCCCCCTCTGCGTCCAGCACACTCTGCCCCCTCTGCGTCCAGCACACTCTGCCCCCTCTGCGTCCAGCACACTCTGCCCCCTCTGCGTCCAGCACACTCTGCCCCCTCTGCGTCCAGCACACTCTGCCCCCTCTGCGTCCAGCACACTCTGCCCCCTCTGCGTCCAGCACACTCTGCCCCCTCTGCGTCCAGCACACTCTGCCCCCTCTGCGTCCAGCACACTCTGCCCCCTCTGCGTCCAGCACACTCTGCCCCCTCTGCGTCCAGCACACTCTGCCCCCTCTGCGTCCAGCACACTCTGCCCCCTCTGCGTCCAGCACACTCTGCCCCAGCGTTCTTCCCTGGGCCCCCGGATCGCCGCTCTCAAGAAAAAAAAAAAAAGTTCTTCTTACCTGCCGCGGTCCTGCGGCGGGCGAAGTCTCCACGCAGCTGCAGCGTGCATGCACTCGCCGGCGACTGACAATGATGTCAGATGCCGGCGACATGCACGCACGCTGCGGCTGACGTCAGCGCCTGCCAGCCTCAGATTGGCTGGCGGCGCCGCTGCTGTTAACTATTGACGTGCGGGCCCGCACCCGCACGTCAATAGCTTTAAACAGCTGCAGCGTCGGCGCTAAGGGCCCGGTTCAGCCTGCGGCTGCCGGTAGGGGCCCGGTGAGCAGATAAGACGGGGCCCGATGCGGGCCCCCTCTGCTCACCGGGCCCCATACGCCAGTCACGGCCGTCATGCCCTGATGGCGGCCCTGCATGGCCATATTGATTGAAAAATAAAAAAGTTATGCCTCTGGGAAGAGGGGAGTGAAAAACGAACATGGAAAATCCCATGGTCTTGAAGGGGTTAAAATACGTGTCTGTTATCTATGCAATCTGGTATCTGATAAAGGGTTATTCCCCAAATAAATCAAGCTATCCTCAATCCTGATGATGAGGGCTAACTTCCTGACTTTTGGGGAACTGACTACTGGGACCCACAGCAATCCTGAGAACAGGACTCTGCAGCTCAGCCATGAATGGATTAGAGGGGTGCATGCTTGACTTCTGCTCTATTTCTTGTCTATGGAACTGATGGAAATAGCAGAGTGCAACACTCAGCAGAGAGCAGAGGCCAAGTCTGCACAACTCTGCTCAAGTTCAGGACAAGATGGCAGTCCCCTGTTTTTGGAATCTCTGTGGAGGCAGTGGTTGGATCCTATAGATCAGAGATATCTTGATTATTTTGGGAATAACCCTTTAAAGAGCCTGGTCGATTTTCCTAGTCTTTAAATTTACAGTATTATGCATGAACCAAAAACAAGTATGTACACACACACACACACATACACACACACACACATACACACACACACACACACACACACACACACATCTATCTATCTATATGCACACACATGCATACACTCATAGGCTGCTGTCACACTATCAGTATTTGGTCAGTATTTTACATCAGTATTTGTAAGCCAAAACCAGGAGTGGGTGATAAATGCAGAAGTGGTGCATATGTTTCTTTTATACTTTTTCTCTAATTGTTCCTCTCCTGGTTTTGGCTTACAAATACTGATGTTAAATACTGACCACATACTGCTAGTGTGAGGGCAGCCATAAAAGCATAGATGCATACACACGTACATGCATACACACGTTCATAAACCCACACCAACACATGTATAAAAACATACATCTCTAGGAAAAATTAAGAGACCACTGCAAAATGTTCAGTTTGTCTGATTTTTTCTCTTTATAGGTATATTTATAAGTAAAATGTAAATTGTTCTTTTATTCTATAAACTACTGACAACATGTCTCCGAATTTCCAAGCAATATATTTTGGTTTTTTTTCTGACAAAGAAAAATGGTCAAAATAAATAAAAAAGAAAAACAGTGCTTTCAGACCTCAAATAATGCAAAGAAAACAAGTTTGTAATAATTTAGGAACAACAATACTAATGTTTTAACTCAGGAGGAGTTCAGAAATCAATATTTTGTGGAATAACCATGATTTTTAATCACAGCTTTCCTGCGTCTTGGCATGCTTTCCACCAGTCTTTCACACTGCTTCTGGCACAAAAATGTAAGCAGTTCTTCTTTGTGTGATGGCTTGTGACTATCCATCATCCTCTTGATTACATTCCAGAGGTTTTCAATGGGGTTCAGGTCTGGAGATTGGGCTGCCCATGACAGGGTTTTGATTTGACGGTCTCTTAATTTTTGCCAGAGCTGTACAAGCATGTATGTGTGCGCGCGCGCACACACACACACACACACACACACACACACACACGATAACACCAAAACGTTTTCTCCACGCAATTGTTAGTGGTTGGGTGAAGCCATTTATTGTCAAACTACTGTGTTTTCTCTTTTTAAATCAAATTGACAGCCCATAACATCCAAATGACCATGATCAAAAGTTCCCATACCCCATTTCTTAATACCGTGTATTGCCCCCTCTAACACCAATGACAGCTTGAAGTCTTTTGTGGTAGTTGTGGATGAGGTTCTTTATTTTCTCAGATGGTAAAGCTGCCCACTCTTTTGGCAAAAAGCCTCCAGTTCCTGTAAATTCCTGGGCTGTCTAGCATGAACTGTGCACTTGAGATCTCCCCAGAGTGGCTCAATGATATTGAGTTTTGGAGACTGAGATGGCCACTCCAGAACCTTCAGTTTGTTCTACTGTAGCCAATAACAGATCGATTTGGCCTTGTGTTTTGGATCGTTGTCATGTTGGAACGTCCAAGTACGTCCCATGCGCAGCTTCCGGGCTGCTGAGTGCAAAAGGGGTGAATACATATGCACATGTCAATTTTTAGTTTTTTGATCCCATAAATTTAATTTATGCCTATATATTTCTAGTTTACTTCACCAACTTAAGGTACCTTCACACTGAGCGACGCTGCAGCGATCCAGACAACGATCCGGATCGCTGAAGCGTCGCTGTTTGGTCGCTGGAGAGCTGTCACACAGACACCTCTCCAGCGACCAACGATGCCAGTAACCAGGGTAAACATCGGGTTACTAAGCGCAGGGCCGCGCTTAGTAACCCAATGTTTACCCTGGTTACCAGCGTAAAAGTAAAAAAAAAAACAAACACTTCATACTTACCTTCCGCTGTCTGTCCCTCGGCGCTCTGCTTCTCTGCCCTGTGTAAGCACAGCGGCCGGAAAGCAGAGCGGTGACGTCACAGACAGCGAAAGGTAAGTATGAAGTGTTTTTTTACTTTTACGCTGGTAACCAGGGTAAACATCGGGTTACTAAGCGCGGCCCTGCGCTTAGTATCCCGATGTTTACCCTGGTTACCAGTGAAGACATCGCTGAATCTGCGTCACACACGCCAATTCAGCGATGTCTACAGGAGGTCCAGCGACGAAAGAAAGTGCTGGCCTTCTAGCTCCGACCAACGACATCACAGCAGGATCCTGATCGCTGCTGCGAGTCAAACTGAACGATATCGCTAGCCAGGACGCTGCAACGTCACGGATCGCTAGCGATATCGTTCAGTGTGAAGGTACCTTTAGACTAGTGCTGATGCATGACACACAAATCGGATTACAAAGATATTTAAACACAGGTTGTAATGTAACAAAATAGGGAAAAGGTTGCACATTTTTACTAAATGTTCCTGTAAATGTCTAATTTATCAAAATGAGGTTTAGTGTCTAGAAATAGATCATGGTAGCGGTTTAACATCATATAAGGTAATTATTCAATATAGGGTTTTGTAAAAGGACTTTATGCAATAAACTATCCACGATATTCAGTGAATGTCTGCTGCATGTTGTTGTAATGTTGCATGTTATATTGTCATCAATTTAATTTCTACTGGAGCTAAAACATTTTTTGGGGAGTTCCTTCCACTATAAGGGAAATGGGTAGTTATGAATCAGACTGTTCCATAACACCAGAAGAAAACCTTGTCCGCCCATAAACAAGCTGGTTGCTAAACAGAAGGATAAGCAAAACTTTACATGCAACGGGCATCTATTTAATGTGGGTTTAATTAACCATACATATGCCATAAATCACAGTTATTGAAGTGATTAAGGAAGTGAGCATCAAATTAGATTTTCAGGCAGGCCTTTTAGGAAGTAACGAGAGATTATTTCAAGATGAGTTATGAAGCCGCATTGGGCCGTTGGACTTGCCTGTTGCCAGGGTAAAGTTAGTTTAGTCCTTGGTTCATTTGCTTGGTTACATTACTCGTTGGCCGATTGTTGACAGAAGAAAAACACACTTCAGAGTCATTGATTTGTGCAAATTCCTACAGGCCAAGTTATGAAAATGTAGTTTGTTTTAGTAAAAGGTTTGAGCCAGGGACTGTAATAGAATCAGGGTAAAATATCCACTTTTCTGGACCGTTTCAAAAGTTCCCCAGTCTCCTCATTCCACAGAAAAGTTATGTTTTGCTGTGTAATCCAACTGGAGTTTTGCTTTTTTCTAAAAAAACCAAAAAAAAAAAAAAAACCTTGATGTACTAGATGTTCGTGTTAAAGTGCTTTTTGTCCTAGCTGTGCTCATGCCTCCTACTTTTTGCAAAACCTTGGCAGTCTGCAATGTATTTTGGGTCATCAATGGTTGGTTTAGCACAGTGTGAACTCTGGCAGCTTAGCACAGACAAAAAACAATTTTTTTTCTTATTAAATTATGTATGAGCAAATCAGTCTTCCAGCAAAGACATTGTCAGATGTAATAGGGTGCACGCATGTAAGGTAGTCCTTGTCAAGTTTTCAAGGTTTTAAGCTACGGTAAACTTTTTTCTCACATTAAATCTGATCTATTGGTTATGACGACTCTAATGGGCCTCCCATTTAGGCTATGTTCACACGTAGGAAGGGGGCTGCGGGTTCTCCCACGGGTTTTCCCGCAGCGGATTTGATAAATCTGCAGGGCAAACCCGCTGCGGTTATCCCTGCAGATTTATCGCGGTTTGTGTTGCGGGTTCCGCTGCGGGTTTATCCTGCACTGGTTTTACTATTGATGCTGCATATGCAGCATCAATAGTAATGTTAATAATAATAAAAATAATGATATACTTACCCTCTGACGTCCCGATCTCCTCGGCGCTGCAGGCGGCGGTCCGGTTCCAGAGATGCTATGCGAGAAGGACCTTCGTGATGTCACGGTCATGTGACCGCGACGTCACGGTCATGTGACCGCGACGTCACCACAGGTCCTGCTCGCATAGCAACCTGAGACCGGACGGCCGCGTGCAGCGCTGGGAGGTGAGTATATCATTATTTTTTATTTTAATTCTTTTTTTTTTTTTTTACACAAATATGGTTCCCAGGGCCTGGAGGAGAGTCTCCTCTCCTCCACCCCGGGTACCAACCTCACATTATCCGCTTACTGCCCGCATGGTGGGCACAGCCCCATGCGGGAAGTAAGTTGATCAATGCATTCCTATGGGTGCAGAACCGCCGCGATTCTGCACAAAGAAGTGACATGCTGCGGGTTGTAAACCGCTGCGTTCCCGCGCGTTTTTTCCCGCAGCATGTGCACAGCGGTTTGCGGTTTCCATAGGGTTTACATGTTACTGTAAACGCAATGGAAACTGCAGCGGACCCGCAGCTGCAAAATCACCGCGGTTCCGCGGTACAAACCGCAACGTGTGCACATAGCCTTAGACTTTCTTCCTGTGGTACTGAATGACTGCAATCCCTGGGCCACAATTACTGAACCACATAAGATATTGTACTGTGTGCGGACATGTTAGATATGATCATTAAATGGAGGTAATCTGACATCCAAAAACCTTAGATATTTTTATGCAAATAGTCCATGCTAGGAGGATTTGGCTAGTTTCATTTACGATATGCTCCTTTCAGGGGGAAAAGATTAGGTTAAATTTTCTATGTACTTTTAGAAAACTTGATTTCATTTGATAACGTGATAAGTAGACAATATGCAGATCCTTTATATTTATAAAAAGTTATTGTTTTTCCAGATATCACTCTAAAGGACCATCCTCAGATTGTTTTCTTTCCTTTCTAAGGCTGTGTTCAGATGTCCAGTAACGATCAATAAAAACTGATGTAGCATCAATTCCTTGGCAAAAAAAATTGTGCAGGTACAACTTTTTAGTCTGTTTTTAATTAACTACCTCTGCTGGATTCACTATTTTAGCATTGAAGTCTATGGAACACGGATCCGTAATCGGCCATCCTTTTTTCTTTCATTTGTAACGGATCCATTTTTTGCTTACTGGATCCAGTAATATTACATGCCAATGATCAGAGAATAGCAAATTCCCCCTATAATCAGCTGTGTGTTACGATTCTTGCTGGCCGAACAGGTACTACAGCTGCCATTTTAAAGGGGTTGTCCTGGATGAGTGACATTGTTTAAATCTATGTCTATGATACCTTCATTTTTACAAAGCATTGGTGTGGAAATATGTTGGGGAGACCTGAACAGTTAGACAGTACCGCAGTCCTCTGGTGGTCGTGTTGGAGGGATACAGAGACATTTATGCAGCGTTCTCAAGAATATCATATTGCACAATGTGATGATTATTTCTATGTTGTAGGCTGTATTTATACATGGGAAAGCAAAGACTTTTTTCTGAGAGCAGCACAGAGATTTTTCCTGTTATTTTAGAAGTTTCAGATTATATGTCAGAGGGATATGACCGCAGAAGGCCAGAACAATCACAATTAGAACTGCATAGTTTCCGAATCAGGGTGGTTACAAAATCAGATCTTGATGTCCAGGACTGGATGTGAATCTGTGCCCTGATCGTAGGCTGCACATGCCCCGTCCTGCTGTTTTGTTTAGGTTCAAAGAATTGTGATGAATAAATAAATGCTCACACAACAATTGAATAAACTAAAATGAATTTACTTAATAAAAGATAATAACTATAAACAGTAACTCAAAATAGCACATAATCAATAGTCATACATTACACTCTCAAGTTAGAAGTCCATCACTCATCGTCCAGGAAGCAAGAGAGAGCGCCCCAACACGTGCTCTTTTGTTATATCTCTCCAGCTACCAGTGGTGTGTCCAGCCCCCACGTGTGGGGAATGATGTCCCCAGTGCAAAGGTACATCCCCTCAATCCCCAATGAAACCTGATTTACCAGTTTTTGCAACTGGAGGAGGCCTCTGAACATATTGGAGTGTTGAAATCATATATCTGATTGAAACCATATTAATAACTCTATAATTAGTATTAATTAATTGGAGTGTTGAAATCATTTAAAATATATAACATCCAACACACCTGCCCATGTCCGCTTACTACACACATTGTTAGGACTAGCTGGGTTTTTTCCTTCACCAATATAACACTAAGGCCGGCGTCACACTGGCGTTTTAAACGGCCGAGTGCAATGCGATAAAAAATCGCATTGCACTCGGACCAATGTTACACTATGGGGCAGCTCCCACCAGCCGACTTTTTGTCGTCCGTTTTCCTCGGTCCGAGACAATCGCAGCATGCTGCGATTGTCTCGGACAGAGGAAAACTCTCGGCTCACTCGCACCCATATAAGCCTATGGGTGCGAGTGAGACAGCGCACACCACTCGGATATCATCCGAGTGATGTGCGCTATAAGCGGACCCCAGCAATGGAGGAGATGAAGAAATTCATTTCTCCGCCTCCTCCGCAGCTGTGCTCCAATCCTCCCTGTGCGAGAATCGGAGCACAGACGCATGACACTCGGCTCCTGCTCTGCTGCGAGCAGGAGCCGAGTGTCATTAGCATATCGCATCCGATGCTCTCGCATCGGATGCAATACGCCAGTGTGACATCGGCCTTAGTGACAGAAAATAGTTTCAAAAGTAAATACAGCGTCCATGTCCAGAGTAAGGAAATACAGTGGAAGGACTATAATTCGAGCAGCCCATCGTACTGCTCAATTGCTCCAGTGTTCTCACATACTCCAGTAGTCATCAGGGGCTTGCATATCCACTTACAACTAAGCAGATCCAACATTCAATATGGGACCCCACTGTCTTGTGCCCTTCATGCAAATGCATTGATAGTGCGCCGTCATGACCACCGCTCTATTCACTATTAGTCACATATTCCTGCTATCACAGGCCTGTAAAGAGGGAATTAAGTAGTGTTAATCCGAGTGCATTAATGTTCTATTCCCAAACCGAACACACGACCCCTGTTCTCAGAATTAGTGGGGCTCCCAATGGTTCATTGCATAGGTGATGCATATTTTTTGTGGGTAACCCCTTAAAATTAGCGATCTGTCTTTAGAATAGAATCAGTCTCAAATCAAAGGGATCAGAATCCCCATCTGTCTCTCCCGGCACTCCCACTTTGCATGTGATTGAAGTGGCTGAAGTTCCCCAGCAAACGTTTTAACGCCAAACATTATGTTTTGACTGTGCCCTGTATTCTGTGTCAGTCCCACTTTGTGAATACTAATAAGATGTAGAGAGATGCAGTACCCTGCGAAACAACAACAGAATGTATGGGACTGTGCTTGGTAAATAATAGAGGCATGCGTCGCTCCTGTAGCATATCTGCTCCATCAGTCCGCTGATGTGTACATATCCCTGTTATCATCATGGTAATCCATGATGGTGAAAGGGTTAATCCTACCAAGAAAATACTGCTTTTCTGCTCCTTCCCTCCCCTTCACCACTCCTATATTTGTGATTATGATAAAACACATCTACATGTTTTAATAATGGGAGAACCGTTCATGTCTGTTCTGTTCTCCCATGTGATGGTGTCAAGTCTATTTGTGTCCATCAAGCGAACTTGTTGTGCTCCAAAACTTTCACTGCACACTCATGAATATTCATCCCATCCAGTACAAAAACCTCCATTTGTGAGAGCAAAGGACACTTTTCATGTTGGCAAGAGTGACTAATGGGCACAAATTTCTGATGTTGTGTGGTGCAGGGGAGGAGTATTTTCTCATTAACCCTTCTACTTCTAGAACATAGTTGTGAACTTTTGGGTAAAACATTATGCAGATATCACTAAAGTTGAAGACCATAAAAGTGAACATTGTATAATATGTTGTGACTTTGGATACTAATCAGTTAAACTCTTGTGTGGAAATAGCTAGGGTTTCTTCCCTAGACTTTTGCAGTTTCCTTTTCAGCAATGCCCAACATGCTTTTGAAAACACGTATCATGTTTTTTGTATGTTTTTTAATGGGATTGTATCTCCAGAACAACCCTTTTTCAATTGCCCTCCAGATGAGACCAACTCTTTAAGGCGTGGTAAGAATTAGTAATTCTCAAAGGAACGCAGCTTGTTCATAGAGAGAATTTATATACATACCTATACTCCATGCAATTGTTGCCTCGGTCAGATAATTTAAAGGTTATGTGTCTTTGCTCAGATTTTTTTTATTGTCCATTTGCTTCCTAAATGCAAAATTAACTTTCTGAATAGTCTTCATCAAAATTTTCTTGCTATTTTGCTTCTGCAGTTTCCTTTTCCTAGCTGTTTTTTTTGCAAAAATGTTACCAATCTTTCAAAGCCTCCTACCCCTAATTTGATGGCTCTGTCTGCTCCCCCTTTCCTTGTTTCGGTGTTAAAGGTTGGAGCATGGACTGGGTTTTACACAGATCTCCACTGTGTTGCAAGGGGAAAGAATTGTACAGACTTATGGACGGCAGAACAAACAGCTGTAGAAAAGGAGGAAAGTACTGGAACAGGAAATAAGTGTGGGTGTATAAACAGTAGCACCCTGGATACACGCAAACCTCACATCCAGACCGAAATTTAGTGTAATTTTGTTAACTATAGGTAACGTATATAAAAAAAATACTTTTTCCTCCTTAATTAAAGGTCTGATTATTATGGCAGGCTGAGATAATATATGATATGATGACTTGCCAGGCAGAGAAAAGGCAAAGCTTTGCAGGACCTGCACTAATGCCACCTTCTATCTTTAAATTTAGATAGAAGTAGGTTGATAGTTGAACAACTGTTGAATCTTTTAGTGAATGATCATTACTCCAATGTATCAATACTCCTCTTGGTCCATATGGCCGATTATAGTCCTTCATAATGGAAATAAGACCAGGATCGTTGCTGCTGACTGGATGTGATGGAAGGAGACAATGATAGAGAGAAAATTAATGAATGTGTTTTGGCTGAGAACTAGATGAATGAAGGCCAGCATTCTTTTATCTATAAGATTGCCACCTGCCATCATATTCACTCAGCAGCGCCGATGCTGGACTCATTCTGCCGTCCATTCGTCTCCATTTTTCGGAGGTTTAGCCTAGACAGGAGAATTCTGTTTCCAGGCCAGAAGGCCTGCAGCTGAGGGATATTAACAGGTGTTCTTATCTATGCCTTCTGTGGAGTTGTGTTCATTCATTTGCATAACACTATGAAGTGAACACATATCTATAAAGCCTCCGTATCTCTATAATTAGTCTTTCTACCTCTCTTTGAGGATCCTGCTGTTGTGAGTCCTTCGTAATTGTCATTCACGGGCGGCAAGGTGGCGCAGTGGTTAGCACAGCAGCCTTGCAGCGCTGGAGTGCTGGGTTCAAACCCCACCAAGGACAACATCTGCAAAGAGTTTGTATGTTCTCTCCGTGTTGCGTGGGTTTCCTCTGGGTTCTCCGGTTTCCTCCCACATTCCAAAGACATACTGATAGGGAATTTAGATTGTGAGCCCCATCGGGGACAGTGATGATAATGTGTGGAAAATGTAAAGCGTTGCGGAATATGTTAGCGCTATATAAAAATAAAGATTATTATTATTATTATTCCTTGATAATGGCTGAATGATGACCATCTTTCTAAGAAATTTCTGTCACTGAAGGAGAGCCCGTGAAATACTATCTCCAAACGGACTGCCAGTTTTCCAGACAATCGTGATCTGTTTTCCCTTACTGTATTATTGACAAAAGATCATTTTGGTTGAAATTGTCCAGTTTGATCAACTTCAAACTAATGTACATGGTCACTTTTAGCCGTGGAGCCTGTTAACGTCACACTTCGCATTTGACTGTTCTCATAGATAATGATCTCTTTCGTGAGGGCAGCCCATTACTATCTCTGTGATGATTGAAATAATTTCTGATGGCTATCTAAACCACATTGAAAGTCTGAGAGAATGTGTTTCCTTTTATCCCCGTAAACTGAATTCAGATTTAATCCAAGTGACTGGAACCATTCGCTGTTCGCTTTGCAACACAGATTAACCCACAATGTTTTCGATCTGTCACAGACCCAAAAAGTCTTGTATTAAAAAGGTTAATGGGTGTGCGTGAACATTCTCAAGAAGCTCCCGCATCGCCCCTTCCAGATAAATCCATTTTATTGACAATAGCGTCCCGCAGAGTTTAAGGGCAGGAGGAATTGGTGGGAAAAGAAATATTTTGCCAGTTTTAGAAAAGATTAGAAAGGAAATGCAGGGCTGTGAGAACAGGGCACAAGTGAAAGTAATGTTAGGAAATGGAGAAATAACACTGGCACCAGCACGGATAGGAATTTCTTTGTACATTGTTTTTTGGTTAATTGCCGTAAAGCACTGGATCTACAGGTGTCCCGTCTTGGAGTTATGCAGCAGTGCCGTCATCTGGGGGAAGGCAGCCAGCAATACCGTGTATATCCAAATTGCAAGAATTGGCAAGAATTGAATATTTATGTTATGAAAAATAACATCCAAAAACTGAGTTCTGTTTTTTATTATGTAATAGGAATAAAACAGCAGATTTAGGGCATATCCATATACAGAGACACAATTCATTGCAATTTTAATAAACTAATTTCCAAATTATTGCTAAATGTGGATTTGAAAAAAAGATAGATATATATATATATATTTATGTATATTAGTTGTGTCTGTTCAGTTGTTTTATGCCTGAACTATACACAACTGTCGTGCATTAGGCGTGCGCCCATAGCTGGACCAAAAAACCCTGAAGTCAAATGGATCTGTTTTGAAATCTGTTTTCATACCACGTTGGAGGTAGAAAGTATTGTATGTCTTCACATTTGTGAGAAAAAAAAGCAACATCTTCTCCAATAAAGCAAAATATACACATTTGAAAGATAAAAGAAAGCAGCACATGATGATGATTTCTAGGCCTGCCCCTCCCCTGCTATCAATTTAGCAACAATTTCTCCATGAAATAGTAGAATGGTTACTACGGGCATCCCATTAAAAGGTAATTGCTAATCAGGACACCCCTAGCAACTGTACCGTCAGAACTGACCATTTTTACAACTTAAAGGGAATTTGTCAGCACATTTGTAGATATGGGAGCGCAGGAGTGGCTGTATAGACTCTAGTTCACCTGTAAAAATGACATCTTTTTATAGTAAAGCTGATTTGCCAGTCATGAGAAATAGTGTAGAAACAATGCAAAAATCATGCTGGAAGTGCACGGTTGTTCTGTGAGTGCACCAGCTGCATTGACGACCCCAGTTCACTTCCAGCCTGATTTTAATATGGATTCTACTCAGGATATTTTTATGACTGGAGTATTGGATCTATGAAAAAAAGGTATCATTTTCATTGGCGGACAAACGCCTAAACAGCCATACCACTACTTCCATATCTGAAAACATATATGTGGAATTCACATTCTGCAGAGTTTGATGCAGAAATTTATATGACTGGAAATCGCTTCCGTTCTTTTGAATAGAGTTGGTTTAGAGGTTTCAGATACTTGAAAAACTATCAGCAGCAAAATTTACAGTATGTGAGCTTACCCTTATTCATTTCCTTTTAATTTGATCAGATAATTCAGCATTAAAGATGTGATCAAAGATTGGTATTTCAACATTTAGCGGGGTGTGTGGGTGTCTTATTCCTTTTATTAGGACTCTTAAGGTCCTCCTACATGTTAGATAAGTCATCTGAACCCGCTGATTTCTTCAAACCACTGGACATCCAAACTAATGTGTATGGGGTTGTCCCAATTTTCCAAGTTGGGGAGATAAGGATCGGGCAGATTTAGTTTATTTGCCCCATTTTGTTCTGCAGGCATATGAGTCTGGCAGCGGTTTTCTCTTTTTTCCTCAGAGAACACATGAGCATTGAGGCGCACGTGCAAATCAGGAGAAATAGCCGTCAGGTGAACAAGTGTTCGACCGACAATAATCTAAGTTGTATGGACATCTTTATGCCTTTGCTAAGCAACTTGCATGATGAATCGCGATGAACAAATGTGTCCTTCTTTATCAGACTTCTTGGCTTGAGATCCCAAGATGAGTGCTACAAAATATTTTGCACTGCTCACAATTTCAGCAGAGTAATGCAAAAGTTTATTTTTTCAATTCTGGGTATCTCATGCCTCTCATCTCAGGAAGTCTGGATCTAAAAGGTGAGGAAAGGTCGGACACATCTGCATCATGCTACGTTTACTTTGAGATCAGTACAGGGGGCCGCTGCTTCTTCTTTTACATTTTGCAAGTCCGTGTACAAGGGATAATAAATTAAAGAAGCATGAAGCTGCAGGTCCAGAGATTAAAGGCCATTTATGAAGAACTAGATGGTGGCCCGATTCTAACGCATCGAGTATTCTAGAATATGCATGTCCACATAGTATATTGCCCAGCGACGTAGTATATTGCCCAGTCACGTAGTATATTGCCCAGTCACGTAGTATATTGCCCAGCCACGTAGTATATTGCCCAGCCCACGTTGTATATTGCCCAGCCCACGTAGTATATTGCCCAGTCACGTAGTATATTGCCCAGTCACGTAGTATATTGCCCAGCCACGTAGTATATTGCCCAGCCCACGTAGTATATTTCCCAGTCACGTACTATATTGCCTAGCCACGTAGTATATTGCCCAGCGACGTAGTATACAACACAGAGCATATTGCCCAGCCACGTAGTATATTGCCCAGTTACGTAGTATATTGCCCAGTGACATACAGCACAGAGCCACGTAGTATATTGCCCAGCCTCGTAGTATATTGCCCAGTGACGTAGTATACAGCACAGAGCCACGTAGTATATTGCCCAGCCACGTAGTATATTTCCCAGTGATGTAGTATATTGCCCAGCGACGTAGTATACAGCACAGAGCATATTGCCCAGTCACGTAGTATATTGCCCAGTTACGTAGTATATTGCCCAGTGATGTAGTATATTGCCCAGTGACGTAGTATACAGCACAGAGCTACGTAGTATATTGCACAGCGACGTAGTATACAGCACAGAGCATATTGCCCAGTTACGTAGTATATTGCCCAGCCACGTAGTATATTGCCCAGTGACGTAGTATATTGCCCAGTGACGTAGTATACAGCACAGAGCATATTGCCCAGTTACGTAGTATATTGCCCAGTCACGTAGTATATTGCCCAGTTACGTAGTATATTGCCCAGTGATGTAGTATATTGCCCAGTCACGTAGTATATTGCCCAGTGACGTAGTATACAGCAGAGCCACGTAGTATATTGCACAGCGACGTAGTATACAGCACAGAGCCACGTAGTATATTGCCCAGCTACGTAGTATATTGCCCAGCCACGTATGTTGCAGGTTAAAAAATAAAAAATAAACCTACTCACCTTCAGATGCGAGGGCCCCTTGTAGTTCTGTCGCCTGTTCGCCAGCTTCCGGTCCCAGGGTGTGATGATGTCGCGGTCACATGACCGTGACGTCATGGCAGGTCCTTCTCGCGCAGGCGCGAATGACCTGTGATGACGTTGCAGTCACATGACCGTGACGTCATGGAAGGTCCTTGTCGCGCAGACGCGCAGGACCTGTGATGACGTCGCGGTCACATGACCGTGACGTCATGGAAGGTCCTTGTCGCATACCATCTTTAGCAGCGGAGGAGCGAGGAGCGGGAAAAGCGCCGGAAGGTGAGGCAGCATCAATAGTAAAAACTTGGTCACACAGGGTTAATAGCGGCGGTAACGGAGTGAGTTACCCGCGGCATAACACGGTATGTTACCGCTGGCATTAACCCTATGTGAGCGATGACTGCGGGGAGTATGGAGCGGGCATTGACTGCAGGGGAGTAGGGAGGGACTATTCGGACTGTGGCCGTTGCTAATTGGTCGCGGCAGCCATGACAGGCAGCTGCCGACACCAATCAGCGACTTGGATTCCATGACAGACAGAGGCCAAGACCAATGAATATCCGTGACAGACAGACAGAAAGACGGAAGTGACCCTTAGACAATTATATAATAGATTCCCTGTGCCCAGATTTGGCTCTTGCTTAAGAAGCTTTTTATAGTATGGTGCCGTTTTACTCATTAAGCCACACATTAAATATTACACCAGTTATTATCACCTCATTAGCTCAGGATTAAATTCCCGTCACTTGACTGGATTTTCAGACTGTGTGTAAGTGACAGATCCGCTCTCGGCAGATGACGAGCTCTGGAAGAGTTAAAGGCTTTTTTCAGATTTTCTAATCAGAATTTTATGTTTATTAAAGCAATTATTTAATAAAGGAAGGATCTAAATATTTCAGTACATTTTGCTATAAAGTTTGAAGGGAGATATGTAAAATTATGTGATTAGAACCAGTAGAGAGGGACAAAATGTGGTGGCATCCAGTGGGTCTCTTTGTCATTTAGTAGAGTTTTGGCCAGCTAATAGGGATTACTATTCTTGCAGCATCCTACTACCCTATGCTTTCCACTTTTTGGTAACCTTTTCAGTATAGACTATATTTGTAAGGGATGACATTTTGCTGCTGTGTGTACACTATGCTGAAGTCACCGAGAGACCAGAAAGGTAACATAAATGCCCTGACTTGTTAGATCTACTACCATCTGATATTCAGAAGCTATGGAGTGCATACATCGATTATTATTTTGGTGGGCTAGTATTGTCAGCAAGCAACAGAACTACACATAGCCGAAAAAATCTGCTCATAAATCCGACCATTCTGCTAAATGATTTTGTGGAATAGCTGCTGATTTTTAGTGCCATTTTCACCTTTTGCAATCCATAATCCACTGTAACGCATGCAAGTTTTGCTGAAACATTTGTCCTAGATTTGCACAGGATAGATTATAACTTGCTGATCACCTGGATCCCCAGCATTATGAGAGTGGGCTCTGAAGTGCCCCTTAGGATCAATGCCTGCATATGTGCACTACCCCTCCATTCAGTGTGTATGGGAGAATTGTAGTTGACATGACCTCCAGGGGTCTCAGGACTGTCCAACAAGTACTGTGTGCATCTGCACAGATGGTATTAAGCCTGGAGATTTGCTATCTGCCGCTTCATATGTAGCAAGATGTATTTCATCAATGTAATGGTGGTAATTTCCAGTTCACATGTGCTCAGGATTCGCCTTGTCCATGTATCGGCAGAATTGTTTGCAGCTGGAGAAGTGAATGACTATGATAGTGGGTTAAAAATGAACTTTTTTTTTTTTTTGAAGATAAATTCTTTCCTCATCATAAAGTAGTTATTATAGATTACCTCCTGCTTGATGTTACATCCCTTTACATTTTATATCATTCAGGAAAATGTAGACATAATAGCTCTCAGTCACGAAGGAAGGAAGCTGCTTTTCTTTTTTTTTTTTGAGAGGAGTGCCAATTGTTTTGGCTTTGTTTTTTATATTGCTTCCAAGTAATAGGTCGTTATTTCACAGAACAGATCATGTGACATTTCTGCTGGGACCTGTTATCTAGTGAAAACCACTGGTCAACCTTGTTTAATCAAGAAATACAGCATAAATCTTATGAATCAGTAGCTCCATGTAACATTGCCTTTACCTCTTGAAATTTAATATCAGTCAGAAAAAATTGTCAAGAAATTGTGCCGCACCTACCTACCTTACATTTAACATTGGTAAACGAGAAGGAAAACACCAGCTGAAAGGGTTTTTTTTTTATTTAGGTCTGAGAGAAAGTGAATAAAATAATAAAAGAAACTCACACGATAATCCTTTGCCATTCCAGTGCTCAGCACTTCAGGGCTTGTCTCTGGTTTGTGCTATCTACCATTATGACCACTGCAGCCATTAACTGGTTTCATTGGTTTATTGCTGAATAGCTCTGAGGCTGGAGATTAGCTGCAGCGCTCACTAGGCAAGTGGGAACATTGTAACTACAACATTGTAAAAAAAAAAAAAAATATTCAGGAGCTAATAATAATATAATTTATCAGGTGTGTATATATTTTCTTCAGATGTTAGATGTGGTTATTTCCTTTTCACAATTTATACCTTATGCAAAACAAAAAAAGTTTATATTATATATTATTTTTTTGAGACCTAGATAAAGAAAAGTAAAATAAATTGCAAGCGGGCTTTCTGATTTTTAATGCTGGCTTTGCTCATATATCTGTGAACTGTTAGTAGAGGATGGGGAGATGTCAGTGCATGGGGTGAGCAATTGTTCTCAGTTTTTGGCAGATGCCACCGTCACTATTATCAGATCAACTGCAAATCGCTCTTCTGTAATCATAGCTGCTGTGAAATGCGTGAACCTCAGCTCTTTTATTAATCCACCAATGGTCTATCGTGCTTCATCCTATCCCAGCTGTATAAACGTGCACAGATCAAACCAATGTGACCCGACTTGGTGTTTTCATGTTACACAGTCTTAAAGGTGAATTTCTCATTATCCTAAAAGGGTTATTCCCATCTTCATAGATGGATATTTTTGGACCGTTCTTATGTACTCTTGCAATTTAGTGCTTATTAAAATATACAGCTGTTCTTGAAATATTAACACATTTGCTTACAGCTCATTGCCTAAGAGACCGACCACCACTGCTGACTAGGAGTTAAGGCCTCTTCACATTAAGCGACGCTGCAGCGATACCGACAACGATCCGGATCGCTGCAGCGTCGCTGTTTGGTCGCTGGAGAGCTGTCACACAGACAGCTCTCCAGCGACCAACGATCCCGAAGTCCCCGGGTAACCAGGGTAAACATCGGGTTACTAAAGGTACCGTCACACATAGCGACGCTGCAGCGATACCGACAACGATCCGGATCGCTGCAGCGTCGCTGTTTGGTCGCTGGAGAGCTGTCACACAGACAGCTCTCCAGCGACCAACGATCCCGAGGTCCCCGGTAACCAGGGTAAACATCGGGTAACTAAGCGCAGGGCCGCGCTTAGTAACCCGATGTTTACCCTGGTTACCATCCTAAAAAGTAAAAAAACAAACGCTACATACTTACCTTCCGCTGTCTGTCCTCGGCGCTCTGCTTCTCTGGTCTGGCTGTGAGCGCCGGGCAGCCAGAAAGCAGAGCGGTGACGTCACCGCTCTGCTTTCCGGCTGACCGACGCTCACAGCCAGAGCAGGAGGAGAGCAGAGCACAGGGCTGGAGGACAGACAGCGGTAGGTAAGTATGTAGTGTTTGTTTTTTTACTTTTAGGATGGTAACCAGGGTAAACATCGGGTTACTAAGCGTGGCCCTGCGCTTAGTTACCCGATGTTTACCCTGGTTACCAGCAAAGACATCGCTGAATCGGTGTCACACACGCCGATTCAGCGATGTCTACGGGGAGTCCAGCGACGAAATAAAGTTCTGGACTTTCTTCCCCGACCAGCGATCTCCCAGCAGGGGCCTGATCGCTGCTGCCTGTCACACTGGACGATATCGCTAGCGAGGACGCTGCAACGTCACGGATCGCTAGCGATATCGTCTAGTGTGACGGTACCTTAAGCGCAGGGCCGCGCTTAGTAACCCGATGTTTACCCTGGTTACCGGCGTAAAAGTAAAAAAAAAAAACACTACATACTTACCTACCGCTGCCTGTCCCCGGCGCTGTGCTTCTCTGCACTCCTCCTGTACTGGCTGTGAGCACAGCGGCCGGAAAGCAGAGCGGTGACGTCACCGCTCTGCTTTCCGGCTGACCGACGCTCACAGCCAGCCAGGAGAGCAGAGAAGCACAGCGCCGGGGACAGGCAGCGGAAGGTAAGTATGTAGTGTTTGTTTTTTTTTACTTTTACGCTGGTAACCAGGGTAAACATCGGGTTACTAAGCGCGGCCCTGCGCTTAGTTACCCGATGTTTACCCTGGTTACCAGTGAAGACATCGCTGGATCGGTGTCACACACGCCGATCCAGCGATGTCCACGGGAGATCCAGCGACGAAATAAAGTTCTGGACTTTGTTCAGCGACAAACGATCTCCCAGCAGGGGCCTGATCGTTGGTCGCTGTCACACATAACGATTTCCTTAACGATATCGTTGCTACGTCACAAAAAGCAACAATATCGTTAACGATATCGTTATGTGTGAAGGTACCTTTAAGCACACACGCTGAAGCTCACTGTGATTATGCATCGCTCTCCAGCGATTCTGGCCAATTGCAAAGCAAGCAAGCTCAGTTTATTAGCTTGTAAGACATGCACATGTCTAGCAGCGGTGGTCGCTCTCCAAGACAACAAGCTGTAAACAAAATGAGTTAATGTCTGAAGATAGGCTGAAAATGTAAATAAGCAGTACATTGTATTTACAAGCACTATCTGACAATATCCAAGTATCAAGATAGGAATAACTCTTTAAGATTTTCCCTCAAGAACAAAACATGTCAATATAAGTTCTATCACTTTTATTATTATTTACAATTTGCAAGTCTTTTTCCTCATTTGATGCCCTCTTAGTAAAGGTATCCAATGCTGTCTTCATAGCAGGTTTTTTTTTGTGACCCAACTGTGCAGGGAAAATTAGAGACGGGGACTCAGCATTGAAGGCTGTGCAGACTGCGAGCACCTCTGAGATCTGACAGGGGGAAGAGGAGGTGAAAGGCTCGCTGCCTCACTTTTAATACTAGGAAGGGGCTGTACTAGCCCCATCCACTTTACATTGGCCCACCAATGCAATAACCACCCCTTTATGTAGGGGTGCGCAGGAAGGCTCCGCACCACAGTTAGAGGCACCTTCCTTACTTAGTACAATGCCTGCCATTTGATAAGGCTGGGCTCATATTTCATTTTGGCAGTCCGTTAGACAGACTACGTTACACGGCGGTGTAACATAGTCCGTTAACGCCGCCATTAAGTTCTATGTCGGACGCATCACTAGCGCACGCCCACAATGGGCGTGCGCTAGCCATGTGCCGTCATTGAGTGACGGACCCTGGAACGTGGGCTGCAGCATTTCCAGATCCGTCACTGCTAGCGCAGATAGAGCTAGCAGATGCTCTATCTGCGCTAGCGATGTGACAAGTCAGCACTTGCGTTAACAGCAGCCCGTTAACGTGTGTGTTGAACTGGCTGCTGTTAACGCAGTGTGAACCTAGCCTAAGCTGTGAAGGGGAGGCACTTATGCCTCTTCAGTTTAAAAAACGGTAGGTCATAACTCCTGCAATCATTAACTTTTAGCAAATCCTAGTGAGACAGGCTCTGCACATCCTTTTCCTAACGTGCAAATAGGTGACCTCCACTTTGGACAGTCCTTCAGCCGCTAATTAGCCACAGCCCTGTCATCGAGAAGTAGAAACCCTGAAACCAGTGAGGGACTAGTGACAGGATTCAATATGGTGAGTGTTTTTTTTGTGCATTCTGGGTCTTAGAAAAAAAAATGTTGGGGTAGACAACTTTTTAATCTTTAAAGGGACACTGTCACCTGGATTTGGAGGGAACAATCTTCAGCCATGGAGGCGGGGTTTTTGGGTGTTTGATCCACCTTTTCCTTACCCGCTGGCTGCATACTGGCTGCAATATTGGATTGAAGTTAATTCTCTGTCCTCCATAGTACACGCCTGCGCAAGGCAAGATTGCTTTGTGCAGGCATGTACTACGGAGGACATAGAATGAACTTCAATCCAATATTGCAGCCAGCATGCAGCCAGCGGGTAAGGAAAGGGTGAATCAAAAACCCCTAAACCCCGCCTCCATGGCTGAAGATTGTTCCCTCCAAATCCAGGTGACAGTGTCCCTTTAAAATGCTAGGGAATCCATATGCCAGCAAAGTCAATGAGAATCCTGAAATGCTGTGCACTTGATCAGTATTTTTCCTTTCAGGATTTGCTTTGATTTTAAATCTGCAGCATGTCAATTCTTTGCGCGTTTTTATCTTGACCCATTGAATGCACAAGAAAAAACACACATACAAAATGCATGCAAAAGCGCACCAAAAACTCAGTGGATTTTTCCGCTGTTTTCCGTGTTTTTGCTGCCAAGAGATGCAGAAACGTTGCAGAAATTTCTGCAAGAAAATACTCAACGTGCGCACATAGCCTAAGCCTCAGGTCCAGGTGTTGATGCGGCAAGCAGGAAAGCACGATGACTTGGCATATCTTGGGAGCAGCAGAATGATGAAGTGTAAATCGGCAGGGATTGAAGCAAGTTGAAGCACAGTGCGCATAAATGATGGAGTAAACCACACCAAACAAAAAGGTACCGTCACACATAGCGACGCTGCAGCGATACCGACAACGATCCGGATCGCTGCAGCGTCGCTGTTTGGTCGCTGGAGAGCTGTCACACAGACAGCTCTCCAGCGACCAACGATCCCGAGGTCCCCGGTAACCAGGGTAAACATCGGGTAACTAAGCGCAGGGCCGCGCTTAGTAACCCGATGTTTACCCTGGTTACCATCCTAAAAAGTAAAAAAACAAACGCTACATACTTACCTTCCGCTGTCTGTCCTCGGCGCTCTGCTTCTCTGGTCTGGCTGTGAGCGCCGGGCAGCCAGAAAGCAGAGCGGTGACGTCACCGCTCTGCTTTCCGGCTGACCGACGCTCACAGCCAGAGCAGGAGGAGAGCAGAGCACAGCGCTGGAGGACAGAGAGCGGTAGGTAAGTATGTAGTGTTTGTTTTTTTACTTTTAGGATGGTAACCAGGGTAAACATCGGGTTACTAAGCGCGGCCCTGCGCTTAGTTACCCGATGTTTACCCTGGTTACCAGCAAAGACATCGCTGAATCGGTGTCACACACGCCGATTCAGCGATGTCTACGGGGAGTCCAGCGACGAAATAAAGTTCTGGACTTTCTTCCCCGACCAGCGATCTCCCAGCAGGGGCCTGATCGCTGCTGCCTGTCACACTGGACGATATCGCTAGCGAGGACGCTGCAACGTCACGGATCGCTAGCGATATCGTCTAGTGTGACAGTACCCAAAGTCTTGTGTCTCAATCTTAAAACAGCAGGTGTGACAACACAGCATTTAATCTTAATTATCCAGACGTCTATTTTCAGTAGGGCAGAAGACATACACTATTAACTTTATGTTGACTTTTGAATTTGCGTGTTTCTTTGGTTGGTCAAGAAACACAGACTATTGTTTGTACGAGCTTTTAACGTTGACTCTTAAGTTGGTGTTTGTTGTAACTTATTGTCTGTTATCTTGGATGACAGTGACGCTGGGTAATTGATCAACAGAAGTTTGTTATTGTTATGTACTAAACAATAGATGTTTATCCCATGAAAAGGGACACAGATTTGACATTCTACAGGATGTCAGCATAGGGGACTACGATGGCCTCAGCTGAAAGGATACACATCTGCTCTATTGACTATCACTGAACCCGTGGATACATTTGGGGAAGCCAGGATTTGGACCCACCGGTCACCTGAGCCCCATGGATACATTTGGAGAAGCCAACATTGGGACCCACCAGTCAGCTCCATGGAGGCCTTCTGGGAAGCCAGGTTGTGACCCTCCGGTCACCTGGCCACGTACCTCAATGGACAAGCATCCTAAGCTTGTCGTTACCTCCTCTCTGTGGGTGCCCTTGGTGGGAGTAGTTGGCCCTGTAAGTCCTGAAGTCACAGCTGATCTAAACCCGGTGAGTCAGCGGAAGGGTGAGACTGTCGTTTGCACCATCTTGGGTATTTTGCTGGAACTGTTCTATATGTTATTGTCTGTCTTGGGGTTCAATAACGTATTGCCACACTGATTTTACCCTCACTCTGTGTTGTCTGAGTAGTATGATGCCCACTGTAAAAGGAAAGCGGGCTTTCAGTGGTATGAGCCCTGGTCCAAGTGGTCTCGAGCCAACGGACTAGAGCACCGGCTGACCCCCCATGTCTCCACAACAGGTATGTGTCCTAATAGGCCTAAAGTAGTATTAGGGAGACTTAGCCACGGCAGGCAACCTGCAAAACCCAACGTGTAGCTTAACAGAGGGCCTCAGACCAAGTTGAAGGAAGCCGAGCCCAGAATACCCTGGACAGGTATGTAACAGCAGCAGACCCAGTGCCACTTATCACTACTCATTCTCTAATGCAGAGGTCCCCAACCTGTGGCTCGGGAGCAACATGTGGCTTATGTGCCCATGATGTGTGGCTACCTGCCAGCTTGGTACATTAGCACCATTAGCAACTATGAAGAACAGGTGTCCAGATGGTGAATTTTGTGAGAAGCCCTGCACAAAAGAGCAAATCTGTGCATATTCTGGCTTTTAGGGTTTGAAGATAATTTAAAGGGAACGTGTCACCAAAAACAACGCTGATAACCTGCAGATATGCAGTTAATCTTCAGGTTAACAGGGTTATTATGCTGTCCGGTGCCTGCATGTAGCTGAATGCAATGGACAGAAAATTATCTTTATTCTTCCAGCCAGAATTTGGTATTCAGTCATGGAGCGAGCAGAGCAGCTGCTGTAACTGTGCCCCCGGCTCTGACTGATAGTCTGCTGCAATGTAGAGCCAATGTCAGTCAGAGCCAAGGGCACGGTTACAGCTGCCGCTCTGTATGCATAGAGTGGTAACTGAATCAGTGGTGCCCCCGCCTCCTTGACTGAATAACGAATGCTTGCTGGTAGAATAAGGATCTTTTTGTCCCCACTGCATTTAGCTACATGCAAGCTCCAAACAGCATAATAACATTGTTAACCTGCAGATCAACCGCATATCTGCAGGTTAACAGCTATATTTCTGGTGACCGGTTCCCTTTAAGTATAGTAAACTGGAGACCGTATGGTGCGACCTGTCAGAGGAGGTGCTTGAAGCTGGATGGGACAGTGTGCTGGGAGTGATTGATGCAAGAATACTGTATTGTGGGAACCTTTTGATCTTGATATACTGCCTCTGTGTGATATCTGTGGAAAAGTTTTAGCTGTCATTATACCAGTAATGGAGGTTCTGAGTGTTGCTACTGTGAGAGGGGGAAGGAGCTGGATGCGGTTCACTATTCTCTTAGGACTCCTTCACTCGTCCTGGTGATTACTTTACAGGAAATAACAGTACTGGTGAGCTCTGTGATCCATGTCAGTGTGCTATCCATATTTACGTATGTGACATCCGTGTATCTGTTTAGTGTCTGTATGTCACATCTTTGTGGCATCTGTGTGTCTGTGTGACATGTACTGGCATCTGGGAAGAAGCAGTACAGTTTGCGCTGATCCCAGGCGCCGGCTTCTGAAGGCAGCTGTGTCATCATTGTCGCCTGGTCTCCCTGTGATCAGTGTGACCAGGCGACATTGATGGGAGTTGTATTAAGTAGCTGCTGTGTACTTCCTGTGTAAAATTAACAATTAAATTAAAAAAAATTACTAATTTTCATAGCCAGTAGAAGGAAAGCCCATGCCTGGGTGCTGATAATCTGGGAAAGGAACAATATCCCAAAATGTTACCAGGCTATTAATAACAGCTCACAGCTGTTTGTTTAGCCTTTACTGGTGAGTTTACGTGGGACCCCAGAAAAAAAGACGCATGGTCCCACTATAAAATCAAACCAGCAAAGGCTAAACAGACAGCTGTGAGTTGATATTTATAGCCTGGGAAGGGACCAGAGATATTGGCCCCCCTTCCCAGGGTCCCAACATCCACTCTCAGCCTCCCCAGAAATGACGCATCTATAAATGCGCCAAATCTGGTGCATATCCTTCCTCTTCCCACTTGCCCTGGTGAGGTGGCAAGTGGGGTAATAGGGTTGGGGTTGATGTAAACTTTTTGTCAGCTGAAATCAAGCCCAGGGGGTTAGTAATGGAGAGGTGTCTACAAGACGCCCCCATTACTAACCCCATAGTATGTTTTTAAATAAACACACAGCAAGAATAAAATCCTTTGAAATAAAACTCAACACCCTCTTTTATACATTTATTAAAAAAAAACTTATACTCACCTTTGTGCCTATAAAATTCTCATGGTGCTAGCTGTGATCTCATTGAGGTCACTGCAGTTTATTAGATCCCTCATAATGAGCTACCCGTGTGATCCGCAGCTTAAGTGACCGGCGGTATCGAGTCTATGACATCACCGCTGGTCACTGAAGCTGCACTGTCAGCAGCCCAGTGTCTCTGGGATTTCAGCCTGAACGGTTATATCATGCCACCGTTCAGCTTGAATTCCAGATGTAGCAGAGATGGATTACGGCGTGGGACAGGTAAGGAATATGGCTGTGTATTTTTTTTGTCTTTTACATGGAACATGGGCATCGATGGATTATAGGTGTAAAGATGAGTATTTTTTTAACAAATGTGTAAAAGGAGGTGTTTTATTTCAAATAAAAGACTTTATTCTTGCTGTGTATTTATTTCAAGACATACTATGGGGTTAGTAATGGGGGTGATATATACGAGCACCTCTCCAATACTAACCCCTGGGCTTGATGTCAGCTGACAATGTAAAGCTGACATCAACCCTAACCCTATTACCCTACTTGCCACCGCACAAGGTCAAGTGGGAAGAACGAGGCTAATTTCCATATTTAGCGCATCTTATAGATGAGCCATTTCTGGGGCGGCTGAGGGCAGATGCTGGTAACTGGGAGGCGGGACAATATCTCTGGCCCTTTCCCAGGCTATTAATATCAACCCACAGCTGTCTGTTAAACCTTTGCTGTTTTGATTATATAGGGGGACCCTACGTTTTTTTGGGGGGGTCCCGTAAACTCACCAGTAAATGATAAGAAAACAGCTTTGAGATATTATTAATAGCCTGGGAATCTTTTGGGATATTGTCCTTTTTCCCAGATTATTAACATCATCCCCCAGCCATGAACTTTCCATCTGCTGTTTATGAAAATTATGCTAGAGCCCACGCCATTTTTTTTAATTTACGGTAATTGTTAATTTTACACAGGAGGTACACAGCCAGTGCTGAATAATATTCCCATCATTGTCGCCTGGTCGTGCTGATCATAGGGAGACCAGTCGATAGTGATGAGAGCTGCCTTAAGCAGCCGGTACCAGGGAACTGTGCAAACTTTACTGCTTCTTCCCAGGTCAGAAAGGTTTGGGACCACTGCTATAATTGATGGACTCTACTGAATCTCTATTGTATCCTGACACCTTCCTGACTTTTTGACAGTACCAAAGAAAAAATATTTCCAAAGTCTTAACGAATGAATAAATGTAATAGCAAACTCCTTTTACTCTAATATGAAATTCTAGACTTTAACTTATTTTTAACTGCAATTACAATTTTTTCCAGTTGTTTTTGTGCTCAGATTTACAGTCTGTCCATAATTGCAATCACTTTATCTACCAGACCATCAGAAAGCTAATCAGTGTTTTCTAAATCTGCTTACAACTGGGCTCATGGCTGCATACATTAACTGTGTCTCCTATGGCGTGCATCTCCCCTACATTTATTTTCCATAAAGAGCAGAACAGACTACTATTTTTCTGTCTTTTTTTTTTTTTTGCACATACCGGAATTTATGGTGTCAATGCATCCATGCAATAGATTTTTTTCGATGCCTATGCTTTTAGAGTTTTTATTTTGGACTTTTTTTTAATTCTGGAATTACGCATTTTACATCTGTTGATAACTGGGCAGCACGATGGTGCAGTGGTTAGCACAGCAGCCTTGCAGCGCTGGAGTCCAGGGTTCAAGCTCCACCAAGAACAACATCTGCAAAGAGTTTGTATGTTCTCTCCGTGTTTGCGTGGGTTTCCTCTGGGTTCTCCGGTTTCCTCCCACATTCCAAAGACATACTGATAGGGAATTTAGATTGTGAGCCCCATCGGGGACAGTGATGATAATGTGTGCAACCTGTAAAGCGCTGTGGCATATGTTAGCGCTATATAAAAATAAAGATTATTATTATTATAACATTTAGCTGACAGATTCTGTATTTTGCTCAGCTTGTTCCTAGAGTCACAATTCACCAGTAAACCACTCTATCAGTTCCAGCTGTTTACTCACTCTGTGCATTAAAACAGATGTTTCTCCAATGTACCCACAAGGGTTCACGACAACTCCTCCAAGTGTTTCACTGCTCATTCCACAGCCCACGTAAGGCATAAGGAGTCCACAAGTCTAGATGACATAGAGATGATGCAAACAAGGATTAGAAGAAAGCTGACATGGTCTATTCCCAAAATAATGTCATTGCCAGAGGCAGCTGCATTGATTAAAAGGAGCATCATTTAGTCATGTTTCATTTTAGATAAAAGTGTTATCTATATAATCATTTAATGACTTTTTCTAAATATGGGTATTTGGTTTTTGGCAAATATTTGTTGTTGCAGTTAATGCACAAGCAAAAGGCTATGGGCATGTTTGAAATGGGAAAATTAATTTTGCATATGTTAGTAGTGACCGTTAGCTAATGAAATTATAGTAAGTTTCAGTCTGCAGTCTTTTTCAGAGCAGCCTGATCCAAGTTTCAGATTTTTTTTCTCTGGTGGAAGTTTCTCTCCTAGTAATATAGGCTGGATAACATGCCTGGGTGTTTCTAGCATGCGTCTGTCTTCAATGCTCATATTTCACAACAGCTTCTATCAGCTGCTTATTTGCCCTTCATCTGCTTTCCCCTTTTTCTATAACCTGTTTTCTCTGCACTCCTTGAGACAGTAGAAACTTTCTCCCCTATCCATTGCAGATGTTTATAGCTCATCCCTGCTTTTAGCTGTAACACTGAGAGAAATGAGGGGTGAGCAGTCAGGAGCAGTACATTTGTAAAATGTATCCTTATGTATTAGATAAAGGACTTAGACACTCTGCAGCAGCAAAATTGTAGGAATTTTTTTTATTGAACACTTTAGAAAGTTGCTAAATTTTGCATGTAGAAAGCAAATGAACATTAAAAAAACTCTGCTAAAGTGTAAATATGTCATATTTTCATACTGATTGTATAAGTGGACTATCCAGGGCGTCTATGGTGTGACCACTGCTTTTGAACTTGTTTATAAATGTTGTGATGTTAAAACCACTTTTCTGATGACACAAAACAATGTGTATTGTAGACATTGTACTTGGTGGACCGAATAAACTAGTGAAATGGTATGTAATATTGCGATACGAGGATCAATATTGATAAGTATTAGGTCAGATGTTTTAGGGCAGAAATTAATTTTGTTCCCTGAATTGTTCATGATTAAGTCAGTCTGTAATGGAGCTTGATTTTGGTTTCTGGGTAATAAATTATAGCGCTTGATGCCAGTCTGCTGCATCAAAAGCTTTCATGATATTCGCTTGTATTAGGAAGGGCATGAATGGTAGAGAAATAAGCATTATTTTACACCTGCCCTTGTTTTCAATATGCAGTGCAATTTTAGGAATGAGTCCAAAAAAAATAAAATAAAATACCGGTAGGTTTTCAAAGCTCTGCAGTCTCCCTATTTTGCTATTGGCTGTAAGAGCATGCCGAGGGTTGCAGTTTCCCAACAGCTAAAGGGGAGAAGTATTAGTGACACCAATCATAAAAAATTCTGGAAAAATCAACCAGTAATAAATGGAGGGAAGTAAATCCTGCACCGCTATCAAGAAACCTGATGAGGGATGAATATACTGCTAAAATATATGCCCCACGGTGGCATAAATGGACACCTTCACCAGTGAGATTTTAGACCTGTGATTGACTACACGACCTTTACGTCACCTATCGTGTCCTTTTTCTTCCATGGTTGCAATTTTTTGTTTAACCCCTTTCTGCCATTAGACGTACTATTGCGTCCATGTGGGGTGGGCTTTTCTTCCCAAGGACGCAATAGTACGTCATATGCGATCGGCAGCGCTCACGGGGGGAGCGCCGCCGATCGCGGCCGGGTGTCAGCTGTTTATCGCAGCTGACATCCGGCACTATGTGCCAGGAGCGGTCACGGACCGCCCCCGGCACATTAACCCCCGGCACACCGCGATCAAAGATGATCGCGATGTGCCGGCGGTACAGGGAAGCACCGCGCAGGGAGGGGGCTCCCTGCGGGCTTCCCTGAGCCCCCCGCAGCAACGCGATGTGATCGCGTTGCTGCGAGGGTCTCACCTCCCTCCCTGCTCCCTCCAGCCCCGGATCCAAGATGGCCGCGGATCCGGGTCCTGCAGGGAGGGAGGTGGCTTCACAGAGCCTGCTCAGAGCAGGCACTGTGAAGCAGCCTGCACTCCTATCAGATCAGTGATCTGACAGAGTGCTGTGCAAACTGTCAGATCACTGATCTGTGATGTCCCCCCCTGGGACAAAGTAAAAAAGTAAAAAAAAAAAATTTCAAATGTGTAAAAAAAAATTAAAAAAAATATTCCAAAATAATGAAAAAAAAATAAAAATATTATTCCCATAAATACATTTCTTTATCTAAATAAAAAAAAAAAAACAATAAAAGTACACATATTTAGTATCGCCGCGTCCGTAACGGCCCGACCTATAAAACTGGCCCACTAGTTAACCCCTTCAGTAAACACCGTAAGAAAAAAAAAAAAAAAACGAGGCAAAAAACAACGCTTTATTATCATACCGCCGAACAAAAAGTGGAATAACACGCGATCAAAAAGACAGATATAACTAACCATGGTACCGCTGAAAACGTCATCTTGTCCCGCAAAAAACGAGCCGCCATACAGCATCATCAGCAAAAAAATAAAAAAGTTATAGTCCTGAGAATAAAGCGATGCAAAAATAATTATTTTTTCTATAAAATAGTTTTTATCGTATAAAAGCGCCAAAACATAAAAAAATGATATAAATGAGGTGTCGCTGTAATCGTACTGACCCGAAGAATAAAACTGCTTCATCAATTTTACCAAACGCGGAACGGTATAAACACCTCCCCCAAAAGAAATTCATGAATAGCTGGTTTTTGGTCATTCTGCCTCACAAAAATCGGAATAAAAAGCGATCAAAAAATGTCACGTGCCCGAAAATGTTACCAATAAAAACATCAACTCGTCCCGCAAAAACCAAGACCTCACATGACTCTGTGGACCAGAATATAGAAAAATTATAGCTCTCAAAATGTGGTAACGCAAAAAATATTTTTTGCAATAAAAAGCGTCTTTCAGTGTGTGACGGCTGCCAATCATAAAAATCCGCTAAAAAACCCGCTATAAAAGTAAATCAAACCCCCCTTCATCACCCCCTTAGTTAGGGAAAAATTAAAAAAATGTATTTATTTCCATTTTCCCATTAGGGCTAGGGTTAGAGTTAGGGCTAGGGTTAGGGCTAGGGTTAGGGCTAGGGTTAGGGCTAGGGCTAGGGTTAGGGCTAGGGTTAGGGCTAGGGTTAGGGTTAGGGCTAGGGTTAGGGCTAGGGCTAGGGTTAGGGCTAGGGTTAGGGTTAGGGCTAGGGTTAGGGCTAGGGTTAGGGCTAGGGTTAGGATTAGGGTTAGGGCTAGGGTTAGGGCTAGGGCTACAGTTTGGGTTGGGGCTAAAGTTACAGTTAGGGTTTAGATTACATTTACGGTTGGGAATAGGGTTGGGATTAGGGTTAGGGGTGTGTCAGGGTTAGAGGTGTTGTTAGGGTTACTGTTGGGATTAGGGTTAGGGATGTGTTTGGATTAGGGTTTCAGTTATAATTGGGGGGTTTCCACTGTTTAGGCACATCAGGGGCTCTCCAAACGCGACATGGCGTCCGATCTCAATTCCAGCCAATTCTGCGTTGAAAAAGTAAAACAGTGCTTCTTCCCTTCCGAGCTCTCCCGTGTGCCCAAACAGGGGTTTACCCCAACATATGGGGTATCAGCGTACTCAGGACAAATAGGACAACAACTTTTGGGGTCCAATTTCTCCTGCTACCCTTGGGAAAATACAAAACTCGGGGCTAAAACATATTTTTTGTGGGAAAAAAAAAGATTTTTTATTTTCACGGCTCTGCGTTATAAACTGTAGTGAAACACTTGGGGGTTCAAAGTTCTCACAACACATCTAGATTAGTTCCCTGGGGGGTCTAGTTTCCAATATGGGGTCACTTGTGGGGGGTTTCTACTGTTTAGGTACATTAGGGGTTCTGCAAACGCAATGTGACGTCTGCAGACCATTCCATCTAAGTCTGCATTCCAAATGGCGCTCCTTCTCTTCCGAGCTCTGCCATGCGCTCAAACGTTGGTTTCCCCCAACATACGGGGTATCAGCGTACTCAGGACAAATTGGACAACAACTTTTGGGGTCGAATTTCTCCTCTTACCCTCGGGAAAATACAAAACTGGGGGCTAAAAAATAATTTTGGGGGGAAAGATTTTTTTTTTTAATTTTCACGGCTCTGCGTTACAAACTGTAGTGAAACACTTGGGGGTTCAAAGCTATCACAACACATCTAGATGAGTTCCTTAGGGGGTCTAGTTTCCAAAATGGTGTCACTTGTGGGAGGTTTCTACTGTTTAGGTACATTAGGGGCTCTGCAAATGCAATGTGACACCTGCAGACCATTCCATCTAAGTCCTCATTCCAAATGGAGCTCCTTCCCTTCCGAGCCCTCCCATGCGCCCAAACAGTGGTTCCCCCCCACATATGGGGTATCAGCGCACTCAGGACAAATTGGACAACAAATTGTGGGGTCGAATTTCTCCTTTTACCCTCGGGAAAATACAAAACTGGGGGCTAAAAAATAATTTTTGTGGGAAAAAATTTTTGTTTTATTTTTACGGCTCTCCATTATAAACTTCTGTGAAGCCCTTGGTGGGTCAAAGCGCTCAGCACACATCTAGATAAGTTCCTAAGGGGGTCTACTTTCCAAAATGGTGTCACTTGTGGGGGGTTTCTACTGTTTAGGTACATTAGGGGCTCTGCAAACGCAATGTGACACCTGCAGACCATTCCATCTAAGTCTGCATTCAAATGGCACTCCTTCCCTTCTGAGCCCTCCCATGTGCCCAAACAGTGGTTCCCCCCACATATGGTGTATCATCGCACTCAGGACAAATTGGGCAACAAATTTTGGGGTCCAATTTCTCCTGTTACCCTCAGGAAAATACAAAACTGGGGGCTAAAAAAATAATTTTTGTGGGAAAAAAATTTTGTTTTATTTTTACGGCTCTGCATTATAAACTTCTGTGAAGCACTTGGTGGGTCAAAGTGCTCACCACACCTCTAGATAAGTTCCTTAGGGGGTCTACTTTCCAAAATGGTGTCATTTGTGGGGGGTTTCAATGTTTAGGCACATCAGTGGCTCTTCAAACGCAACATGGCGTCCCATCTCAATTCCTGTCAATTTTGCTTTGAAAAGTCAAACGGCGCTCCTTCCCTTCCGAGCTCTCCCATCCACCCAAACAGTGGTTTACCCCCACATATGGGGTATCCGTGTACTCAGGACAAATTGTACAACAACTTTTGGGGTCCAATTTCTTCTCTTACCCTTGGGAAAATAAAAAATTGGGGGCAAAAAGATAATTTTTGTGAAAAAATATGATTTTTTATTTTTACGGTTCTACATTATAAACTTCTGTGAAGCACTTGGTGGGTCAAAGTGCTCACCACACCTCTAGATAAGTTCCTTAGGGGGTCTACTTTCCAAAATGGTGTCACTTGTGGGGGGTTTCAATGTTTAGGCACATCAGTGGCTCTTCAAACGCAACATGACGTCCCATCTCAATTCCTGTCAATTTTGCATTGAAAAGTCAAACGGCGCTCCTTCCCTTCCGAGCTCTCCCATCCGCCCAAACAGTGGTTTACCCCCACATATGGGCTATCAGCGTACTCAGGACAAATTGTACAACAACTTTTGGGGTCCAATTTCTTCTCTTACCCTTGGGAAAATAAAAAATTGGGGGCGAAAAGATAATTTTTGTGAAAAAATATGATTTTTTATTTTTACGGTTCTACATTATAAACTTCTGTGAAGCACTTGTTGGGTCAAAGTGCTCACCACACCTCTAGATAAGTTCCTTAGGGGGTCTACTTTCCAAAATGGTGTCACTTGTGGGGGGTTTCAATGTTTAGCCACATCAGGGGCTCTCCAAACGAAACATGGCGTCCCATTTCAATTCCAGTCAATTTTGCATTGAAAAGTCAAATGGCGCTCCTTCGCTTCCGAGCTCTGCCATGCGCCCAAACAGTGGTTTACCCCCACATGTGGGGTATTGGCATACTCAGGACAAATTGTACAACAATGTTTGGGGTCCATTTTCTCCTGTTACCCTTGGTAAAATAAAACAAATTGGAGCTGAATTACATTTTTTGTGAAAAAAAGTTAAATGTTCATTTTTATTTAAACATTCAAAAAATTCCTGTGAAGCACCAGAAGGGTTAATAAACTTCTTGAATATGGTTTTGAGCACCTTGAGGGGTGTAGTTTTTAGAATGGTGTCACACTTGGGTATTTTCTATCATATAGACCCCTCAAAATGACTTCAAATGAGATGTGGTCCCTAAAATAAAATGGTGTTGTAGAAATGAGAAATTGCTGGTCAACTTTTAACCCTTATAACTCCCTAACAAAAAAAAATTTTGGTTCCAAAATTGTGCTGATGTAAAGTAGACATGTGGGAAATGTTACTTATTAAGTATTTTGTGTGACATATCTCTGTGATTTAATTGCATAAAAATTCAAAGTTGGAAAATTGCGAAATTTTCATAATTTTCGCCAAATTTCCGTTTTTTTCACAAATAAACGCAGGTACTATCAAATAATTTTTACCATTGTCATGAAGTACAATATGTCACGAGAAAACAATGTCAGAATCACCAGGATCCATTGAAGCGTTCCAGAGTTATAACCTCATAAAGGGACACTGGTCAGAATTGTAAAAATTGGCCCGGTCATTAACGTGCAAACCACCCTTGGGGGTAAAGGGGTTAAAAAGAAAATCCTAGTTTTGATAGATTTTTCAAAAACATTTTTAATTATAATTTTAATTTAATTATAAAGGTATTTTCTTATAAACTCCAGTCAGTCCTGATGGTCAGCTCATTCTGGCAATGCGACACTTGAGTCCTTTTTTGTATTGCGGTTCATTAGAAGTGTGAAGTATCTTTTCTTTTTGCCAATAAAACTGCAAAACCGGCCCTGTCTAGGAACAATCATGGGTAGCTGAGGAGGTCATTTGGCACCTTGTTTCCAGAGCAGGAACAAATTCTAGGTAATTGGTGAAGTGACACAAGAGTGAGCAGTCATACATCAATGTCTGGCCTACACTGGTGGAGGAGGACTCACTCCAGGGATTGTTTAAATCTTTACTCCCAGTAAATCGCCAGCAATTAGCTATTATTAAACTGGCCTGCACATTTACGAGGAGATTTGTATACATCAGCCCATTAGACCTTGCACGTGGAAAACATGTCCTGTGTCTTTTGGCAGTTTTCCAGGTTGGACTATATAGTAAATGAGATAGATTGATGCTGAAAGAGAAGTTTATTGCTTAAAAAACGTAACTATTTTCCTGCTTTGGGGCCTGTTATAAAAGGAGAAGAGTTTTCATGGTCTGAGCAAAATTGGAAGCTCAGTTGTCTCTTCATAAGATTCTTCTAGTGGATATATTTTACAAGTCATTTTGTAATAATTGCAAATTATTGAAGCCAAAGTAATTAGGGGTTTGGCCATTGAGACCACCAGCACAGTAGTGGAATGAATCTACTATATAATTGTCTATGGATCACTTCCGTCTTTCTGTCTGTCCTTCTGTCTGTCCTTCTGTCTGTCATGGATATTCATTGGCCACGGCCTCTGTCTGTCATGGAATCCAAGTCGCTGATTGGTTGTGGCAACACGCCCACGACCATTGCCACGCACAATCAGCGACGGGCGCAGTCCGGCAGCAACATGGCCGCTCCTTCCTCCCCGCAGTCAGTGCCCGCTCCGTACTCCCCTCCAGTCAGCCCTCACACAGGGTTAATGGCAGCGCTAATGGACCGCGTTATGCCGCGGTGTAACGCACTCCATTAACGCTGTTATTAACCCTGTGTGACCAACTTTTTTACTATTGATGCTGCCTATGCAGCCTCAATAGTAAAAAGATCTAATGTTAAAAATAATTTAAAAAAAATAAAAAAATCATCATATACTCACATTCCGGTGCCTTTCCCGCTCCTCGCGACGCTCCGGTGACCGCTCCATGCAAGCGTCAGGTTCCGGTGGCAAGGATGGTATGTGACAATGACCTGCCATGACATCACGGTCATGTGACCGCGACGTCATCACAGGTTCTACGCCAATACCAACCCTGGGACCGGAAGCTGCCGCATGCACCGCACACAGGGCCAGGACTTCAACGGAGGGTGAGTATATGTTTGTTTTTTATTTTAAGTTTACATGGCTCTGTGCTGTATACTCCATCGCTGTGCAAAATACTACGTGACTGGGCAATATACTACGTGGCTGGGCAATATACTACGTGGCTGGGCAATATACTACATGGCTGGGCAATAGACTACGTGGCTGGGCAATATACTACGTGGCTGGGAAATATACTACACGGGCTGTGCAATATACTACGTGGCTGGGCAATACACTACGTGGCTGGGCAATATACTACGTGGTTGGTCAATACACTACGTGGCTGTGCAATATACTACGCGGGCTGTGCAATATACTACGCGGGCTGTGCAATATACTACGTGGCTGCGCAATATACTACGTGACTGCAATATACTACGTGGCTGCGCAATATACTACGTGACTGGGCAATATACTACGTGGCTTGGCAATATACTACGTGGCTGGGCAATACACTACGCGAGCTGTGCAATATACTACGCGGGCCGTGCAATATACTACGTGACTGGGCAATATACTACATGGCTGGGCAATATACTACGTGACTGGGCAATATACTATGTGACTGGGCAATATACTACGTTGCTGGGCAATATACTACGTGGCTGGGCAATATACTATGTGGCTGGGCAACATACTACATGGACATGCATATTCTAGAATACCCAATGCCTTAGAATCGGGCCACCATCTCATGAGTTATAATACCAAGTGAGAGCACTAAGAGGTCTTCAACCATGGGCAGGGATTGGTGGCGTTCATCCATTCTGTATGTTTTACACTTTTGTTTCCATTCTTATATCAATTGTAAACACATTAAATATAATGAAAGATTATGAAAATTTCCATTGGACTTCAAGGGGCAGCTATTATTTTGCCAAGTTTTTTTGAACAGAGACTGCTACATTGACACATTAGTCTCCTGTGCATATCTAGGGATGTGTACTACAGTTTTCAAATAACTTTATTGAAATGTTCATGTTAACAAATAGGAAACAATAACAAGGATTGGTACAGTAGCAATGAGTTGCAATACAAGCTTAAGGAAACAGAACAATGGAATATAAGGGAAAGGAATGAAAATAAAGGGATAACCACTTAACAGTAGTGTTTATAAACCTAATAGAACGGTTAGTAGTTACAGTAGTTTCTCAGAGACAATAAAAGCGTTTAACAAATAATTGCCGATCAGGAGAGGTATCTTTAACTCATGTTTGGGGAGGCAAAGTCGTTCCAGAGTTCTCATCTCTTAACCCCTTTACCCCCAAGTGTGGTTTGCACGTTAATGACCGGGCCAATTTTTACAATTCTGACCACTGTCCCTTTGTGAGGTTATAACTCTGGAACGCTTCAACGGATCCCAGTGATTCTGACATTATTTTCTCGTGACATATTGTACTTCATGACAATGGTAAAATTTCTTTGATATTACCTGCGTTTATTTGTGAAAAAAACGGAAATATGGCGAAAATTTTGAAAATTTCGCAATTTTCCAAATTTGAATTTTTATGCAATTAAATCACAGAGATATGTCACACAAAATACTTAATAAGTAACATTTCCCACATGTCTACTTTACATCAGCACAATTTTGGAACCAAAATTTTTTTTTGTTAGGGAGTTATAAGGGTTAAAAGTTGACCAGCAATTTCTCATTTCTACAACACCATTTTATTTTAGGGACCACATCTCATTTGAAGTCATTTTGAGGGGTCTATATGATAGAAAATACCCAAGTGTGACACCATTCTAAAAACTACACCCTTCAAGGTGCTCAAAACCATATTCAAGAAGTTTATTAACCCTTCTGGTGCTTCACAGGAATTTTTTGAATGTTTAAATAAAAATGAACATTTAACTTTTTTTCACAAAAAATTTAATTCAGCTCCAATTTGTTTAATTTTACCAAGGGTAACAGGAGAAAATAGACCCCAAACATTGTTGTACAATTTGTCCTGAGCACGACAATACCCCACATGTGGGGGTAAACCACTGTTTGGGCGCATGGCAGAGCTCGGAAGCGAAGGAGCGCCATTTGACTTTTCAATGCAAACTTGACTGGAATTGAGATGGGATGCCATGTTTCGTTTGGAGAGCCCCTGATGTGCCTAAACATTGAAACCCCCCACAAGTGACACCATTTTGGAAAGTAGACCCCTTAAGGAACTTATCTAGATGTGTGGTGAGCACTTTGACCCACCAAGTGCTTCACAGAAGTTTATAATGTAGAACCGTAAAAATAAAAAATCATATTTTTTCACAAATATTAACTTTCCGCCCCCAATTTTTTTTTCCCAAGGGTAAGAGAAGAAATTGGACCCCAAAAGTTGTTATACAATTTGTCCTGAGTACGCTGATACCCCATATGTGGGGGTAAACCACTGTTTGGGCGGATGGGAGAGCTCGGAAGGGAAGGAGCGCCGTTTGACTTTTCAATGCAAAATTGACAGGAATTGAGATGGGACGCCATGTTGCGTTTGGAGAGCCACTGATGTGCCTAAACATTGAAACCCCCCACAAGTGACACCATTTTGGAAAGTAGACCCCCTAAGGAACTTATCTACATGTGTGGTGAGCACTTTGACCCACCAAGGGCTTCACAGAAGTTTATAATGGAGAGCCGTAAAAATAAAACAAAAATTTTTTCCCACAAAAATTATTTTTTAGCCCCCAGTTTTGTATTTTCCCAAGGGTAACAGGAGAAATTGGACCCCAAAATTAGTTGTCCAATTTGTTCTTAGTGCGCTGATACCCCATATTTGGGGGGAACCACTGTTTGGGCGCATGGGAGGGTTTGGAAGGAAGGAGTGCCATTTGAATGCAGACTTAGATGGAATGGTCTGCAGGTGTCACATTGCGTTTGCAGAGCCCCTAATGTACCTAAACAGTAGAAACCCCCCACAAGTGACACCATTTTGGAAAGTAGACCCCCTAAGGAACTTATCTACATGTGTGGTGAGCACTTTGACCCACCAAGGGCTTCACAGAAGTTTATAATGGAGAGCCGTAAAAATAAAACAAAATTTTTTTCCCACAAAAATTATTTTTTAGCCCCCAGTTTTGTATTTTCCCAAGGGTAACAGGAGAAATTGGACCCCAAAATTTGTTGTCCAATTTGTTCTGAGTGCGCTGATACCCCATATGTGGGGGGAACCACTGTTTGGGCGCATGGGAGGGTTTGGAAGGAAGGAGTTCCATTTGAATGCAGACTTAGATGGAATGGTCTGCAGGTGTCACATTGCGTTTGCAGAGCCCCTAATGTACCGAAACAGTAGAAACCCCCCACAAGTGACACCATTTTGGAAACTAGACCCCCTAAGGAACTCATCTAGATGTGTTGTGAGAGCTTTGAACCCCCAAGTGTTTCACTACAGTTTGTAACGCAGAGCCGTGAAAATTGAAAAAAAAAATCTTTCCCCCAAAAATTATTTTTTAGCCCCCAGTTTTGTATTTTCCCAAGGGTAACCGGAGAAATTGGACCCCAAAAGTTGTTGTCCTATTTGTCCTGAGTACGCTGATACCCCATATGTTGGGGTAAACCCCTGTTTGGGAACACGGGAGAGCTCCGAAGGGAAGAAGCAGAATTAGCTGGAATTGAGATCGGACGCCATGTCGCGTTTGGAGAGCCCCTGATGTGCCTAAACAGTGGAAACACCCCAATTATAACTGAAACCCTAATCCAAACACACCCCTAACCCTAATCCCAACAGTAACCCTAACCACACCTCTAACCCTGACACACACCTAACCCTAATCCCAACCCTATTCCCAACTGTAAATGTAATCTAAACCCTAACCGTAACTTTAGCCCCAACCCTAAGTGTAGCCTTAACCATAGCCCTAACCCTAGCCCTAACCCTAGCCCTAACCCTAGCCCTAACCCTAGCCCTAGTCCAAACCCTAGCCCTAGCCCTAGCCCTAGCCCTAACCCTAATGGAAAAATGGAAATAAATACATTTTTTTAATTTTTCCCTAACTAAGGGGGTGATGAAGGGGGGTTTGATTTACTTTTATAGCGGTTTTTTTAGCGGATTTTTATGATTGGCAGCCGTCACACACTGAAAGACGCTTTTTATTGCAAAAAATATTTTTTGCGTTACCACATTTTGAGAGCTATAATTTTTCCATATTTTAGTTCACAGAGTCATGTGAGGTCTTGTTTTTTGCGGGACGAGTTGACGTTTTTATTGGTAACATTTTCGGGCACGTTACATTTTTTGATCGCTTTTTATTCCGATTTTTGCGAGGCAGAATGACCAAAAACCAGCTATTCATGAATTTCTTTTTGGGGAGGCGTTTATACCGTTCCGCATTTGGTAAAATTGATAAAGCAGTTTTATTCTTCGGGTCAGTACGATTACAGCGACACCTAACATAAACATAGTAACATAGTAACATAGTTAGTAAGGCCGAAAAAAGACATTTGTCCATCCAGTTCAGCCTATATTCCATCATAATAAATACCCAGATCTACGTCCTTCTACAGAACCTAATAATTGTATGATACAATATTGTTCTGCTCCAGGAAGACATCCAGGCCTCTCTTGAACCCCTCGACTGAGTTCGCCATCACCACCTCCTCAGGCAAGCAATTCCAGATTCTCACTGCCCTAACAGTAAAGAATCCTCTTCTATGTTGGTGGAAAAACCTTCTCTCCTCCAGACACAAAGAATGCCCCCTTGTGCCCGTCACCTTCCTTGGTATAAACAGATCCTCAGCGAGATATTTGTATTGTCCCCTTATATACTTATACATGGTTATTAGATCGCCCCTCAGTCGTCTTTTTTCTAGACTAAATAATCCTAATTTCGCTAATCTATCTGGGTATTGTAGTTCTCCCATCCCCTTTATTAATTTTGTTGCCCTCCTTTGTACTCTCTCTAGTTCCATTATATCCTTCCTGAGCACCGGTGCCCAAAACTGGACACAGTACTCCATGTGCGGTCTAACTAGGGATTTGTACAGAGGCAGTATAATGCTCTCATCATGTGTATCCAGACCTCTTTTAATGCACCCCATGATCCTGTTTGCCTTGGCAGCTGCTGCCTGGCACTGGCTGCTCCAGGTAAGTTTATCATTAACTAGGATCCCCAAGTCCTTCTCCCTGTCAGATTTACCCAGTGGTTTCCCGTTCAGTGTGTAATGGTGATATTGATTCCCTCTTCCCATGTGTATAACCTTACATTTATCATTGTTAAACCTCATCTGCCACCTTTCAGCCCAAGTTTCCAACTTATCCAGATCCATCTGTAGCAGAATACTATCTTCTCTTGTATTAACTGCTTTACATAGTTTTGTATCATCTGCAAATATCGATATTTTACTGTGTAAACCTTCTACCAGATCATTAATGAATATGTTGAAGAGAACAGGTCCCAATACTGACCCCTGCGGTACCCCACTGGTCACAGCGACCCAGTTAGAGACTATACCATTTATAACCACCCTCTGCTTTCTATCACTAAGCCAGTTACTAACCCATTTACACACATTTTCCCCCAGACCAAGCATTCTCATTTTGTGTACCAACCTCTTGTGCGGCACGGTATCAAACGCTTTGGAAAAATCGAGATATACCACGTCCAATGACTCACCGTGGTCCAGTCTATAGCTTACCTCTTCATAAAAACTGATTAGATTGGTTTGACAGGAGCGATTTCTCATAAACCCATGCTGATATGGAGTTAAACAGTTATTCTCATTGAGATAATCCAGAATAACATCCCTCAGAAACCCTTCAAATATTTTACCAACAATAGAGGTTAGACTTACTGGCCTATAATTTCCAGGTTCACTTTTAGAGCCCTTTTTGAATATTGGCACCACATTTGCTATGCGCCAATCCTGCGGAACAGACCCTGTCGCTATAGAGTCACTAAAAATAAGAAATAATGGTTTATCTATTACATTACTTAGTTCTCTTAGTACTCGTGGGTGTATGCCATCCGGACCCGGAGATTTATCTATTTTAATCTTATTTAGCCGGTTTCGCACCTCTTCTTGGGTTAGATTGGTGACCCTTAATATAGGGTTTTCATTGTTTCTTGGGATTTCAAGACCTCATTTATATCATTTTTTTATGTTTTGGCGCTTTTATACGATAAAAACTATTTTATAGAAAAAATAATTATTTTTGCATCGCTTTATTCTCAGGACTATAACTTTTTTTTTTTTTTTGCTGATGATGCTGTATGGCGGCTCGTTTTTTGCGGGACAAGATGACGCTTTCAGCGGTATCATGGTTATTTATATCTGTCTTTTTGATCGCGTGTTATTCCACTTTTTGTTCGGCGGTATGATAAAGCGTTGTTTTTTGCCTCGTTTTATTTTTTTTATTCTTACGGTGTTTACTGAAGGGGTTAACTAGTGGGCCAGTTTTATAGGTCGGGTCGTTACGGACGCGGCGATACTAAATATGTGTACTTTTATTGTTTTGTTTTTTTTATTTAAAGAAATGTATTTAGGGGAATAATATTTTTTTTTTTTTCATTATTTAGGAATATTTTTTTTATTTTTATTTTTTACACATTTTGAAATTTTTTTTTTAACTTTTTTACATTGTCCCAGGGGGGGACATCACAGATCAGTGATCTGACAGTGTGCACAGCACTCTGTCAGATCACTGATCTGACTTGCAGCGCTGCAGCCTTCACAGTGCCTGCTCTAAGCAGGCTCTGTGAAGCCACCTCCCTCCCTGCAGGACTCGGATCCGCGGCCATCTTGGATCCGGGGCTGGAGGAAGCAGGGAGGGAGGTGAGACCCTCGCAGCAACGCGATCACATCGCGTTGCTGCGGGGGGCTCAGGGAAGCCCGCAGGGAGCCCCCTCCCTGCGGGAAGCTTCCCTATACCGCCGGCACATCGCGATCATCTTTGATCGCGGTGTGCCAGGGGTTAATGTGCCGGGGGCGGTCCGTGACCGCTCCTGGCACATAGTGCCGGATGTCAGCTGCGATAAACAGCTGACACCCGGCCGCGATCGGCGGCGCTCCCCCCGTGAGCGCCGCCGATCGCGCTGGACGTACTATCCCGTCCGTGGTCATGGGGGCCCACCCCACCTCGACGGGATAGTACGTCCCATGTCAGAAAGGGGTTAAGATAGATTGCAAATATGCAAATTGCCTCTTCTGAGAAAAAGAGGACTTAAACTCTATAGCGCCACCTGTTGGAAGTAGCGATCCTACAATTCACAATCAACCCTTTAACGAGTCGTGCAATATGACTTAGGATAAAAGCCAAATCAGTATCTTGATTCGCAGACACGGCGTTTCGGGCTTTTGGCCCTCGTCAGTGCGAAGTTTGAGCTACTTCCAACAGGTGGCGCTATAGAGTTTAAGTCCTCTTTTTCTCAGAAGATGCAATTTGCATATTTAATTTCCCAGAGAAGCATTTCACGGCGAATAAGCCTCCTTACCTTGACAAGCCAGCTGGTATGTAAGGAGAAACGTTACCCGATAGATTGTAAAGTAATTGTTGGCGTTTGCATGGGCTTTTTCATAGGAGCTGCGGAGTGACATTTTGTCCATAATGTCTTGAATGCCTGGGACTTTCTCTTCTTTCCATAAGGCCGCAATTGCATTTTTAGTGATAGGGAAGTGTACTACAACGCTTATAGAATCAACCTTATTTATCCTCGTGGTGTGACATTTATAAGGTTGATATTTTAAGCCTTGTAGTACACTTCCTGCAGTTATATATGCGCAGGAGACTAATGTGTTAATGTAGCAATCTCTGTTCAAGAAAAAAAAAGACGCAATAATATCTGCCCATCAAAGTCCAATGGAAATTTTCAGTAAAATATGTGGCAGCACTGTGGCCCTGTATACAGTTACAGGATATTTATTATACATGTTCTTTATATAATGCAGGAAAACTACATTATCTATCAGGCTCGGACTGGCCCATAGGGGAACAGGGGAATCCCCCGGTGGGCCCTTGTGCAGACTCGGGCCCCCAACCCCATTGTATGGGCAGCACTTGGCATAATTCGCTAGATTTACTCTGTATTGAAAAAAGCAGCATCTCATCATTCATTAACCAAACTACTCAGTTTATTATTATATAGAGATGTAGGTACATTTGTGAACGAGGGCAGTGTAATATTTATATGCAGATGAAAAGCGGGCTCCTTAATACAGTGTTACTGGTGGGCCCTCGGCACCCCAGTCCGACAGTTATCTACCAACACTTAGCACATTTTGTTTTGCATGCTATCCTCATAATGTATCAGATATATTTCCCAAGCTGCTTGTGTCTTGCATTCTTGTATCAGTATATGGAAATAATAAAAAAAAAACCTAATAATGCGCACATAACTGGGGTGTGTCTGACATGACATACTATTCCAGCTTACAATGAATCAGACCTTTCTATTTAATCATTAACATAAAATGATTTCCTAAACATCAAAGATCAATGAAAACAGTCTGTACTCGCGCCCTTTCCTATTACGCCCTGATTCTAGGCTGGTGCAAACTAAAGCCTACTCTCCATATGTGTCATTTAGTCGTCCAGGAAGCTGAGCTATGGGGGGCTGTTGGGTGGGTTCTTCACATTGTAGACTTTAGTATTAAGCAACTCATTGAGTTTTCACTATTGTGTTGCGCTGACCCAATGGGGGTGAGAGACCCCTTCCTTGTAACCACTTAGATGCTATGATCGCTGCATTGTTTATCTGCATCACTCAGAGCTAGCTGTATTTGCAGAAATTACTGACCTGTCTATTTAATAAAACAGCTGGCACCTGCCAGGCATGGAGCGCATGAGCTTGCACCACACATATCCTCTCCTCTTGACTTCTGCCGTACATATACAGCGGATATCTAAAGATGTGGGTAAACACCAGGCAGAGGGAGGGCTAGTTTATGGGCCCCATAGGAGTAACCTTGTCTGACATCTGCAGCAGGCGGCCACCTTATTTCAAGATGACATTGGAGCCCGTCTCTCGCTACTAGGGAGCATTTCAGGTTAATATGTTTTGTATACATGAAAGGTGGATCCTTTACCATTATTTTTGGAAGCGCAAAGAACCCCAACATGACTATACACTCAGGTTTATCCCACTTCGCCAATAGCAGTGCATCAACTAGTGCACGACTATCCTCCAGCAGTCAAATATGGGGGCAAAGACCTTCTTGAAAGGTCTAAGAGAACAATCTAGCACCAGGACACCCTCCCACCCTAGGATCTGATAGTGTGAGCAATCCATAAGTGGTGGAGGCATTTTTATTTTTGTAAACCCTGGAACCTGTCGATCATATTTTAGTTACATATACTTGTTCATTCTGTATGGTATACCCCAGAGACTATTTCTTCTACAGGGTGGGCCATGTATATGGATACACCTAAATAAAATGGGAATGGTTGGTGATATCAACTTCTTGTTTGTGGCACATTAGTATATGGGAGGGTGGAAACTTTTCAAGATGGGTGGTGACCATGGTGGCCATTTTGAATTCGGCCATTTTTTAATGCTACTTTATAAATGTCCCACCCAGGTGTATCCATATAAATGGCCCACCCTGTATATTGCCATGTAATGCAAGTATTAACCTCAGTATTGCTTGTATAAAATAGGTTTAATATATTAAAAATTTAAGAAAATGCGACACTCACCCCTTTGCAGTGAAGTCGTAGTCGTTATTAAATCATAAAAGGTTTTAACAAGCAAAATCCATGGGAACAGCAGGTGTACAGAGGGATGCGGGGAAAGAAAGGTGGACGACTGCCGTTTCGCGCAGTGTGCGCTTCAAAGGGTCCAGGTGCAATCTTTATATATCGCTTACTGCCTTTTCTATGCTGAGCACCAGTTACCCGTGATTTCGTAAAGCTGCATGCTGGTTTTCATACGGATCTGCCATCCAAGAGTGCATGCTGCCCTGGTGCCGTTCATTCATTTTTCTTCTCTGGACAAGGCTTAATGTATTACTTAACATACTTTTTGGAAAATTACGGTATACATTTTAAGACGTCTTCCCAAAAAATACAAAACTAATGCATTGATCTTATTAGAAAATTGAAGGAATAATAATGGCAGTAGTTTATAAGTATCACACGAAGAGAAATTATCTACACTACTTTTAGTAATATTACATTACACAAATATTTTTCCCCAAGACAATAGTCCTGTAAAATCCTCATCTGTAAAATAATTTGCATGACCGTCAAAAAATATGTTTCAAATTACCTTACCTATAACCAGTTATTGGAGTCTCATAAACCTCATTATTAGATTTAGGGAAAACTGTAGAGTAAAACTTTAACACCACGACACACTTAACCCCTTCCCGACCCATGACGCCACGTAGGCGTCATGAAAGTCGGTGCCAATCCGACCCATGACGCCTATGCGGCGTCATGGAAAGATCGCGTCCCTGCAGATCGGGTGAAAGGGTTAACTCCCATTTCACCCGATCTGCAGGGACAGGGGGAGTGGTAGTTTAGCCCAGGGGGGGTGGCTTCACCCCCTCGTGGCTACGATCGCTCTGATTGGCTGTTGAAAGTGAAACTGCCAATCAGAGCGATTTGTAATATTTCACCTATTATAACTGGTGAAATATTACAATCCAGCCATGGCCGATGCTGCAATATCATCGGCCATGGCTGGAAATACTAATGTGCCCCCACCCCACCCCACCGATCGCCCCCCCCAGCCCCCCGATCTGGCCGGTACACTGCTCCGGCTCCCCTCCGTCCTGTGCTCCGCTCCCCCCCGTGCTCTTGTCCGCTCCCCCCGTGCTCCAATCACCCCCCCGTGCTCCAATCACCCCCCCGTGCTCCAATCACCCCCCCTGCACTCCGATCCACCCCCCTGGTGCTCCGTTCCACCCCCCCGTGCTCCATTCCAGCCCCCCCGTGCTCCGTTCCACGCCCCCCGTGCTCCGTTCCACCCCTCCCGCGCTCCGATTCCCCCCCGTGCTCCGATCCCCCCCCCCGTGGTCCCCCCCCACCCCATCATACTTACCGATCCAGCCGGGGTCCCGTCCGTCTTCTCCCTGGGCGCCGCCATCTTCCAAAATGGCGGGCGCATGCGCAGTGCGCCCGCCGAATCTGCCGGCCGGCAGATTCGTTCCAAAGTGCATTTTGATCACTGAGATAGATTATATCTCAGTGATCAAAATAAAAAAAAAAATAATAAATGACCCCCCCCCCCCCCTTTGTCAACCCCATAGGTAGGGACAATAAAAAAATAAAGAAATTTTTTTTTTCCCACTAATGTTAGAATAGGGGTAGGGTTAGGGCTAGGGTTAGGGTTTCGGTATGTGCACACGTATTCTGGTCCTCTGCGGATTTTTCCGCTGCGGATTTCATAAATCCGCAGTGCTAAACCGCTGCGGATTTATGGCGGATTTACCGCGTTTTTTTCTGCGAATTTCACTGCGGTTTTACAACTGCGATTTTCTATTGGAGCAGTTGTAAAACCGCTGCGGAATCCGCACAAAGAACTGACATGCTGCGGAATGTAAACCGCTGCGTTTCCGTGCAGTTTTTCCGCAGCATGTGTACAGCGATTTTTGTTTCCCGTAGGTTTACATTGAACTGTAAACTCATGGGAAACTGCTGCGGATCCGCAGCGTTTTCCGCAGCGTGTGCACATACCTTTAGAATTAGGCTATGTGCACACTGTGCGGATCTGCAGCGGATTGGCCAGTGCGGATTCGCAGCAGTATTCCATCAGGTTTACAGTACCATGTAAACATATGAAAAACCAAATCCGCTGTGCCCATGGTGCGGAAAATACCGCGCGGAAACGCTGTGTTGTATTTTCCGCAGCATGTCAATTCTTTGTGCGGATTCCGCAGCATTTTACACCTGTTCCTCAATAGGAATCCGCAGGTGAAATCCGCACAAAAAACACTGGAAATCCGCGGAAAATCTGCAGGTAAAACGCAGTGCCTTTTACCCGCGGATTTTTCAAAAATGGTGCGGAAATATCTCACACGAATCCGCAACGTGGGCACATAGCCTTAGGGTTAGGGTTGGAATTAGGGTTGTGGTTAGGGTTGTGATTAGGGTTATGGCTACAGTTGGGATTAGAGTTAGGGGTGTGTTGGGGTTAGTGTTGGAGGTAGAATTGAGGGGTTACCACTGTTTAGGCACATCAGGGGTCTCCAAACGCAACATGGCGCCACCATTGATTCCAGCCAATCTCGTATTCAAAAAGTCAAATGGTGCTCCCTCACTTCCGAGCCCTGACGTGTGCCCAAACAGTGGTTTACCCCCACATATGGGGTACCAGCATACTCAGGACAAACTGCGCAACAATTACTGGGGTCCAATTTCTCCTGTTACCCTTGTGAATCTAAAAAAATGCTTGCTAAAACATAATTTTTGAGGAAAGAAAAATGATTTTTTATTTTCACGGCTCTGCGTTGTAAACGTCTGTGAAGCACTTGGGGGTTCAAAGTGCTCACCACATATCTAGATAAGTTCCTTGGGGGGTCTAGTTTCTAAAATGGGGTCACTTGTGGGGGTTTCTACTGTTTAGGCACACCAGGGGCTCTGCAAACGCAACGTGACACCCGCAGACCATTCCATCAAAGTCTGCATTTCAAAAGTCACTACTTCCCTTCTGAGCCCCGACGTGTGCCCAAACAGTGGTTTACCCCCACTCATGGGGTATCCGCGTACTCAGGAGAAACTGGACAACAACTTTTGGGGTCCAATTTCTCCTGTAACCCTTGGGAAAATAAAAAATTCTGGGCTAAATAATTATTTTTGAGGAAAGAAAACGTATTTATTATTTTCACGGCTCTGCATTATAAACTTCTATGAAGCACTTGGGGGTTCAAAGTGCTCAACACACATCTAGATAAGTTCCTTTCGGGGTCTAGTTTCCAAAATGGGGTCACTTGTGGGGGGTTTCTACTGTTAAGCCACATCAGGGGCTCTGCAAACGCAACGTGACGCCCACAGAGCATTCCATCAAAGTCTGCATTTCAAAACGTCACTACTTCACTTCCGAGCCCCGGCATGTGCCCAAACAGTGATTTACCCCCACATATGGGGTATCGGCGTACTCAGGAGAAACTGGACAACAACTTTTGGGGTCAAATTTCTCCTGTTACCCTTGGGAAAATAAAAAATTGCAGGCTAAAAGATCATTTTTGAGAAAATAATTTTTTTTTTTTATTTTCATGGCTTTGCGTTATAAACTTCTGTGAAGCACTTGGGGGTTCAAAGTCCTCACCACACATCTAGATTAGTTCCTTTGGGGGTCTAGTTTCCAAAATGGTGTCATTTCTGGGGGATCTCCAATGTTTAGGCACACAGGGGCTCTCCAAACGTGACATGGTGTCCGCTAATGATTGGAGCTAATTTTCCATTTAAAAAGCCAAATGGTGTGCCTTCCCTTCCGAGCCCTGCCGTGCACCCAAACAGTGGTTTACCCCCACATATGTGGTATCAGCGTACTCAGGACAAACTGGACAACAACATTTGTGGTCCAATTTCTCCTATTACCCTTGGCAAAATAGGAAATTCCAGGCTAAAAATCATTTTTGAGGAAAGAAAAATTATTTTTTATCTTCATGGCTCTGCGTTATAAACTTCTGTGAAGCACCTGGGGGTTTAAAGTGCTCAATATGCATCTAGATAAGTTCCTTGGGGGGTCTAGTTTCCAAAATGGGGTCACTTGTGGGGGAGCTCCAATGTTTAGGCACACAGGGGCTCTCCAAACGCGACATGGTGTCCGCTAACAATTGGAGCTAATTTTCCATTCAAAATGTCAAATGGCGCGCCTTCCCTTCCGAGCCTGCCGAGTGCCCAAACAGTGGTTTACCCCCACATATGAGGTATCGACGTACTCGGGAGAAATTGCCCAACAAATTTTATGATCCATTTTATCCTACTGCCCATGTGAAAATGAAAAAATTGAGGCGAAAAGATTTTTTGTGTGAAAAAAAAAGTACTTTTTCATTTTTACAGATCAATTTGTGAAGCACCTGAGGGTTTAAAGTGCTCACTAGGCATCTAAATAAGTTCCTTGGGGGGTCTAGTTTCCAAAATGGGGTCACTTGTGGGGGAGCGCCAATGTTTAGGCACACAGGAGCTATCCAAACGCGACATGGTGTCCGCTAACGATGGAAATAATTTTTCATTCAAAAAGTCAAATGGCGCTCCTTCCCTTCCGAGCCTTACCATGTGCCCAAACAGTGGTTTACCCCCACATGTGAGGTATTGGTGTACTCAGGAGAAATTGCCCAACACATTTTAGGATCCATTTTATCCTGTTGCCCATGTGAAAATGAAAAAATTGAGGCTAAAAGAATTTTTTTGTGAAAAAAAAGTACTTTTTCATTTTTACGGATCAATTTGTGAAGCACCTGGGGGTTCAAAGTGCTCACTATGCATCTAGATAAGTTCCTTGGGGCGTCTAGTTTCCAAAATGGGGTCACTTGTGGGGGAGCTCCAATTTTTAGGCACACAGGGGCTCTCCAAACGTGACATGGTGTCCGCTAAAGAGTGGAGCCAATTTTTGATTCAAAAAGTCAAATGGCGCTCCTTCCCTTCCAAGCCCTGCCGTGCGCCCAAACAGTGGTTTACCCCCACATATGAGGTATCAGCGTACTCAGGACAAATTGAACAACAACTTTCGTGGTTCAGTTTCTCCTTTTACCATTGGGAAAATAAAAAAATTGTTGCTAAAAGATAATTTTTGTGACTAAAAAGTTAAATGTTCATTTTTTCCTTCCATGTTGCTTCTGCTGCTGTGAAGCACCTGAAGGGTTAATAAACTTCTTGAATGTGGTTTTGAGTACCTTGAGGGGTGCAGTTTTTAGAATGGTGTCACTTTTGGGTATTTTCAGCCATATAGACCCCTCAAACTGACTTCAAATGTGAGGTGGTCCCTAAAAAAAATGGTTTTGTAAATTTCGTTGTAAAAATGACAAATCGCTGGTCAAATTTTAACCCTTATAACTTCCTAACAAAAAAAAAATTTGTTTCCAAAATTGTGCTGATGTAAAGTAAACATGTGGGAAATGTTATTTATTAACTATTTTGTGTCACATATCTCTCTGGTTTAACAGAATAAAAATTCAAAATGTGAAAATTGCGAAATTTTCAAAATTTTTGCCAAATTTCCGTTTTTATCACAAATAAACGCAGAATTTATTGACCTAAATTTACCACTAACATGAAGCCCAATATGTCACGAAAAAACAGTCTCAGAACCGCTAGGATCCGTTGAAGCGTTCCTGAGTTATTACCTCACAAAGGGACACTGGTCAGAATTGCAAAAAACGGCAAGGTCTTTAAGGTCAAAATAGGCTGGGTCATGAAGGGGTTAAAGGATAAAGCGTCAAATAAATTCTCACAAGGAACCAGCCTCGTGCTAGGCAGCTTTCACAACGGATATGAGGACAGCGTAGGGTTTCCCCAGACCCCATTAACAGGTTCTAGGAGTTACACATATTTTTGTAGATTAACCCTTCTATAGTGACCTGTGAGGGTCCGAACGACTGTTCCTTTCTCTACTTCCAACTTGATATGTTTTATTGTGTGGAAATATCATATATCAAGTCTAATTTTACAAACCAAAGTGAAATCAAATAACTTGACAGGAAACCCTGAAGTTGTGAGCGGATTTCTGCTTCTGGAACAGATTACTGTACTCACAGAGTGGTTCTAATTTTCTTCAAAAGAACGTTCTGTGCCTTTAAGGGCTGACATCGCAGAAGTGTTAATCTGTGAGCAGTTTCTAAATTTGAGGAATGATCGACATAAAGTCAACATTCCTTTTTGTCAGTGAAGAGTCACAGATTATTACTTAAAGGGAATCTCTCACCCCAAAATTGGCCTATTAACTAAGGCCACCGGCATCAGGGGCTTATCTACAGCATTCTATAATGCTGTAGATAAGCCCCGGATGTATCCTGAAAGATGAGAAAAACAGGTTATATTATAGTCACCCAGGGGCGGTTCCGGTTCTGTTCGGGTCCGATTGGCGTCGCAGTCCGGGTCCGGGGCCTCCCATCTTCTTATGATGATGTCCTCTTCTTCTCTTCACGCTGCGGCTCCGGTGCAGGTGCACTTTGTCTGCCCTGTTGAGGACAGAGCAAAGTACTGCAGTGCGCAGGCGCCGGGAAAGGTCAGAGAGGCCCAGCGGAGGACCGCGACGCCCATCGAACCGCCCCAGGGTGAGTATAATATAACCTGTTTTTCTTCTCTCTCAGGTTACATCGGGGGCTTATCTACAGCATTACAGAATGCTGTAGATAAGGCCCTGATGCCGGTGGCCTTAGTTTATAGGCCAATTTTGGGGTGACCGATTCCCTTTAAAGAGGGGCCAGAGTCAAGACTTATCAGCAGACTGGTTTTCTACTTCTCATGTGGAAGATAATGTATTATAAAGATGCCTATGAGCATTAATATGATCCAATGAATATGCCATCAAGTTTGTGTATTCTCTTTACAAACTGAAGAGCTTTATTTTATTTTTTTTTGTACTATACAGTATATATCAAAAATCTGTTGCTAATGTAGACATAGAGGTAGGTCACTCAACGCAAGCAAAGCAAATGGCATGTTTCCTTCCCCATCCCATATAATCTGTAAAGGTACCATAAATACTCCCCAGATGTTCCTTGTCCTGATAAATTGGAAACAGAAGATAGAAACATCAGGACTGAGGCCTGACCTGTCACTCAGATGAGGTTGTCTTCAAATCTTGCTTTTAATAAAATGTGCTCCATGCTCACTATTGTTACTGACAGAGACCCTCCGAGGTGTTCATTGTGGTGTCAATAAAAATGTTTGACGCCCTCTTTAGATACTATCACTCTCTGATCTCATCCATCAGAAGCCGCCATCTCAGGCACAGACATTTACAGCAAAAATTATTTGTGACAAACCACATTTGTAGTCGCCTCCAGCAATGGGAACACTGATTTGCTGAAGTCACATTTCCATAGCTCTCGGGTTTGTTTTTTTTAGCTTGTGAAAAAAACATGAATTTTATCAAACATTTGTTACAATGTTTTTAAAGTTGTTTTTCAATGCCATTGAGAAGCCTTATGATACATTCCCACAATGAGCTTTAGGTGATTTTTTTATGTTGCAGATTTCTGAACAATTTCTGCATCTATTAGGTTACTTAAGTTTTTTTTTCATTGTGGTTTATTTTACATGCGTTTTTATTGCGGTTTTGACGCTGCGTTTTGTCTCTTTTTTTTGTGCCGGATTTTAGATTCAAAATTGTGTATGACATTTTCACAACATGGAATATAAACCTCAGTGCTTAACGATTTCCCCACACAGGGGAGTAACAGGCATTATGGTTTATAGGCTGACAATTAACACACGAAAACAAAAGAAAAGATAACAAGAAACAAACAAAAGGCAGAATGGGAAGGGGAAATATTTATTGGGAATAATATGCGGGTAATGTCTTTATGCACCATTAATTATCAAAATTTAATGCTTCTTATATCGGTCAATAATCAGAGTATAGGCCGTAAATAGTATTACAGTATATCATATCATTAAGCAAACTAGAATAAAAGCTCAGATCAGAAATAAAAAATAGCCTCTTATCTTTCCATATAAATCATTCAAGGGGAGACACTTAGAGAGTGTCTGAGAATGGGGTCACGATGGGAGTCTATCCAGCGAGGGTGTCACATTTTAAATAAAACTGCTTTGTTTCTGATACTTCCTGCTATTTGGCTTTGACAGAACTTTACTGATGCAGTCATGTGCGAATTTACATGCCTTTTTTCATGTATTTCCACCATGGAAACACACTAAAAACGTATGTGCCTCTTTTAGGGCTTGCTCACACTTTTGTATAAAATCGAATTGTACTCAGGCCAGTGTAATTCAATGAGGCAGTGCAGATCTGTGTATTTGTTCTCAGCTGTATTCAGCATGAGAAAAAAATCACAGCATGCTATGATTTCACTCCGAAATCGGTAGAGCGCGAGAAAAAGAATTGCCGTTACTGGCCATCAGTATGCTATCCAATTTTTATGGTTATATTACAGTTCTGCAGCATAGCAATCTGTAAGTGGTCCTGTAAAATATTAATATTGCTAAGTAAAAAAACGAATTGCCTACGGATAGCACACAGATGACAAGTGAGAAAAAAAAACAAGCTTCTGGATGAGAATGAGACTGATTATTTATGCGCGTACCCTTACCTGCAGACTTTCTGCATTTAATGCAAGTCTTTGAGAAAAATCTGCACAGAAAATTCAGCGTACTCATAAGAGAAATTTGACATGCGCAGATTTGTCAAATACGCAGTTCATACGGGGTAAATAAAAGCACAGCGGGCATGAGACTTCAAAAAATCCCATCCACTTTGCTAGAATTGTAAGATGCTGCGTTTTCAGTGCAAAAAAAAAAAAAATTAAAGCTCATTCTTAGCTTACCGCCTAAGGAAAAAAACACACAGACTGATTTCTACCCTTTACGAGCGCCAATTAAAGATATAAACACATCTACCAGTTGTCGATTAATTCTATACATTGGCACTCATGTAAAGCATCAATCCAGCTGTTTGTTTGTTTTATTTCAGCTCTGGAGTGTAAGATCACTGCATCTAGTATTCTATATCCCACCTGCCGTCTTCAGCTCTTCCCGGCACCCCTCTGCTCCCACGCCACCATCCTGTGACCGTAAGTTCTGACTGGCCATAAGTCAGAAGTTAAGGTTTCAAGCTCTCAATGTAAGTCTGTTAACGCCAGAACGATCCACTCTTAGACTTGTATTGAAAAGTGACCTCCAATCCAGCAGGTTGCAAACTGCTTGAGACTGATGGGAGCGGGACGATAGAAGGTGAAGACTGCATGTGAGAGTAGCGGCAGGGAATGTACCTTAGTAGCACAACTCCAGTGCTGAAATAAAAAAAACTCCTATGGAGTGGTGCTTTAACCCCTTAATGACAGCCAATACGTCTTTTAACTGACCTGAGATTTAAGAGCATAGCCTCCCCATACAGGTGACAAGCCAGCAGCTGTCGGCTGTACACTATAGCTGACAACTTGCTGTATTAGCCACGATCAGTGTTGGCACCGTCCATATCTGTTTAACCCCTTAGATGCTGCTGTCAGTAGTGACTACATCATTAAAAATGGTTAAGAGAGCGTGGGGGCTCCCTCTTTATCCAAATTGGTGCCCTCAGATCATGATTTTGTGGTCCTGATGTTTGCGATGGCAATTCACGACCAAATAGCGGCCTTCGAGTCTGTCGGCTGTTGTAACCTGTTCAGAAGTTACCGACATTTAGGTGGTAAAAATACACATTTTCATTTCTGTCATGCCACTTTGCATTAATTCCTGTAAAGCACCTGAAGGGTTAATAAACTACCTGACAGCAGTTTTCAATATGTCTAGGGGTGCTGTTTTTAAAATGGTATCACGTTTGGGGGTTTCCCAATATATGAGACCCCTAAAGTCAATTCAAACATGGATAAGTCCCTAAAAAAATAAATGTTGTAAATTTCCTTGAAAAAATGAAAAATTGCTGCTACATTTTTAAACCTCCTAAAATGCTAACAAAATTAAAGAGCATTTTACAAATGGTGCTGATGTAAAGCCGACATGAGGAAAATGTTATTCATTAATGGTTTGCTGTGGTATGACTATCTGGATTAAAGGAATAATCATTCAAACTTTGAAAATTGCAAATTTTTTAACATTTTTCTCAAATTTTTGATATTTTTTATAAATAAACACAAAACATATTGACCTAAATTTACCATTATCATAAAGTATAATATGTCACGAAAAAACAGTCTCAAAATCACTGGGATTTGTTGAAGCGTTGCAGAGTTATCACCACATAAAGTGACACTGGTCAGATTTCAAAAATTTGGCTCCGTCACTTAGGGGTTAAGCCTTCATCAGTTACTTGATTTTTCTATGACAAATAAAGTTGCGCTCCGAAGTGGCATGTAAATATAAAAATATGAATAGCATTACAGATCTAGATAGATAATAAAAAACGGAGATACTTGGCTCATAATTTATGAAAGCCCAGCGATCCCCGATTTGCTGGGAAACTACGTATCTAGTGTGAATACCTCTCTTAGGCTAAAACCAGAATTTATCGGTAGGTAGGATCCTATTTCGATGAAAACAGCCTCAGGCAGGAGGGCAGAGTGCTCGGTCAGAGAGCTAATCTGCAAATAACGAAAAACTGACTGGCACTTCCAAATCAAAAAACTAGTGTGAACTAGGAGTACCCATCTCTCTCTCTCTCTCTCTCTCTCTCTCTCTATATATATATATAAGCCAATAAAATTGCACTCTTCTAAGCATGTAAATATGAAATATATGAAAATATGAATTGCATTACTGCTCTAGATAATAAGAAAAAAATTGAGATATTTGGCAAATAATTTGGCAAAATTCAGGCTTTAGCCTAAGAGCCTTCACACTAGATACGTAGGTTCCCAGCAAACCAGAGATCGCCTTGTCGTTGGCTGCTGGGCTTGCATGAATTGGCCAAATTATGTGCTAAGTAACTCCAATTTTTTTACGCCAATAGCTGTCACTGCAGATGCCGCCATCTTGGAGGAGGCATTTGTTTTTTATTTATTAATTAATATATAGCACCAATTAACTGAATTATGTGCGGTCATGCTGCAGTTCGGGCACCTCCTGCCTGCTGAAGGTGTTTTTTTATATATATATATATATATATACACGAGGGGCGATCCAAAAGTAATGATAATCAATACTAAACACAATGAATATAGTCAAAATTTTTTTATTTTTTTTACATAGTCTCCTATCAAGTCTATACATTTAGTCCATCTCTTTTCTAAACTTAGAATTCCCTTAGAAAAAAATTCTTGATCTTGACCCTCAAAAAAATCCTCAACAGCGGTTATCACGTCGCTATTGTCATCAAATTTCTTGCCCCGGAGGTGTTCCTTGAGTCGAGGAAAGAGAAAGAAGTCACTGGGGGCTAGATCTGGCCAATAGGGGGGGTGTTCCACCAGTTCAAAGCCCGCTTCTTGAATGGTAGCCATGGCAACTGCAGCTTTGTGAGCCGGCGCGTTATCTTGGTGAAACAGCACTCCAGCCCGCAGTTTGCCACGCCTTTTCTCCTTGATAGCCTCCCACAATCTTCTTATTTGTTCTGCGTAGTAGGAGCCCGTAATAGTGGCTCCCTTCTCCAAATAGTCCACCATAATAATTCCTTCATCGTCCCAAAAAACGGACGCCATAACCTTCCCTGCTGAGCTTGACACTTTGAATTTCTTCGGCGTTGGTTCGTCGGCTCGTTTCCACGTCATCGATTGTTGTTTAGTTTCGGGATCAAAGTGGTGGATCCAAGGGGGGCGTGGCTATGTAGTGAAGGAGAGAGGACGCACTGTGAGAGAGCTCCCAAATCCTTTTTAATATCCTGCATCAAGACCCCTGCACACGGTGATATACTCACCACCGCCGGACCCCCTTGACTTCAGGCGACTTTCCGGGACCCTGCCGGGGGATTGCTGTGACCGGGGAGCTACGGAGATTGAAGATCTCAGGAAGGACCTGCGGCTGGGAAGCGGCCATCTTGGGCAGAGCACGCTTTGCTGGGAGAGACGCGGTGCTGCTCTGAATCAGGACGGGACCCCACTCTGATCCCCAGGCGGTTGCCGACGCCTGCGGTAGGTGCTGTGGGTTTGTGGTGCACCGGGTGAGTGAGAGACTGGGGCGGAAGCGGTGCCTGTGTGGAGCGGCTGTCACCCTCAGAGCGCGCGCTTCGGCAGTTGAAGATGCGGCGCCATCTTAACATCTCTGCAGCGCTGTAGAAGTGGGGGAGCGAGCACATATCCTGGACACACCGAGAGGACGCGCGGTGTGTGCCCTGGAAAATTGGGCCCTGTGCTCCTCATATCTAAGACACTCCACTTGTCGGTGCCAGTACTCCTGAGGGCTTTGGATCCCTCTTTTGGCTGCTGCCACTGCAGGCATAGTGAACCTTCCCTGGTGCACAGCACCCTAGTGGAGCTTTGAGATTGTCCCATTTATAACTTTTCAGTTCGCTGCGGACGTCAACCTGTGATAGCTCTGCTGAGCTTATATATATATATTGTGACCCTGACCTTGCTAATCATGCAGCGCACTAAGGGCTCAGGGGCAGCTGACAGACTGAAGGAATTTGCCAGAATTGATCCCTCTGATAACACACGTAATCTTAGAAATAACTCCTCTCAAGTGCAACGCAAAAATCGCCCCTCTGATGGTACTGAGGGAGGCGAACAGGATGAACTGACGCTTAAACAAGCATCGGACCAGTTAATGCAAGCTATTTCCCTAACCAGAACATCTCTCACCGAAAAGATAGAGGATGTACACACTGAGGTGGGGCGCCTCCGTCAAGACATGCAGACTATGAAGGGACGCATTACAGAAGTGGAGACGAGGGTATCACATGTAGAAGATACCATCACACCCATGGAGGCCAAGTTGACAAAAGTAGCTGGCTCTATAAATGCCTGGAAACAAAAGGCAGATGACCTAGAAAACAGATTACGCCGGAATAATATCCGTATTATTGGACTGCCGGAGCGCTCAGAGGGTCAACAACCTGAGGTATTCCTAGAGGGGTGGCTCAAATCTTCTCTGGGAGATGAATTTTCATCGACGTTTGCTGTGGAAAGAGCCTATCGAGTACCCACAAAACCTCTTCCTCCCGGGGTCCCACCTAGACCTTTTCTGGCACGGATCCTCAATTGCAAGGATAGAGATACTATTTTACGGCTGGCACGACAGAAAAGCCCCATTAAATTCGACAATGCTGTAATCTCGATCTTCCCGGATTTTTCTGTGGAACTTCAAAAGCAAAGGGCCAGATTTATGGAGATCAAGAAGCAACTCAGGGACAGAAATATCATCTATTCAATGATCTTCCCGGCCCGGCTCCGTGTTGTCTATAAGGGTTCTTCTGTGTTCTTCACGGATCCAGCGGAGGTGACCGAATGGTTATGATCTCATGGGGAGTCTTGAGTAAAGGAATCCTGAATATGTCTAGTCAAGTAGAATTCTTTGGATTACTAAATAAGGAGCTCTCTCTGGAGAAGTCCAGATTACCAACTATACCGGACGCTAAATCCAGCGGGGGTATCCCCTTACTTCTTTAACAATGGGAGCACAGGACGTTGCTCCTATACTGTTTGGTTCTTGTTCAACTTTTCTTCTTTTATTGGTTTTCTTTGTTATTTAAGTAGAAACTGCCGCCGACAATGCTCTTGCTTCCTATGTACCACCCTTGACCTTTGCCTGAGTAATAGCATGTATCATATTTGGATAAGTAAACATGGGGTCTGAAATAGTATGCATGACATGGAATGTACGAGGTATTAAATCCCCCCGAAAGAAAATTAAGGTTTTTTCGCAAATCAGGCACCACCCCCCCCATATAATAGCCCTAGTAGAGACTCATTTGACCAGAGATACAGCCCGATGTGTACAGAAGCCGTGGGTACAATGGTACATACATGCTTTCCATACCAGTTACTCGAGAGGACTTTCATTGTTAATACATAGAGATGTTAGATGGGAAGCTAAGGAGGCTCGAAGGGACCCTGATGGCCGATTTGTTTTTGTGCATGCACTAATTAATTCTAGCGAATATGTGATTTTATGTGTTTATAACCCTCCCCCAGCTAGCATGTCAATTCTCCGGATGGCAATGAGCTTTGCTCTAAATTATCCGGACGCACAAGTCATTTGTATGGGAGACTTTAACTTAGTCATGGATAATAGCCTTGATAAATTGAGATTGGACGACGGGAGATCCGGGGAGCCCCCCTCTTCGGCCCCGACCCAGTTGGCATCATTTATAGAGGGTAGTGGATGGCTTGATCTATGGCGGATACATCACCCTGGAGTGCGGGGGTATACCTGTCACTCATCTACTAAACAGTCTCTATCCCGCATAGATTACATATTCGGTTCTAGCGGGCTGGCAACGTGGGTGGATAGTGTGGAACACGGTAATAGGGGGATATCGGACCATAGCCCGATTATACTTAAACTCAAATTTGGACAACCAAGGAGTGGCATGGTCTGGAAGCTGAACCCCTTTTGGCTAAAATTAATGGATAATAACGACAGAACAGAGGATCACTTAAATTGTTTCATATCGTCTCACCCAGAGCCCCAGAACACTAATTTATTCTGGGATACCCTCAAAGCATACTTGAGGGGATGTTTGTCCTCCACGATTACATACATAAAAAGGGTGACCTTGAGGGAGGATGATGGGGTGGAGCAGAGACTGAAAGATGCGGAGGCCGCATACATAGCTAGCCAAACTAATGGCAATAGAATTGAATGGTTGACCTCACAGAGATTGTACACTCAGCACATGGACACCAAATCTAAGCGTAAGCTGTTCTTCGCACGTCAGTCATACTTTGAATTGGGAAATCAAACCGGTAAATTTCTAGCCTATCTGGTACGTCAGCATAATACATCTAATACAGTATTGCAGATTCGTGCGCCAGACGGCTCATTAATGTCTACGACAGAAGAAATACTTCAATGTTTTTATGACTACTATGAATCATTATATAGTTCCAAAAGTGACTTCGGCATTTCACAATGTCTGGATTATTTATCAGATGTAATATTCCCCACATTGAAACCCACTCAGCGAGAACTTATGGATGCTGCATTCACATTGGAAGAGGTAGAATATGCCATAATGGACATGTCCTCTGGGAAAGCTCCTGGGCCGGACGGGTTTCCTGTTGAGCTATACAAGAGATATCGGGGTATACTAGCGCCACTCCTACTGAAAGTGTTCCAGGGCATATGGGAGGGAGGATGTATGCCTGAAACTTTCTATGAGGCAAATATTGTTATACTTAAAAAAGAGGGAAAGGACCTTCTGGAATGTGGCTCCTATCGGCCCATATCGTTAGTTAATGTAGATTATAAAATCTTCACTAAAATTCTGGCCATTAGACTGAATTCCATCATTTTGGACCTTATTCATCCAGATCAGACTGGCTTTATGCCTGGTAAAAATACTTCTATTAACATTAGGCGAGTTCAATCCATAATTCAATGTAGTTCTTTGGTGTCAGATAACAATTGGGCAGTAGCATCCCTGGATGCGGCCAAGGCCTTCGATTCTCTTGAATGGCCCTTCCTGTCAGCATGCCTACAGAGATATGGCTTTGGAGATAAATTTCTAAGGTGGATCAGTGTATTATATATGAAACCTAAGGCGCGCATAATTATAAATAATTCCATCTCTAAGTCCCTCTCATTGTCTAGGGGAACCCGTCAGGGATGCCCCCTCTCGCCGGCTCTCTTTGCTCTCGCAATAGAGGCATTGGCAATACGTATGAGATCCTCCCCGGATATCAGGGGCATAGATATAGCGGGTCGGGTGGATACCATCGGCTTATATGCCGACAATATGGTAATATTCATGGACAAGGCAAAGGAAACGCTGCCCAAAGCGATTGCTATTATAGATGTCTTTAGTAAATACTCTGGCCTGTATATAAACTGGGACAAATCTGCTCTATTGCCTCTCTCTTGTGCCCCCATGCTAAATCTTGAAACTCTGTCCTCACTACCGGTCGTATCCAATTTTAAGTATTTAGGTATCTATATGTCCCAAAGTAGCAATTCTGATCTACAACTTAATATTTATCCATTGTTAGAACTAGTCAAATCCAAATTTGCATCATGGAGCAAACTCCCACTATCTGTTGCGGGCCGTATCAACCTAATTAAAATGATTCTGCTTCCTAAACTTAGTTATTGTTTTCAACATAGCGCAGTACCAGTACCTAAGTCCCTCTTTACTAATTTAAACTCCCAAATAACTTCTTTTATATGGGGAAAATCTAGGCCCAAACTTAAACTTTCTGTTTTGCAGAGACCTAAGCAGGGGGGTGGAGCGGCGTTACCGGATTTTTTTCTATATTATCTGGCCGGGCAGGCTAAGACATTGGTCACGTGGATGCCTGGTGGTTATCTTCCTAACTCTGAACATCATCTGCTTCATTCTGCTCGGGTGGAATGTCCATTGAGTTTTCTAGAATCAGAGAGAATGACCACCCCTCATCCGCTGCCCATGCTTCGACTGGCAAGATTAATCTGGAGACAAATAAAAAAAGTTGTTGGATATACAGATATTATAGCTGAAATGCCCCTTTGGGAAAATAACTACTTTCCAATGCTGCTAAATCACCCGTCCACCGCTTTTTGGGTGATGCATGGTGTTACCTCGGTAGGGGATTTGCATGACCAGGGGACCTTTGTGTCCTTTGAACAGTTGCAGACTAAACCTGATATTCCGAGATCCCAATTTTTTTGTTTTTTACAATTAAGGTCAGCTTTCCAGTCATATATGAGGGGGGTGGCTTCAGGCCGCACAATCTCGTCTCTGCCTCTAATAGGAATCCTCAAATCCCAGGGACCCCAGGGCCTCATTTCTTCTTTATATACCTACATGCTATCAGTGGGTGCGGAATCGGTTATAAGACTCATCAGGGGGAAATGGGAGAGACTCATCTCTGACGCACAGGAAGAAGAATGGGAGGAAATTTTAGAGTCCCTGATGAAGGTATCCCCGTCGGTTAATAACAGAATGACACAATTGTATATAATATACCAATCATATCTAACTCCCGTGCGGCTTTTTAAGATGGGTCGACTTCACTCTGCGGAATGTCTACGCTGTCACCTGCCAGATGCGGACTTTATTCACATGATGTGGAGCTGTCCAATCATTCTTCAATATTGGAAAGAGGTAACCTCATTACTTTCCTCCATAGTATTGGCCCCTGTTCCTCTTGAGCCATTAATTTGTCTATTTGGGGTATGGGATGAGGAGACTTGGGGTCATCACGTTGCAATTTTCTTACGGGAGTCACTTTTTATGGCACGGAAGGTGGTGGCAATGCGATGGATGGGGGGTTCATGTCCCTCCCTCAGAGCCTGGATTGAGTTAGTAAATTCGATTATCCCGTACGAACGTACACTGTATCAAAATAGAGGATGCCCAGGTAAATTTGAGAAGATTTGGAGCGGCTGGAACTTCTCTCACCTAACTTTATAAACTCGCGGTTATTTACGCTAGTGCAAAGTGTCAAATCTCTCTAGATATCATGCAGAGGAGGGTGTAGGTTTATTGTTGGGCAGCAGAAAGGTAGTTAGTAGGATACAGTTGTAGTTATGATTTAATAACTGTAAATTTTCATGACTCCACGTTAGATATGTACGATTTGAATGGAGTAAAGGATATGTTAAACACACATTGTGATATTCAGTTATGTATACAATGTACGTACTCCATATTGAATGTAATACTAAGGAGTATAAATTTGTATATTGTGTTGTTGTTTTCTCAACATTATGGTTAATAAACGAATTTAAAAAAAAAAAAAGTGGTGGATCCAGGTCTTGTCCATGGTCAAAAAACGTGACAAAAATTTTTCCTTGTCTGCTTGGAACTTTTCGAGATTTGCTATTGAAATGTCAACTCGTTTCTTCTTTTGCTCGTCGGTTAACATTTTTGGCACCCAACGCGCGGAGACCTTTCTCATATTCAATTCTTTTGCAAGGATTCTTTGAATACTGCCATATGAGATCCCTGTGACCTCAGCTACATGCCTGATAGTCACTCTTCGATCTGCCAATACAACTTCTTCAACTTTTTTCACGTTTTCTTCATTGAGGGACGTGGATGGGCGTCCTTGACGATGTTCATCTTCCGTCGATGTTCTTCCCAGCTTAAATTCCTTGGCCCAGCATGCAACTGTGAAATATGGAGGAGAATAGTCCCCCAATGTTTCCACCAAGTCGCTGTGTATGTCTTTGGTAGTCATTTTTTTCAAGCAGAGGTATTTGATGACCGCTCTGAGCTCGTTTTTTTCCATTTTGATGTTCACTCCTCGGCAGTTCATATTCAAATGAATGTAGCTCCCGGGAATCGTGGTCTATTTAAGTGATTTTTTTTTCCTGGACTAGTGGGTACCTAAGAGAGAAGAAAACACTTTATTTTAATTTCTGTGTGCAATAGAAATAACCGATTATCATTACTTTTGGATCGCCCCTCGTATATAGAGTATTGATTACGTAAACTAGGGGGCAGGTCACTGAGGGATTAATGACCTGTCAGAAGACATACATTGTGTGTAGGTTACAATCCTGCTGACAGGTTCTCTTTAAATCTTTTATTACAGCTTAAAGAGCAAAAAGTGCACATAACACTCAAAAATGTACTGGAATTGGCTCCTACTGCGATATGTAGCTCCCGGCAATTTATGTTGCTACACGCCTGCCACTGTGGCTATTTTTCTATCATTTAGGGCATAGGTTTCTACCACTAAGATTATATTTGTATAATATATAAAGAAAACCATAGGGACAAAGATGTAAGCTTGGCATTACAACCTTCTACATATTCTGAAATAAGATGAGGGCTCCTCAGCGGGTCTTCCTAGATAATTGGATTATGAGTGTGAAGCTTGTTTTAGTCCTAGCATCCATATATAAACAGCGCTCAGTGCTGAATGAACACGCCAACAACTCGAGGAAGTCTATTTTTAATTGGGTAACCTAGAAGCAAGGACAGCACTTTCCTCATGAGATGTCAACAGCTTTTAATGTATATGGATCTAACAACAAAAAAAAATAAAAAGCATGTTAGATCAAAAGTACAAATGTATCTGGTTAGTAGCAGAAATAACCCCAAACACCACCTAATAGTCCCTGAGCTAACACACCACGACCACAAAGTTCACTTTGAGGTTGTTACATGGAAACTCAAGACTAGTTGATAATCAGGTGCCCTGTGAGATGTGAAAGGTTGGATTGAGGAGAAGGTCTTCCATGGAACACACTGACTTATTAACACTTTTTTTATTTGGCTGCAGAAGTTTAGCATAGCAGAAAGGAGACCGAGTTATGAGATGCTGGGAATCCCATAGTCCTGTTGGCAAATAGCGGGATCAGTCGACCCTTTGAAACGATCAAATTCCTAGGCCTTGATGTCGGCAGGCAGTAATTATAGGGATGCTTGTGCTGGTCTGAATCGCAAGTGTCACTTGCAGCAATTAAAATCAAAGATCAAACTTCTAAAAATGTAATTTGGGGATCAGTAATATTTTACAAGTGTTTTCTGTCTGTATTGCTGGGTACAAGAATTTGTCCTGGAAAAGTTAGTGTCTGAGGAATTTGTTTTTCACTTTTATGTGAAAATTTTAATGCATTTTATTTATTAATTTTGTTTACTTGCATATTTTTACGTTATATTTTCTTCAATTTTACATCATCATACATTTTTTAAATTTTTTTATGTTTAATTTTAAAGTGTTTCAATTGATTAATTTTCACGTGTCTTGTCAGATTACACCATTCTAGTGTTAAATCTACAGATTGGCTTTGTAGTTGATTATTTCCACAGCATATCTTCTGGGAAATCACCGCCAAATCATATGGACTATGAAAATAAACAAATTACCGTACTAGTTTTTAAATGATTTTGCTTTATATCTGCTTGTTGTCTATTCCAAAATTGGCTGCAATTCCAGAAATTCACATTTGGCTGAGTTTAAATTCCACGCAGCCAGTCAATTTGAACAGCATGTGGAAAGGATATATTAAAATCTGACCATTTGCCTACTACTCTATTTCCAGTGCAAATCGGCAAAAAAATAAATTGTAATTTCTCTGTCCTTTATGAATTAGCAAATTTTTAATTTCTCTGTCTTTTATTTTCTCTGCGGTGGTGGTACCTGGTTGCTCTACAGAGTCCCACCAGCGAAACAACCTGTCAGCTACAGTACTTACCGTATATTCCGGGAATCCTTCTAACCTGGTATAATGTAGGAAGAACATTACAAATCCCTGTAGGGTTCTATGTGGAAAGCCAAAGTTGTTTGTATGGTATAAACCGAAAAAAGCATCTTTAATACATTGTCTCTCTTTTTTTGGGGGGGGGGTATTGCAGGAATTTACCTCCTGGATATCATCTACGTAGACTCTGCATACCCAGCATCCGGCAGCATCATGGAGAACGAGCAACGCTCTAATCAGATGAACAACATTCTGAGAATCATAGCTGATTTGCAAGTCTCCTGTAATTATGGTTGGCATTGTTCCTTTATTTTTTTTTTACATTGTTCTTTGTCTGTTTTCTTTTTATGTCACATATATGACTGCGATAAATAAATTTCACAAGGACCTGTATTTAGAGATGGACGAACCCGAACTGTAAAGTTTGTGGTCTGTACCAAACACCTAATGTACAGCACCGACCTCGAACATGGACTTTACCAAGAAGTCCGTGTTACTGTTCGGGTTTGTCACCCCGAACATCGGGTGTTTCTTGCGGTGTCATTTGCATGACAGCACGAGAAACACCATTGGCTCTTATCGGCAGTAAGATGTTTACATATGATCACAGGCATCGGCGGATGGAACTGCTTCTCCTATCAGACTATGCCTGTTGCCGCTAATAACAGCGAGCAGGCGGCGGCTGATAAAAGTATTCATCAGCTGGCGCAATAAGTAAATGAAAAGAACTGTGTGGGTTCCCCTATATTTTTGATAACCAGCCAGCCAAAACTGACAGCCGCGTGCTGCAACCCTCAGCTGTCTGCGTTAGCAAGGCTGGTTATCAAGAATAGATATCAATTCTGGCGCTTTGCCCAGCTCTTCCCACTTGCCCTGTAGCGGTGGCAAGTGGGGTTCATATTTGTGGGGTTAATGTCACCTTTGTATTGTCTGGTGACATCCTGCCCACTGCTTTTTAATGGAGAGGCGTCTATAGAAGTGGAAGTCCACCTGTGTGCAATCTAAGGATCACATGGTCTCTCAGTATATACACTTTACCTTTTCTGAAAGGCCACAGAGGCTTCAACACCATTAAGCAAGAGGCATCAGTAACCAGTCAACACCATAGAGACCAAGGAGATCTCCAAACAAATTAGGAACAAAGTTGTTGAGCAGTACAAGTCAGGGTTCGGTTATAAAAGAAAATCACAATCTCTGATGATGCACCGAAGCACCTTCAAATCTATTATCATCAAATAGAAAGAACATGATACCACAACAAACCTGTCAAGAGAGGGCCACTCACCAAAGCTCAGTCCAGGCCATTAATCTGAGAGGCAGCACAGAAACCAAAGGTAACCCTGAAGGAGCTGCAAAGTTGCCAGAGACTGAAGTATCTGTCTACAAACACCATAAGCTGTACACTCCATGGAGGTGACCTTCATGGAAGAATGGGCAGAAAAAAAGCCTTTACTTACACACACAAAAATTGTAAGGCTCATTTTGAGTTTACCAAATGATATGTGAGAGACTCCCCAAAAGTATGGAGGAAGGTGCTGTGGTCAGATGAGACCGAAATTGAACTTTTTGGCCACCAAAGTAAATGCTATGTCTGGCGCTAAATCAACATAGCTCATCACTCCAAGAATACCATCCCCACAGTGAAACATGGGGGTGGCAGCATCGTGCTATGGGGATGTTTTTCAGCAGCAGGGACTGGGAAAGGGGTCCAAGTCGAGGGGAAGATAAATGGTGCGAAATAAAAGGACATTCTTGAACAAAACCTGTCTGTCAGTGATTTGAGACTGGGACGGAGGTTCACCTTCCAACAAGACAATGACCCAAAGAATACTGCTAAAACAACACTTGAGTGGTTTAAGGGGAAACGTGTAAATATTTTGGAGTGGCATAGTAAAAGCCCAAACATATTGGCTTGTAAGCAATTGGGGCTAGCTGCTTCATTTTATTAGCAAAGCTTCCATGGTTTTAAATCAACTGTGATGGAGAAGGGGGCTAGCTTAGCTAGGGAAATGAGCTAGTCAGCCAGTCCCCTTGAAACATATCATTGGTTGTGTTGTGTCATCTAAGAAAAATTTCTCTGAGTTAAAACAAAGCCAGTAGGGAAGGCGCTTGAATAGGTGCTGTTATCACTAGATCGGAGCAGCTAGAGTGCAGAGGATATAGTATTGTAGAGATCTTACTTGCTGTAGTCTGCTTTTCCTTGGATGCTACATGAAGTAAAATACTAGATGCTATGATTCATTTTGCGAGTTAATGAAAAAAGGACACATTCTAGTATCAGTCCTGGAGGAACTTCCTCCTCCCAGGAAAATCCTACATTTGGAGGGGGAATATCATTATGGATGCCAATTTCTAGTAGGCATAACTGAGTCCAAGAATAATAAGAAGCCATTCCAAAACAAGTGTAAAATTTATGTTTTCTCCTTCCAATTTCTGTCTATGAGAAAAAATCAGCACAAGTGGAATGTGACAAGTGTATATGCCAGGGCACCCAGCCGGGTATAGAGTTTAAAGAATGTCTCTGAATATGATGATCAAACACAGCGTTTACAGAGGAACGTTCCCTAATTCTGGAAATACCTCCTGTAAAACACCACATGAGAAGCATCAAGTTATACCTGGGAAATGGCCCTCTCGCCGCAGGCCCTAATTGATTCCTCCTGCTAGTATCCTTATAAGCTGCTACCTATCCTACACTGACATTTTCCTGCTAGTGATTAGTGCACGTAACATACATCCTGACAGTCCGACCCTTGATGCCAGGCATGATTGTGTGTGTGCGTACGTATATATGCATATTGGCAAAAAAAATATATATATACAGTGGAGAAAAAAAGTATTTAGTCAGTCAGCAATAGTGCAAGTTCCACCACTTAAAAAGATGAGAAGCGTCTGTAATTTACATCATAGGTAGACCTCAACTATGGGAGACAAACTGAGAAAAAAAAATCCAGAAAATCACATGGTCTGTTTTTTTAACATTTTATTTGCATATTATGGTGGAAAATAAGTATTTGGTCAGAAACAAACAATCAAGATTTCTGGCTCTCACAGACCTGTAACTTCTTCTTTAAGAGTCTCCTCTTTCCTCCACTCATTACCTGTAGTAATGGCACCTGTTTAAACTTGTTATCAGTATAAAAAGACACCTGTGCACACCCTCACACAGTCTGACTCCAAACTCCACTATGGTGAAGACCAAAGAGCTGTCAAAGGACACCAGAAACACAATTGTAGCCCTGCACCAGGCTTGGAAGACTGAATCTGCAATAGCCAACCAGCTTGGAGTGAAGAAATCAACAGTGGGAGCAATAATTAGAAAATGGAAGACATACAAGACCACTGATAATCTCCCTCGATCTGGGGCTCCAAGCAAAATCCCACCCCTTGGGGTCAGAATGATCACAAGAACGGTGAGCAAAAATCCCAGAACCACGCGGGGGGACCTAGTGAATGAACTGCAGAGAGCTGGGACCAATGTAACAAGGCCTACCATAAGTAACACACTACGCCACCATGGACTCAGATCCTGCAGTGCCAGACGTGTCCCACTGCTTAAGCCAGTACATGTCCGGGCCCGTCTGAAGTTTGCTAGAGAGCATTTGGATGATCCAGAGGAGTTTTGGGAGAATGTCCTATGGTCTGATGAAACCAAACTGGAACTGTTTGGTCGAAACACAACTTGTCGTGTTTGGAGGAAAAAGAATACTGAGTTGCATCTATCAAACACCATACCTACTGTAAAGCATGGTGGTGGAAACATCATGCTTTGGGGCTGTTTCTCTGCAGAGGGGCCAGGACGACTGATCCGGGTACATGAAAGAATGAATTGGGCCATGTATCGTGAGATTTTGAGTGCAAACCTCCTTCCATCAGCAAGGGCATTGAAGATGAAACGTGGCTGGGTCTTTCAACATGTCAATGATCCAAAGCACACCGCCAGGGCAACGAAGGAGTGGCTTCGTAAGAAGCATTTCAAGGTCCTGGAGTGGCCTAGCCAGTCTCCAGATCTCAACCCTATAGAAAACCTTTGGAGGGAGTTGAAAGTCCGTGTTGCCAAGCGAAAAGCCAAAAACATCACTGCTCTAGAGGAGATCTGCATGGAGGAATGGGCCAACATACCAACAACAGTGTGTGGCAACCTTGTGAAGACTTACAGAAAACGTTTGACCTCTGTCATTGCCAACAAAGGATATATTACAAAGTATTGAGATGAAATTTTGTTTCTAACCAAATACTTATTTTCCACCATAATATGCAAATAAAATGTTAAAAAAACAGACAATGTTATTTTCTGGATTTTTTTTTCTCAGTTTGTCTCCCATAGTTGATGTCTACCTATGATGTAAATTACAGACGCCTCTCATCTTTTTAAGTGGTGGAACTTGCACTATTGCTGACTGACTGAATACTTTTTTGCCCCACTGTATGTATATATATATATATATATATATGTACACCCACGAGGCACTGTTACATGATGACCGTGTATACATACTTTCATTGGGTCTGTGCATAAAATTGTTTTGCGCTTTTGCTTATTTATATAACTATGTAGGTCCCTCAAGCACCCATGCACCCAAATACAAGAATGTAGAAAGATATAACCACTTACTAAATTAAATGCAGCCATGAACCATTGAATCCAAGTTCAAAAACCTCAGGTGATCTGCTGTACTCACTGAGGACATATATGGCCAGCTATACAGCGGCAATGTGGTTATGGTGGCCATTTAGGTGAAACATCCGACCATGTAATATATGGCCATAAAGTGCTATGTATTTACTTCAGCTCATTAATCAGAGTCCTATTCGTCCTACCCCCACATGATGACCATATGCTCTAGTCTTTAGGAGGTACAGTATATACAGTACTTACAATGCGCTTTTTAGTTAAAAAAATAAATGTGAATGTGAAGATTGAAGATGAGTTTTCAATATTTCCCAGTCCTCCAAGCTGTAATACCTGTGAATAAAATCAATAGAGGTCTGTTATTAGTCTTCTTTTGGCTAACGTTTACAGCTGTTCTTATTTTTTACTCTGGTGTCTCCAACCTAGGGCTTTCCTTCTGCTGCAGTGATTTTAACAAGCTGATCTACTTAAAAAATCTCAACCTCTCAAGGGTTCATTAGTCTAGTGCACATACCCAGAGACAAGAATACAATACTGTAGCGGAGGTCCGGTTACAATGTTGGAGAGTCTGTCTGTCAGGATTGACACTTCATGATATTGAGCAGCTTGCAATGTAGTGAAATACTTGGAAGCTGCAGGAGCAAAGCAGTTAACTATTTGTATTGCACATAATACTGTACATGCACTAAAAAAAAGATGTAAACGTTAACAAAGCCTTAAAAAAATAAACCCCTGAGTAATGATGTCTTTCTTTTGCAGATCACCTTGCAACATTACCCCATGTACAGAAGTATTTGAAGTCTGTCCGGTACATAGAAGAGCTGCAGAAGTTTGTAGAAGATGACAATTATAAGTGAGTTTTCCAAAGCTCCTGACTTTGGTCATTAGAAAAATGTGATTTTCTGTACAGAGTAATGCGTGTGTTGCATCGGTTGAAAAAAAATACATAGAGAAAGGTTGAACTTGATGAATCTATCATTTACACATTATCTATCGCTAGATTATCCACAACTCACAATGCCGTTTGTTGTAAGAAAAGCAATTTAAATGATGGCATTGCCTTTCCTCCACCTGTAATAAATGTCCTATGGTTCCTTGTAAGGAATGAAAGTCTTTGAAAGGAGTAAATTGTGTGACAGTCCTTTGTATCGACCTCATATATATTTCTGCATAAAAATGAGAACTCCTCTGAGGTGTCTTTTGTCTAAGCTGAGCCAGATTAATATGTTTATTAATATACTGTATATACTCGAGTATAAGCTGACCCGAGTATCAGCCGACCCCCTAATTTTGCCACAAAAAACTGGGAAAACTTAATGACTCGAGTATAAGCCTAGGGAGGAAAATGCAGCAGCTACCGGTAAATGTCAAAAGTAAAAATAGATACCAATAAAAGAAAAATTGAGACATCAGTAGGTTGTGTTTTTGAATATCCATATTGAATCAGGAGCCCCATATAATGCTCCATAAAGTTTGATGGCCCCATAAGATGCTCCATATTAAAATATGCCCCATATAATCCTATAAAAAGGTTAGTAATGGCCCCATAAGATGCTCCATAGACACATTTGCCGAATATAATGCTGCACAAATGCTGATTATGGCCCCATAAGATGCTCCATACAGACACTTGCCCCATATACCGTAATGCTCCACAAAAGTTAATTATGGCCCCATACAGACACTTGCCCCATATAGTGCTGCACAAACGTTATGGCCCAATACAGACACTTGCCCCATATAGTGCTGCACAAACCTTATGGCCCCATACAGACACTTGCCCCATATAGTGCTGCACAAACGTTATGGCCCCATAGATGCTCCATACAAACACTTGCCCCAATTGCTGTTGCTGCGATAAAAAAAATCATATACTCACCTCTCCGTCGCTCAGGCCCCCGTCACTTTCAATATTCACCTTTCCTCGTTCCGGCGCGGCTCCGTCTTCAGCGTCTTCTGCACTGACGTTCAGGCAGAGGGAGCGCACTAACCACGTCACCGTGCCATCTGACCTGAGCATCACTGCAGAAGACGCTGAAGACGGAGCGGCGCCTGGAACGGGGAACAGGTGAATATCGCGCAGCGCTCCCCTCCCCGTTATACTCACCTGCTCCTGGCGCTGTGCAGTCCCTGCTTCCCTGACGCCGCAGCTTCATCCTGTACTGAGCGGTCACTGTTACAGCTCATTACAGTAATGAATATGCGGCTCCACTTCCCATAGAGGTGGAGCCGCATATTCATTACTCTAATGAGCGGTACCATGTGACCGCTCAGTACAGGAAGAAGCTAGGGAGCCAGGGACCTGCAGGGACCGCGCCAGGAGCAGGTGAGTATTATTACACAGCCTCCGCTCCCCCTCCCCTGCTGACCCTGGGTATGACTCGAGTATAAGCCGAGAGGGGGACTTTCAGCCCCCAAAAATGGGCTGAAAATCTCGGCTTATTCTCGAATATATACGATATATGTGTTTGCAGCTGCTGCTTGGCATTGAGTACTACTGCTTAGCTTACTTGTAGTTAGAATACCCAAGTCCATTACCTGTTCTGTATTCCCGACTATATTTCCATTTTATGTATATGCAGGAATAACATTACTGCAGTTGCGATGCATTACGACTATTATTATTTATTATTATAGCTCTGTTTATGCAATGAAGCTTTACATGTGAAAAGGAGAATAAATAACAAACAAACAAATACAATAATCTTGAACAAAATGAGTCATTGACTGGTACGGGAGGAGAGAGAACCCTGCCTGTGAAGGCTCACAATCTACAAGAGATGGGTGTGGATACAGTAGGTGAGGGTAGAGCTGGTCGTGCAGCGGTTTAATGGAACAAGGGTTACTGCAGGTTGTAGACTTGTCCCAAGAGGTAGGTCTTCAGGTTCCTTTTGAAGGTTTCTACAGTAGGCGAGAGTTTGATATGTTGGGGTAGAGCGTTCCAGAGTGTAGGATATCCACGGAAAAAATCTTGTGAGCAATTGGGGGAAGAGGAGATAAGAGGGGAGTATAGAAAGAGATCTTGTCAGGATCAGAGGTTGTGTGCAGGTAAGTACTGAGAGAATAGGTCATAGATGTATGGAGGAGACAGGTTGTGGATGGTTTTGTATGCCATGGCTGGGGTTTAGAACTGGAGTCTCTGGGCTATGGGGAGCAGGTGAAGGGATTGACAGAGAAGAGAGGCCAGGGAATAGCGTGGGGACAGGTGGATTAGTCAGGCCATTGAGTTTAGGATAGATTGGAGGGGTACAAGAGTGTTATAGGGGATTCCACAAAGCAGGAGGTAGCAGTAGTCTAGAAGGGAGATGATGAGGGCATGCACTAGTTTTTGCAGATTCTTGGTTGAGGAATGTCCGGATCGAGGACATATTTTTGAGTTGAAGTCGGCAAGAAGTAGAGAGGGCCTTGGATATGTGGTTTGAAGGAGAGATCAGAGTCAAGGGTTACACCAAGGCAGAAAACTTGCGGAACTGGGGAGAGTGGGCAGCCATTGACTTTGATGGATAGGTCTCTTGATGGGGTTGAGTGAGATGGTGGAAGGATGATGAATTCTGTTTTATCCATGTTAAGTTTTAGAAATCTAGCAGAAAGATAAAATAGCGAACAGACCTTGTTGGGTTCTGGTTAGTAGGGAGGTCCATAGAGGTAGATATGTGTGTCATAGGCATAGAGTTGTCCCAGACCGAAAGTGTAGATGGGGAAGAGCCGAGGTCCTAGAACTGAACCTTGGGGGGCACCGACAGATAGGAGTGAGATGAGGAGGTGGTGTGTGAGGGGAACACCAACAGATAGGGGTGAGATGAGGAGGTGGTGTGTGAGGGGAACACCAACAGATAGGGGTGAGATGAGGAGGTGGTGTGTGAGGGGGACACCAACAAATAGCGGTGAGATGAGGAGGTGGTGTGTGAGGGGATCACCAACAGATAGGTGTGAGATGAGGAGGTGGTGTGTGAGGGGGACACCAACAAATAGCGGTGAGATGAGGAGGTGGTGTGTGAGGGGATCACCAACAGATAGGTGTGAGATGAGGAGGTGGTGTGTGAGTGGGAGACACTGAATGTCCGGTCAACATTAATTGATATGTCATGTGTCTGTCTGATAATCTAATACATGACCTCTAATAATTCTGAACTTGAAGACTGTTTAAAGTAATCAACTACAATTTTCTATACATTGCCTTTCATCTAGCAGATTACAGCATCGCTGTTGTTCATGGATTGTGTCCGATATTGTGATGCATGCTTTCTAAATGAAAAGTGGCTGAGCTGCAGTACTTGACACAGCATATAGGCAAGACTGGCACTGGAAAAAAAAACATATCATCTTTCTTAATCTCACTGTGAATACTTTTCTGCTCAATGATGACAGAAGTATTCTAGGAGTGATACCTTGATTGGCTAACCAGAAATAATAATGTTTGCAAGCTTTCAGAGCACAGTGGCTCCTTCTTCAGGCGGGATTACTGGTTATCCAATCAAGGTATCACTCCTAGAATACTTTTGTCATCATTGGGAAGAAAAGTATTCACACTGATTTTTCTGGCTAACACGGTACCACAATATAATTTGTTTTTGTACTTCTTCATCTCACACAATCTATTTAATAAGAGAAACGCTCCTTCGGCAGGAGTACTTACGGTACTTTTATATAACGGTGTTATGTTGGCATTTTTGTGTTGAGGTTTAATGGTTTATTGTCTCTGCTCATTGGAGACAATTATTTAAGCACACTTTACCAACATCATACTCCTCTCCCCATAAACACATATATGGGATCCACAAGACTATCAGTGTCCCATATGAAGATCTGATTTTCAAGTCTTGGTGCAAATGAATCATCTTTTCAAAGTGAGCCAAAAAGCAGCTGTTTCCTTTTAGCGTCGGGCAGGGGATTTGTTAATTTTTCCAGATTCTTGCCTTCTACAATAGATGCTGCGTCCTGACATTTCACCCTCTGTTGGGAATACAGACGTTTAATGTCAAGATCGACATTATTGAAATAAGACTTTGAATTCAAATGCTACAGAATATAAAGGCGCTGCGAAAATCCCCTCAGAATACACTGGCAGTTCATAGAAGGAATGAACACACTGTTCCTTACCTTAGAGAGGTAAGGGTGAATGTGTTTGATCCTTGAGAAGAAACAGCAGATTGAAGCCTGACATCCCCCTAAATTTATTGCATGAGGTAAGATAATAAAAAAAACACCAGATGCAAAATCAAGCTGACACAATCAGTGGCCTACATACACTAAGACTATAGTATCTTACGTCAGTCTATGGTAAAGGGAATGTGTCATCAGCAAGTGACATTGAATCAGGTTTTTATGTTGTTATGCATTTTGTTTGGAATTTTTTATTTTTTTTTCCAAATCACTATGTACAGTGGGGAAAATAAGCATTTGATACACTGCCGATTTTGCATGTTCCTGCCTACAATGAAAGGAGAGGTCTTTAATTTTTATCATAAGTACACTTCAACTATGAGAGACAGAATCTAAAAATAAAAAAAACAGAAAATGACATTGTACAATTTTTAAAAAATTACATTGCATGAAATTAATATTTGATCACTTACCAACCATCAAGAATTCTGGATCTCCCAGACCTGTTAGGTTTTCTTTAAGAAGCCTGCACTCAATACCTGTATTATTTGCACCTTTTTGAACTTGTTACCTGTATAAAAGTTACCTGTCCACACACTCATTCAATCAATCACACTCCAACCTCTCCACCATTGCCAACACCAAAGACCTGTCTAAGGACACCAGGGACAAAATTGTAGACCTTCACAAGGCTGGGATGGGCTATATGATAGTAGGCAAGCAGCTTGGCGAGAAGGCAACAACTGTTGGCACAATTATTAGAAGTTGGAAGAAACACAAGATGGCTGTCAATCTTCCTCTGTCTGGGGCTCCATGCAAGATCTTGCCTCGTGTGGTAAAAATGGTTCTGAGAAAGGTCAGCCCAGGGATACATGGGAGGACTTGGTCAATGACCTGAAGAGAGATGGGAATATAGTCTCAAACCTTATCGTTGGTAACACATTACGCCGTCATGGAATACAGTCATGCAGGGCGTGCAAGGTCCCCCTGCTCACGTCAATACATGACCAGGCCTGTTTAAAGGTTTTCAATGACAACTGCACCGTATTGAAGGGAGTATGGATGGGGTCATGTATCGCAAGATTTTGGCCAGCAACCTCCTTCCCTCAGTAAGAGCATTGAAGATGGGTCGTTTCTGGGTCTTCCAGCATGACAATGACCTGAAACACACAGGACAACTAAGCAGTGGCTCCGTAAGAAGCATTTCAAGGTCCTGGAGTGGCCTAGCCAGTCTACAGACCTGAACCCAATAGAAAAACTTTGGAGGAAGCTGAAACTTAATGTTGCCCAGCGACAGCCCCAAAACCTGAAAGATCTGGCGAAGATCTGTATGGAGGAGTGGGCCAAAATCCCTGCTGCAGTGTGTGCAAACCTGGTCAAAAACTACAGGAAACGTCTGACCTCTGTAATTCCCAAAAAAGGTTTCTGTACCAAATATTAAGTCCAGTTTTTCTATTGTATCAAATACTTATTTAATCCAATAAAATGCAAATTACGTAAAAAACATACTGTACAATGTGATTTTCTAGATTTTTTTTTTTTAAGATTCTGTATCATAGTTAAAGTGCATATACGATAAAATGATAAAAAAAATTACAGACCTCTCTATTCGTTGTAGGTTGGAATACTTGCGAAATTGGCTATCACATATCACAGCTCACCTCCTCCTCCTGTACAATAACTGATAGCACCTCTATATACAGTAGATAACACAAGATCCACCATTCACAATAGGTGATGTCACAGCTCACCTCCTCCTCCTGTACAATAACTGATAACACCTCTATATACAGCAGATAACACAGGATCTACCATTCACATTAGGTGATGTCACAGCTCACCTCCTCCTCCCGTACAATGACTGATAACTCAACATACAGCAGATAACACAGGATACACCATTCACAATAGGTGATATGACAGATCCTCTTTTGCACCTTTCCCCAGATTAGAGCGTACCCAAAAAATACTTCTGTACCAACAAAGGGGGGTCAAAGTCTGTCTGTGGAGGCCTATGTCCAAGTGGCATGCATAAAAGAACTGGAGGTTTGTGTCTAGTATGAGGCTGCAATGAAAATTGCTAGACTTCTAATTATTATTATTTTTTAATAAAGCTCATGATATAATAAGGAAAAACTATATCATATGTTTAAAAATACATTTAACCTGCTACAGAAAAACCTGATGATACATTCCATTTTAGTGGGTAATTTGAGTGCTTGGCACCATCTTTATTAAAAGGTGCACATCTCCTAATACATTTGGCACCTTTAACAGTGAAGAAATTACAGTGAAGAAATCAAATCTACTCCTTGTAAGAGACAAATTTCACACCATTTTTCTTAATAGTTATCCCACAAATAACATCATCTATTCTGTATACTAGGCTATGAATCAGTGTTGGTCCCCCATAGTTAAAGGGAATCTGTCACCCCAAAATTCGCCTATCAGCTGCCGCCACCGCCATCAGGGACTTATCTACAGCATACATTCTGTAATGCTGTAGATGAGCCCCCGATGTAACCTGAAAGATAAGAAAAACATTATATTATACTTACCCAGGGTCCGGTCCAGGGCCCCCCATCTTCATACGATGACGTCCTCTTCTTTTCTTCCTGCTCCGGCGCAGGCGTACTTTATCTGCCTTGTTGAGGGCAGAGCAAAGTACTGCAGTGCGCAGGCGCTGGGCCTCTCTGACCTTTCACGGGGCCTGCGCACTGCAGTACTTTGCTCTGCCCTCAACAGGGCAGATAAAGTACGCCTGTGCAGGAGCCGCTGCAAGAAGCAAAGAAGAGGACGTGATCGTATGAAGATAGGAGGCCCCGGACCGGAGCGTGACGCCCATCGGACCGGACCGCATTGGGACAGCCCCTGGGTGAGTATAATCTAACTTGTTTCTTCTCTTTCAGGTTACATTGGGGGCTTATCTACAGCATTACAAAATCCTGTAGATAAGCCCCTGATGGCGGTGGCCTTAGCTTATAGGCAAAATTAGGGGTGACATATTCCCTTTAAGGGAGTTCTTTGTAATACATGTGAGTGGAGTGGTAGAGCGCAAGGGTGATCATCACTCCATTTACTGTCTATGGGAGGGGTAGTCACACATGTGCATAGACCCATAAAGTTGAATGAAGCGGAGGTAACATAGTAACATAGTTAGTAAGGCCGAAAAAAGACATTTGTCCATCCAGTTCAGCCTATATTCCATCATAATAAATACCCAGATCTACGTCCTTCTACAGAACCTAATATTTGTATGATACAATATTGTTCTGCTCCAGGAAGACATCCAGGCCTCTCTTGAACCCCTCGACTGAGTTCGCCCTCACCACCTCCACCACCTCCAGGTCACACACATACACACTAGAGCTTTGTTCATATGGGGGACACAGAACCCCATGTGAGTGGAGCGGCAGTGCACATACTTGACTTTTTTAGCGCAGTTTAATCTATGCAGAACAGAGCAGCACAAAACCCTTCAGCCTCTTCCCAACATAGGACATAATAGGGTCTACTATATCAAGTCCCCATGAATGCAGTGAGGGTAGGACCTGAGCCTGCACCATTCTCAGAGTGTGCTCTTATTGCTGCTGTCAGTTATCGAGGGGTGCTGTTTGGTTGTCTTCTTCGAAACAGAGGACTTGTTGAAGGCCTCCTTTTCTCTGCCATCTTATTCCTTCTGTAAAGCTCAGTCATTTCTTCTATCTACTTCAAAACTGTTATTGCCGTTTAAGGATCAAGAAAATCCTTATATGCCTATGTCGATGGAAATATAAAAAAGTGGATGGCTCTTGTAAGAAGGGGAGGAAAAAACAAATTCTACTTGGCAAGAAAGCGTTCAAGTGAATTACCCACATTTAGATTATTATTTTTCTGTAAATATTCAAAATTTCATGCCATTTATACATTGAACTGAAGTATAAAACTGTATACAGTAAGTTCCTTCTAATGGAGACCACAGGAAGCAAAAATGTTGTTTATGATCTAAGAAATACATGGTAACAGCTAGACTTTAAATATTCTTAAATATTTATATCAGTAAAATAATTGTCATTTTCATTATTATCGTTTCATTTTGTGCACATGAAGAAGTCATAGTCTTAGTCTACTGTTGCTATGATATTTTATTCTAAGAAATTATTTCTTAAATGTAAAGAAACCTTAAAGAAGAAATCCATCCTCTGGGTTGAAGCTTTACATGTTTATTTTCTGGATTGATGCTAAGTATATCGGAAGTCTTCCTTCCTGGACGGACTTATTTCAGCTAAACTAGATTTGGATTAGGAGTAATGAATCAGGTTTGGGAGATTTAAAATTATGCTTCCTTGATTTGAAGGGAAATAAAATCCATTACACATCACTTTTACATCAAAAGTCCCCCACAGTGAAGACTATACCCCCGCCTCGCCATTCATGGCTCGAGGTTTAACTCTGAAGAGTTTTAGTTTACATTCGTATAAAGTGCTCCATGTGGGGATGCTGGTATACAAGGGCAGGGATACAAATCTGTTATATTAATGTATTCTACTTAGTGCCATAGTTTGTAGACTGTGGGAAATAATCAGTTGTTTTCTAAGCTATAGCTATTAAAAACAAACAAAAAAAACCTCAAACTAAAAGCGTACATCAGATGACTTTTCAGAACAAATTGTCCTGTGCGTAAATAATAAAATATCCCTAGCCATTATATGACTTGCATCGTTCATTTTTCACTAGTGTTCCCCTCTATTGGCTCTTATTTTCTGTTGTCTCTGAGCTGGTGGGTGGAGACTTGCCAATATGATGTTTCCCATATACAGCACGCACAGACATGAGCGATTCCTGTTCTCCTGTCTCAGCATTTTCTCAGGACAAGCATCATCATACATGACATTATACATTATCATAGAGCAGTACTGAGCAGTGTATCTGTGAATCCAACACTGGGTTGGAATAAAGCACTTCTCTAGAACAGCCGCATCCTTTGTTTGTTCCTCTTTCTTCTCCCCTTCTCCTTTCCATAGACTTCAATAGGTAACTGTAATCTGATCCCACATTCCTTTATTTTTATAGAAAGGTGGATATTGCAACTGTTAAAAGTCTGTTTTTCCAGACATCTGCCTTACTGTACATTAATACAATCATTACTCCTATCATGTTTCCGGGATTTAAAACCTATGGCTATTTACTTAAAGAAGTAGTGCCACCATTACATCTCAAAAGAAGACCTCTAAAGAAGAATTTGCCCCATGTCTTCATTCACATTACGCTCACTTTTTCTTCATAATAAACTAGATAAAATGTGTTCATCTGTCTCTGTTCTGTTCCTCGCTCATTGCGCTGTTTCTTTAGGACGCTTTTTTTTATACATAAAGCACAGCACACTTTGATGGTGGTGTAAAGAGTCACTGTTGAATTTTTGGGGTATAATTTACATTATCTGAGGATAAATTCATGAGGGGAATTAAACCGGAAACAAGGCTGCCATCCTCCTCCCAGATGTATAGACTAGATACTATATTTATCCGCAGCCGGCCGGCCATATATGATATAGAGAAGAATGGCCCTTTTATGCACGGGTGCATCCCCTGGAATTCTAGGTAACGTGGAGCCTGGATCATTTTACACCTAAATTAGCAAGTGAAATCTGCCGAGAGAGAGCAAATTCCAGACCTGCCCTGCTACATCTAGGAAGAGAGAAGCAACAATGGAGAGTATATTTTTATCCAGTCCTAACACGTGTTCTGTCTCTTGAGAGATGGCAAAGCCAAATCCTTGAGAGATAATACACACTCGTATAGTGGTTTATATACATATACTGGAATTGCCTTAAAGGGAACATATAAGCTTTTTTACAGCCCCCTAAACATTCACCATACAAGATGCTATGCTTATGTTTCCAAAAACACCCTGTGTCTGCAGAGAAAGAACAATCTATAAAATCAATTTTGGAAAGTACACATGCAGAATGCACTGAAGTCAATGGGAGTTAGGTGTTAAAGTAAACAGACATCCAAAAGAACTAAATGCATTTATAGCACATAATCAAAAGGAAGTTTGGGGATCTGTTGCTTTTTTTTTTTTTTTTGCAACTTTGATATTGGTGCGCAATTAATAGAATAGACAACCAGTAAGAGATCAGTGACGATCAGGCTTCCTGCATTTTAGTGATCAGCTGATTAAAGGGAATCTGTCGCCCCACAAATTCTATATGAGCTAAGCCCACCGGCATCAGGGGCTTATCTACAGGATTCTGTAATGCTGTAGACAAGCCTCCCCGATGTAACCTGAAAGATGAGAAAAAGAGGTTAGATAATACCCAGGGGATATCCCGCTGCAGTCCGGTCCGATGGGCTTCGCGGTCCGGGTCCAACTCCTCCCATCCTTATAGGATCATGTCCTCTTCTTGTCTTCATGCCGCGGCTCCGCTTCAGGCGTACTTTGTCTGCCCTGTTGAGGGCAGAGCAAAGTACTGCAGTGCGCTGGCCCCGTGAAAGGTCAGAGAGGTCCTGCGCACTGCAGTACTTTGCTCTGCCCTCAACAGGGCAATCAAAGTACACCTGCGCCAGAGCCGCGGCAGGAAGACAAGAAGAGGATGTCATCGTATGAAGATAGAAGGCGCTGGACCCAGACCGCGACGCCGACCGGACCGAATCGGGACCACCCCTAGGTGAGTATAAGGCTAGGTTCACATTGCGTTAAAGCAGCCCGTTCAACACATGCGTTAAACGGACTGCGTTAACGCAAGTGCCGAAATGTGATCGCGCTAGCGCAGATAGAGCTAGCAGATGCTCTGTCTGCGTTAGCGGTGACGGACCCGGAAACGCTGCAGCCCGCGTCCCAGGGTCCGTCACTCAATGACAGCACATCGCTAGCGCATGCCCATTATCGTGCATGAGCGTCGCTTGCAAAAATCCTTGCACTTTGCATATCGCTCCTGTGATTTCCATAAATACATGACTTTTCCCTTTTAATATCACAATTTCACTGTTGTAGAGTACAAAAATAGCCAGATAAATGTGATATTACTGTCAGTACCAAAATTTGGCATCTGTGATGATATCTACCAGGTATCTGCGACCAAACTTAAACCTTTCATGACTTTTTAATTTAGTTTTTTTCTTGTTTACTTCAGAAAAATAGAACAGCGGCTTCCTGAGATAAACCATGCCACGCTCTGCTTTATAAAGTTTGCTTTCCCCCTTGTTCTCTCCCCTTTATCCCTCTTTCATTTTGTCATTGTAGCCTTGGTGATTCAGTCGATTATTTACTGAAAGGTAAAATGAGGAAACTCGAGACATCCTGAGAATGTCAAACTTTATAGGATTAAATGTTAAAAAGCAGTCGTCCCTGCGTGTCCCCTAACATAACAAGGAGCTTTGATGGCAGATCCCCGCCCCTCGGCCATTCATCACCAGGAGTTATTTAGAGAACCTCAGACGACCCCGGGTTAAGTGCACTTGAAATTAAAGACTTTCTAAGCTATGAAAAAAACCCATTAAATTTAATTTTGCCCCCCCCATTCATATGAAGCCCTCATGTTAATCCAGAGCAATATCCTTCCTAAAACCTTCCCTTCAATTACGGTAGTTGGCGGCTGTGTTAGACCAAAGCAATGATGGACAGGATCGCGGTTTCCAAGGACCTCCAGGGGTAACCCTAAGCCATTAAAGGAACCACTCAGCAGAATGACAGAGACGTATCAATTAATACAAGTTACGGTATATCTGCGGTACTCTGTTCCACACCTCCCCCATGCATAACTTTGTTTTATAGTTAATAACAGATCTGCCTTAATGGAAACTTCTGTATTAAAAAAAAGAAAAAGGTATTTTTTGGGACACGGGTCAGATGAAACCAATGACATTGACGTGAAATAAGTAACTTGTACTTTTCTTGATGGAGATGTGCGGAGTTGCCTTTCATATCTATGAGGTTTTAAAAATGGCATTTTCTGTGTTTTGTTGTTTTCTAGGAATGCTGGGTAACAACCATTACAACTCATATCAAAGTTATCAACTACCCAGAATTCCTAGGGCCCTGCAAAAGAAATCTGGCTCTGGTGTGGTCAAAAAGGATAGGACATAGCCCTGTGTAATTGGACGGGTTTACCATTGAGAAGTTTAGGAAAGCTGGATGGTGGGAGTTGTACTGTCCATCAGGCTGCTTTCTCAGAAACTTGTAACTTAGGCCTCGTTCACACTTCCGTCTTTCAGCTTCCGTCACAATCCGTCGATTTTTAAGAATGCAGGAACCTGCAAAAAAATTTGCAGGATCCTGCATTTTCTCATAGACTTGTATAACGACGGATTGTGACGGATGGCCATCCGTTTCATCCGTCTTTCACTGGATCCTGCATAAAAAAACAGTCCGTCGGGCAGAGAAAACGTTCAGAGGAACGTTTTTTCTGCACGTCGGAAAATCGGTCAGCGACGCATTCTGCCCTGCCCATAACTGGCTATAATGGAAGCCTATGGGCGCAGGATGCGTCACTGCCTGTGAAAAGCAGGAATCCAGCGAGGGGTTCCGTCTTTTCAAAGAGAGCATGCGTGGAAGAATTTCCCTTTAGGGAAATTCTCGCACGCTCTCTTTCTCTTTTTACTATTGATGCTGCCTATGCAGCATCAATAGTAACAAGATATAATGTTAAATAAAAATAAATAAAAAATCGCAGTATTCTCACCTACCGGCGTTCCCGTGCAGCGATGCTCCCGGCAGCTAGCGTTCATAGTAATACATTGCGAGATCTCGACTTCTCGCGAGATTTCGCAATGTAGTACTAGGAACGCTAGCTGCCGGGAGCATCGCTGCGCGGGAACGCCGATAGGTGAGAATACTGCGATTTTTTTTTTTTTTTTTTTTTAACCTGGTTTGTGTGGAGTATGCGTTTTCGCAGCGGAAAACCGATACGAAAACACATACACAACAGGTGCACATAGCCTTGACGGGTCCGACAGAAAGACGGGCCCAGTGCACACGTTTTCCACAATCTGCACAGGATCCGTCATTTCAACGTCTTGACGGATCCTGTGCAGATTTGGAAGATGGAAGTGTGAAAGAAGCTTTAGGCCGTGGCTACATTGCTGCACGTGTTGTGTGGCCAAATGCATTTGTCCAACTTGTCTGTCATTTGCTGTTTCGTGACTATTTTAAACCTGTTTTTTTTTTTGGAATGCAAGTGAATATCCAACACATTCATAAACATAGGAGACTGTGTCACAGGTCGCAATGCGATGCCATAGGAAATCATTAGATGCATTGTGACACTGCAATTTCAGATATACTGTACATGTCACTCTGTATCCCTAGCTTAAAGGCCAATTTATATGGATAATCAACAGCATACTGTCCTTTAAACCACTAAAGGGATGAGCTCATGTTCGTTCTTCAGGTGCACACTGCTCCTCTGCCTCCTACTTAGAGGTCCGCCTGGTGCGCTCCTGAAGACTGACACCTCAGATCATATTGCTCCTTTTCCCTAAATCATCATTTTTTAAACATTATTTTACTCTTTAAGGCTATGTGCACACGTTCAAGATTTTCTGCAGAATTTTCCTGAACAAAACCGGACTTTTTCTGCAGGAAATCTGCATGTGTTTTTGACGCGTTTTTTAAATAGCGGGAAAAACACGAAAAATCCGCAAAATTAATGAACATGCTGCGTTTTTTTTTACCGCAATGCTTTTTTTGCGAGAAAAAAAAAACGCATAATGTGCACAAAAATTACGGAATGCATTCTAAATGATGGGATGCATAATGTATGCGTTTTTTATGCGTTTTTATAGTGGAAAAATGCGAAAAATCTGCAACGTGTGCACACAGCCTAAGAGGCATAAAAAGTGTCTGACTCAGAGTCAGCTGCATTTGCATTTGCGACATATTAACCTGCAGACCTGTTTTTCATAAGACTGACCTGCAATTGAAACAATAAAATGGGTATTTATAAATTTTCGCATTGGATTGAAGACCTTTTTTTTGCAGATTTGTGGGGAAGGCATAGGTTATAAATGCTTATACATAGAGTTGTGCGGTAGTGTTCTCAGTGCTGCTCACTGCTCGGGATATCAGGCGCTCTGTGTATTTTTACAGTTCAGCAGAGATATTTTTACTTGCAAATATTTAGAGAATCGCATTTTATTTTGAGCTTTTCACATGAATTGATATTTTTGTCTGGTTTCTCTGTTATATTTCCGATTCCAAATAAACCTCAACATCTTTCTCATGGAAGACTGCCCAGCAATTTAACCATTTACTTGAAGTAATGCAGCAGGTTTTTTTTTTTTTTTTTTAAAGAAATGCTCCAATATTGTCTAAATTGCTTTTCTTTGGCCTCTATGGCAAAAATAAAATAACTACTGCTGTGATTGACAGCTCCAGGATTACACGGCTTATTGGGTGAAAGTCCCAGTGGGCCCCTGGTTGCTTTCAAATGTTCCTCCTCGCCTTCCAAGAGCTTTTTTTTTGTTTATATAGATTAATCAGAACTTGTTTTTTTTCCCTTGTAGTACAAGCTGTAGTTTTTATGATTACCATGCTGGGGTCATTTACTGAATTTTCTTGAGAGGTGAAGTATTGTCCTTTCATGTTTTGATTTTGTTTCACTGTTTTCCGTATGGGATAAATATTCTGATATTTTATTAGCTTGGACGGTTACGCACAGGTTAATACCAAATGTGTCTTTTTTTTTTATTTATGGTACGTTTCCTGGAAGGGGATAATTTGAACTATTAATTATTTATTTGTTTACGTTTTTTAAAATTGCATTAGGGGACGTGAACCTGCGATTGCATGTACAATATAGTACTGTAGTATTGCGGACTGTTGTGTAATGGCTGATCTACAAGGAAGCCCAGGCACATGACAAGGTTTATATGTGTACACACATATGGTGCTTGATCATTACATACTGTAAAGGTGACGAGCATTCACAGCAGAGTTGACCCGTACAGATTCTCTCAGTCATGGTGAGAAAGACAGTTTTTGCTCAGGTTTTTTGCATTTAGGTGATGAAAATGTAATCCAGACATTCATTTTCCATGGGCAGTACAAAAGCTAGGTAAAGGGTCATTTAAAAGGAGGCAAATAATTCATCTTACACTTTGCAGCCTGGGTGAAGGAGATGTATAGGTGCCATTAATGCCTTTCTGTTTCAGGTATACCTAGCATTATCACAGTGGTCAGATGAAATGTTCAGTGTCTACTGAGGTACCGGGGTTATCTACAGTCACTTTTGAACATACTCAGACAAGTTCTGTTCAGTATTTCTTTAACAGGTCATTAACTAAACACAACATAAAAGTATCAGACCTCTAAGCCCTAATAATAAATGACAACGTACAATCCTCTACTGTTAGAAAAAATGGATTTAACAGATAGAGGGGGTTTATAGTATCCATGCTGGTATGTATCTGTTTATACACTGACTTTCCAGATGGTAGAACATACTGACTACTCCATTATTATATATCTACAGAAATCCTCTTTATTCACATTGATGATCTTCTGCAAACATTTTTTTTTCTCCAACATCCCCTCCAGGCTTTGTTTCACATTAGCAAAATGCTGGCACTGCACTAAACTTTGGAAACGTGGTCAATCGGTCGCTTCTTGTCCTCACATGGTCTTAGTCATATTATAGTGTGGCTTGTTGATCTTGTATTATATTTATTTACTAACAGGATTGGAGCACTGCCAATATCTAATCCCTCTCTAGATGAAATATGAACTTGTACCCAAAAGAAGTATTAAAAAAAATGAAAAAATGTATAAAAAATAAATTGTATTTTATTGACAATCCATTAATGATTATACACAAAACCATAACATGAAATACTTGTAAAAACCGCACAATACACAGAAATGTTATAAAAAGATTTTTTAAAACAATGAATGTCCATTGACCCAATTTTTAATATTTAAAAATTTAAATAAATCTATACATACACAAAAAAATATAATATATGTATAAATATGGGAACAAGATGTGTCAACCAGGGGACAGGGAGCAACAGTCCATGTAGCAAAAAATATATGGTTTACTATAATTATTATTTTTATCTAAGACCCATCGGTATAATGCGTGAATATATATATGTAAAATATATATATATATATATATATATATATATATATATATGTATATATATATATATATATACATATATATATATATATATATATATATATATATATATATATATATATAAAGTGAGTAAGGAGTTTTATAATAATGAATGAGTGAGTCAATCTATAAATATGTTAACATATTACCCCACTTACCACCGCTACAGGGCAAGTTTGAAGAGCAAGGCTAAGTGCCAGAATTGGCGTATCTATAAGATGCGCCATTTTTGGGGCGGTGGAGAGCTGATGTTTTTAGCCTAGGGGGGTGCCAATATACATGCCCCCTTCCCAGGCTATTAATATAAGCTTGCAGCTGTCTGCCTAGCCTTTGCTGGTTCGATTTTATAGGGGGACCCATGTCAATTTTTTTCTGGGGTTCCCCTGTAAACTAGCCAGTAAAGGCTAAGCAAACATCTGTGAGCTGGTACTAATAATAGCCTGTGAACCTTCATGGCTATTGGCTCCTTCCCAGAATATTAATATCAGCCATCAGCTTTCCCTCTGCTGGTTATGAAAATTATGTGGGAGCCCACACAATTTTTTTTAAATAAACAGATATTGCATTTCACACAGATTTCTGAGGGTATGTTCCCATAGTCAGTAAACGCTGTGGGTTGGACGCTGCGTACATCCGTAGCATCCAACCCGAAGCTGCCAGATGTTATAGCATAGTGGATGGGATTTCAAGAAATCCCACGTCCACTATGTGTGCACCGTCACCCGTGGCTTTCCTGCGGAGACGGATATGAGTCGCGTCTTTCCACACCGCTGCATGTCTATTTACCTTATGGAGATGCTCAGTCTCCGCAAGATAAATATCATCCATCTGATGTATAGGGCGCGGTGATTCAGCACGGTTCAATGAACACATGCGTTCAAAAGCCAGCAGCGCTTTGGATACAGCGGACATGTGCTGCGTCCAAAGCGCTGCCGATTACTGACCGTGGGGACGTAGCCTAATAACAACTGCTGTTTTGCTACAGTATATGTAAGTTAATTACAGTATGTTAATGCTCCTACATAGGCTGGTGGCTTATTTTGCTTACAAATCTGCATGAAAATCCACATAAAAAACTCAAGGAATTTCAACTGCGTTTTCTGCCAAGAGAGGCAGAATCTGTGTAGAATTTTACAAAAGCAAATCCGCAACGTGCGTACATACCCTTATTGTGAACAGTTAATCAAGTTCAAAATGCTGCTGTGGGGCAGCACGGTGGCTCATTGGTTAGCACTGCAGCCTTTCAGCGCAGGGTTCAAATACCACCAAGGACAACGTCTGCAAGGAGTTTGTATGTTCTCCCTATGTTTGCGTGGGTTTCCTCTGGATTTTCCGGTCTCCTACCACACTGCACAGACATACTGATAGGGAATTTAGATACAAAAATGTGGACACCCTGCATGGTTAATACCTAGTAGCACCACCTTTTGAAAGTATCATATCTTGTAAACGCTTTTTGTAGTCAGACAAAAGTCTTTCAATTCTTGTTTGAGGGGTTTTCATCTATTCTTCCCTGTAAAATTCTTGCAGTTCTGTGAGATTCCTTGGTTATCTTACATCCTCTGCTATTTTGAGGTCTAGCCACAGATTTTCAGTGATGTTCAGATCAGGGGATTGTGAGGTCCATTGTAAAACCTTTTACAGTGGGGCAAAAAAGTATTTAGTCAGTCAGCAATAGTGCAAGTTCCACCACTTAAAAAGATGAGAGGCGTCTGTAATTTACATCATAGGTAGACCTCAACTATGGGGGACAAACTGAGAAAAAAAAATCCAGAAAATCACATTGTCTGTTTTTTTAACAATTTATTTGCATATTATGGTGGAAAATAAGTATTTCGTCAGAAACAAACAATCAAGATTTCTGGCTCTCACAGACCTGTAGCTTCTTCTTTAAGAGTCTCCTCTTTCCTCCACTCATTACCTGTAGTAATGGCACCTGTTTAAACTTGTTATCAGTATAAAAAGACACCTGTGCACACCCTCAAACAGTCTGACTCCAAACTCCACTATGGTGAAGACCAAAGAGCTGTCAAAGGACACCAGAAACAAAATTGTAGCCCTGCACCAGGCTGGGAAGACTGAATCTGCAATAGCCAACCAGCTTGGAGTGAAGAAATCAACAGTGGGAGCAATAATTAGAAAATGGAAGACATACAAGACCACTGATAATCTCCCTCGATCTGGGGCTCCACGCAAAATCCCACCCCGTGGGGTCAGAATGATCACAAGAACGGTGAGCAAAAATCCCAGAACCACGCGGGGGGACCTAGTGAATGAACTGCAGAGAGCTGGGACCAATATAACAAGGCCTACCATAAGTAACACACTACGCCACCATGGACTCAGATCCTGCAGTGCCAGACGTGTTCCACTGCTTAAGCCAGTACATATCCGGGCCCGTCTGAAGTTTGCTAGAGAGCATTTGGATGATCCAGAGGAGTTTTGGGAGAATGTCCTATGGTCTGATGAAACCAAACTGGAACTGTTTGGTAGAAACACAACTTGTCGTGTTTGGAGGAAAAATACTGAGTTGCATCCATCAAACACCATACCTACTGTAAAGCATGGTGGTGGAAACATCATGCTTTGGGGCTGTTTCTCTGCAAAGGGGCCAGGACGACTGATCCGGGTACATGAAAGAATGAATGGGGCCATGTATCGTGAGATTTTGAGTGCAAACCTCCTTCCATCAGCAAGGGCATTGAAGATGAAACATGGCTGGGTCTTTCAACATGACAATGATCCAAAGCACACCGCCAGGGCAACGAAGGAGTGGCTTCGTAAGAAGCATTTCAAGGTCCTGGAGTGGCCTAGCCAGTCTCCAGATCTCAACCCTATAGAAAACCTTTGGAGGGAGTTGAAAGTCCGTGTTGCCAAGCGAAAAGCCAAAAACATCACTGCTCTAGAGGAGATCTGCATGGAGGAATGGGCCAACATACCAACAACAGTGTGTGGCAACCTTGTGAAGACTTACAGAAAACGTTTGACCTCTGTCATTGCCAACAAAGGATAAATTACAAAGTATTGAGATGAAATTTTGTTTCTGACCAAATACTTATTTTCCACCATAATATGCAAATAAAATGTTAAAAAAACAGACAATGTGATTTTCTGGATTTTTTTTCTCAGTTTGTCTCCCATAGTTGAGGTCTACCTATGATGTAAATTACAGACGCCTCTCATCTTTTTAAGTGGTGGAACTTGCACTATTGCTGACTGACTAAATACTTTTTTGCCCCACTGTACCTTGCTGCTTTTAAGGTAGTCTACTGTGGATTTTGATGTGTATTCAGGGACATTATCCACTTGTAAAAGCCATCATCTTTTCAACTTCAGCGTTTTTACAGATGGTGTTATATTTGCATCAAGTACCATGAATTAATGGTGCTATATAAATAAATCATAATCAAGAATTTGTTGAAAATTCATTGAATCCATTTGTCTCTCTACCTGTGAAATGTTCCCCATGCCATTGGCTGCAGAACAACCCCAAAGCATGAATGATCCACCCCCATGCTTAATGGTTGGAGAGATGTTCTTCTCCTGAAATTCTGTGACTTTTTTTCTCCCTTCATAACTTTGATCATTGTGGCCATTAGAGTTCTATTTTAATCCCATCGGTCCACAGGACTTGTTTCCAAAATGTATCTGGCATGTTTAGATGTTCTTTTGCATACTTCTGGACGCTGAATTTTATAGTGGGCGCAGGAGAGATTTTCTTCTGATAACTCTTCAAAAAAATAAAAAAGCCATATTTGCGCAGTTGTCTCTGAAAAAAAGAACAATGTACCTGAACTCCAGAGTCTGCTAAATCTTTCTGAATGTCTTTTGCAGTCAAGCTGGGGTTCTGATTTGCCTCTCTAGCAATCCTACAAGCAGCTCTCACTGACATTTTGCTTGGTCATCCAAACCTTATCTTGCCACCCACTGTTCCTGTTAATTGCCATTTCTTTATTACATTTCAAACTGGGGAAAGGGCAACTTGAAAACGCTTTGCTATGTTCTTATAGCTTTCTCCTGCTTTGTGGACCTACACCATTTTAATTTTCAGAGTGCTAAGCAGCTGATTAGAACAACACATGGCTGTTTTTTTTTGTCAGAAGATTAGAGGAGGCTGGGTTTTCATAAAGCTGGGAAGTCTGCATCACCTGGCCTTTCCTAATGATGATAGTGAACAAACCATTACCCTAACAGGCTAATTAAGGTCTGTAACCTTGGTGAAAGTTATCTGAGCACACAAATCTTCAAGGGTGCCCAAACTTTTGCATTGGCCTATTTTCCTTCTAGTAATTTTTAGAATGTAAAAAATAACAATATATATTTTTTGCCTAAAATGCAAAGGAAATGTGCCATCTTTATCTTTAGGCTGTTTAGAGATTATTTAATCTTTATCCCCTTTCCAACATCAGGCGTAATAGTATGCCGATGTCGGACTCTCTCCCTTTGATGTGGGCTTCGGTGCTGAGCCCACATCTTTTCCGGCACATGTCAGCTGTTTTGAGACCTCTAGGGTTGTTGATGCCGGATTGCTATGAGCGCCACCCAGTCGTTGGTGCTCATAGCAAGGCTGTAATTCTGCTACATAGAGGTGATCTGAGCATCGCCTCTATGTAGCAAAGCCGATCAAGTTGTGGCAGCTTCTAGCCTCCCATGGAAGCTATAAAGAAAAGTTCAAATCACTCCTCTTTTCGCCCCAGAAAAATCAAACCTACACATATTTGGTATTGCCGCGTTCAGAATTGCCCGATGTATCAATAAAAAAAAAAGCACTGACTTGATTGCTAAATGGCGTAGCGATAAAATATAGTCAAAACGCCAGAATTACGTTTTTTTGGTCGCTGCTAAATTGCATTAAAATGCAATTACGAGCGATCAAAAGAACATATCTGTACCAAAATGGTATAAACCCTCACCCGAACCCCAGATCACTAAAAATGGAGACGCAACAGTACTCCAAAATTTGCTAAAATTTTTTTTAGCAAAGTTTGGAATTGTTTTACCAGTTAGATCAACAAGAACCTAGACATGTTTGGTGTCTATGAACTCGTTTTAGCATTTAGTGAACCTAGCAAAAAAGCCAAGCGAAAAACAAGTGTGGGATTGCACTTTTTTTTCAATTTCACCGCACTTGGAATTTTTTTCACATTTTCTAGTACACTGCATGGTAAAAACCAATGGTGTCGTTCAAAAGTACAGCTTATACCGCAAAAAAATAAGCCCGCATACTGGGCCCTCTGGGGGAGGGGGTAGATTTAAGATCCCAAGTGACTACCTCCATTCTGAAAATACGGTTTCAGGGAAGGAAATTGTTAATGTTGCACTGGTTCGACTGTAATCCCCCAACATTGGATGAATTGAAATCTAAAATTAATAATACCATATGCCTGGAGAGAGGTACTTACATTAAAAGGAGCTCAATAAAAAAGTTTATAAATATATTGGAACGGTGGCTGGAAATGGAATATAGGAGCGACATTAACTCCTAAAACCCTTATTAAGGCTTCTTGGTCTATTTACCCTATTCCTTTTTTGATTTTGTGCATGTGGTTCATCTACTTATAAATTTATTTATATTGTTCACATAGATCTTCTATAAACGACTTCCTTAGGGTTAATGTTAGGCAATAATAGGCAAGCTATGAATACACTTTTTTTTAACCCTTGATGATTTCAGTGTACACTCTATGGATGCAGTCAATTTTTGCATTTGTATCCACCCCAATTTTTAATATTATCTGTGTGTATGTATACTTTCCAATAAAGTTTTCCATTTTTTTTTTTAATTTACTTGGCATAAGGCTTCTTTTTGTTTGTAGGTTTAAAATATTTAATTACCAGACTTTATGCCGTATCTTCCTTATTGATGGATTACACAGAGCCAACAAGATGCGGTCTCGCTGAGTTACAATGGCTTAACCAGACCTATATATCAAGTGCACACAATGGTTACTATTAGGTTTAGTTGTCCAGCATTGTATCTCTACGAATGAAACCTCACTATGGACTTCTTTCCATAATTCCCACAAATATCTGGCTTAGGTTATCATGTCTGCGTTCCCAGGCCATGTCTCTGCAGCCACTCTGTCTTGTTCCAGACTGACATCTGGGCAGCCTCCATGAAGGAGACATATTGGTTTTCTGTGAACATAGACCAATCGTAGTATTTGCAAACCATACAAAAACATGAGCTGATGCATGTAACAGATGTGATGAAAATTAGATGGTCCAATTACCTCAGGAGAAATGGTGGTCTGCCATGGTCCTTTATGGCTGAAGCAGCTGTGGACCTTATTTGCTAGGTCCTGAACATCCATACAGGTCTGTGATAAAGACTAGGATCCTGCAGTCTAATGAGCTACAGTGGGGGAAATGAGTATTTGATCGCTTGCTGATTTTGTAAGTTTCCTCACTGAAAAATATATGAACAGTCTATAATTTTAAAGGGAATCTGTCACCCCATTTTTCGACTATAATCTAAAGGTACCTTCACACATAACGATATTGTTAACGATATCGTTGCTTTTTGTGACGTAGCAACGATATCGTTAATGAAATCGTTATGTGTGACAGCGACCAACGATCAGGCCCCTGCTGGGAGATCGTTGGTCGCTGAATAAAGTCCAGAACTTTATTTCATCGCTGGACTCCTGCTGACATCGCTGGATCGGCGTGTGTGACACCGATCCAGCGATGTCTTCACTGGTAACCAGGGTAAATATCGGGTAACTAAGCGCAGGGCCGCGCTTAGTAACCCGATGTTTACCCTGGTTACCATCCTAAAAGTTAAAAAAAACAAACGCTACATACTTACCTACAGCCGTCTGTCCTCCAGCGCTGTGCTCTGCTCTCCTCCTGTTCTGGCTGTGAGCGTCGGTCAGCCGGAAAGCAGAACGGTGACGTCACCGCTCTGCTTTCCGGCCGCTGTGCTCACAGACAGTACAGGAGGAGTGCAGAGCACAGCGCTGGAGGACAGACGGCTGTAGGTAAGTATGTAGCGTTTGTTTTTTTTTACTTTTAGGATGGTAACCAGGGTAAACATCGGGTTACTAAGCGCGGCCCTGCGCTTAGTTACCCGATGTTTACCCTGGTTACCGGCATCGTTGGTCGCTGGAGAGCGGTCTGTGTGACAGCTCTCCAGCGACCAAACAGCGACGCTGCAGCGATCCGGATCGTTGTCGGTATCGCTGCAGCGTTGCTTAATGTGAAGGTACCTTAAGGCCACTGCTATCAAGGGCTTATCTGCAGCATTCTGTAATGCTGTAGATAAGCGCCCGATGTAACCTGAAAGATAAGAAAAACAATTTAGATTATACTCACCCAGTGGCGGTCCGATGGGCGGTCGCGGTCCGGGTCCGGCGCCCCTCATCTTCATACAATGTCGTCCTATTCTTTGCTTCCTGTCACGGCTCCTGTGCAGGTGTACTTTGTCTGCCCTGTTGAGGGCAGGGCAAAGTACTACAGTGTGCAGGTGCCGGGCCACTCTGACCTTTCCTGGCCTAGCCTTAAGGTTTAAAATCCTGCAGTGCCCACAAAGGTCCCCCTGCTCAAGAAGGCACATGTGCAGGCCCGTCTGAAGTTTGCCAATGAACCTCTGGATGATTCTGTGAGTGACTGGGAGAAGGTGCTGTGGTCAGATGTCTTTGACATTAACTCAACTCGCCGTGTTTGGAGGAAGAGAAATGCTCCCTATGACAGAAAGAACACCATCCCCACAGTCAAGCATGGAGGTGAAACAGTATGTTTTGGTGGTGTTTCTCTGCTAAGGTCACAGGACTACTTCACCGCATCAATGGGAGAATGGATGGAGCCATGTACTGTAAAATCCTGAGTGACAACCTCCTTCCCTCCGCCAGGACATTAAAAATGGGTCATGGCTGAGTCTTCCAGCAAGACAATGATCCAAAACATACAGCCAAGGCAACAAAGGAGTGGCTCAAAACGAAGCACATTAAGGTAATGTAGTGGCCTAGCCAGTCTCCAGACCTTAATTCCATAAAAAACTTATGGAGGGAGTTGAAGCTCCAAGTTGCCATGCGACAGCCTCAAAATCTTAATGACTTAGAGATGATCTGCAAAGAGGAGTGGTCCAAAATTCCTCCTGACGTGTGCGCAAACCTCATCATCAACTACAAAAAAAATCTGACGGCTGTGCTTGCCAACAAGGGTTTTGCATCCAAGTATTAAGTCTTACTTGCCAGAGGGATCAAATACTTATTTCTCATTGCAAAATGCAAATAAATGTATATAAGTTATACAACGTCATTTTCTGGAATTTATTTTTAATATTCTATCTCTCATTGTTAAAATTAACCTTCCCTTAAAATTATAGACTCTTCATGTCTTTGTCAGTGGGCAAAGTTACAAAATCAGCAAGGGATCAAATATTTATTTCCCCCACTGTATGTGTTTTGTTTTGAATCTGCAGCAATATCCAGATTCGCACCATGAAGATTTTGATACGGATTTTACCCCAGAAATTTTAAAATGGTGAAATTTGCAGTACAAATCTGCAAAGGACAATGACAAGACAATGGTTTTAAGATTTGCACAAGAGGAAATTTTCTGTGGGGAAAAATTGAGCATTGTGTGGATGAGATTTATAAAACGTTTTCTGATTTTACCTGGTCATATCAGCAGGTAAAGTCTGTAATATTTCTGATCATTGTAAATTTAAGAATTTCAGTTCACATTTGTTGTGGAAAGTTTCTGCAGAGGCAAATCTGCACCAAATTGTATGGAATTTGGGGATGATTTCATGAAATACTGAAAGTTACAAAATAAATCTCCTTCCCAAACTACAAACATTTTACCTGCTACTGTATTCTGATGTGGATTCTTCATGTGCAAATTTTCCCCTCACAATTATCCTCAGTTGTTTCTCGGTTACATCTGTGTCTTAGAAGTTTGGTGAAGTTTTTCTGTAGCCAACCTTATCCCCTTTATCCCCAAGGGTGGTTTGCACGTTAATGACCGGGCCAATTTTTACAATTCTGACCACTGTCCCTTTATGAGGTTATAACTCTGGAACGCTTCAACAGATCCCAGTGATTCTGACATTGTTTTCTCGTGACATATTGTACTTCATGATAGTGGTAAAAATTATTTGATAGTACCTGCGTTTATTTGTGAAAAAAAACGGAAATTTGGCGAAAATTATGAAAATTTCACAATTTTCCAACTTTGAATTTTTATGCAATTAAATCACAGAGCTATGTCACACAAAATACTTAATAAGTAACATTTCCCACATGTCTACTTTACATCAGCACAATTTTGGAACCAACTTTTTTTTGTTAGGGAGTTATAAGGGTTAAAAGTTGACCAGCAATTTCTCGTTTTTACAACACCATTTTTTTTTTAGGGACCACATCTCATTTGAAGTCATTTTGAGGGGTCTATATGATAGAAAATACCCAAGTGTGACACCATTCTAAAAACTGCACCCCTCAAGGTGCTCAAAACCATATTCAAGAAGTTTATTAACCCTTCTGGTGCTTAACAGGAATTTTTGGAATGTTTAAATAAGAAAAATTTACTTCAGCTCCAATTTGTTTTATTTTACCAAGGGTAACAGGAGAAAATGGACCCCAAAAGTTGTTGTACAATTTGTCCTAAGTACACCGATACCCCATATGTGGGGGGTAAACCACTGTTTGGGCACATGACAGAGCTCGGAAGCGAAGGAGCACCATTCGACTTTTCAATGCAAAATTGACTGGAATCGAGATGGGCCACCATGTTGCGTTTGGAGAGCCCCTGATGTGCCTAAACATTGAAACCCCCCACAAGTGACACCATTTTGGAAAGTAGACTCCCTAAGGAACTTATCTAGAGGTGTGGTGAGCACTTTGACCCACCAAGTGCTTCACAGAAGTTTATAATGCAGAACCGTAAAAATAAAAAATCATTTTTTCACGAAAATTATCTTTTCGCCCCCAATTTTTTGTTTTCCCAAGGGTAAGAGTAGAAATTGGACCCCAAAAGTTGTTGTACAATTTGTCCTGAGTACGCTGATACCCCATATGTGGGGGTAAACCACTGTTTGGGCGCATGGGAGAGCTCGGAAGGGAAGGAGCGCCGTTTGACTTTTCAATGCAAAATTGACTGGAATTGAGATGGGACGCCATGTTGCGTTTCGAGAGCCACTGATGTGCCTAAACATTGAAACCCCCCACAAGTGACACCATTTTGGAAAGTAACATAGTAACATAGTAACATAGTTAGTAAGGCCGAAAAAAGACATTTGTCCATCCAGTTCAGCCTATATTCCATCATAATAAATACCCAGATCTACGTCCTTCTACAGAACCTAATAATTGTATGATACAATATTGTTCTGCTCCAGGAAGACATCCAGGCCTCTCTTGAACCCCTCGACTGAGTTCGCCATCACCACCTCCTCAGGCAAGCAATTCCAGATTCTCACTGCCCTAACAGTAAAGAATCCTCTTCTATGTTGGTGGAAAAACCTTCTCTCCTCCAGACGCAAAGAATGCCCCCTTGTGCCCGTCACCTTCCTTGGTATAAACAGATCCTCAGCGAGATATTTGTATTGTCCCCTTATATACTTATACATGGTTATTAGATCGCCCCTCAGTCGTCTTTTTTCTAGACTAAATAATCCTAATTTCGCTAATCTATCTGGGTATTGTAGTTCTCCCATCCCCTTTATTAATTTTGTTGCCCTCCTTTGTACTCTCTCTAGTTCCATTATATCCTTCCTGAGCACCGGTGCCCAAAACTGGACACAGTACTCCATGTGCGGTCTAACTAGGGATTTGTACAGAGGCAGTATAATGCTCTCATCATGTGTATCCAGACCTCTTTTAATGCACCCCATGATCCTGTTTGCCTTGGCAGCTGCTGCCTGGCACTGGCTGCTCCAGGTAAGTTTATCATTAACTAGGATCCCCAAGTCCTTCTCCCTGTCAGATTTACCCAGTGGTTTCCCGTTCAGTGTGTAATGGTGATATTGATTCCCTCTTCCCATGTGTATAACCTTACATTTATCATTGTTAAACCTCATCTGCCACCTTTCAGCCCAAGTTTCCAACTTATCCAGATCCATCTGTAGCAGAATACTATCTTCTCTTGTATTAACTGCTTTACATAGTTTTGTATCATCTGCAAATATCGATATTTTACTGTGTAAACCTTCTACCAGATCATTAATGAATATGTTGAAGAGAACAGGTCCCAATACTGACCCCTGCGGTACCCCACTGGTCACAGCGACCCAGTTAGAGACTATACCATTTATAACCACCCTCTGCTTTCTATCACTAAGCCAGTTACTAACCCATTTACACACATTTTCCCCCAGACCAAGCATTCTCATTTTGTGTACCAACCTCTTGTGCGGCACGGTATCAAACGCTTTGGAAAAATCGAGATATACCACGTCCAATGACTCACCGTGGTCCAGTCTATAGCTTACCTCTTCATAAAAACTGATTAGATTGGTTTGACAGGAGCGATTTCTCATAAACCCATGCTGATATGGAGTTACATAGTGGATGCTTTCCTGAAACGGAAAGTACTTGCAAGCAGCATAATACAAAGAATAGCTGGTTTACCCAGAATCCTTTGCAGTAGGCGGAGCTATGCAAATCATCTCTTTCCACCCCAGTCTAATCCACAGCGCTTGGAACCGCCAAGCGTGCAATGCTGCGGATTAGTTTCTAAATTTACACAGCCAACCAATTCCTACCTGTGGACACGTGTTTCGGGCTTTAGGCCCTCATCAGCACAGGGCTGGAATTGGTTGGCTGTATGGAGTGGGGCTCGGTGAGCAAGCGATACACACATGCTAGCCACCTTAGGGAGAGACCCAAGTTGGGCTAAATGTAGCGGGACGAAAGAGACCGAAAAGCCCTCTACTTAAAGGAAATACATAGTGGATGCTTTCCTGAAACGGAAAGTACTTGCAAGCAGCATAATACAAAGAATAGCTGGTTTACCCAGAATCCTTTGCAGTAGGCGGAGCTATGCAAATCATCTCTTTCCACCCCAGTCTAATCCACAGCGCTTGGAACCGCCAAGCGTGCAATGCTGCGGATTAGTTTCTAAATTTACACAGCCAACCAATTCCTACCTGTGGACAAGTGTTTCGGGCTTTAGGCCCTCATCAGCACAGGGCTGGAATTGGTTGGCTGTATGGAGTGGGGCTCGGTGAGCAAGCGATACACACATGCTAGCCACCTTAGGGAGAGACCCAAGTTGGGCTAAATGTAGCGGGACGAAAGAGACCGAAAAGCCCTCTACTTAAAGGAAATACATAGTGGATGCTTTCCTGAAACGGAAAGTACTTGCAAGCAGCATAATACAAAGAATAGCTGGTTTACCCAGAATCCTTTGCAGTAGGCGGAGCTATGCAAATCATCTCTTTCCACCCCAGTCTAATCCACAGCGCTTGGAACCGCCAAGCGTGCAATGCTGCGGATTAGTTTCTAAATTTACACAGCCAACCAATTCCTACCTGTGGACACGTGTTTCGGGCTTTAGGCCCTCATCAGCACAGGGCTGGAATTGGTTGGCTGTATGGAGTGGGGCTCGGTGAGCAAGCGATACACACATGCTAGCCACCTTAGGGAGAGACCCAAGTTGGGCTAAATGTAGCGGGACGAAAGAGACCGAAAAGCCCTCTACTTAAAGGAAATACATAGTGGATGCTTTCCTGAAACGGAAAGTACTTGCAAGCAGCATAATACAAAGAATAGCTGGTTTACCCAGAATCCTTTGCAGTAGGCGGAGCTATGCAAATCATCTCTTTCCACCCCAGTCTAATCCACAGCGCTTGGAACCGCCAAGCGTGCAATGCTGCGGATTAGTTTCTAAATTTACACAGCCAACCAATTCCACAGGTGTCCACAGGTAGGAATTGGTTGGCTGTGTAAATTTAGAAACTAATCCGCAGCATTGCACGCTTGGCGGTTCCAAGCGCTGTGGATTAGACTGGGGTGGAAAGAGATGATTTGCATAGCTCCGCCTACTGCAAAGGATTCTGGGTAAACCAGCTATTCTTTGTATTATGCTGCTTGCAAGTACTTTCCGTTTCAGGAAAGCATCCACTATGTATTTCCTTTAAGTAGAGGGCTTTTCGGTCTCTTTCGTCCCGCTACATTTAGCCCAACTTGGGTCTCTCCCTAAGGTGGCTAGCATGTGTGTATCGCTTGCTCACCGAGCCCCACTCCATACAGCCAACCAATTCCAGCCCTGTGCTGATGAGGGCCTAAAGCCCGAAACACGTGTCCACAGGTAGGAATTGGTTGGCTGTGTAAATTTAGAAACTAATCCGCAGCATTGCACGCTTGGCGGTTCCAAGCGCTGTGGATTAGACTGGGGTGGAAAGAGATGATTTGCATAGCTCCGCCTACTGCAAAGGATTCTGGGTAAACCAGCTATTCTTTGTATTATGCTGCTTGCAAGTACTTTCCGTTTCAGGAAAGCATCCACTATGTATTTCCTTTAAGTAGAGGGCTTTTCGGTCTCTTTCGTCCCGCTACATTTAGCCCAACTTGGGTCTCTCCCTAAGGTGGCTAGCATGTGTGTATCGCTTGCTCACCGAGCCCCACTCCATACAGCCAACCAATTCCAGCCCTGTGCTGATGAGGGCCTAAAGCCCGAAACACGTGTCCACAGGTAGGAATTGGTTGGCTGTGTAAATTTAGAAACTAATCCGCAGCATTGCACGCTTGGCGGTTCCAAGCGCTGTGGATTAGACTGGGGTGGAAAGAGATGATTTGCATAGCTCCGCCTACTGCAAAGGATTCTGGGTAAACCAGCTATTCTTTGTATTATGCTGCTTGCAAGTACTTTCCGTTTCAGGAAAGCATCCACTATGTATTTCCTTTAAGTAGAGGGCTTTTCGGTCTCTTTCGTCCCGCTACATTTAGCCCAACTTGGGTCTCTCCCTAAGGTGGCTAGCATGTGTGTATCGATATGGAGTTAAACAGTTATTCTCATTGAGATAATCCAGAATAAAATCCCTCAGAAACCCTTCAAATATTTTACCAACAATAGAGGTTAGACTTACTGGCCTATAATTTCCAGGTTCACTTTTAGAGCCCTTTTTGAATATTGGCACCACATTTGCTATGCGCCAGTCCTGCGGAACAGACCCTGTCGCTATAGAGTCACTAAAAATAAGAAATAATGGTTTATCTATTACATTACTTAGTTCTCTTAGTACTCGTGGGTGTATGCCATCCGGACCCGGAGATTTATCTATTTTAATCTTATTTAGCCGGTTTCGCACCTCTTCTTGGGTTAGATTGGTGACCCTTAATATAGGGTTTTCATTGTTTCTTGGGATTTCACCTAGCATTTCATTTTCCACCGTGAATACCGTGGAGAAGAAGGTGTTTAATATGTTAGCTTTTTCCTCGTAATCTACAACCATTCTTTCCTCACTATTTTTTAAGGGGCCTACATTTTCAGTTTTTATTCTTTTACTATTGATATAGTTGAAGAACAGTTTGGGATTAGTTTTACTCTCCTTAGCAATGTGCTTCTCTGTTTCCTTTTTGGCAGCTTTAATTAGTTTTTTAGATAAAGTATTTTTCTCCCTATAGTTTTTTAGAGCTTCAATGGTGCCATCCTGCTTTAGTAGTGCAAATGCTTTCTTTTTACTGTTAATTGCCTGTCTTACTTCTTTGTTTAGCCACATTGGGTTTTTCCTATTTCTAGTCCTTTTATTCCCACAAGGTATAAACCGCTTACACTGCCTATTTAGGATGTTCTTAAACATTTCCCATTTATTATCTGTATTCTCATTTCTGAGGATATTGTCCCAGTCTACCAGATTAAGGGCATCTCTAAGCTGTTCAAACTTTGCCTTCCTAAAGTTCAATGTTTTTGTGACTCCCTGACAAGTCCCCCTAGTGAAAGACAGGTGAAACTGCACAATATTGTGGTCGCTATTTCCTAAATGCCCAACCACCTGCAGATTTGTTATTCTGTCAGGTCTATTAGATAGTATTAGGTCTAAAAGTGCTGCTCCTCTGGTTGGATTCTGCACCAATTGTGAAAGATAATTTTTCTTGGTTATTAGCAGAAACCTGTTGCCTTTATGGGTTTCACAGGTTTCTGTTTCCCAGTTAATATCCGGGTAGTTAAAGTCCCCCATAACCAGGACCTCATTATGGGTTGCAGCTTCATCTATCTGCTTTAGAAGTAGACTTTCCATGCTTTCTGTTATATTTGGGGGTTTGTAACAGACCCCAATGAGAATTTTGTTACCATTTTTCCCTCCATGAATTTCAACCCATATGGACTCGACATCCTCATTCCCTTCGCTAATATCCTCCCTTAAAGTGGACTTTAGACAAGACTTTACATAGAGACAAACCCCTCCTCCTCTCCGATTTTTACGATCCTTTCTAAACAGACTGTAACCCTGTAAGTTAACTGCCCAGTCATAGCTTTCATCTAACCATGTCTCGGTTATTCCCACTATGTCAAAGTTACCTGTAGATATTTCTGCTTCTAGTTCTTCCATCTTGTTTGTCAGGCTTCTGGCGTTTGCGAGCATGCAGTTTAGAGGATTTTGTTTTGTTCCAATCTCCTCACTGTGGATTGTTTTAGAAATGTTCTTACCTCCCTTCTGAGTATGTTTTCCTGGGTCGTCTTTGTTCGAGTCTAATGTTTTTCTTCCCGTCCCCTCTTCTTCTAGTTTAACGCCCTCCTGATGAGTGTAGCGAGTCTTCTGGCGAATGTGTGTTTCCCAGGTTTGTTGAGGTGTAGTGCGTCTCTGGCGAGGAGTCCATCATACCAGTAATTCACACCGTGGTCCAGGAATCCAAATCCTTGTTGTCTGCACCATCGTCTTAGCCAGTTGTTTGCATCAAGGATCCTGTTCCATCTCCTGGTGCCATGCCCGTCTACTGGAAGGATAGAAGAAAAAACTACCTGTGCATCCAGTTCCTTTACTTTCTTCCCCAACTCTTCAAAGTCCTTGCAGATTGTCGGTAGGTCCTTCCTTGCCGTGTCATTGGTGCCAACATGTATCAGAAGAAATGGGTGGACGTCCTTGGAGCTGAAGAGCTTTGGTATCCTATCGGTCACATCCTTGATCATCGCACCTGAAAGGCAGCATACTTCTCTTGCAGTTATGTCCGGTCTGCAGATGGCTGCTTCGGTGCCTCTCAGTAGTGAGTCTCCCACCACCACCACTCTTCGTTGCTTCTTGGCTGTACTTTTTGCTGTCACTTGTTGCTGTGTGCCCTTTTCTTTTTTGCTTGCTGGTATTGCTTCATTCTTAGGTGTGCCATCTTCATCCTCTACAAAGATTTGATATCGGTTCTTCAGTTGTGTGGTTGGTGATTTCTCCATGGTCTTCTTGCTTCTTTTGGTCACATGCTTCCACTCATCTGCTTTTGGAGGTTCTCTGACACTTTTTGCACCTTCTGTGACCAGTAGAGATGCTTCTGTTCTGTCTAGAAAGTCTTCATTCTCTTTGATGAGTTTCAAAGTTGCTATTCTTTCTTCCAGACCCCGCACCTTTTCTTCTAAAAGGGCCACTAGTCTACACTTCTGACAGGTGAAATTGGATTCTTCTTCTGGTCGATCTGTGAACATGTAGCACATGCTGCAGCTCACCATGTAGGTTGTCACATCTGCCATGTTGCTCCTAGATCCTGCTGACTTGCTGTGTGTTTTCCTTCTTGTGTAATCTACTCAGCCAAGCTCTCTTGCAATAATGTCCTACAGGCAAAAATTCGCTTCTCCCAGAAGGCACCTGGAATATGCAAATTAGCCTCCTGAAGCTTGAATCCCTGGTTTGTAGACCCCCTAAGGAACTTATCTAGATGTGTTTTGAGCGCTTTGACCCACAAAGGGCTTCACAGAAGTTTATAATGCAGAGCCGTAAAAATAAAACAAAAATTTTTTCCCACAAAAATTATTTTTTTTGCCCCCAGTTTTGCATTTTCCCGAGGGTAACAGGAGAAATTGGACCCCAAAATTTGTTGTCCAATTTGTCCTGAGTGCGCTGATACCCCATATGTGGGGGGAACCACTGTTTGGGCGCATGGGAGGGCTCGGAAGGGAAGGAGCTCCATTTGGAATGCAGACTTAGATGGAATGGTCTGCAGGTGTCACATTGCGTTTGCAGAGCCCCTAATGTACCTAAACAGTAGAAACCCCCACAAGTGACACCATTTTGGAAACTAGACCCCCTAAGGAACTTATCTAGATGTGTTGTGAGCGCTTTGAACCCTCAAGTGTTTCACTACAGTTTGTAACGCAGAGCCGTGAAAAAAAAAAAAAACTTTCCCCCCAAAATTATTTTTTAGCCTCCAGTTTTGTATTTTCCCGGGGGTAAGAGGAGAGATTCGACCCCAAAAGTTGTTGTCCTATTTGTCCTGAGTACGCTGATACTGCATATGTTGGGGTAAACCCCTGTTTGGGCGCACGGGAGAGCTCGGAAGGGAAGAAGCCCTGTTTTACTTTTTCAACGCAGAATTGGCTGGAATTGAGATCGGACGCCATGTCGCGTTTGGAGAGCCCCTGATGTGCCTAAACAGTGGAAACCCCCAATTATAACTGAAACCCTAATCCAAACACACCCCTAACCCTAATCCCAACAGTAACCCTAACCACACCCCTAACCCTATTCCCAACTGTAAATGTAATCTAAACCCTAACCGTAACTTTAGCCCCAACCCTAACCCTAACCTTAACCCTAGCCCTAACCCTAGCCCTAATGGGAAAATGGAAATAAATACATTTTTTTAATTTTTCCCTAACTAAGGGGGTGATGAAGGGGGGTTTGATTTACTTTTATAGCGGGTTTTTTAGCGGATTTTTATGATTGGCAGCCGTCACACACTGAAAGACGCTTTTTATTGCAAAAAATATTTTTTGCGCTACCACATTTTGAGAGCTATAATTTTTCCACATTTTGGTCCACAGAGTCATGTGAGGTCTTGTTTTTTGCGGGACGAGTTGACGTTTTTTTTGGTAACATTTTCGGGCACGTGACGTTTTTTGATCGCTTTTTATTCCGATTTTTGTGAGGCAGAATGACCAAAAACCAGCTATTCATGAATTTCTTTGGGGGGAGGCGTTTATACCGTTCCGCGTTTGGTAAAATTGATAAAGCAGTTTTATTCTTCGGGTCAGTACGATTACAGCGATACCTCATTTATATCATTTTTTTATGTTTTGGCGCTTTTATACGATAAAAACTATTTTATAGAAAAAATAATTATTTTTGCATCTCTTTATTCTCAGGACTATAACTTTTTTATTTTTTTGCTGATGATGCTGTATGGCGGCTTGTTTTTTTTGCGGGACAAGATGACGCTTTCAGCGGTACCATGGTTATTTATATCTGTCTTTTTGATCGCGTGTTATTCCACTTTTTGTTCGGCGGTATGATAATAAAGCGTTGTTTTTTGCCTCGTTTTTTTTTTCTTACGGTGTTTACTGAAGGGGTTAACTAGTGGGCCAGTTTTATAGGTCGGGGCGTTACGGACGCGGCGATACTAAATATGTGTACTTTTATTGTTTTGTTTTTTTTATTTAGATAAAGAAATGTATTTATGGGAATAATATTTTTTTTTTTCATTATTTAGGAATATTTTTTTTTATTTTTATTTTTTACACATTTGGAATTTGTTTTTTTACTTTGTCCCAGGGGGGACATCACAGATCGGTGATCTGACAGTTTGTACAGCACTCTGTCAGATCACCGATCTGACTTACAGCACTGCAGGCTTCGCAGTGCCTGCTCTGAGCAGGCTCTGTGAAGCCACCTCCCTCCCTGCAGGACCCGGATGCCGCGGCCATCTTGGATCCGGGTCTGGAGCAGGGAGGGAGGTAGAGAGACCCTCGCAGCAACGCGATCAGGGAAGCCCGCAGGGAGCCCCCTCCCTGCGCGATGCTTCCTTGTACCGCCGGCACATCGCGATCATGTTTGATCGCGGTGTGCCGGGGGTTAATGTGCCGGGAGCGGTCCGTGACTGCTCCTGGCACATAGTGCCGGATGTCAGCTGCGATGGGCAGCTGACACCCGGACGCGATCGGCCGCGCTCCCCCCGTGAGCGCGGCCGATGGCGTATGATGTACTATCCCGTTGGTGGTCATAGGGGCCCACCCCACCTCGACGGGATAGTACGTCTGATGTCAGAAAGGGGTTAAATCTTCTGCAGGAGTTGTCATGCAGATGCCTTGTTGTCCAGAAAGACAAATCAGTCTTCTTTTTCCTTATTTGGAGCGATCACAGATATGATCTAATATGCTTGACTTATACCCAAGGGGGGAGATAAAAAAAACTACAGTATACCCACATCCCAGACAGCAGCTGTAGCAGTACGAATTTAACAGGTGCATGATTGATGACATATTAATCCAGAGTAGTGTGTGCCCCTTCCTCTCCAGGGTACAATCTACAAGCCCAAAGTAAATTTCTCCACATGCTGTCGATGGTAAACGTATTAAAATGTGATTATTAAAATGTGATTACACTGGTTTGGGGCATGTTAAACATGAATGATCCTGCAATCTGCATCCCATAGACGTGTCTCCATGTTGAGGAGAACCAGCAAATTTTGATTTTCACTGAAAATTGCAAGTCACCTGCTTCATGCTTCTCTGCATTTCATAGTCCATGTACGAACTGTGATTTCTGGAACAGCCTCAAGTCTTCTGCCCCAAACTAACAGGGGTTTGCCTAAGAGGTTATTAGTTCGGGTCAGGAGACCCACGGCTGATCCGGAAATTGTGATCTGAACACAGTCTGTAAATTGCAGATGTGTGAAGTCGGTCTAAAGAGCAAATAGTAGCAATTGTATTCCACAGGACTGCAGCATCCTACTACACGGGCTACACATGAAGCGGTAGATTTTTTTTGTTTTGTTTTCAAGACTATTTACCGAGTTTTCTTTTTTTTTTTTCATTTTGTGTTGAAAAAGCATTGGAGGAGACTTGCGCACACGTAGCGTTTTTGCTGCATTTTACTGTCCATTTGGTAAGGTGGGAAAAAAGCACAGCATTTTACAGTAGTGGCAAAATTAAACAAAGATTCTAAAATCTCATTCCCACATTGCTGTTTTCCTTGCATTTCACCGTTTTTAGTGAGCAGCAAAATACATAAAAATGCAGATGATATTGTGGAGTTACAGCTGTGTTTCTGCCGGTTGGGTCGTCTAAGTGCTGATTTTCTTTTTCAGAATGCATGTCTAAGGTAGGCAGTCAAATACAGGTGCTTCTCACAAAATTAGAATATCACCAAAAAGTTAATTTATTTCAGTTCTTTCATGCAAAAAGTGAAACTCATATTATATAAAGTCATTACACACAGAGTGATCTATTTCACTTGTTTATTTCTGTTAATGTTGATAATTATGGCTTACAGCCAATAAAAACCCAAAAGTCATTAACTCAGTAAATTAGAATACTTTATAACATCAGCTTGAAAAAATGACTTTAAATTCCAAAATGTTGGCCTACTGAAATATGTTCAGTAAATGCACTCAATACTTGGTCAGGACTCCTTTGACATCAATTACTGCTTCAATGTGGCGTGGCATGGAGGCGATCAGCCTGTGGCACTGCTGAGGTGTTATGGAAACCCAAGTTGCTTTGATAGCAGCCTTCAGCTCATCTGCATTGTTGGGTCTGGTGTCTCTCATCTTCCTCTTGACAATACCCCATAGATTCTCTATGGGGATAAAGTCAGGTGAGTTTGCTGCCAATCAAACACAATGATACTGTTGTTTGTAAACCAGGTATTGGTACTTTTGGCAGTGTGGATAGGTGACAAGTGCTGCTGGAGAATGAAATTTCCATCTCCGAAAAGCTTGTCGGCAGAGGGAAGCATGAAGTGTTCTAAAATTTCCAGGTAGACGGCTGCACTGACTTTGGTCTTGATAAAACACAGTGGACCTACACCAGCAAATGACATGGCTCCCAAACCATCACTGATGGTGGAAACTTCACACTAGACCTCAGGCAGCTTGGATTGTGGCCTCTCCACTCTTCCTCCAGACTCTGGGACCTTTATTTCCAAGGTCTAGTGTGAAGTTTCTAATTTCCGTACCGTACATAATAACTTTTGGGTTTTCATTGGCTGTAAGCCATAATCATCAACATTAACCGAAATAAACACTTAAAATAGATCACTCTGTCGTCAATGACTCTATCTAATATATGAGCTTCACTTTTTGTATTTAAGAATTGAAGTACTGTAAATTAACTTTTTGATGATATTCTAAATTTGTGAGAAGCACCTGTATAAGATCTAATATCATCTTTGTCTTTTGTGTCTACTTATTTGCGCAACTATGGACATGTTTTCTCATATAGGTCTGCCAGGAGACACGGAGAAGATTTCATATTTGCCAATTTTCTTTCATATAAATACCTTTTTTGATCCTGGTCACCTCTGCCAATATTTGGAATGAATATTATGTTATGAATATGAATGTTCTTCATTAGTATAAACAACCCCTGTGAAGAATAGTGAATGCTTATAGGAAATATGTGTCATAACCCATGTGTTTATGTACGACGCTCCTAGTAACCTGTTAATAGGAGGTTTTGTTGAAGTATTAGGCAAGTTTCTATCATGTAATTACAGGTTTCCCGCTCACGGCTGGATCCTGATTCCCTTTGACTTGTTTTCTTGGTGATTCAGAGAGAACAGTTACATGTGGTTTGGGTTATAAGGACCCGGCTGCTCCGCAGACATGTACGGTACGTCCGCAGCCCCACACTGTGTATGTTATGTCTAACTGCACCTAATCCTGGCAAATTATGGGGTGGCCTTTACAAGCAATGCCATTCAGGCTCGTTCCAAGAATACAACCAATAGGGGAAGGTGAATTCAGCCAAACATCTATAGAAAATCTATAAAGTCTGAATTTCTTCATTGCTCTGTATTTGGAAAGCAGGTGGTGGGAAATAACTGGAGGGTAAATTACATGTTATAGCATAAACTTTTGGTACCATGAAGTAGGAGGATGAGAACATTGTACGTCATGACTGTTTTCATCAGTGATAGCTATGTGCTACTAGTGTTTTAGTTTTTCAGTCCCTTAGATATACCATTTTAGTCTTAACCCCTTAGTGACTGAGCCAATTTTGACCCTAATGACCAAGCCAAATTTTTCAATTCTGACCAGTGTCATTTTATGTGGTAATTAGTTGGCCCGTGCAAAATTTTCGCACATGGGTTGTCGGGGGCGAAGGCAATTTCAGGAAAATTAAGCTGGTCAAATATATATGTATTTAATGAGATGATGAACACAGAGATGTATATGTGTCACTGACACATATATATAGACTGTATATATGTTTTCACGAATATTTGAGCCCATGGATCCATTATTCCATTATGTCCATTTTGCAAGCCGGTGAGAAAATCTCGCCATACGGATGCCACACGGATGCTTACATGCGAGAAAATCGCATCCTCGCATTGCACACGGATGACATATGGATCACTGATCAGGGAACATTTCTGCGATTGTCGTCCGTGTAAAATGGACTGATTTTTTTTTATACGTTGTGTGTGACTCCAGCCTAAAGGAAATCCCCCAACATTAAACATAATGGTATTTTACTTACTGATCAGAAGGGGTCTGATTGTCAGGTCTTTGCAAAAGAACAGGGGCAGCAGCATTTTTTCCCCTCCATAGCAGCACTGCCATCCATCTGCAGTGTAGGGAAGTGCAACACAGTCCTATGTATGTGAACGGAGCAGCTCTGTACAGCAGTGCCACATTGACAGTAAAAATGATGAAGGAGAATTGACCCCATAACTGAGCTTATTTAGACCATTGTATAATAATTGGGAATATACCTTTTGAAAAAAAGTAATATCTGCAAAATTTTTTACCTTTTTCCCCCACTACTATTGGAATTTTTTTTTCAATTTTTGCAAGGTTGTTTTCACCACTCTCCCATCGGGAAACAATGTACAGTCTGATTTATGTCAACGCTGCAGTTTACTTGGAACCAGAGGTGACTCCAGGTCACCAATAAGCAGCAAACTTAAAAGGAAGATAGACTTTTCAATGACCGTCCAATAATACGGAAAATCTGATCGTTCAAAACCTGTCCGGTCCCTTTTAGGCTGAATTCATTTATATCTTCAGTTTTAAAGCTTGAAGTCTCAAACATGTAAAGTTTTACTTTTATTCTACTTCCACATATGTAGCAAATATTTTATATGTACCTGCCTGAAATCGGCTGGGCAAGGAGTTTAGCAAGCTGGAAAGCCCCCAAGGCAAATGTTAGGATTTGTTTCAGCTTTGTATTAGTATGCTTTGGGGTAGTGTGGTGCCACCTGCAGGTCATTTTTCCTTTCTACAGGTTTTTGAAAATTAATAGTTAAAGTGTATTTTGTGATCACATCGTGGATGTGTGATTTGTTTGACTATTTTCTTGCTGAAGGGGGCAAGTTTACCTTTTAAATGGTGTATTGTGTGTGTGGGTGCAGTATGAACGGAGATACAAAGGAATCACCAAAAAAGAGTTTTTTGAAATAATATAGAAGGATAACTCTGGAACGCAACAAACGGCTCCCACTGATTCTGAGACTGTTTTTTTGTGACATATTGTACTTTATGATAGTGGTAAAACTTCTTTGATATGACTTGTGTTTATTGAGAAACAAAAACAGAAATATGGTAAAAAATTTTACTTTAGCATTTTTCAAACTTTTAATTTTTGTGTTATTAAATCAGAGCTTTTATGTCACACAAAATAGTTAACAAATAACTTTTCCCACATATCTACTTTACATCAGCACAATTTTAGAAAGATTTTTTTTGTTAGAAGGTTTAAAAGTTAACCACCGATTTTTCATTTTTCCAACAAAATTTACAAAACCATTTTTTTAGGGACCACATCACATTTGAAGTGACTTTGAGAGATACAAAATACCCAAAAGCGATACCATTCTAAAAACTGCGCCCCTCAAGGTGTTTAAAAACACATTAAAAAACTTTAACCTTAAGAGAAAACTGCTCCAGTTGTCTCGTGTTTGAAGGTTACCTTTTCCAGACGGCATGTTTCAGCATTTTCCAAAGATGCTCAATAGGATTTAGGTCAGATAATCAAATGTTTTCATCTTAGCCATTCTTGGGTGTTTTTAGCAGTGTGTTTTGAGTCATTATCCTGTTGCAAGACCCATGACCTGTGAGTGAGACCAAGCTTTCTGACATTGGGCAGCACATTTCTCTCTAGAATCCCTTGATAGTCTTGAGATTTCATTGTACCCTGCACAGAATCTAGACACCCTGTGCCAGATGCAGCAAAGCAGCCCCAGAAATAACAGAGCCTCTTCCATGTTTCACAGTTGGGACAGTGTTCTTTTCTTGATATGCTTAATTTTTCTGTCTGTGAACATACAGCTGATGTGCCTTGCCAAAATGTTCCATTTTTGTCTATGTCCATAGGACATTCTCCCAGAAGCTTTGTGGCTTGTCAACATGTAGTTTGGCAAATTTCAGCCTTTATTTAAAGGCTATGTGCACACGTTGGGGATTTTGCTGTGGATCCGGAGCAGCTTTCCATGCGTTTACAGTACAAACCTATGGAAAACGCAATCCGCCGTCCCCATGCTGCGGTAAAAAATGCACGGAAACGCTGCGGGTTACATTCTGCAGCACGTCAATTCTTTGTGCGGATTCCACAGTGGTTTACACCTGCTCCATAATATGAATCCGCAGGTGTAAAACCGCAGGTGGAATCCGCACAAAATCCGCATAAAAACCGCGGTAAATCCGCAGGTAAAACGCAGAGCCTTTTACCTACGGATATATGAAATCTGCTGCAGAAAAATCTGCAGCCCTCAAAAATACATGTGCACATACCCTCATGATGTTTTTCAACAATGGTGTTCTCCTTGGTCGTCTCTCATGAAGTCCACTTTGGCTCATACAACGATGGATGGTGTAATCTGACACTAATGTTCCTTGAGCTTGATGTTCAGCTTTAATCTGTTTAGAAGTTTTTCTGCGCTCTTTTGTTACCATTCGTATTATCCTACTCTTTGATTTGTCATCAATTTTCCTCCTGTGGCCGCGTCCAGGGAGGTTGGCTACAGTCCCATGGATCTTAAATTTTTGAATAATATGTGCAACTGTAGTCACAGGAACATCAAGCTGCTTGGAGATGGTCTTATAACTTTTACCTTTAACATGCTTGTCTATAATTTTCTTTCTACTCTCCTGAGACAATGCTTTCCTTCGCTTCCTCTGGTCCATGTTGAGTGTGATACACACCATGTCACCAAACAGCACAGTGAGTATCTGTAGCCCTATATACAGGCCCACTCACTGATTCCAAGATTGGAGACACTTGTGATGCTAGTTAGTGGACGCCGCGATTTATAGCGAATCTGTCACCTAATTTTGGCCCTATAAGCTGCGGCCACCGCCATCAGAGGCTTATCTACAGCATTCTTTAATGCTGTAGATAATCCCCCTATGTAACCTAAAAGATAAGAAAAACAAGTAAGTTTATACTCACCTGGTGGGCGGTCCCATGTGGTCAGATGGGCGTCACGGTGCGGGGCCTTCCATCTTCATACGATGACATCCTCTTCTTTGCTTCCTGTCGCGGCTCCTGCGCAGGTGTACTTTATCTGCCCTGTTGAGGGCAGAGCAAAGTACTGCAGTGCGCAGGCTGCGGGAAAGGTCAGAGAGGCCCGCCGCCTGCGCACTGTAGTACTTTGCTCTGCCCTCAACAGGGCAGACAAATTACGCCTGCATAGGAACCGCGCCAGGAAGCAAAGAAGAGGACGACATCACATGAAGATGGTTGGTGCGCATCAGGACCTGCGACACCTATAGGAATGGACTGCACCGGCGGGACCGTCCCTGGGTGAGTATAATCTAACTTGTTTTTCTTCTCTTTCAGGTTACATCGGGGGCTTATCTACAGCATTACAGAATGCTGTAGCTAAGCCCCTGATGCCGGTGGCCTTAGTTTATCCCCTTAACGACCGCCGATACGCCTTTTAACGGCGCTAGTTAAGGGTAGTTAAGTGTATAGCGCCCCCCAGAGTTGGATTTTCTCTGAGGTCTCGGTTGCCGGGGGTAGCCGAGACTCCAGAGGACATGATTTGGGTCGTTTTTTACCGACCCCGGGTTGCGATAGTTGGTAATTAACCATTTGCTGCAAAACAAAGCGATTTGCCATTTAATTTCTCTGTCTTCTGATGTGATCACACATCAGAGGATAGAGAAATGGGGTCCCCGATCGCCCCCCGATACTTACCCGGGTCCCCCGGTGCTCCTCGTTCCCCATGGGCGTCACCATCTTCTTCAGGCAAAAAAATGCCGGGCGCATGCACAGTGCCCCCGCCGGCCGGCACCCGGCAGATCTTTGGGGTCTCGGCTGCCGGGGGTAGCCGAGACCCCAAAGAACATGATCGAGGTCGGTTTATACCGCCCCTGTTTTGCAATCACCGGTAATTAACCGTTTACCGGTGACCACAAAAAAAATGCGATCTGTCATCCTCTGTCCTATGATGTGATCGCACATCAGAGGATGGAGAAATAGGGGGATCAGGGACCCTGTCATACTTACCGGTGTCCCTGGGTCCTCCTGTGTCCCCTCCTGGCCACCAGCTTCTTCCTCCAGTGAGAAAATGGCCGTGATCTGCCGGCCGGCAGAGGAAGATTCTTCCTCTTGTTTCATTTTGGTTACTGTGATAGATCCTATCACAGTGATCAAAATAAAAAAAATTGTAAATAACCCCCCCCCCCCCCTTTATCACCCCCTTAGTTAGGAAAAAATAATAAAATTTAAAAAGTATGTATTTCCATTTTCCAATTAGGGTTACAGTTGGGCTAAACTGAGTTGGGCTAAAGTTAGGGTTAGGGCTATGGTTGGGGGTAAAGTTAAGGTTGGGGCTAAAGTTAGGTTTAGAGTTGATATTAGGGTTAGGGTTTGGATTAGGGTTAGGGTTGGCATTAAGGTTAGGGTTGGCATTAGGATTAGGTTTGGGATTTGGGTTAAGGTTGGGATTCGGGTTAGGGGTGTATTGGGATTAGGGTTAAGAGTAGAGTTAGGTTTGAGGTTAGGGTTGAGATTAGCATTAGGGGTGTGTTGGGCTTAGGGTTTTCTTTAGGGTTAGGGTTGGGATTAGGGTTAGGAGTGTTTTGGGGTGAGGGTTGTGATTATGGTTAGGGTTGTAATTAGGATTATGGATCGGGTTGGGATTAGGGTTAGGGGTGTATTGGGGTTAGGGTTGGAGTTAGAATTGGGGGGTTTCCACTGTTGAGGTACATCAGGGGGTCTCAAAACACGACAGCCAGTTTTGCGCTCAAAAAGTCAAATGGTGCTAACTCCCTTCTGAGCTCTGCCGTGCACCCAAACAGTAGTTTACCCCCACATATTGGGCATCAGCGTACTCGGGACTAATTGGACAACAACTTTTGGGGTCCTGTTTTTCCTGTTAGCCTTGTGAAAATAAAAAAAATTGGGGGCTAAAAAATCATTTTTGTGGAAAAACAATTTTTCACGGCTCTGCGTTAAAACTCATGTGAAGCACTTGGCGCTCAAAATGCTCACCACATATCTAGAGAAGTTCCTTGGGGGGTCTAGTTTCCAAAATGGGGTCACTTGTGGGAGGTTTCTACTGTTTTTAGGTATATCAGGGTCTCTGAAAATACAGCATGACACCCGCAGACCATTCCATCAAAGTCTTCATTTTAAAACGTCACTACTTCCCTTCCAAGCCCCGATGTGTGCCCAAACAGTGGTCCCTCCAACACATGGGGTATCAGTGTACTCAGGACAAATTGGACCACAAATTTTGTGGTCCAATTTCTCCTGTTACCCTTGAGAAAATAAAAAATTGCGGGCTAAAAAAATCATTTTTAAGGAAAAAGGATTTTTTATTTTCACAGCTCTACGTTATAAATTTCTGTGAAGCACTTCGGGGTTCAAAGTGCTTACCACACATCTAGATAAGTTCCTTATTGGGTCTAGTTTCCGAAATGGGGTCACTTGTCAGGGGTTTCCACTGTTTAGGCACACCAGGGGCTCTCCAAACGCGACATGGCGTCCGATCTTAATTCCAGCCAATTCTGCATTGAAAAAGTCAAACGGAACTCCTTCTCTTCCCAGCTCTGCCATGCACCCAAACAGTGGTTTACCCCCACATATGGGGTATCGGCGTACTCAGGACAAATTGCATAACAACTTTCGTGGTCTAATTTCTCCTGTTACCCTTGTGAAAATAAAAATTTGTGGGCGAAAAGATCATTTTTGTAGAAAAAATGTGATTTGTTTTATTTTCACGGCTCTACGTTATAAACTTCTGTGAAGCACTTGGGGTTTAAAGTGCTCACCACACATCTTCGTAAGTTCCTTAAGGGGTCTAGTTTCCAAAATAGTGTCACTTGTGTAGGGTTTCTACTGTATAGGCACATCAGGGGCTCTCCAAACGCAACATGGCGTCCAATCTCAATTCCAGCCAATTCTGCATTGAAAATGTCAAACTGTGCTCCTCTTCCAAGCCCTGCCATGCGCCCAAACAGTGGTTTCCCCCCACATATGGGGTATCAACAAATTTTGAGGTTCATTTTCTCTCTTTACACTTGTGAAAATAAAGAAGAATATCATGAAAAAACAATCTTAGAATCAGTGGGATCCGTTAAAGCGTTCGAGTTATTACCTCATAAAGTGACAGTGGTCAGAATTGTAAAAATTGGCTTGTTTATTAAGTACCAAATTAGCTCTGTCACTAAGGGGTTATAGGCGAATTTTGGGGTGATAGATTCCCTTTAACATGTCCCTTTTGTGACATTATTTTCAGGGGTACCATCATTTCTGTCCAGGCCTATTTCATGAGTTTTATTTTTTTTTTATTCTTAGGAAGCATGGTTGAAAAGCAATGTCTGACTTTCATTTGTTCATTTTCATAGATCTTTTGTTTATTATTACTTTTGCCAGATTCAAGTTATTTCTGTGGCCATTGTGGGTTTTTCGGTCATTAAACGAAGGGTACTAACAATGTTGACCATGTGTGTATCTACTATATAATTGTCTAAGAGTCACTTCCGTCTTTCTGTCTGTCTGTCTCGGAAATCCCAACTTGCTGATTGGTCGTGGCCGTTTTGCCGCGACTAATCAGCGACGGGCACAGTCCGGCGGCAAAATGGCCGCTCCTTACTCCCCGCAGTCAGTACCCGCTCCATAATCCCCTCCAGTCAGCACTCACAAAGGGTTAGTGGCAGCGTTAACGGACCGCGTTATGCCGCGGTGTAACGCACTCCGTTAACACTGGAATTTAACCCTGTGTGACCAACTTTTTACTATTGATGCTGCTTATGCAGCATCAATAATAAAAAGATCTAATGTTAAAAATAATAAAAAAAATAAAAAATCATTATATACTCACCCTCCGTTGGCCCCCCGGATCCAGCCAAGGCCTTTCCCGCTCCTCGCGACGCTCCGGTGACCGGTTCATGCATTACGATCTTGCGAGATGATGAAGCAGCGGTCTCGCGAGACTGCTACTTCATCATCTCGCGAGACCGCAATGCACTTTTGGGACTGAAGCATCGCGGCTGGATCCGGGGTAGGGGCCAACGGAGGGTGAGTATATAACTATTTTTTATATTAATTCTTTTTTTAACAAGGATATGGTGCCCACATTGCTATATACTACATGGAATGTGTTAGATACTGCGTGGGCTGTGTTATATACTACATCTCTGTGCTATATACTATGTGGGCTGTGCTATATACTACGTGGCTGGGGAATATACTACATCACTGTGCTATATACTACGTGGCCTGTGTTATATACTGCATGGGCTGTGTCATATACTACGTCTCTGTGCTATATACTACGTGGCTGTGCTATATACTTCGTGGTTGTGCAGTAAATTACGTGGCTGTGCAATATACTACATGTCTATGCTATATACTACGTGGCTGGACAATATACTACGTGGCTGGGCAATATACTACGTGGCTGGGCAATATACTACGTGGCTGGGCAATATACTACATGGCTGGGCAATATACTACGTGGCTGGGCAATATACTCCGTGGCTGGGCAATATACTACGTGGCTGGGCAATATACTACGTGGCTGGGCAATATACTACGTGGCTGGGCAATATACTACGTGGCTGGGCAATATACTATGTGTCTGCTATTTACTACGTGGGCTGTGCTATATACTATGTGGCTGGGGAATATACTACGTGGCTGTGTTATATACTACGTGGCTGCTATATACTACGTGACTGTGCTATATACTGCATGGGCTGTGTTATATACTACGTGGGCTGTGTTATATACTACGTGGGCTGTGTTATACGCTACTTGGCTGTGCTATATTTCTCTGCTGTATTTGTGCATCATGAATCGTGGTATGTGTTAAAGAGGGGGGACCACTGAGACTCTTTCGCCCGGGGCCCTCAAAAACCTGGAGCTGGCCCTGGCTTCACTGATTGGTCACACCTGGCCGCGAACAATCAGCGACAGGCGCAAACCGCCCGCGAATTGGCGCGGAATTTGAACCACGCTTCACTAATTGGTCGCAGCCGGTCGGACGAATCCTGTGTGTAAATTGCTTTATTCTGCAAACTTCATAAATAAACTACATACATGTTCTAGAATACCCGATGCGTTAGAATCGGGCCACCATCTAGTATGACATAAATCCCATAAATAAGTGAGCACACTCTATTTGCTGTGCTATAGGATTGTGGGCTGCAGGACAATTGGATTAAAATACATAGTTCTGCATCTCTGAAATTCCCTAGTAAATAGTTGTGACTTCACTTTGCCACACTGGGCACGCTCTGAAATGAACGGCCGTTTATAGATGGAATCCACTCCTTAACATTTTTGCAAGACGAGTCCTGTCCTCTCAAATACCACAAACTGTCATGTGCCCACAGCTGAGAATGGCCTGGGTGCCAGGTAGTTCCCATAGGTCATAGATGCTTTACAGCTTTTGCTGCTCTTCTCTGACACCAGAGTGCTTGCGGCAATTAATTATTTTTTACAGTTTAGTGTCCTAATGGATTCCCAGGTTAATACATATTCTGTTTATCACTTCCAATCAATCGTCTTCGCAGCTGTTGCAAAACTACCATTCACAACATGACGGCACCAGGCATATTGTATACACCTTATACACACATTAGTTCATCTCATCCTTGGTTTATTTTCAGTGTATTGTATTGTTCTATAATTTTATTAACATAAATCCAAAACTAATATTTAGGAGGGAGATATTCAAATCCTCTGCTTTTTTCACTGTCATCATAGTGGGAATGTATCAGGTGTTTGTGTTCCATGTATTTAAAAAAAATGGTTCATTTTTATTTTCCATTTCATATCACAAGTAGTATTAAAAATCAAAATGAGAAATCTTGCAAATTTCACACTGGCCACGGGGGCTATTTTCAACTCCTAATTTATGTCTCTTTATGAAGAGTTTTCAAAAGTGTCACTGTAATCAGAGGGTACAATGACTGATGAACACCTTTATACACAGCAGGGGATAACAGAGGATCCAATCATTTACAATAGGTGATGTCACAGCTCACCTTCTCTTCCTGTAAGTGACTGATACCTTCTCTATATACAGTAGATAACACAAGATCCACCATTCACAATAGGCGAGGTCACAGCTCTCTTTTTCCCCTGCTTGTAAAATGAGTGATAACACAGTAATCAACATTCACAATTTGTGATATCACAGCTTACCTTCAACAATGACTGATAACACAGGATCCACAATTCACAATAGTTGCTATCACAGCTCACCTCCTTTTGTACAATGAGTGATAATACTATAAATGCAGTACTCTATATACAGTAGACAACAGGACCCACAATTCACAATAGGTGATATCACAGCTCACCTCCTCCCCTTCCCTTCACAATGACCTTTTGCACATGCTCATTAGATTATTCATTGCAATCGATAGGGCCACAGTCTGTTCATTGCTGCTAATGTACATGTAGATTTCATGAAATAACATGAAGTTAGAGGTTAGAAACGCTCCAAGGCCGAAGTAAAAATTGCAAGATTTTTATTTTTAATACACATTGTGATATAAAAACAACATGGGCAAAAATGTTTAAACATACATTTAACACAATGTTAAACAGTAGATCTCATTCTAATGACACATTTTTGTAATTCTGGAGTATTTGTTTTCAGAACTCTACATTCCTATTGTTGCTCTGGTATTCCTACTGGAAATAAAACAATTAATAACTTGGTGTTCTAGTTGGGGGGTGTCCATAAATTGTCCCACTGTCCAATCAGTGCTGCTGCTGTCAAACTGTGTTGAAATATGCCCGAAGGATAGTGCCCACTATTTTTTAATTAATAAATATATTTCCAGGATAAATAACAGAAGGAGGAATGGTAGGAGTGTTATGAGAAAAAAATGCTCCACGCCTGTTATTTTAGGGGAGAATTATCATTATTATATTTATTATTATAGTGCCATTTATTCCATGGAATTGCATGTAAAAAGGGGTGTACATAACAAAAAGCAAATACAATTATCATGAACAAAATGAGTCACCGACTGTTACAGGAGGAGAGAGGACCCTGCCCATGTGGGCTCACAATCTACAAGGGATGGGTGATGATACATAAGGTGAGGATATAGTCTGATATTTTGTGGTAGAGAGTTCCAGAGTAGGGGTAATGTGCTGGAGAAATCTTGTATGCGATTGTGGGGAGATCTTGTGAGGATCTTTGGTTGCGTGCAGGTAAGTACCCGGAGACTAGGTCACAGATGTGGATGGCTTTGTATGTCATTGTTAGGGTTTTGAACTGGAGTCTCTGGGTAATGGGGAGCGATTGAAGGGATTGATAGAGAGGTGAGGCTGGGGAATAGCGGGTGGATTAGTTGGACAGCAGAGTTTAGGATAGATTGTAGGGTGCAAGAATATTAGAGGGGAGGGCACAAAACAGGAGGTTGCAGTAGTCGAGGCTGGAGGCTATGAGGGCATGCAGTAGTACTTTTTCAGATTCACGGTTGAGGAACGTGCATTCCTGGAAATATTTTTGAGTTAGAGTAGGCAGGAAGTGGAAAGGGCTTGGATATGTGGTTTGAAGCAGTGATCAGAGTCAAGTTTTACTCCGAGACATTGAGCTTGTGGGAGTGGGGAGAGTGGGCAGCCATTGACTCAGATGGATAGGTCTGTTAGTGGGGTTGAGTGAGACAGTGGAAAGATGATGAATTCTGTTTTATCCATGTTATCCATGTAAGTTTTAGAAATCTAGCAGAGAAGAAAGATTACATAGCAGATAGACATTATGGGATTCTGGTTAGTAAGTAGGTGATATCAGATCCAGAGGGGTAGATCTGTGTGTCATCAGCATAGAGGTGATACTGAAAGCCGTGGACTCTATGACCTGTCCCAGGCCGAATGTGTAGATGGGGAAGAGCAGGGGTCCTAGAACTGAACCTTGGGGGACACCGACAGGGCGAGGTGAGGAAGTGGTGTGTGAGTGGGAGACGCTGAATGTCCAGTCTGTTAAGTATGAGGAGATCCAAGATAGGGCCAGGTCTGTGATGCCAAGAGATGAGAGAATCTGTAGTAAGAGGGAATTGTCCACTGTGTCAAAGGCAGATGACAGGTCCAGGAGCAGCAGGACAGAATAGTTTGCTTGGATTTGGCAGTTAGCAGGTCATTGTTGACTTTGATCAGTTCAGTTTGTGGAGTGGTTCAGTCGGAAGCCAGATTGTAAGTGGTCGAAGAGAAAGCAGGAGGAGAAGGTAGGAGGACAGTTCAAATGGATGTGTTATTTCAGTAGTTTTGAGGCATAGGGTAGAAGCGATATGGGGCGATAACTAGACTGTAAGCATTGGTCAAGGGAGGGCTATTTGAGGATGGGTGTAATTGAGGCATGTTTGAAGCATGAGGGAAAACCACCAGTTGTTTTTGATAGATTGAAGAGATGGGTAAGGGTTGGGATGAAAACTGGTGAGGTTTGGAATGAGGTGGGACGGGATCAGGTCAAGTTCACAGGTGGTGAGATGTGATTTGGAGTGTAAAGATGATCTTATGTAATGGTGGAGATGCTGGTTTTGGCAGAGGAGGTATGAGTAATTATGAGGAGAGGCTGTAGGCCAAAGCTTTCTCTGATGTTATTGGTCTTCTGCTTGAAGAATGAGGCAAAGTCTTCACAGGAGAGGGAGGAAGTGCTGGGGGGACAGAGCAGAGAATTGAAAATGATGAAAAACTGTTTAGAGTTGTGAGACAGGGAAGATATGAGAGAAGAGGAGTATGTTTGTTTTGCTGCAGTGAGCGTGGCTAAGTAATGAAGGACTGTTTGAATGCGATGAAGTAGAGTGGGATCTTTTCCATCTCCACTCAGCAACCCTGGAAGCCTTCCTCAATTCTTTAGTCAGGCTGGTGTGCCAGGGTTGCCTGTTGAGTGTGCAAGCTTTGGTATGTGCGAGGGCTACCAATGTGAGAGCTGCAACTGTTGTGGTATTATATAAATTGACAGCGGCATCTACATTGTGTATGGAACTTGAGTGTATATAAGTATTTAGGAAATGCAAGTATTTAGTAAATTGGGCTCGCCATGATCGGTGCTTTAACAGCAGCGATTATGAGCTGGTGCTAAGTAACAGCACAGCCCACACAGTAGTATACAGCACAGCCCACACATTAGTATACAGCACAGCCCACACAGTAGTATACAGCACAGCCCACACAGTAGTACACAGCACAGCCTACACAGTAGTACACAGCACAGCCCACACAGTAGTACACAGCACAGCCCACACAGTAGTACACAGCACAGCTTACACAGTAGTATACAGCACAGCTTACACAGTAGTATACAGCACAGCCCACACAGTAGTATACAGCACAGTCCACACAGTAGTATACAGCACAGCCCACATCTCTCCCCCCTCCCTCCCCCACCGAGAGTGGCCCCACAGTTCAGTAAAAAAAACAACACATTCCTCACCTCTCCTCGTGCCCGTGCTGCTCCCTGCTCCTAATTCGGCGGCTGCCACTGCACTGCCTGGGACACAGTGAGTGCGCGATGATGTCATCACGCACCCGCAGTGTCAGAGGCAGAGTGAGGAATGATGGGAGAGGGACGCTCTCTCCTCCATCATTGATTTGAACCGTACCGGCAGACGTCGGTATAGTTCAATGCGGTGGGGGAGTTGGGTCTCCGGAGCCCTGGCTCCCATGCCCCGGCTCTCTGCACACGCAGGACTCTGGGTGCCCGCACACAATAGGTTGTCACAGGCCGGCGTCCTCACAGCCCCCTTTGACCTCCACTTTTTGCCCTCTCCCAGTCCCCGGCTTCCCCCCCTCTCCTGGCCGCGACCAATCAGCGACGCGGGATTTCCGTTACAGACAAACAAACAAACAGACGGAAGTGGACCTTAGACAATTATATATAGATTTTCACATGGACACTATTCACAGCTGGTGTTTAACCCATTCCCGACCCATGACGCCACGTAGGCGTCATGAAAGTCGGTGCCAATCCGACCCATGACGCCTATGTGGCGTCATGGAAAGATCGCGTCCCTGCAGATCAGGTGAAAGGGTTAACTCCAATTTCACCCTATCTGCAGGGACAGGGGGAGTGGTAGTACAGCCCAGGGGGGGTGTCTTCACCCCCCCCCCCCCATGGCTACGATCGCTCTGATTGGCTGTTGAAAGTGAAACTGCCAATCAGAGCGATTTGTAATATTTCACCTATTAAAACTGGTGAAATATTACAATCCAGCCATGGCCGATGCTGCAATATCATCGGCCATGGCTGGAAACACTGGTCTGCACCCCCCCACCCCACCGATCGCCCCCCCCAAGCCACCGATCTGTCCTTTACACTGCTCCGCTCCCCCCGTGCTCTTGTCCGCTCCCCCCGTGCTCCAATCCACCCCCCCTGCACTCCGATCCACCCCCCCCCCGGTGCTCTGATCCACCCCCCGTGCTCCGATCCACCCCCGTGCTCCAATCCACCCCCCGTGCTCCGATCCACCCCCCGCGCTCCGATCCACCCCCCCGCGCTCTCCCCCCCCATCATACTTACCGAGCCTCCCAGGGTCCGTCCGTCTTCTCCATGGGCGCCGCTATCTTCCAAAATCGTTTCAAGTGCATTTTGATCACTGTGATAAAACCTCACAGTGATCAAAATAAAAAAAAATACTAAATGACCCCCCATCCCCTTTGTCACCCCCATAGGTAGGGACAATAATAAAATAAAGAATTTTTTTTTCTTCCACTAAGGGTTAGGGTTAGGGTTTCGGTATGTGCACACGTATTCTCGTCCTCTGTGGAATTTTCGCCAAATTTCCGTTTTTATCACAAATAAACGCAGAATTTATTGACCTAAATTTACCACTAACATGAAGCCCAATATGTCACGAAAAAACAATCTCAGAACCGCTAGGATCCGTTGAAGCGTTCCTGAGTTATTACCTCATAAAGGGACACTGGTCAGAATTGCAAAAAACGGCCAGGTCATTAAGGTCAAAATAGGCTGGGTCATGAAGGGGTTAACTATACAAGGCTTTCATACAACTTTTTCCTTGTGGGCTCTGGTGCAGTATCTTTATACTTCTCAGAACTAGCCACTTAGTTCAAATACCAGTTCCTAACTTCACAAACACAGGAATTCATCCTATTGCTTTTTTTTTTCTTTTTACCTGTAAATGTTAACTCTACATTCAATTTTCTTTTTGTTTTATTACTAACATCACCAACGATGATCATATGTTCTGTTGCGGTCTCTTGATATTCGATTCCGCTTCTCTTAGCTTAGGAATTCAAACAGTCTTAATTTTCCTTCTTTTTTTTGCAATGGCATTCATGAATTAAGGGTCCCTTTTAGGAGTTTTGTGCTGTAGCAATTTTAGATATGTTGTGCTTTTTGTCTCTGTTATTATTGGCTTTTATGAGTCTTTGAATATTGACCTTCCTTCTTTGTCTATTTAAACCCTGCTCTGTTACATTGATCTCTGCATGTAGTCTATTTTTTTAAATCGTTTGTAACAAACTTGAAACGTGTAATAAAGTTACTATTGGATACTACCACAGTGTGCAAGAGCGCTGTCAACCAGAAACATCCATCTCCTTTTACTCCTCAGCATAACACTTTTGGCATCCGTGCTCAATCTGTGTTTAGGATTTTTTTTTTTCTTGTACAGTTTCTTTTTTTCCTCTCTGGCACCAACTTCACACAACAAAAGAATAATATTAAAAAAGTAATTTAAATTAATTGATAGTGCTAGATACATGAACAATGTAATCTATAGTAACAAAAATTACTGTTGTAATTAGCTTATACTGCAATTTTTTTTTACTAAAATATAATTACAATTAGCGTCAGATAGTTGTGAACATTTAGTAATTTTTTTACTGACATCCATTTATTACAGTAATTGTTGAGTAGTTTCAGAATTTTAGTAAAAAAATTATTGTAGTACCGTATATACTAGTGTATAAGCCGAGCTTTTCAGCACATTTTTGTGCTGAAAATGGCCCCCTCGGCTTATACACAAGTCATTGTCTCAGTTTATGGTGAGGGAGGGGACGCAGCGGAACAGCAAGTCACAGGAGGCAGGAGCCAGCGGCTAAAGCCTCTGCCCGCTGCTAAAGAGAAATGAATATTCACTTCACTGGCAATGAATATTCATTTCTCTTATAGCGCGTGCACAGTTACAGTCGCCGGCTTCCAGCAGCTGCTGTGCTCTAACAGGTGACCGCTCATTAAGGTAATGAATATTCACCTCTCTCCACTCTCATAGGCTGGGAATAAGGAGCCATGCAGACAAGGATGGGGATAAGGAGCCATGCATACCAGAATAGGGATTAGGAGAAAATGCATACCTGGCTTATACTCGAGTCAATAAGTTTCCAGGTTTTTTCGAAGCAAAATTAGGTGCCTCAGCTAATACTCGGGTCGACTTATAAACGAGTATATACTGTAAATTATACTAGTTTTTTTTTTTTCACGTCACCTGTCTTAACTATGGCATTTTTCTGTGCGGTGTTGTGCATAAATATATGATTCTTCAGAATTTGTATTAGTCTATGCCTGATGAAGGGACCTGATTAGTCTCGAAAGCTTTCAATTTGTTACCACCTTTTTCAGTTAGCCATTAAAAGGTATCAACCACTGAGGACTCTCAATTCTAAATATTTTTCTATGTGATGACCAGTAATTAATAAACCATGTATGGAAACCAGCAAATTGCCGATAGCAGAGATAATTATATATATGCATTATTAGCATAATTAATAATATAGATTATAATATCACTTATCAGAATATTTATAGAGAGACACTCCTATCGCCATGATATTACTTATCTCATAGTTTAGTAGGGTGTATACTCTTGCCTCTATGCGTTTCTCCTCATTCCAGGGGGGAATGAGGGGAAAAGCATAGAGGCAGTAGTATACACCCTACTAAAGTTTTAGATAAGTAATATCATGAGTTGAGATATACAGTGGGGCAAAAAAGTATTTAGTCAGTCAGCAATAGTGCAAGTTCCACCACTTAAAAAGATGAGAGGCGTCTGTAATTTACATCATAGGTAGACCTCAACTATGGGAGACAAACTGAGAAAAAAAATCCAGAAAATCACATTGTCTGTTTTTTTAACATTTTATTTGCATATTATAGTGGAAAATAAGTATTTGGTCAGAAACAAAATTTCATCTCAATACTTTGTAATATATCCTTTGTTGGCAATGACAGAGGTCAAACGTTTTCTGTAAGTCTTCACAAGGTTGCCACACACTGTTGTTGGTATGTTGGCCCATTCCTCCATGCAGATCTCCTCTAGAGCAGTGATGTTTTTGGCTTTTCGCTTGGCAACACGGACTTTCAACTCCCTCCAAAGGTTTTCTATAGGGTTGAGATCTGGAGACTGGCTAGGCCACTCCAGGACCTTGAAATGCTTCTTATGAAGCCACTCCTTCGTTGCCCCGGCGGTGTGCTTTGGATCATTGTCATGTTGAAAGACCCAGCCACGTTTCATCTTCAATGCCCTTGCTGATGGAAGGAGGTTTGCACTCAAAATCTCACGATACATGGCCCCATTCATTCTTTCATGTACCCGGATTAGTCGTCCTGGCCCCTTTGCAGAGAAACAGCCCCAAAGCATGATGTTTCCACCATCATGCTTTACAGTAGGTATGGTGTTTGATGGATGCAACTCAGTATTCTTTTTCCTCCAAACACGACAAGTTGTGTTTCTACCAAACAGTTCCAGTTTGGTTTCATCAGACCATAGGACATTCTCCCAAAACTCCTCTGGATCATCCAAATGCTCTCTAGCAAACTTCAGACGGGCCCGGACATGTACTGGCTTAAGCAGTGGGACACGTCTGGCACTGCAGGATCTGAGTCCATGGTGGCGTAGTGTGTTACTTATGGTAGGCCTTGTTACATTGGTCCCAGCTCTCTGCAGTTCATTCACTAGGTCCCCCTGCGTGGTTCTGGGATTTTTGCTCACCGTTCTTGTGATCATTCTGACCCCACGGGGTGGGATTTTGCGTGGAGCCCCAGATCGAGGGAGATTATCAGTGGTCTTGTATGTCTTCCATTTTCTAATTATTGCTTCCACTGTTGATTTCTTCACTCCAAGCTGGTTGGCTATTGCAGATTCAGCCTTCCCAGCCTGGTGCAGGGCTACAATTTTGTTTCTGGTGTCCTTTGACAGCTCTTTGGTCTTCACCATAGTGGAGTTTGGAGTCAGACTGTTTGAGGGTGTGCACAGGTGTCTTTTTATACTGATAACAAGTTTAAACAGGTGCCATTACTACAGGTAATGAGTGGAGGAAAGAGGAGACTCTTAAAGAAGAAGCTACAGGTCTGTGAGAGCCAGAAATCTTGATTGTTTGTTTCTGACCAAATACTTATTTTCCACCATAATATGCAAATAAAATGTCAAAAAAACAGACCATGTGATTTTCTGGATTTTTTTTTCTCAGTTTGTCTCCCATAGTTGAGGTCTACCTATGATGTAAATTACAGACGCCTCTCATCTTTTTAAGTGGTGGAACTTGCACTATTGCTGACTGACTAAATACTTTTTTGCCCCACTGTATATCTTTCCCATCAGCAACATACCCCTCCCCCACTTACCTTTCCCCCTTCTATAAGGGTGTATTAGGGAAAGTGAAGGGAGAGCCGCCATGGAGCAGGGTTGCCATATTGTGTCCCCCTAGGGTGCCAACCTCCACTGGAAGGTAGGGAAAGTATCTTTTAGATGCTTTTAGGGATTATATTCCCTTATATTTACCTATTTAGGATGACCAGGAGGAATAATATTAAATAATCAATATAACTGCTGCTGACATGACGGTCCCAACTAGTTTTATATATTCCTCTGGGCAAAGATGGGTCAGATAAGAGTGGACAACCTTGTGACCTAAAAATTGGCAACTATCTAACACTACTCTAATTTAGGACAAATAGCCACTTCATCAGGGCAAAAGATAGCCCCTCTTATAGGGCAAATCTAGGGCAGTGAGGGTGAGGCACCGGAGAGGGGAGGGGGGGGGGGGCGCCAATTAGCAAATCCCTAGGGTGCCAACCTCTGCTTCCAGTGTGTGTAGTATATGTACATTTCTTTAATTCACGTGTGTCCACAAATTGTTTGGGGAATTAAATTTTAATCTAGATCTATAAAAATGTACAGTTTTTAAAGGGTATTTTTTTGCAAGTCTAGTGTAATACACCCATATTCCACTTAATTTTGTAAGTAACTAAAAAATACCCCAAATGCACACCTGAATAAAAATTTTGTTATGCAGGACACGTGAAACACACACACACACACACACACACACACACACACACACACACACACACACACACACACACACACACACCACTCATGTGAAAATGAAAATGTCCCGCTCTTCCCAAAGATTGTATTTATCCGAGGATGCATACACCTTCCTTTCCTCCAACACTGATAGTGAGGAAGAGGACATCATCTTCCTCTATTTTTCCTCATCCTCCTCTTCTTCCTCCAGTGATAATGAACCTCCAGATTGACTTCCTAGGACTGCAAATAAGACAGTGCCCACCATTAGTGCCCTCCTAAGGATCTAATCCCTCCTCCCCTGAAGGTTGGGGTAATAAAACACCCTTACATAATAGCACCATACACCGATAATATAGGGGTACATATACATCTATCTGTATATGTACCCCTATATTATCGGTGTATGTTGCTATTACAGTATGTAAGGGTGTTGTATTATATACTCCCTCTCTTCTGTGATGCTAATGCTTAATATTATTTGGATAATACCTGGATTTTGGTCCTCTGGGTCTTTCTAGCCCCCAAGTGTTTTTTCCATGTGTGTTTCACAGCTGTTGTAATATCCCCTGCATCTTTTGGATTATTTGTTAATGAAGTATAAACTTTTTATACATAATTTTCTGGACTTCTGTGATCGTTATAAGTTCTCTGTGTTTGTTTGGTTTAATTGATGATTTGTCCATATTGGATCCATAATTTATATTGGTTGGCCATTATTTTGTACGATCTACTTGTATATTTATAGAAGGAAAAATATACAGTATATGCTAGCTAATGTTATTCTTAAGCTATTGCTATATGTCGTAATGGCAGCATCCCCACCACTGTTCAAGGCACATCTACACAGGTCAACAAACCAGACGCAAAACAGGTGCAAAGTGTGTTACGGAAGTGGGAGAAGAAATGGCACAATTTTTCAGTGTAACACCTGCCCGACAAACCTTGTGTGGAGACACAGGTGATCAGCGGGTGCTCTGGTCCGCTAGCTGAAACCGCATGGACCAGGGATCATCCTGCCAAATGCACCGCTCTCCTTTACATGTGGGTGTAACATTACTCAGACAACACAAGGTAAGGGTAAAACCTTGTGGCAATACTTTACCACAAAATAGGCAGATAACACATAGAACAGTCCCAGCAAAGTACCCAAGATGGTGCAAAATTACAAAGTCTCACTCTTCCGCTGACTCGCCAGGATAATAACAGCTGTGACTTCAGAGCTTCCAGGGACAACTAACCACCAGTGGTATGCACAGAAAGGAGGTAACGACAAGCTTAGTAAGATGAAAGTCCATTGAGGTACAAGGCCAGATGACCGGAGGGTCACAACCTAGCTTCTCAAAACATCTCTATTGAGCCAGTCAACCAATGGGTCCCATTCCTAGCCCCCACAAATGTATCCATGGGGCTCAGGCAACTGGTGGGTCCAAATCCTGACTACCCCAAACATATCCATAGATTCGCGATGTTCCATGGAGCAAATTTGTATTCTTCCAGCCGGGACCATGGTCCCCTAAGCTGGAATCCTGTAGATTCACAAATCTGTGTTCCTTGTGATTAAGCCAAAATGTCTTTCCTGCTGTCCTGCAGAGAGCCTCTAGTTGTTTATGGATAAATGATAATTCACAGCACCTCATGGCATCACAGGGTTAACTTTTACCCATAGTAGGAGCGCACGTCAAAATCCAGGGAGTCCTTCCTGGAAAACGTCCAAACATCAAATAGAAAATAGAGACAGCACTGTCTCTATTTTCCATTTGATGTTTGGTTCTTTTTGGATGTCTGAATGTCTTGGCTGAATCTCTGTCTCATGTTACAGAGGCATATAACCTCTTTTTATAGTTAGCAACTGTTCTTCATCCAATATACACAGGTAAAGGGGAAGAATGATGATAAGACCAATTCGCATTGTTTGATTATGTAATCTATTTGCATAGATTTTCCGCCTCTATTTTGCAAGTTAACAAACTGGGTGGCCTGGACAATGTGTAGCCAACATATCAGCAGACCTCACTAATCATCCAGGATAACAGCACAATGTTACATCAATTGTCAACATATACGAGTCAATATTACAGACTTATACAAACAAAAGTCTGTGTTTTCTTGATCAACCAGAAAGAAACAAATTCAAAAGTCATCATATAGATAGGTCTATTCCTCCTGGCTTGCTGAAAATAGAGTTCTGGTTAATTAAGATAAAATGCTGTGCGCCTTGCCTGTGCATAAAAAAATATTCAAAGTCTACCACAAATCCATTAGTTATTGATGTTTATTATTAGTGATGAGCGAATATACTCGTTACTTGAGATTTACCGATCATGCTCAGGGGTCCTCTGAGAATTTTTTAGTGCTCGGAGATTTAGTTTTCATCACCACAGCTGAATGATTTACTTCTCTTAGCCAGCTTGATTACATGTGGGGATTCCCTAGCAACCAGGCAACCCCCACATGTACTTATGCTGGCTAACAGATGTAAATCATTCAGCTGAGGTGATGAAAACTAAATCTCCGAGCACTAAAAAATACTCGGAGGACACCCGAGCGTGCTCGAGAAATCTCGAGTAACGAGTATATGGAATATATATATATATGGAAACTTGGGCTGAAAGGTGGCAGATGAGGTTTAACAATGATAAATGTAAGGTTATACACATGGGAAGAGGGAATCAATATCACCATTACACACTGAACGGGAAACCACTGGGTAAATCTGACAGGGAGAAGGACTTGGGGATCCTAGTTAATGATAAACTTACCTGGAGCAGCCAGTGCCAGGCAGCAGCTGCCAAGGCAAACAGGATCATGGGGTGCATTAAAAGAGGTCTGGATACACATGATGAGAGCATTATACTGCCTCTGTACAAATCCCTAGTTAGACCGCACATGGAGTACTGTGTCCAGTTTTGGGCACCGGTGCTCAGGAAGGATATAATGGAACTAGAGAGAGTACAAAGGAGGGCAACAAAATTAATAAAGGGGATGGGAGAACTACAATACCCAGATAGATTAGCGAAATTAGGATTATTTAGTCTAGAAAAAAGACGACTGAGGGGCGATCTAATAACCATGTATAAGTATATAAGGGGACAATACAAATATCTCGCTGGGGATCTGTTTATACCAAGGAAGGTGACGGGCACAAGGGGGCATTCTTTGCGTCTGGAGGAGAGAAGGTTTTTCCACCAACATAGAAGAGGATTCTTTACTGTTAGGGCAGTGAGAATCTGGAATTGCTTGCCTGAGGAGGTGGTGATGGCGAACTCAGTCGAGGGGTTCAAGAGAGGCCTGGATGTCTTCCTGGAGCAGAACAATATTGTATCATACAATTATTAGGTTCTGTAGAAGGACGTAGATCTGGGTATTTATTATGATGGAATATAGGCTGAACTGGATGGACTAATGTCTTTTTTCGGCCTTACTAACTATGTTACTATGTTACTATGTTATATTCGCTCATCACCATTCTATTGCACCAATATGTACTGTTCACAGCCTACATATGGCACCACATTATGAATTCAAATACCAGTAAAACCCTATCTAAATATACCTGTCACGGTTCTCCCCCTCAGGGTGTCTGGGATGCAGTTGTTGACAGCTCCAGCTGTCCAATCTGGTACAGGGGCGTGCTGAAGCTGTCAGTACTTTGATTGACAGCATGACCATCCGGTCTGGTTCAGGGGCGTGCTGAGCTGTTGGTGTGTTGATTGACAGCTCAACTAGCCAATCTGTGACTGGGAGGCATCCGCTGTCTCAGGTGTTTACTATCCCGGGTAATGGCCCTGCCTGCTTAACTGAGCAGCTTCTCCCAGACCACTGCTAGACGAACATTCATCTTGTGAGGTTTATGCTTTGTGCTCCCTGTGCCTTGAGTTCTATATGCTTGACCTGTTGCCTGACCTTGGACTTCTTTCTGACCAGCCGCCTGTTTAACTCCTTCAGCTCTGATTCTCCTGGTACTCTGATCTCTGAACGTTACCTGACTACGCTTTTGTCTCTTCCTTCTGTTTGACGTACCCTTCTGGCTACTGATCTTGGACTCCCTGACCGCTCTGACTCACGGCTTACCGTGAGAAGCGACTAGCGTCACAATATCTCTATATTCATTCCAAAATGGGGTCAGTTGTGGTGGATTTTGACTGTTTTGTCACTTCTTCAAGAGCTCTCTGGAGAACTTGCACAACCAATTATGTGGTCTATTTTATCATCTTATCCTTGTGAAAATGGAACATTTGGGACTAAAGCAACATTATTGTGGGAAAAGTGCAATTTTTCATTTTCATGTCTCAGTATTATAAACTTCTGTGACACAACTGCAGATTCGTGGTACTCACCACAAGTCTAGATAAATGGGGTCAGTTGTGGGGTTTTCCACTGTTTAGGCACATCAGTTTCTCTGCAAATGTGACATGGTGTCCTCTTGTTTATTCCAGCCAATTTTGTGCTCTAAAAGTCAAACAGTGCTCCTTCCTTTCCGAACCCAAATAGTAGTTTTCCACCACATAAGGGGTATCTGTTTACGCAGGAGAAATTGCACAACAGTTTTTGGCGTCCATTTTCTCCTGTTATTATTTTGAAAATGAAAAATTTCGAGCTAAAGCAACATTTTTGTGGGAAAATTAAAATTTTAATGTTTTCCCTCCACATTGATTTAAATCCCACGATCACTTAAAAGGTTAATAACATTTTTAATGTGGTGTTGAGCAGTGTGAGGGGTGCAATTTTAAGAGCGATGTCAGTTTGGGGTATTTTCAGGCATGTAGGCCCCTCAAAGTCACTTCAAATGTCACGTGGTCCCTAAAAAAAAAATTGGTTTGCTAAACTTTGTTGAAAAAATTAGAGATTGCTGATAAAGTTTTAATCCTTCTAACTTCCTAATAAAAATAGTTCCGTTTAAAAAAATGATGCTGATGTAAAGTAGACATGTGGGAAATGTTATTTATTAACTATTTTGTGTGTCATACCTATGTGGTTTAACCCCTTCCCGACCTGTGACACAGCGTATGCATCATGAAAGTCGGTGCCAATCCGACCTGTGACGCATATGCTGTGTCACAGAAAGATCGCGTCCCTGCAGGCCGGGTGAAAGGGTTAACTCCCATTTCACCCGATCTGCAGGGACAGGGGGAGTGGTAGTTTAGCCCAGGTGGGGTGGCTTCACCCCCCCGTGGCTACGATCGCTCTGATTGGCTGTTGAAAGTGAAACTGCCAATCAGAGCGATTTGTAATATTTCACCTAAAAAACTGGTGAAATATTACAATCCAGCCATGGCCGATGCTGCAATATCATCGGCCATGGCTGGAAACACTTATGTGCACCCACCCCACCCCACCGATCGCCCCCCCAGCCCCCCGATCTGTGGTCCGCTCCCCTCCGTCCTGTGCTCCGCTCCCCCGTCCTCCTGTCCGCTCCCCCCGTGCTCCAATCACACCCCCCGTGCTCCAATCAAACCCCCCCGCACTCCGATCACCCCCCTCACAGCGATCCCCCCCGTGCTCCGATCCCCCCCCGTGCTCCGATCCACCCCCCTGCACAGCGATCCACCCCCCCGTGTTACGATCCACCCCCCCATGCTCCGATCCACCCCCCCCCCCCGTGCTCCGACCCCTAGAATAGGGGTAGGGTTAGTGTTAGGGGTAGGGTTAGGGCTAGGGTTAGGGTTTCGGTATGTGCACACGTATTCTGTTCCTCTGCGGATTTTTCCGCTGCGGATTTGATAAATCCGCAGTGCTAAACCGCTGTGGATTTATCGCGGATTTACCGTGGTTTTTCTGCGCATTTCACTGCGGTTTTACAACTGCGATTTTCTATTGGAGCAGTTGTAAAACCGCTGCGGAATCCGTAGAAAGAAGTGACATGCTGTGGAATGTAAACCGCTGCGTTTCCGTGCAGTTTTTCCGCAGCATGTGCACAGCGATTTTTGTTTCCCATAGGTTTACATTGAACTGTAAACTCATGGGAAACTGCTGCGGATCTGCAGCGTTTTCCGCAGCGTGTGCACATACCTTTAGAATTAGGCTATGTGCACACGGTGCGGATTTTGCTGCGGATCTGCAGCGGATTGGCCGCTGCGGATTCGCAGCAGTGTTCCATCAGGTTTGCAGTTCCATGTAAACATATGGAAAACAAAATCCGCTGTGCCCATGGTGCGGAAAATACCACGCGGAAATGCTGCGTTGTATTTTCCGCAGCATGTCAATTCTTTGTGCGGATTCCGCAGCGTTTAACACCTGTTCCTCAATAGGAATCCACAGGTGAAATCCGCACAAAAAACACTGGAAATCCACGGTAAATCCGCAGGTAAAACGCAGTGCCCTTTACCCGCGGATTTTTCAAAAATGATGCTGAAAAATCTCACACGAATCCGCAACGTGGGCACATAGCCTTAGGGTTGGAATTAGGGTTGTGGTTAGGGGTGTGATTAGGGTTATGGCTACAGTTGGGATTAGGGTTAGGGGTGTGTTGGGGTTAGTGTTGGAGGTAGAATTGAGGGGTTTCCACTGTTTAGGCACATCAGGGGTCTCCAAACGCAACATGGCGCCACCATTGATTCCAGCCAATCTTGTATTCATAAAGTCAAATGGTGCTCCCTCACTTCCGAGCCCCGATGTGCGCCCAAACAGTGGTTTACCCCCACATATGGGGTACCAGCATACTCAGGACAAACTGCGCAACAATTACTGGGGTCCAATTTCTCCTGTTACCCTTCTGAAAATAAAAAAATGCTTGCTAAAACATCATTTTTGAGGAAAGAAAAATTATTTTTTATTTTCACGGCTCTGCGTTGTAAACGTCGGTGAAACACTTGGGAGTTCAAAGTGCTCACCACATATCTAGATAAGTTCCTTGGGGGTCTAGTTTCCAAAATGGGGTCATTTGTGGGGGGTTTCTACTGTTTAGGCACACCAGGGGCTCTGCAAACGCAACGTGACGCCCGCAGACCATTCCATCAAAGTCTGCATTTCAAAAGTCACTACTTCCCTTCTGAGCCCCGACGTGTGCCCAAACAGTGGTTTACCCCCACACATGGGGTATCAGCGTACTCAGGACAAACTGGACAACAACTTTTGTGGTCCAATTTCTCCTGTAACCCTTGGGGAAATAAAAAATTCTGGGCTAAATAATTATTTTTGAGGAAAGAAAACGTATTTATTATTTTCACTGCTCTGTGTTATGAACTTCTGTGAAGCACTTGGGGGTTCAAAGTGCTCACCTCACATCTAGATAAGTTCCTTTCGGGGTCTAGTTTCCAAAATGGGGTCACTTGTGGGGGGTTTCTACTGTTTAGCCACATCAGGGGCTCTGCAAACGCAACGTGACGCCCACAGAGCATTCCATCAAAGTCTGCATTTCAAAACGTCACTACTTCACTTCCGAGCCCCAGCATGTGCCTAAACAGTGGTTTACCCCCACATATGGGGTATCAGCGTACTCAGGAGAAACTGGACAACAACTTTTGGGGTCAAATTTCTCCTGTTACCCTTGGGAAAATAAAAAATAGCGGGCTAAAAAATCATTTTTGAGAAAATATTTTTTTTTTAATTTTCATGGCTCTGCGTTATAAACTTCTGTGAAGCACTTGAGTGTTCAAAGTGCTCACCACACATCTAGATTAGTTCCTTTGGGGGTCTAGTTTCCAAAATGGGGTCATTTGTGGGGGATTTCCAATGTTTAGGCACACAGGGGCTCTCCAAACGCGACATGGTGTCCGCTAATGATTGGAGCTAATTTTCCATTTAAAAAGCCAAATGGCGTGCCTTCCCTTCTGACCCCTGCCATGCGCCCAAACAGTGGTTTACCCCCACATATGGGGTATCTGCGTACTCAGGACAAACTGGACAACAACATTTGTGGTCCAATTTCTCCTATTACCATTGGCAAAATAGGAAATTCCAGGCTAAATAATCATTTTTGAGAAAAGAAAAATTATTTTTTATTTTCATGGCTCTGCATTATAAACTTCTGTGAAGCACCTGGGGGTTTAAAGTGCTCAGTATGCATCTAGATAAGTTCCTTGGGGGGTCTAGTTTCCAAAATGGGGTCACTTGTGGGGGAGCTCCAATGCATAGGCACACAGGGGCTCTCCAAACGCGACATGGTGTCCGCTAACAATTGGAGCTAATTTTCCATTCAAAAAGTCAAAAGGCGCGCCTTCCCTTCCGAGCCCTGCCGTGTGCCCAAACAGTGGTTTACCCCCACATATGAGGTATCGGCGTACTCGGGAGAAATTGCTCAACAAATTTTAGGATCCATTTTATCCTATTGCCCATGTGAAAATGAAAAAATTAAGGCGAAAATAAATTTTTTGTGAAAAAAAAAGGACTTTTTCATTTTTACGGATCAATTTGTGAAGCACCTGAGGGTTTAAAGTGCTCACTAGGCATCTAGATAAATTCCTTGGGGGGTCCAGTTTCCAAAATGGGGTCACTTGTGGGGGAGCTCCAATGTTTAGGCACACAGGGTCTCTCCAAATGCGACATGGTGTCCGCTAACGATGGAGATAATTTTTCATTCAAAAAGTCAAATGGCGCTTCTTCCCTTCCGAGCCTTACCATGTGCCCAAACAGTGGTTTACCTCCACATGTGAGGTATCAATGTACTCAGGAGAAATTGCCCAACAAATTTTAGGATCCATTTTATCCTGTTGTCCATGTGAAAATGAAAAAATTGAGGCTAAAAGAATTTTTTTGTGAAAAAAAAGTACTTTTTCAATTTTACGGATCAATTTGTGAAGCACCTGGGGGTTTAAAGGGCACACTATGCATCTAGATAAGTTCCTTGGGGCGTCTAGTTTCCAAAATGGGGTCACTTGTGGGGGAGCTCCAATTTTTAGGCACACGGGGGCTCTCCAAACGTGACATGGTGTCCGCTAAAGAGTGCAGCCAATTTTTCATTCAAAAAGTCAAATGGCGCTCCTTCCCTTCCAAGCCCTGCCGTGCGCCCAAACAGTGGTTTACCCCCACATATGAGTTATCAGCGTACTCAGGACAAATTGGACAACAACTTTCGTGGTTCAGTTTCTCCTTTTACCATTGGGAAAATAAAAAAATTGTTGCTGAAAAATCATTTTTGTGACTAAAAAGTTAAATGTTCATTTTTTCCTTCCATGTTGCTTCTGCTGCTGTGAAGCACCTGAAGGGTTAATAAACTTCTTGAATGTGGTTTTGTGCACCTTGAGGGGTGCAGTTTTTAGAATGGTGTCACTTTTGGGTATTTTCAGCCATATAGACCCCTCAAACTGACTTCAAATGTGAGGTGGTCCCTAAAAAAAAATGGTTTTGTAAATTTCGTTGTAAAAATTAGAAATCGCTGGTCAAATTTTAACCCTTATAACTTCCTAGCAAAAAAAAATTTTGTTTCCAAAATTGTGCTGATGTAAAGTAGACATGTGGGAAATGTTATTTATTAACTATTTTGTGTCACATAACTCTCTGGTTTAACAGAATAAAAATTCAAAATGTGAAAATTGCGAAATTTTCAAAATTTTCGCCAAATTTCCGTTTTTATCACAAATAAACACAGAATTTATTGACCTAAATTTGCCACTAACATGAAGCCCAATATGTCACAAAAAAACAATCTCAGAACCGCTAGGATCCATTGAAGCGTTCCTAAGTTATTACCTCATAAAGGGACACTGGTCAGAATTGCAAAAAACGGCAAGGTCTTTAAGGTCAAAATAGGCTGGGTCATGAAGGGGTTAAAGGCATACAAATAAAAGTTTGAAAATTGCAAAATTTTGTTTTTTTTTTTTTTTGTCAAATCTTCGATACGATTTAAGTTTTCTTTGTGAACATATGAACCAAAATTTACCAAGAACATGAAGTAAAACATGTCACAAAAAATTACTGGGATATGTTCCTGTTTTATTACCGCATAAAGTGACACAACAGGAAGGTGAAAACAGGCTTGGGGTGAAGAGGTTAATAACATGACATGATAATTTCTGACATTTCTTGTTGATACTTTATAAATAATGATCGTTTTTAATATTTGCTTACAAATATTTCTCTCTAAACCTATAAATATATATATTTTTATCTTTTAGACTTTCATTAAGGATCGAGCCAGGAAACAGTTCTCCCCGTCTGGTCTCCTCCAAGGAAGATCTCGCAGGTATACATTTTCTATACTACTTTTTTCCCCAAAAAAAACATTCTGTCCCTAACAAAGTGTTAGGTGGAAGCTAAGAGATCTGTAATTAATATTCCCATTTCAAGTTAGAGGACCTCAACATTGTATTGATGTCCTATAGCTTCCTTATCATAGCGCGTCAGTGATATAAGATATGAAAAATCTTCATTATCATGCTAGTGAGTTGAAAAACAAAAGTCTACTTACTTTCAGTAAGAAAAGCAGAAAAATAGTCTTGCCGTCATCAGACCTTTTAATGGCTAAAAGAAAATACCAGAAGAATTTAGACTTTGTTCACAAATGTTCCTATTTTCCAAATGGAAAGGATTTTTTTTTCTATTTGTAAACTACAGGAACCAAATAAAAGTATTTTTATGTATGGTCAAACAAGAGAGAGATGGTTTTTACAGATTCTCGGCACATGTGCAGTCACTTTCTTCAGCAAAACAAAAGAACTTTAGACATTTCTGGAAAAAAATCCTCATGTTTCACGGAAACATCCTGTGCGGTGTTTATCCTAAATAAAACGTCTTCCCTCTTTAGTATGTGGGAGACATTATGAGTGAGCTTTGTATGGACTCGAGGGAGGAAAAGATGAGCAGGGGAATATATTAGACTTTTCAATGCTATTTTTTTCTTTATTTAAATACACAAAAAATGCAGAAAAATTCCTACTAATTCAGCACTAATGAGCAGCTGACAAAATACTCTGGATTATGAGAGCGAATAACCACATGATATATTATACTTTCAGCTCGTCCTGCTCCGTCTGCGCCTTAAAATCTTGTGAGGTGCCTACTTTTTTAGATTTTTTGTAGTGGACTACTTGATAATGGATTTTACTATAATATGAGCAATCGATTTTTATTTTTTTAATATATCAATTTTTTTTTTTAATATATTGATGTATATCCGTACTCCGGATACGTTTCCAAACACTCTGATTTATGCCCCCCACACACAAAAAATAAATAAATAGAAATTGAATCTATAACAATTCAGCTTATTTTATATATGGATTTTGTTGAGTTTTTGCCACATGGAACTCCATAGAAACAGTTGACATGCTGCGAAGTTACAATGTGCACCAAAGGTCAATTTCTATTCTGATTTTTATCTGCAGCAAGAAGGCGAGATTTGTTAAATCCTCATCCACTGTGCTGCTTTTGTGAAATCCAGGTGATAAAACTGCTAGCGTATTCGTGATGTCTGAACGTATCCTAATAATAAACTCTCAGGGCTACAGGAAATTAAATTTCCCATCATTTAGTTGTTCACTGTAACCCCTTTCTGACATCGGACGTACTATCCCGTCGAGGTGGGGTGGGCCACCATGACCATGGACGGGATAGTACGTCCAGCGCGATCGGCGGCGCTCACGGGGGAGCCTATCGCAGCTGACATCCGGCACTATGTGCCAGGAGCTGTCACGGACCGCCTCCGGCACATTAACCCCTGGCACACCATGATCAAAGATGATCGCGATGTACCGGCGGTGCAGGGAAGCATCGCGCAGGGAGGGGGCTCCCTGCGGGCTTCCCTGAGCCCCCCGCAGCAACGCGATGTGATCGCGTTGCTGCGAGGGTCTTACCTCCCTCCCTGCCTGCTCGAGCCCCGGATCCAAGATGGCCGCGGATCCGAGTCCTGCAGGGAGGGAGGTGGCTTCACAGAGCCTGCTCAGAGCAGGCACTGTGAAGCAGCCTGCACTGCTCTCAGATCGGTGATTTGACAGAGTGCTGTGCAAACTGTCAGATCACCGATCTGTGATGTTCCCCCTGGGACAAAGTAAAAAAATATAAAAAAATTTTTTCAAATGTGTAAAAAATAAAAATAAAAAAAAATATTCCAAAAAAAAAAAATATATATATTATTCCCATAAATACATTTCTTTATCTAAATAATAATAAAAAAACAATAAAAGTACATATATTTAGTATCGCCGCGTCCATAACGGCCCGACCTATAAAACTGGCCCACTAGTTAACCCCTTCAGTAAACACCGTAAGAAAAAAAAAAAAACGAGGCAAAAAACAACGCTTTATTATCAAAAAGTGGAATAACACGCGATCAAAAAGACAGTTATAAATAACCATGGTACCGCTGAAAACGTCATCTTGTCCCGCAAAAAACGAGCCGCCATACGGCATCATCAGCAAAAAAATAAAAAAGTTATAGTCCTGAGAATAAAGCGATGCAAAAATAATTATTTTTTCTATAAAATAGTTTTTATCGTATAAAAGCGCCAAAACACAAAAAAATGATATAAATGAGGTATCGCTGTAATCGTACTGACCCGAAGAATAAAACTGCTTTATCAATTTTAACAAACGCGGAACGGTATAAACGCCTCCCCCAAAAGAAATTCATGAATAGCTGGTTTTTGGTCATTCTGCCTCACAAAAATCGGAATAAAAAGTGATCAAAAAATGTCACGTGCCCGAAAATGTTACCAATAAAAACGTCAACTCGTCCCGCAAAAAACAAGACCTCACATGACTCTGTGGACCAAAATATGGAAAAATTATAGCTCTCAAAATGTGGTAACGCAAAAAATATTTTTTGCAATAAAAAGCGTCTTTCAGTGTGTGACGGCTGCCAATCATAAAAATCCGCTAAATAACCCGCTATAAAAGTAAATCAAACCCCCCTTCATCACCCCCTTAGTTAGGGAAAAATTAAAAAAATGTATTTATTTCCATTTTCCCATTAGGGTTAGGGCTAGGGTTAGGGTTAGGGCTAGGGTTAGGGCTACAGTTTGGGTTGGGGCTAAAGTTAGGGTTCGGGTTGGGGCTAAAGTTACAGTTAGGGTTTAGATTACATTTACAGTTGGGAATAGGGTTGGGATTAGGGTTAGGGGTGTGTCAGGGTTAGAGGTGTGGTTAGGGTTACCGTTGAAATTAGGGTTAGGGGTGTGTTTGGATTAGGGTTTCAGTTATAATTGTGGGGTTTCCACTGTTTAGGCACATCAGGGGCTCTCCAAACGCGACATGGCGTCCGATCTCAATTCCAGCCAATTCTGCGTTGAAAAAGTAAAACAGTGCTTCTTCCCTTCCGAGCTCTCCCGTGTGCCCAAACAGGGGTTTACCCCAACATATGGGGTATCCGCGTACTCAGGACAAATAGGACAACAACTTTTGGGGTCCAATTTCTCCTGTTACCCTCGGGAAAATACAAAACTGGGGGCTAAAAAATAATTTTGGGGGGAAAGATTTTTTTTTTAATTTTCACGGCTCTGCGTTACAAACTGTAGTGAAACACTTGGGGGTTCAAAGCTATCACAACACATCTAGATGAGTTCCTTAGGGGGTCTATTTTCCAAAATGGTGTCACTTGTGGGAGGTTTCTACTGTTTAGGTACATTAGGGGCTCTGCAAATGCAATGTGACACCTGCAGACCATTCCATCTAAGTCCTCATTCCAAATGGAGCTCCTTCCCTTCCGAGCCCTCCCATGCGCCCAAACAGTGGTTCCCCCCACATATGGGGTATCAGCGCACTCAGGACAAATTTGACAACAAATTTTGGGGTCCAATTTCTCATGTTACCCTCGGGAAAATACAAAACTGGGGACTATAAAATAATTTTTGTGGGAAAAAATGTTTGTTTTATTTTTACGGCTCTCCATTATAAACTTCTGTGAAGCCCTTGGTGGGTCAAAGCGCTCAGCACACATCTAGATAAGTTCCTAAGGGGGTCTACTTTCCAAAACGGTGTCACTTGTGGGGGTTTTCTACTGTTAGGTACATTAGGGGCTCTGCAAACGCAATGTGACACCTGCAGACCATTCCATCTAAGTCTGCATCATTCAAATGGCACTCCTTCCCTTCTGAGCCCTCCCATGTGCCCAAACAGTGGTTCCCCCCACATATGGTGTATCATCGCACTCAGGACAAATTGGGCAACACATTTTGGGGTCCAATTTCTCCTGTTACCCTCGGGAAAATACAAAACTGGGGGCTAAAAAAATAATTTTTGTGGGAAAAAAATTTTGTTTTATTTTTACGGCTCTGCATTATAAACTTCTGTGAAGCACTTGGTGGGTCAAAGTGCTCACCACCCCTCTAGATAAGTTCCTTAGGGGGTCTACTTTCCAAAATGGTGTCACTTGTGGGGGGTTTCAATGTTTAGGCACATCAGTGGCTCTTCAAACGCAACATGGCGTCCCATCTCAATTCCTGTCAATTTTGCATTGAAAAGTCAAACGGCGCTCCTTCCCTTCCGAGCTCTCCCATCCGCCCAAACAGTGGTTTACCCCCACATATGGGCTATCAGCGTACTCAGGACAAATTGTACAACAACTTTTGGGGTCCAATTTCTTCTCTTACCCTTGGGAAAACAAAAAATTGGAGCTGAATTAAATTTTTTGTGAAAAAAAGTTAAATGTTCATATTTATTTAAACATTCAAAAAATTCATGTGAAGCACCAGAAGGGTTAATAAACTTCTTGAATATGGTTTTGAGCACCTTGAGGGGTGTAGTTTTTAGAATGGTGTCACACTTGGGTATTTTCTATCACATAGACCCCTCAAAATGACTTCAAATGAGATGTGGTCCCTAAAAAAAATGGTGTTGTAGAAATGAGAAATTGCTGGTCAACTTTTAACCCTTATAACTCCCTAACAAAAAAAAAATTTGGTTCCAAAATTGTGCTGATGTAAAGTAGACATGTGGGAAATGTTACTTATTTAGTATTTTGTGTGACATATCTCTGTGATTTAATTGCATAAAAATTCAAAGTTGGAAAATTGCGAAATTTTCATAATTTTCGCCAAATTTCCGTTTTTTTCACAAATAAACGCAGGTACTATCAAAGAATTTTTACCATTGTCATGAAGTACAATATGTCACGAGAAAACAATGTCAGAATCACCAGTATCCGTTGAAGCGTTCCAGAGTTATAACCTCATAAAGGGACAGTGGTCAGAATTGTAAAAATTGGCCCGGTCATTAACGTGCAAACCACCCTTGGGGGTAAAGGGGTTAAACAATACCTTTTTTTTTTAGGGTGAGCTGATTACAGGGTGTTCTTCATAGATGTACAGTTTCACTAGAGTGTCCCCACAGGAAATATGAAGCATTGCACATTTCTAAATTTAAACCAATGTATTGTCTATGTAATACATTGATTTGCTGGATCCTCCACAGTAAGAAAAACGCTTTTCTCCAACTAATAGATGAATTTCCTTTCCAAGTATAAGGCTTCACATATCCAACATAGATCACGATGCAAGCATAGGCGCCAGGTCCCCATACCCAAACTTGACAGCCTTCTAGACTGTCAGGCAACCCATGGCCAGTCCGTAAATTGCAGTGCATACTTACACCCTGTTAGATGTGTAAAGCTAACCTAACAGCGTGGGTTTTCTTCTGTTTGTGCAATGTCATCAATAGAAAATCTACAAATTTAAGAAGGTAAGACCAAGGCCAAGAACACAAATTAGAAAAAGAAGGGAACACCAGACAGGAATCAGTATAGTATTAGTTAATTTTTATTTATATCTATGGTAGTGAGGCAAATCACAATAAATATTTAAAAAAAAAAACAGTGTGCACTCTCCAGGATACATACGATATAATTAATAATTTAGTTATAAAAATGAATAATTGCCCTCTCAGTAGAGTTAAAAAATCCTAGTACTCTGATAAAAACAATTGGAAGTGAATAGAGTGTAACATCAAATAAATATATATAAATACATATGTGCTCAATGTGCAATCCTATCAATAAGGTGTCAAGGTAGCAGGTACTTCAGTACCTAATGTTTAAGTAGTGCAGCATAGATTCAAAACCATAAAACATTAATATATAATAAACCACTCCAAGGCACTCCCCCTGACGAAGGAAGTAAAACCGAAACGTGCGTCGGGGCTCGTGTGCACACACAGATCTTAAACACCTCAAGGTATTTTGTATAATGTGATTATCGCTCTGATACACACTTTTTGGCACTTATGCTAAGCACTTGCTCCAGTTTATTATATATTAATGGTTTTTGGTTTTGAATCTATGCTGCACTACTTGCACATTAGGTACTGATGTACCTGCTACCTTGACACCTTATTTCTAGGATTGCACATTGAGCACATATGTATTTTTATATATTTATTTGATCTTACACTCTATTCACTTCTGTAACGGGGTCTTCCAAGCTGGGGTACCTCTTTCAGTACCACCCCGTGTTTCAGGAGGTCCACTCTGCTTTGGCTGGAGTCTGAATGAAGGACGCTGGATGGAATTGCTTGGTTACATGGGTGCATATAAAAGATCACTGCTTCTCCATGTATTTCCAGTCTGACAACACTTTACTCACAGGACACAGAATATATCACACAGATACAGAGGGCAGGTCAATAGAAAAGCAGCAAGCCAGACATACATTACAATAGCCGCAGGTGGCCTGAGCCTGCTGATATTTACTGTGGGAATGACAAAGGTGGGGGGGCAGACAAAAGGGGAATATCGTGTCCCCTCTGCCCAGGGGCGCAGCCTGTGGGCTGATGCATTAGGGACATGCATCTCATAAGGAACCTATTATACATACATATAACTGCACAACATATTATGGGTGCTGAGTGGTTCCATAACACGTAACAACTTCCAATTGTTTTTATCAGAGAATTAGGATTTTCTAACTATCTACTGAGAGTGCAATTATTCATTTTTATAACTAAATGATTAATTATATTTTATCTATCCTGGAGTGCACACTGTGGTTTTTTTAAAATTCTTTATTGTGATTTGCCTTACTACCATAGCTATAAATAACAATTAAAGGGAACCTGTCACCCCGAAAATCGCGGGTGAGGTAAGCCCACCGGCATCAGGGGCTTATCTGCAGCATTCTGTAATGCTGTAGATAAGCCCCCGATGTTACCTGAAAAAGGAGAAAAAGACGTTATATTATACTCACCCAGGGGGGTCCGGCTGCTGGTCAGTTCAGATGGGCGTCTCTGGTCCGCTGCGGCGCCTCCCATCTTCATTACAAGACGTCCTCTTCTGATCTTCAGCCACGGCTCCGGCGCAGGCGTACTTTGCTCTGCCCTGTTGAGGGCAGACAAAGTACTGCAGTGCGCAGGGCCTCTGACCTTTCCGGCGCCTGCGCACTGCAGTACTATCCTCTGCCCTCAAGAGGGCAGAGCAAAGTACGCCTGCGCCGGAGCCGTGGCTGAAGATCAGAAAAGGACGTCTTGTAATGAAGATGGGAGGCGCCGCAGTGGATTAGAGACGCCCATCTGACCTGACCAGCAGCGGGACCCCCCTGGGTGAGTATAATATAACGTCTTTTTCTCCTTTTTCAGGTAACATCGGGGGCTTATCTACAGCATTACAGAATGCTGCAGATAAGCCCCTGATGCCGGTGGGCTTACCTCACCTGCGATTTTCGGGGTGACAGGTTCCCTTTAACTAATACTATACTGATTCCTGTCTGGTGTTTCCTTCTTTTTCTAATTTGTGTTCTTGGCCTTGGTCTTACTTTCTATTGAGTGGTTACCACTTGTTTTTACCACACACTTGATATATCTTATATATATTAATTATATTGATATTTTTACTATATCTTTAGATTTATTGATTTTATATAATTTCTTATCTTGAGTGTTGTGGTTTTAGTTACATTTAAGAAGGTGAGCGGTGCCAGTGATATCCCATCTCCATAAATCTACTGAGGGCACGCACAATACTGCATGAAATTATGTGGAGACAGTATGTCACCGGCACCACTCACCTCCTGAAGCAGAAGTGAGAAGCGACGAACAATCCCTTTAAATTCCCTAATAATATGCAGTTATTAACCTGGCTGACTCCTTTATAATGATGATATTGCTGATGTCAGGTTTTTACTTGTAACATAAATTCATGTGCTGATTACTGCAGTTGTAAAAACAAAAATCCATCTCATGAGGATATCCCCCCTACCCCGCATAGTTTAACACTATTTATTATGACTCCTAAATGTTAACCTTCTTATGGATACTGTTATATAGGTAGACATGGTCCTCCAGAGGAGGTTTATGATGTCCATAACCTTGTTTCCATTCTGAGTGCGATTCTCTTTTCTATGAATAAGGAAAGGGTTAAATCAATAAAGCAAAAGTTAGTGTAGTTGGAGGACTATTACTTCATGATTGTGGTATGCATGAGCCTAAACTTGTCCTTGGAATGGAAAAAACAGTAATCGGAGCAACACATTTTGGGATCCAAGTTCCAAATAACAGTTGCAGCAAGGCAATGTGATTTGTTGTGGACATGATATAATGCAGAACGCTCCACTGGTCGCCGGTGCATTGAGCAATCTTCAGAATTGTCTGTCACTTTGGAATTTTTGTTTATTTTATTTTTGTGAAAATAAAAGTTTTCGTCCTGTAGTTCAGAGCTTTTCTCTAGGTCAAAAGTGCAATTCTCTTCTTAGCGGGATCAGACTTGGGATGTAAAACGTAGTAATGTAAAAAGGCGAGACAGAACCATAATAATGGGTTTCCTTTGTGCTTTTATTTCACTTGATAATTGGTTGAACTGTTGGAAGATGTTTAATTGTAATCCAAAAGTTAAAATTATTTCAGATGTAGATGTGTATTAGATCAGCGCAGACAAAAATGTTGCCTATTAGGAGTTATTTTCTTTTTTTCTATTGCTGGAAAAGCACATTTTTTTCTACCATATTTGCTCTCTGGGTTGTGGGATAAGAATTATGTTCTGGGCCAATTCGGTATCTCCCAGACTGCTCCCCACTTTCCTAATGTAATTTCATTGAAACACTATGTGAGAAGCTGCATTTGCATCCCCCGTCCTCCCTCTCTAGTGTTTACAGGTTTACACTAGATCGATTCAAGTGACTGAGGGTACCGTTACACTATACGATTTACCAACGATCACGACCAGCGATACCACCTGGCCGTGATCGTTGGTAAGTCGTAGTGTGGTCGCTGGAGAGCTGTCACACAGACAGCTCTCCAGCGACCAACAATGCCGAGGTCCGCGGGTAACCAGGGTAAACATCGGGTTACTAAGTGCAGGGCCGCAATTAGTAACCCGATGTTTACCCTGGTTACCAGCGTAAAAAAAACCAAACACTACATACTTACATTCCGGTGTCTGTCCCTTGCCGTCTGCTTCCCGCACTGACTGACTGCTGGCCGTAAAGTGAAACCACAGCACAGCGCGCTGTGCTCTGCTTTCACTTTACGGCCGGCAGTCAGTCAGTGCGGGAAGCAGACGGCAAGGGACCTGATGGACACCGGAATGTAAGTATGTACTTTCTTTTTTTTTTTTTTACATTTACGATGGTAACCAGGATAAACATCGGGTTACTAAGCGCGGCCCTGCACTTAGTAACCCGATGTTTACCCTGGTTACAAGCGAACGCATCGCTGGATCGGTGTCACACACACCGATCCAGCGATGACAGCGGTAGATCCAGCGACGAAAGAATGTTCCAAACGATCTGCTACGACGTACGATTCTCAGCAGGGTCCCTGATCGCTGCCGCGTGTCAGACACAGCGATATCGTATGGATATCGCTGGAACGTCACGAATCGTACCGTCGTAGCGACAAAAGTGCCACTGTGAGACGGTACCCCGAGATCTGAACATTTTACTGAGAGTTCAGACACAAAACAGAGAAGTGCCAGGAGCTGATGGGTGCATTATTTATTAATTGATGGTTTGTCCTTCATGTAGGTCATCAGCAGGATCTAAATCTCTGAACCACTGCCAATAAGTTGTTTGAAGGGACGGCAGCACTCTAGTGGGCGCCATATCCTTTTCATTGTTTACAATGAAGCGCCTTCATTTTATTTAGTATGCTAGGTATTACACCTTAGTCACCTTCCCCGGAAAGGGACAGAGCTAGTCAGCTTGGGTTTCAAGAGTCGATCCCCCAAGATCTTACAAACTGGATACTCACTTTTAGTTTTAAGTTGAAGTAAGTTTTTAAAAATGGTGACAACCAATTATCTGAACTAATCTCTGTCTCTCTACCCTACACAGAGCAGTTCTTTCTCACCAAGGTAAAGGAATCTCAAATTTATCTTTCACCCTGAACCATGATTGCAGTGACAAAAATATTCACTACTTTTTTACTGCATTTTAATTTCTATATTGATTTATCAGTGGTGCTACAGTCATTCTTATTAGGATGAACTGTGACACAGGCTGCTCTGTAACCACGAACTTTGTACCATTTACAGAGGGACTTGTTACAATTAATGGTTTTACCTAGAGGTGACCACAAAGATTGCCATGTGTTACTCCAAAACCATAAATATGCAGGAGCCATCATTGCCACTAACCTCCTCTCGGCAGTCAGCCCACCACAAAGAAGGTTAATGAGGTGTTAGATGGCTGGCCATATCTTCAGATTCATGTATGAATGGCGTCAATGGGCAGTAGTCCTACCTGAATCCATCCCCAGACGTCTTCTGTGAAGGTCTAAACCCCAGACTGGTTATCTTCAAATATTTAATAGTACGAAATGATTATCATGGTGGGTAGTATGATTATTTTTCATGCATCTGTGTAAAATCTTTAGCACTAGTGGTCTTCAATTTTTATTTTTGCATGTCACAATATTCGCCTGATTAACTGGTTCTGCTGATTGGCTGTCTTCTCTGCAGCCTTGCAGCGCTGGGATCCTGGGTTCAAATCCCACCAAGGACAAAATCTGCAAGCAGTTTGTATGTTCTCCCTGTGTTTGCGTGGGTTTCCTCTTGGCTCTCTGGTTTCCTCCCATACTCGAAAATCATACCGACAGGGAGTCTAGAGTTTGAGCCTCACTGGGGACAGTGATGGTTATGTCTGTAAAGCGCTTTTGAGTGAATGGCACTATATAAGTGAGTAAAATAAAAATAAATACCTGTGAGGTCATGATTAGATATATGAAAGTTATTCTCTTAAGTACCGATGGACACTTACAACAGTACGCCTAGGAATTTCAGATAGCAAAGAACTAGTAATATACCTTGTAGGAAAGAAAAAGCGCAGATAGTGTCTTATCTCACAATTTAAAAGATGATTCGCCAGTAATGTAACTGCTCACCTGATGTAGAAGATTCATAGGCATATAATGCCCGCTGTCGCAGATCCACCAGTCGACATGCGACCGTAGCTAAATCGCTGAATGGGAGGATTTATGGGTTATGATCCGCGCTGCCAGCTCATCCAGAACAGACAAAATGTACAATTGAACAGTGGTTTATTCTACACGTTTCAGAGAGCATATGACTCCTTCTTCAGGAAAATACCACAAGTACAGACAACACTTGTTACAGACTTTAAGTAGGTTCAAATTTCAAATAAACGCGCCAGAGGCTCACCTGACAGATGACGTCACAGGTGCTGACGTATTAGCACATGATAAATATATTACATGACAAGTGAATAATAGTGTATAAAATAATTCAATTTTTCATAAATACCTACTTATCTTTTACAGACATATAGAAAAATCAATCATACAGAAGAAAAAAAAAAGAAAATGAGAGGGGAGGGCAAGAACCTGCAGAAATGCATCTCATGTCCTCTCTTTACTTACCTACTTATGGCTTATATGGATGAGAGAAGACATGAGATGCATTTCTGCGGGTTCTTATTCTCCCCTCTCTTTTTCTTTTTTCTTTCTTCTGTATGATTGATTATTCTATATTTCTGTAAACGATAAGTAGGTATTTATGAAAAATTAAATTATTTTATCCTCTATTTATTATTCACTTGTCATTTAATATATTTATCATGTGCTAATACGTCAGCACCTGTGACGTCATCTGTCAGGTGAACCTCTGGCGCTTTTATTTAAAATTTGAACCTATTTAACCCCTTTACCCCCAAGGGTGGTTTGCACGTTATGGACCAGGCCAATTTTTACAATTCTGACCACTGTCCCTTTATGAGGTTATAACTCTGGAACGCTTCAACGGATCCCGGTGATTCTGACATTGTTTTCTCGTGACATATTGTACTTCATGATAGTGGTAACATTTCTTTGATATTACTTACGTTTATTTGTGAAAAAAACGGAAATTTGGCGAAAATTTTGAAAATTTCACAATTTTCCAACTTTGAATTTTTATGCAATTAAATCACAGAGATAAGTCACACAAAATACTTAATAAGTAACATTTCCCACATGTCTACTTTACATCAGCACAATTTTGGAACCAAAATTTTTTTTTGTTAGGGAGTTATAAGGGTGAAAAGTTAACCAGCAATTTCTCATTTTTACAACACCATTTTATTTTAGGGACCACATCTCATTTGAAGTCATTTTGAGGGGTCTATATGATAGAAAATACCCAAGTGTGACACCATTCTAAAAACTACACCCCTCAAGGTTCTCAAAACCAAACGTTGTTGTACAATTTGTCCTGAGTACGCCGATACCCCATATGTGGGGGTTAACCACAGTTTGGGCGCATGGCAGAGCTCGGAAGGGAAGGAGCGCCATTTGGAATACAGACTTAGATGGAATGGTCTGCAGGCGACACATTGTGTTTGCAGAGCCCCTAATGTACCTAAACAGTAGAAACCCCCCACAAGTGACCCCATATTGGAAACTAGACCCCCCCAAGGAACTTATCTAGATGTGTTTTGAGAACTTTGAGCCCCCAAGTGTTTCACTACAGTTTATAACGCAGAGCCGTGAAAATTTTAAAAAAAATTTCCCCTCAAAATTATTTTTTAGCCCCCAGTTTTGTATTTTCTCGAGGGTAAAAGGAGAAATTGGACCCCAAAAGTTGTTGTCCAATTTGTCCTGAGTGCGTTGATACCCCATATGTGGGGGGAACCACCGTTTGGGCGCATGGGAGGGCTCGGAAGGGAAGGAGCGCCATTTGGAATGCAGACTTAGATGGAATGGTCTGCAGGCGTCACATTGCGTGTGCAGAGCCCCTAATATACCTAAACAGTAGAAACCCCCCACAAGTGACCCCATATTGGAAACTAGACCCCCCCACGAACTTATCTAGATGTGCTGTGAGAACTTTGAGCCCCCAAGTGTTTCACTACAGTTTATAACGCAGAGCCGTGAAAGTAAAAAATCTTTTTTTTCCCACACAAATTATTTGTTAGCCCCCAGTTTTGTATTTTCCTGAGGGCAACAGGAGAAATTGGACCCTGAAAGTTGTTGTGCAATTTGTCCTGAGTGCGCTGATACCCCATATGTTGGGATAAACTCCTGTTTGGGCACACGGGAGAGCTCGGAAGGGAAGGAGCACTGTTTTACTTTTTCAACGCAGAATTGGCTGGAATTGAGATCGGACGCCATGTCGCGTTTGGAGAGCCCCTGATGTGTCTAAACAGTGGAAACCCCCCAATTATAACTGAAACCCTAATCCAAACACACCTCTAACCCTAATTCCAACGGTAACCCTAACCACACCTCTAACCCAGACACACCCCTAACCCTAATCCCAACCCTATTCCCAACCGCAAATGTAATCCAAACCCTAACCCTAACTTTAGCTCCAACCCTAACTGTAGCCTTAACCCTAACTGTAGCCTTAACCCTAACTGTAGCCTTAACCCTAACCGTAGCCTTAACCCTAACCGTAGCCCTAACCCTAGCCCTAACCCTAGCCCTAACCCTAACCCTAGCCCTAACCCTAACCCTAATGGGAAAATGGAAATAAATACATTTTTTTAATTTTTTTATTTTTTCCTAACTAAGGGGGGGATGAAGGGGGGTTTGATTTACTTTTATAGTGGGTTTTTTAGCGGATTTTTATGATTGGCAGCCGTCACACACTAAAAGACGCTTTTTATTGCAAAAAATATTTTTTGCATTACCACATTTTGAGAGCTATAATTTTTCCATATTTGAGTCCACAGAGTCATGTGAGGTCTTGTTTTTTGCGGGACGAGTTGACGTTTTTATTGGTAACATTTTCGGGCACGTGACATTTTTTGATCGCTTTTTAATCTGATTTTTGTGAGGCAAAATGACCAAAAACCAGCTATTCATGAATTTCTTTTGGGGGAGGCGTTTATACCGTTCCGCGTTTGGTAAAATTGATAAAGCAGTTTTATTCTTCGGGTTAGTACGATTACAGCGACACCTCATTTATATCATTTTTTTATGTTTTGGCGCTTTTATACGATAAAAACTATTTTATAGAAAAAATAATTATTTTTGCATCGCTTTATTCTGAGGACTATAACTTTTTTATTTTTTTGCTGATGTTGCTGTGTTGCGGCTCGTTTTTTGTGGGACAAGATGACGCTTTCCGTCATCCGTCTTTTTGATCGCGTGTTATTCCACTTTTTGTTCGGCGGTATGATAATAAAGCGTTGTTTTTTGCCTCGTTTTTTTTTTTTCTTACGGTGTTTACTGAAGGGGTTAACTAGTGGGACAGCTTTATAGGTCGGGTCGTTATGGACGCGGCAATACTAAATATGTGTACTTTTATTGTTTTTGTTTTTTTTTTATTTAGATAAAGAAATGTATTTATGGGAATAATTTTTTTTTTTTTTCATTATTTAGGATTTTTTTTTTTATTTTTTTTACACACTTGGAAATTTTTTTTTAACTTTTTTACTTTGTCCCAGGGGGGACAATACAGATCGGTGATCTGACAGTTTGCACAGCACTCTGTCAGATCACCGATCTGTCAGAGCGCTGCAGCGTTACCAAGTGCCTGCTCTGATGCCGCGGCCATATTGGATCCGGGCCTTGCTGCAGGGAGGAAGGTAGGAGACCCTCGCAGCAACGCGATCACATCGCGTTGCTGCTGGGGTCTCAGGGAAGCCCGCAGGAAGCCCCCTACCTGCGCGATGCTTCCCTGCACCGCCGGCACATCGCGATCATGTTTGATCGCGGTGTGCCGGGGGTTAATGTGCCGGGGGCGGTCCATGACCGCTCCTGGCAGATAGTGCCGGATGTCAGCTGCGATAAGCAGCTGACACCCGGCCGCGCTCCCCCCGTGAGCGCGGCCGATCGCGTATGACGTACTATTCCATCCTTGGGAAGTAGGGCCCACCCCACATGGACAGAATAGTACGTCTAATGGCAGAAAGGGGTTAAAGTCTGTAACAAGTGTTGTCTGTACTTGTGGTATTTTCCTGAAGAAGGAGTCATATGCTCTCCGAAATGTGTAGAATAAACCACTGTTCAATTGTACATTTTGTCTGTTCTGGATGAGCTGGCAGCGCGGATCATAACCCACAAATCCTTCTATTCAGCGAGATAGCAAAGAAGTGATACTTGACACTTCAGGAGAAAAATAGCCACCAGTGTTCACGTGTCTGTAAAAATCAGCATTATCATGTGCCATAAAGATGTATCCATGAAATAAACCTCATGAAACAATCTGGATATTACATATAAGTGTTCTCTTGGGGAAGATGTATTGGTATTTGCCTGATAATCTCATCCAGAGAGGAAATGTAAGATTTGGGCTCACAAAGGGAAAATTGGAAGAATAATTATATATTTTTTAGAAGTGCATTGTTTTCTCAACCGACAGGCCACACTGGCAGATTGCACAACCTCCAAGACTCTCAAATAAAGTATAGCGAGACATATAGAGAGTATCCATCATAGATGTCTGATTTCCTCTGCCAAAGCCCCCCATGCACTCTAGATAATTGCTGGCCAAAGTATCATTTGTCCAACAGCTTTCTCATCCGACTCTCCCATACGCAGGAACGCCCACGCTGCAGACCGCTCATGTATCCTATATGAAAAAGACGCTTCCACAAATGTCTTATCTCTTAAAGAACAAAAAAGATCTGCAGCCCAAAATAGGACATGCTGGATCCTAATCTCACTTGACATAATCTGTCAGGGGCCCCCATACCTGTTAGACAGTCGGCCAAATCAGTTTTAAATATTGTCAGTGGCCTTAAGAGTCCCACTTCTCATAAGGGCACCTTATTCCGAAGTTTGACGCACAAGACAAAATGTTTTGCATGTTGTAAAAACTTTTGACATGTCATAGGGATAATCAAAAGGTTTTACTAGTGAAGATCCAGTTCTAGAGTCCACCACTAAAACAAAGGTGTAGGCTTAAATTTTCTTTCATCCATCGACACCTTATGCACCTCTTTAAGTTTGATTCAATGCATAGCTGTGTAATTGTTACCATTTTTTAGCAGCAGTAGAGTGAAGATTTAGTCACACAGTCTCCCAGGCTTTGTAGACATGCATAGTACCTACAGTACTTTCTTCTCTCCTTTTGGGATGCTCAGTTCCTAGTTCCCAATGTATACTCTGTCACGCCAAGGCAGGCAGAGCAAGGTTAGTGAACCCACTAGACCATAGCAGCCAGACAAGGATGTCCGATGAATCGGAAAAGCTCTATTCAGGTTATAAAGCAGGAGGACCCACAAGGGAGAACCCCCTGGACTGAAACACAGAATACCCCCGAGGGAGCTCCGACGAGCAAACCCCTATGCAGGGATAGACTTCGCTGCCAAGGAAGCTCACGTGCAATAGCGCCAGAGATCAGAGGGACAGTGGTACTGGGTGAGGAGGAGCAAGAGGTCCAGGGAACTGGAGCAAGAGAACCAGCAGGGCCAAAGGAAACCATCAGAGTCCAATGGTAAATGGCTGGTATTTGGGACAACGGCACTAGGGAAAAAACACTGGATATTAGTTCAGGCAAGACAGAGTAAGCGAGTGCTGACCTGAGGACGGCAACTAAGCAGAAAACACAAAGTTGCCGAGGCACCTCCCAAGTGAGAACCTTGAATACACCCAGATCTCCCAGCAATTGGCTGAGAGGACATTCAGGAAAAAGGGTGTGCTGGCCCTTTAAATTATTTGACAGCGGCGCGTGCCCTTTGCTCTCTCTCCTGTAACCCTGAAGTGAGGGAGTGGAGGAGACCCATCAGACAGACGCTGCAGCCAGAGGAGTAGCGTTGCGGGAGCGTGTACTGGGTGAGAAGTATTGCGGAGACCAGGGGAATGCTTGCGGGCAGGTGGGACCCGATCTCCCAGTACTTTGGAGATGGGACCTGCCTGCCGGAGCGCTACATACTCTGACCAGTCTCTTGGGGTTTTCTAGTGCACATAAGAGGAAACTTTGACGTCTGTGCTGCAGTCCATAGGGACACCATGGATCGGCTGGTATACCTGGTGCTAGATGAGCGTACCACATGTTCTCAGTGACAGAGTGCATGACTCTTTTCCATATAGATATGCTTATTCTCCCCATGACCCAGACATCGCCGTCCACACAACAGCAGAGCAATAATCACATTTAGGGCTCATTTCTACTTGCGAGGAAAACGGACGAGTGCAATCCGATAAAAAATCGGATTGCACTCGGACCAATGTTATTTAATAGGTGTCTTTTCATTTGCGTTTTTTTTCTCAGCCGAAATCGGACTGAGAAAAATCTGGGTCGGCTGAGAAAAAAATCGCAGCATGCTGCGATTTGCTGCGGGTCTCGGACGAGACTCGCCAATGCAAGTCAATGGATGCGAGAAAAAAAATGCATGGAATATGGACCATCCGTATTCCATCCGTTTTTTACGGATACCTTACCATTCTGTGGCATAGAACACTGTAAAGAGTCCTGTAAATGACTGTATAAAAATAGTTGCAGAGAAAAAAAATGGATTGCATACGGATGTCATACGGATGTAAAAACGGATGATGCGATTAAAAATCGCATTACACTCGCATGACAATCGCACACGTTACATCCGTTTTTTCGGTCCGTTTTTTTCTCACACAAGTGGAAAAGGGGCCCTTATAATGAGAGTAAAATCCTCCGCCTGCACTTATGAACCGTGTTAGTAGCAATGCCATCAATCAGAAAGCTCGGATTGACATCCGACAATCAAACTCCCCACCCTATGAATGAATGTAAATTAGCTGTCATTCCCAATAATCCTTGCTGGGATGACAGGAGCAGGAATGGGCTAGCCTGCTCCTGGGAAATGACATGTATGCCAAGCACGGAGAAGCGAGACCCTTTACCTCCGCTTCTTGTAAGCATCCACATTTTCGTCTGCCTGTTACTAATTAACCCTGATCCAACATGACAGAAGACATTGTTACTTGTCATACTAGGGTCCTGAGTAAATCAATGCCTGTTCTGTTGGAGCAGAGATCTACAGCTGCTCTTAATTAGCCCTGTATTTTTATGTATACGTCTCATTATGAATATTAATCTGAGGTCGGCATACACCACAAAAGTGGCAGAAACACAACATGGAGCACATGGTATAAACAGATCATCAAGGGCTAGTACTTATAACCTGTGTCTATAGCCTTCTATAAGCTGTGAGGGTATCGCCTTGTAGCTGGGATATTCTCCCAGGTTTGCATCTTTGTCGTCTGGATGCCATGATTATTTTTTCTTACACTACCCACATTTATATAATGTGTTTGCCCTTAATGCCAGAAAAATTAGATCTAAAATGAATTAGAAAATTAAATAGATGAAAAAAACTTGTCCAAAGATTTTTTTTTCTCACTCTTTGGCTCAGTGTTCCTCATCTCATACTGCACAGAATAGGGCAGGTGACGAGACAAGTCTGATGTGAGGTTTGGGAGAAGGGGGAAAGTGGGTGACCTCCTGACATTCCCAAAGAGTAATTAAATAAAAAAACAAATATGTTTATGCAATTTTTTTTTTAGGATTTTTATAGGTGACATTTACATTTAGCATGTCTTTATATGGGAGTCTTTGATGGGGTATTCGCATCAGACACCTTTTTTGCATATCCAGTGGATATATCATAAGTATGAATGATTCACTTTCCACCTCTGTGAAGAAAGGGGGTCTGTCCCCCAATCTCAGTCCTGCTTACAGAATAAATGGAATGATGCCTTCAAGTTTAGCTCTTCACATAACTCCCATCATTGTGAGTACGAACCAACTTTGCATTCATTCTCTACCTGATTGCATTAACCAGAATGCTGTCTTAGATCCTTGGTGGAATAGAATACCCCTTTAAATTAGTATTTAGGCTTTTATATAGCTTTTTTTATTTTACTTTTTTTTTAATAATTTTCCGTGCCCGTTATGCAGTTTTTCTCCACTGATCTAATGAGGAATGTGAAGAATGGTGACCAGTAATGCCTCGTATCCGGGATAGCACCGTGGGGTATTCCGTGCCTCTCCCACCATTGGTATGAGGACCTGGGAGAATAAGTTACACACACAGAGCCTATAAACTAGGGCCTAATATCCAATAATAAAGACTGTTCTGCTTTCTAATATATTTCTCCATTAGATAATTCTTGGCCGGATTTTCACGTTTCTCTTCTCCTGCTAGTAATATTGGTGTGGGAATAAGATTTCCACCCTGCTACATAATGGTGGTTCAGCTTTTCCTGTGGCTCTTCTAAAAAGTGATTATCTGGCTCCGAGTCTGTAATTCAGTGGTCATCGAAACACACTAAGTATGGGATACCCTGCACTCAGTGGGGCACGCTCGCTGGCTTTGTGGTGTAAGGGCTTGTGTGTCGCATGGATCGTATTATTCACTGTAGTCAAAAGAGAGAAGCTTCACAATTTATTTATTTTTTCATCATCAGTGATTTTCAGAGATGTAACACTTCAGAGAGTCGTACACGGCCAGAAGTTCTCAACTTTAATCCTTTTGACTAACGAAATGGGTTTCTATGGGACCTGTAAGCAAATGTGGTAATGCTGGTGTATGGTTCACCCTCTTAAGATTTGGTGCACCCTGACGTCATCCCTAATGTTTATCAAGGATCAATCTCATATATGGCGGTCAAGCCAAAATGAGCTGCTTTGTTTTGTTAAATTTAATGACTGTTAATGGATGAATCAAGCACCAAATCATGTGGATTTTGCAACAGATTTGCAGCTGCAGTTCACCTAAAAAGAGAAAGAATGACACTAGCAGACAGGAAGCGATAGTCTCTGTGAGGTGGTACAAACTCACCTATCTCCTATGTATCTAGCTCATACCAGCTTTTCTGTGTACCAGGGGACATAGCATCTGTGCAGCCGTTACGCTCATGTGTCGTGTGTAGCATTCTGCACAACTTAAATGTGCAGTCTGTGTCCTACTCGTGAGAGATGCATGTGCGGCAGGGGCTCTACATATGGACACATGTGCCGTGAAGGTAGCCCATGGGTCCAGGGTCTTTGTGGTAGAACCCCCTCCCCGATTTTTAATTTTGAGGCCTTTATAAGTATCTCTGATGGTAGAGACGCTGGTAACAATAACAAGCCCTGATGAATTACTGCAAACAATGGCTGAGCATCATTTAGTCTGGCAGTCAGTAATAGAGGAGGTGGGGGCAGACGTTTTTCATGATGTCATCCTCATAGCACGTTCACTATTTAAAACAAACACTTTTTTTCTTCATCTTTTCCGCGTAAACACTTATCTGACCGCGGAGGTTGCACAATCTGTTGAGCTAGTTACCTTGGTAACGAATAAACACTATGACTGGGTTTTTCACTCACTTATTGAAATTTTTCCTTCGGTTCTGTTCTCTCTCCATTTTTTATCTGCCTCGCGGCTGCATAACAGCTTCCGTATGGTGAGCGAACAGTAATGAGACTTCAAGGACTCCCATTCTGCATATTTACTCATTCATTACTCACTTGTAGATTCATAAACAGTGTAAGTGGATAGGAATTGTTTAATACAAATGTGAAACACATGTGATGTGGGATTAGAGGGTATTATCAGTGTTAGACGGGGGCAGGCACCTCTGCACTCTAGCTGCTTCTGATCAGCAGCCTATATATCTCAGTAGGGCTTATTCACACATGAGTTTCGTAGTCTTCTTCCAGCTCAACACTGACTGCACATTGACGATATAATGGTTCAATTCACAAACTTGATTTTCAACCCTGATACACAAAAGTCAGATGCAAAAAATGCAATGTACATCATCGGATGACAATTTGCCCTTGAAAATTGTCTTAATCTATTACGAAGGATATATACTGTGAGGCATTGAGGAGGTGATCATATACGAGAGTCGATATGTATCCCCAGGATGCGAACGGAGTCCTATTAAACCCGCTGGAGTGCCTTGTGTTCACGGCAGAATGCCTGTGAGTCACAAGACAAAATAGAAGAAAGAGTGGATTGGGTCCAAGTAGTGACTCAGTCAGATTTTTAGGAAAACCTGTTAAGGGCTTTTTTTTGTGGAGTGAACTACAGGATGGTAGTGGGGCAGTTCACTCCCTCCAGGTCAGGTCTTACAAGTAGCCCGTGGCCACAGATTCCATTTTAAAAGCCCTTCAGCAAAGGTTTAGATGTCTCAGTGTTGGTTTGCAAGCTGCAGAGCGGGTGGCTCTGCAACATCTGGCTCATTTGTGCAGTCAACACAGAGCCAAGGGAAGCGAGCAAATGGCACCCCCACAGCGTGACACGGTGGTGCAGTCGCCCTCGGCAACTAGTCTTGGATACGGACTGTTTTTGACACCCCTGCTGCAATCTCTTCAACCTATCACTAACAACTGTTTTCCCCTCAAGCTTTAAACATGCCTCAATCACACCTATCCTCAAAAAGCCCTCTCTTGACCCATCCTCTCTATCTAGCTATCGCCCTATATCACTTCTCCCCTTTGCCTCAAAACTACTGGAACAACATGTCCATCTTGAACTGTCCTCCCATCTATCTTCCTGATCCCTCTTCGACCGCTTACAATCAGGCTTCCGGTCACACCACTCCACTGAAACTGCCCTAACAAAGGTCACCAATGACCTATTAACCACCAAGAGCAAGCGACACTACTCTATTCTCCTCCTCCTGGACCTGTCCTCTGCCTTTGACACAGTGGACCATTCCCTATTAAAACAGACCCTCTCATCCCTTGGCATCACAGACTTGGCCCTATCATGGATCTCGGCATACCTAACTGACCGAACATTCAGTGTATCCCATTCACACACCACCTCCTCAACTCGCCCCCCTATCTGTCAGAATCCCGCAAGGTTCAGTTCTAGGGCCCCTGCTCTTCTCCATTTACACTTTTGGCCTGGGACAGATCATAGAAACTCATGGTTTTCAGTATCATCTCTATGCTGATGACACACAGATCTACATCTCTGGACCAGATATCACCACCCTACTAACCAGAATCTCTCAATGTCTATCTGCTATTTCATCCTTCTTCTCCGCTAGATTTCTAAAACTTAACATGGACAAAACAGAATTCATAGTCTTTCCCCCATCTCACGCGACCCCCCCAACGAACCTATCCATTACAGTAAACGGCTGCCCACTCTCCCCAGTCCCACACGCTCGCTGCCTCGGGGTAATCCTTAACACTGATCTCTCCTTCAAACCCCATATCCAAGCCCTTTCCATTTCCTGCCTTCAACTCAAAAATATTTCACGGATCCGTACATTCCTCAACAAAGAATCAGCAAAACCCTAGTCTATGCCCTCATCATCTTCTGCCTTGACTACTGTAACCTGCTCTATAGCCTCCCCTCTAACACTCTTGCACCTCTTCAATCTATTCTAAACTCAGCTGCCCGACTAATCCACCTGTCCCCCCGCTATTCCCCGGCCTCTCCCCTCTGTCAATCCCTTCACTGGCTCCCCATTTCCCAGAGACTCCACTACAAAACCCTAACCATGACCATGACGTACAAAGCCATCCACAACCTGTCTCCTCCATACATCTGTGACCTCGTCTCCCAGTACTTTCCTGCACGCAACCTCCGATCCTCACAAGATCTCCTTCTCTACTCCCCTCTTATCTCCTCTTCCCACAATCGCATACAAGATTTCTCTCGCGCATCACCCCTACTCTGGAACTCTCTACCACAACATATCAGACTCTCAACTACCATCAAAACCTTCAAAAAGAACCTAAAGACCCACCTCTTCCAGCAAGCCTACAACCTACAGTAACTACCGATCGACCAAACCACTGCACGACCAGGTCTACCCTCGCCTACTGTATCCTCACCCATCCCTTTTAGATTGTGAGCCCTCGTGGGCAGGGTCCTCTCTCCTCCTGTACCAGCTGTGACTTGTATTGTTCAAGATTATTACACTTGTTTTTATTATGTATACCCCTCCTTACCTGTAAGCGCCATGGAATAAATGGCGCTATAATAATAATAATCTGGAGGATACCTGTTGTTTTCATTTGTAAGTTTTGGACATTAAAGACATTTTGCTTTGTGGCAATGAGGCAGTGACCCAGTATCTTTCACAGTGTGAAAAGAACGCCGCACTACAGTACTTACTGCTCTGAAGCGTCATCACTTTCCCACTCTCCGGTCATATGTGGCCCCTTCTTGTGATGTCCCGTCACTAAGAAGGTCACCCTGATTCCTGCTGGATGTGCCTCGGGTGGCATTACTATACTGAGAATTCACGTAGGAGGAGTGGGACTGGCTGGAAAACTATTCAGGTGCTTCGATCGGACACAGTGCTGGCTGATGCATTAGGCATGAGGGAACTTGTAGGCAGGTAAAAAGGGAAACTGACACATTTGAAGTGCCACATGTAAACAAACAGGACAGTAGCATTGGTGAAACACTCTTGTAAATGTCCATTTTGAAAGTGAAAAACCCTTTTAACTTCTATGTTATCGTAGAGCTCCAGTGCAACCTTACTAGTTCCTGCCTCATGGTCTGCCAAGATGACCATGTAGTTCAGCAGTGTCCGTGGCCAGAACACCCTGCATGCCCTGCAGCAGATCAAATCCCTACTGCCAGGTACTGATATCTGCAGAAAGTCTTGAGAGACCTAAATAAGCTAATAGCAGAAAAGACAAAGGCATTACCATTAAAAGGTTTGTCATAACCTTTATTTTATCCCTCTACATTTTGGACACATCTTTTTGGAATTTCTGCACTTTGAGGTGTACCATCACTGCAAGTATAGGCTTTACGTGAATATGTTTTGTAAGGTGATCATTACGTATGGTGTCTCTCGATATTCTGTCCTTCTGAATTAATGTAAAGATGACACTGGAGTCAAGGTGACTTCGCGCTGCACAGATGACATCAAACTCCGCATTAATGATTTAGCTTCTGTCTTATGTACAGAATCCTAAACAGATGCGTAATTGCTGTGATATCATGGACCCTAATGGGAAACACAGGAACAATTAGTCTCCAGTCTGTATTCACTTTGTTTTGTTTAAATGTGGGATCCATGCAGGATGACATCAGATTGTGAAAATAGCTTAATATGTCCTGGCGAGCGAAGGTTATGGATATACAATACCGTTTTACATAGAACAGTACTGGATCCACACCATCCTTAAGGGATCGACTATGGGGACGGCCCACGTCTCTCACCATGCAGGGCTGTTATCATTTATCACTCACCTTGTAATTGGTTAGCTATGATTGCCCCCAATGATGACCCCCTCTGTAAATAATAACTATTGAAATGTTTTATACACATGGTCAGCTGACTATACTATATATTATTGGTTATTTTATGAGACTTGCACACTTTGTGCTTTAAAGGGCATCTTTTCCAACACCTACCTAATCTATTCTGTACATGTGCACAAATTGCATTATGCACACTAACTAATAAGCATTGCCCGTAGCATCACTTTCTTCAACCAGAAGACGTCCAGGTCTAATATCCATATTATACAGAGAATAGGACATCACGCTAGACCGTAGATTTGTGCTGTTACTTATAGTATAGGAGGCTAAAGACATCCCCTATCGGATGATACGGAGAGGGTTTCCTGCTCCGGACTCGGGCCCTCCATGTGTTTACAGCTGCTGAAATATCTGACTAGTCATATTTTTAATTACGGTACGTCACTTTTTCCATAACCATCCTTTCTAACTACCCAGTTTTTTGCATGGTGATCCTTCAAAAAGTGACAGAATGTATGCAAATCTAACCTGAAGAGGGTATTCTTGGACCAATTTTCAGTCATTGAGATGTGTATATACTGGCAGGGTAAAGGATCTTTCTATCTCCTGGTTGATATGCAAATAGTCTCTTCAGAAAGGAAGAGAACTAGGACTGTAGTGCCACCTATTGGAAGTAGCAATCCTAAAAGTCAATGTGGAACCTTTAGCAGCCTTGTCACATGACTTAGGATAAAAGCCAAACCAGAATAATAATAATAATTTTATTTATATAGCGCCAACATATTCTGCAGCGCTTTACAAACAGAATCTCAATTTGGAGACACTGTGTTTCAGGGTACTGCCCCTCATCAGTACAAATATCTCCTGGTTGAAATATAGTGCCACTTTGAGGGACCTACAACCCTCTTACACCACATAGAAATGAGCCGGGATCTCTTCTGGCCCTAATGGAGATGTTCACATGACTGGATCATGAAGACTAAGATTTTCCTTAATGGCAGGTTTTCATCTATTATGCTGCTTTTTTCCATGAAGGCTGATCATCTGTGTATATTCCTACTCATGTGCTCCTTATTTTTGGCCTTTTTCTTTGCACATATAAGGAGTTTTCGCCTAGATGGAGCCAGAGTGGATTGTTTATAAGCCGCTGGTTGAGGTCTGGAGACTTCTCATGTAAAACCATGTTTACAAGTGTAAACCTCTGCTGCTGTGCAAGATGTCAACAAATTACAAATCACATCTGTCACGATGATCTCAGAAAAGGACCAGTCATGTGTCAGAGATGTACTGTGATAGCAAAACTTGTTAGCGTTTCCTTTAAAATATTTTATTAGATCCAAAAATCCCAGGGGCTGACATAATTGAAAATGTCCCCACATAAGGTGCTGCCAATGGACAAAATGTTAGGACTCTGCGCTGATAATAGTTACTTTGTACATAAGAGTTTGTTTACGATCCCAATGCATTTGACCCCACAGCCTAAGATATCATATTTATAGATGGATCCATAGCCATAGAAGGAAATATGATATCATGCGTGGGGTCTTTTATAAATTGTGCTTTTATTCCGACTGTTATGCAAACCCGATGATTAACAAACTGGATTAATTGTTCAGAGGAATGCTCCACTGTTGTGTGAAAGCAACTCGGCCACAGAAACAACATCCATCATGTCAGGAGAGTATTGACCCCACAAACCCCAGCAGACAATAAGCTTCTTGGGAAAATATTTTCTGACACTTGTATAATACAATAAGTGCTGATAGCCGCTGCAGACGTGTAATAAATCATCAAACCCTTATTACTATTTCAGTTTTGACAATGTCTTAAGCCTTGTTTTCAGACCCACACGTCTTTATACTGTTATTAAACACGTTGGGAAATATATTCCAGGTGCTGTAACTTCATGGTGGCCTGAACTGTAGGACAAAATCGTCATCCACTAGGGAACACGCTACATCGTATGGATACATGTGTGCCCACGTCACATCTGCTGTAGGTGGCACCCAATGATGGACTTAACTTTTTCAATAAGCATCATTAATATATATATCACATTATCCAAACTATGGCGACAGGATTTGGTTAGGTATAATTTATGGGAAAGGCTTGTAGGATTTTCGCCAGGCTACACATTTCCTCCTGCCATATAAATGTAGCAATAGGTAGGGGACAAGGTAAGATTTGGCTGAGCCAACAGCATCCAGATCCACTCTTAATGAAGCTGGCTAATTTGGTCAGGACTTATCTTTGTGTATTAACAGAGGGCATCTTGATGATACAATCTTTTTTATGAGCTTACAATGAATTTCCTGATCAATACTTTTACAAGATGCAGTGCAGCGGTAGCATCCTATGCAGTGATGAGTCAGTGGCCCAGCAAAGTTCCAACACAAAAGTCTTTAATGTTCAACTCACAAAAACACAGCACACGATATCCCCGGATCACAGCCGGGAACCATATCCTCCAGTTTGCAGCCGAAAAACACGCCAGTCCACCTCCGAGACCAGTTACCGTGGGCGACTGCACCACTGTGTATGCTGTGGGTGCCAGGCCTCTCAGCTGTCCTGGCTGTTTGGCTCCACTTGCCTGTGTTGCCTCACACAGGTGAAGCTCTGCAGAGCCGCTTGCTCAGTACTCCTGCAAACACCAGACTGACACTGAACCTGACACACCCAAATCCTATACTGCAGGGTTTTTAAATGGAATCTCTGGCCTTCAGCCACATGGAAAACCCAGCCAGGAAGGAAATGAACTGCAACACTACCGTCCTGTAGTCGTTTCAAAACACAAAAGCCCAGATCTTTTAAAACTGCCTTGGACAAATAGTTTGCCTATGACTAACACTTTTATTACGCATTGCAATCACAGCAATGCCTGTGACTGCAATGCACTCCCATGGCCTCAATACGCCTCAGTGCGCATTCTGGGGGGAACATACAGCGACCCTCACGTGTAATACCAGTCACTGCTTCCCATACCCCCTCTCTCTGTTCAAACCTGTGGCGTTGAACACTTGTCACCCCACACGGGCGCATGACAGGGCATCCGCATGACCCTGTGACATTCCCGCCCGACACTGTACTGAGAAGCCAAAGTAGGGACCAGAACCATCGGTAGACGCAAGCATCCCTCCCCTTTGCGTTTCTGCTCCATACTTCGTTACGTGACTACCCACCTCCCCGTTCTCTGTTGCAGAAGACACCCCCACTTTCTTGACTAACAGTAGATTTGGTCCCACTTTGAGAGGTCTCGACCTTGTTTATTTGAAGTTCACTAACCTCGCAGCTCAACCCTTGACCTAAGCACCTGCCTTCTGGCACTTGGCACCATTTCCTCTGTACCCTTACCGTACCTTGATGACTATGTCTCATGTTGAAATGCCGCAGTCTGCCCCGGCAACTCCTGGCATATATCCTTACCACGTAGCACCCGAACTTGAGCCTCCCGATGTCGCTGTCCAGCGAGAGCTCTATTCGTTTTACCCTGATCCCCGGCCACATACTTGACCAGTGCTAGAGGGTTCCTTGTGCGTACATCCCTAGTCGCCTCCGTGAACACACACTCCCAGTACCTCCAGGCTTTCTTGTTATACATGCTTTTTTTATACCTGCATCTCTGCGTGGGACCCTGGAACTGAGCTGTCCTGAACTTACCAGGGGACATTTCCAGCTCGGGGTTCAGTGGGGTCTCTACGACCTCTCCTACCACAGCCTCTAGGGGGAACATATCGGGGTTACACTTTGTCCCTAGTCTGGCGACACCTATGGCAGGTATCCCTGACTCGGGATCTTCAGGTTCTGCACCCAAGACAACATCCTCAGCCTCCCCTGCCAATTCCTCTAGGGGGAACCTATCGGGGTTACACTCTGTCCCTAGGTTGGCGTCCCCTATGGCAGGTATCCCTGACTTGAGATCTACGGGTTCTACGCCCGGAACAACATTTTCCTTGGGAGGGTTGACCCTGGTCTCCCACAGGGACCAGAAAAGGAGCAAGTCTCTTTCCAACACATTTCCATATGGAAAGGTCTTCACCACATGTTTAATGTCCCCTTATGGTGTGGAAAAATTAACCTCCACGGTCAGGTATTCCCAGATTTCCCCATGGATACCCATCACCTCCACCTTCTTTCCTTTGCGGTTGTCCTTTGCAACAAGAGACCCATGGACCAAAGTCACTCTACTCCACGTGTTCAGGAGAGCCTCTGTTTGGTACCTCTTCACAAGTACCTGGCACAGCTGGGGCTCACTGTCGGCGGAACAGATTGGCAGGGCAAACATAGACACACGGTGGGTATACCCGCAGTCCATGGGTTTAGATATCAGGGGGCAGTTGACAGCCATATGTCAGGGCCCTCGGCACCGCCAACACTTGATCGCTGCAGCCCGACTATACCTTAGAGCCGCTTTAGAGGAAACAGAACTTTTGTCACCCTCACTTTGGGTTACCCCCTCATCACAGGCTCAATCCTGGTTAGCCCCAACTGTGGTTTGTGAACTTTTCCCATGCTCCTGTACAAAGTCATGATTGGCTGTATACTGCTCAGTCCAACTAATCAACTGGTCCAGAGTGCCCAGGTCCCCTTGCCCCACCCTATAAACATAAGGATGAATGACCTCGGGGAGATCAGAACATCCCACACCGCGGAGACACCATCACGTGTTTCTCAATGCTGTGATCCAGAGCACTGCCCCAATCCGTTATATATGGGCAGTTATATGGAAATATGCAAATGCATGTAGAAAAGCCTCGGAGACACCATCACGTGTTTCTCAACGCAAGCAATAAATAGCCAGGTCTTTCACCAGGAAGGAACAACCACGGGAAGGGTAGCATCCAAAAGGAAAACCACCTATGCCAAAACATGGTATCCATCCACAGACAGCTGTTTCGGGGTATTTGCCCCTCATCAGTGTGGAGTAGGAAACTGGCTATTAGGAGCAGTGCCTGGTAAAAGGACTATAAAAATAAGGATGAATGACCTCGGGGAGATCAGAACATCCCACACCGCGAAGACACCATCACGTGTTTCTTAACGCAGTGATCCAGAACACTGCCCCAATCCCTTATGGGAAATATGCAAATGCATGTAGAAAAGCCGCGGAGACACCATCAAGTGTTTCTCAACGCAAGCAATAAATAGCCAGGTCTTTCACCGGGAAGGAACAACCACGGGAAGGGCAGCATCCAAAAGGAAAACCACCTATGCCAAAACATGGTATCCATCCACAGACAGCTGTTTCGGGGTATTTGCCCCTCATCAGTGTGTGCCCCACCCAACCCTGCAGGCGGCCGGCAGAGCCCTCACCATCCAGTCGACCACCACCCTGTCTACCATCTGGGCCGTGTTCAAAGTCTCAGGCTGGAGCCATTCCTCCATCAACTGCAATAAGACATAAGCCTGAGACCTGGTGGGACGAGTTTCTACAAAGGACCACTGGCACACACTCTGACCGCCCTTTACCTTAAGGGCCTCCTCATTACACCACTGATCGCCCCTCACCTTAGGGGTCCCCTCTTTACACCACTGATGTTCCGGTAGCTGCCACTGCAACTGCAGCACCTCTTGCTGCCTCCCCTGTAACTGTAGCGCCTCTTGCTACTGCTCCTGGAAATGCAGTGGCTCTTGCTGCTGGTGGTCCAGTACCTCCTGCTGAATGAGGACCACCTGTTTCAAAAGCTCCTCCATTTTTCAAATAGGCTTGCTCACCGACATGCAGCATGCTTTGGGGTATGCCTCAGATCACACTGCCCGCATTCTTGCCACCATATATAGTGCAGCGATAGCACCCTATGCAGTGATGAGGCAGTGACCCAGCAAAGTTCCAACACAAAAGTCTCTTTAATGTTCAACTCACAAAAACACCACAATATATCCTCTGGATTGCAGCCGGGAACCATGTCCTCTGGATTGCAGCCAATATACACGCCAGTCCATCTTTGTGACCGGTTGCTGTGGGTGACTGCACTGCCGTGTAATGTTCAATTCACAGCACTACACAGTACACGATATCCTCCGGATCGCAGCCGGGAACCATATCTTCCAGTTTGCAGCCAATAAACACCCAGTCCACCTCAGAGACCTGTTGACGTTGGCGACTGCACTGCTGTGTACGCTGTGGGTGCCAGGCCTCTCAGCTGCCTTGGCTATTTGGCTCCGCTTGCCTGTGTTGCCTCACACAGGTAGAGCTCTGCAGAGCCACTTGTTCTGTACTCCTGCAAACACCAGACTGACACTGAACCAGAGACACCCAAACCCTATACTGCAGGGTTTTTTTTTAACTGGAATCTGTGGCATTCAGCTACTTGGAAAATCCGGCCAGGAAGGAAACGGACTGCTCCACTACCGTCCTGTAGTCCGTTTCAAAACACAAAAGCCCTGAGCAAGTTCTCCTAAATCTGCCTTGGACAAATAGTTTGCCCAAGACTAACACTTACTTTTATTCTGCATTGCAATCACAGCAACACCTGTGACTGCAATGCACTCCCATGGCCTCAATACCCCTTTGTGCGTATCCTGGGGAGAACATGCAGCTACCCTCACATGTAACACCAGTCACTGTCTCACACAAGGGTTACGTGATCTTGTTTGTTGCTTTTCCCAAAGCAATTTTCTGAAACAAATAAATGTTTTCAGTTGATGCTACAGTTATAATGTGGCTCATACGTGGTATAGGAACATTGAGAGCACAGTGGGCCTCCTCATCTAAAACAAAGGGTTTGTGTAGTGGCAGATTATTGGCCTGCCTAACATTATAGGTCATATCTCGATTATCTGATGCTGCTGGCATGTCTCTCTCATTTCACTGTCAATTTAGTTGTTAAAATACTTAGTCTGCGTCACTTACAACAAACTCCTACCAGAAACTCGATCATTTGCATGTTTATTTTACTTCCAATATTTCCTTTTTTTAAATTTCTTGGACTCTTTCTGTTTCTGTAGAATAATAAGCATCTTGTGTATGAAAAGGGCATTAAACCCCACAAACACTAAACTCCACGACTTGTAATGTTCCATGTGCGTAGTCCGAGCCTCGGCAGCAAAAGGAAAGTAACCACAACCTCCGGGAAATAGAGGACTAATTGTACAGTTGCTGCTTTGTGTTACTGAAGCTTTCATTAGTTTAATGCTAATTATCTTTTTTTTTTGTGGAACATTCTGTCATGTTCTTCACTGTTACGTAATACAACTCCGCCTGAAGCTGGGGGGTCCCACTGCTCCTGAGGACAGAGCAACGATTGCCCATGTGTACCATTTAGTCTATCGGACTCCAGAACATAGCCAAGCAGCCACTCAGAAATTAACTGGTGGCTATCGCTTCTTTCAAAGAGGGCACTTCAGACCCCTTTTGTAGGGATGACTGGGATCCTCAGTGATCAGCAAATTATTGCTTATTCTTCGTATAGGCGATAACTTTGAAAGTTCAGACAATTCTTTATCTTTCCTACAGAATCTAGAACATACTTACTGAGCTGCAGGATGCTGAGATATAGGATGCTGTTTGTATCCTCTCACTGGAGGTCACTGGTTAGTTTCTTTACAAAATTAATTTAAAACAGCAATATAGAAAGATGAATAAAGAGCAGAAAAAAAAAACACATGGCCATCTCTCCATACCCCTGTTGTGGAAAGAGGACGGAATCAGACATTTATGGCCATAAATCACACATCTGTGAGTGTTAACATAGGAGAGAAATGTACCTGTTTTTTTTTCTCAGCACTTTTTTTCCACTGAAGCAGGTGGACTGTTTGAACGTTTTTTATCCATTGACTCTTAGCAGTGGATCAGTTAAAAGCTAATGAAACTTGGTTGGAAAACGGTGTTTCATCAGTTTTAGGCCAGAGTCACACTAGCATATAACACGGCCGAGTGCTATGTGATAAAGCATCGTATAGCACTCTGCCCATTTTCTCATGCTGATCCGACATGAGAGAACAATGGCAGCATGCTGCGATTGGCAGCGAGACTCGGCTCACTCGCACCAATACAAGTCTATGGGTGCGAGTGAAACATTGCACTGCACTCGGATATCACCCCAGTGCAGTCCGATATACGCCGAGTCAGGCCTTGGAGGAGATGGAGAAATTACTTTCTCTACCTCTTCCGCACCTATGCTGCGATCTTCTCATGCGAGAGAATTGTAGCACAGTAGCATGACACTCGGCTCCCGCTCGCTGCAGAACAGGGGCTAAGGGTCATTAGCATATCGCATCCGATGCTCTCACATCGGATGTAATAAGCTCGTGTGATTCCAGCCTTAATCAGATCCTCCTAGGCTTTAATGGCCGAATTTAATCTAGAAAAACACATAAAAAGGTTCATGCTCAGAGGCTACGCATACATTTTTATATTGGTGTGTGTATGGATGCCTGAAACTCAATGGGTCAGTGTGCTTACAGAGAAAACAGATAGCACACGAACGTGTCACTTCGATGTGTGAATGCAGTCTTGTCTGGATTAATCATGAGCGCTCAGCAGAATTTTACTAAAAAGGAAAAAAGTTTGATGCAAGTGACGCCAATCCGTGAAGTGACTAGTCTCATTATCATTCTTTTAGAGTATTGTTCAGTAATAAAGAAGGCACTATGGCACATTTTATTCTGCTCTTAAATATTACTACCACTTACAGATTTCCTCTTCATAATCACCCCTTTAACGAGTCGTGCAATATGACTTAGGATAAAAGCCAAATCAGTATCTCAATTCGCAGACACGGTGTTTCGGGCTGTTGGCCCTCGTCAGTGCGAAGTGCACGACTCGTTAAAGGGTTGATTGTGACTTGTAGGATCGCTACTTCCTACAGGTGGCGCTATAGAGTTTAAGTCCTCTTTTTCTCAGAAGAGGAAATTTGCATATTATATTTCCCAGAGGAACATTGCACGGCGAATAAGCCTCCTTACCTTGACAAGCCAGAGATGGTATGTCACTCTCCATAAGGAAAAGCGATACCCCTTATACCACTTACAGAGGAACTTGTAAACAGAACTTCTTTCTTCTCCTGTGCTGATGTAGCTTAGTATGTATGTGGTCAATAGCGTCTTCTAGTATGTGCCATGCAAAGCAGCTTCCTGCAGGTAAATAGGAACAGGCCCTGAATGCTGATTGTCCCAGCGTGACTTCCTTTGCAGCGGCCGCATGATTGATGACTTAAATTTTAGCTGCCAGGAATTATACTGCAGTATCACTTCTTACAAGTAGCAGGACCAGTAAGATGTGGGAGCTGATATACCTCTGTGTGACATCTGTACAATGCAGGATAATCCCAGCACCAGCACATTGTGTCCATCTGCATTTTACTCCACTTCTTAAAGCTGTAATTATTATTATTTATTATGATAGCGCCATTTATTCCATGGCGCTTTACATGTGAGGAGGGGTATACATAATAAAACAAGTACAATAATCTTGAACAATACAAGTCACAACTGGTACAGGAGGAGAGAGGACCCTGCCCGCGAGGGCTCACAATCTACAAGGGATGGGTGAGGATACAGTAGGTGAGGGTAGAGCTGGTCGTGCAGCGGTTTGGTCAATCGGTAGTTACTGCAGGTTGTAGGCTTGTCGCAAGAGGTAGGTCTTCAGGTTCTTTTTGAAGGTTTCAATGGTAGGCGAGAGTCTGATATGTTGTGGTAGAGAGTTCCAGAGTAGGGGTGATGCACGAGAGAAATCTTGTATGCGATTGTGGGAAGAGGAGATAAGAGGGGAGTAGAGAAGGAGATCTTGTGAGGATCGGAGGTTGCGTGCAGGAAAGTACCGGGAGACGAGGTCACATATGTATGGAGGAGACAGGTTGTGGATGGCTTTGTATGTCATGGTTAGGCTTTTGTACTGGAGTCTCTGGGTGATGGGGAGCCAGTGCAGGGATTGACAGAGGGGAGAGGCCAGGGAATAGCGGGGGGACAGGTGGATTAGTCGGGCAGCAGAGTTTAGAATAGATTGGAGGGGTGCAAGAGTGTTAGAGGGGAGGCCACAGAGCAGGAGGTTACAGTAGTCAAGGCGGGAGATGATGAAGGTATGGACTAGGGTTTTTGCAGATTCTTGGTTTAGAAATGTACGGATCCGTGAAATATTTTTGAGTTGGAGGCGGCAGGAAGTGGAAAGGGTTTGGATATGTGGTTTGAAGGAGAGATCAGTGTCAAGGATTACCCCAAGACAGCGGGCTTGTGGGACTGGGGAGAGTGGGCAGCCGTTTACTGTAATAGATAGGTTCGTTGGGGAGGTCGTGTGAGATGGGGGAAAGATGATGAATTCTGTTTTGTCCATGTTAAGTTTTAGAAATGTAGTGGAGAAGAAGGATGAAATAGCAGACAGACATTGAGGGATTCTGGTTAGTAGGGAGGTGATATCTGGTCCAGAGATGTAGATCTGTGTGTTGTCAGCATAGAGATGATACTGAAAGCCGTGAGATTCTATAAGCTGTCCCAGGCCAAAGGTGTAAATGGAGAAGAGCAGGGGTCCTAGAACTGAACCTTGCGGGACTCCGACAGATAGGGGGCGAGGTGAGAAGGTGGTGTGTTAGTGGGAGACGCTGAATGTCCGGTCAGTTAGGTATGACGAGATCCAGGATAGGGCCAAGTCTGTGATGCTAAGGGATGAGAGGGTCTGCAGCAGCAGGGAATGGTCCACTGTGTGAAAGGCAGAGGACAGGTTCAGGAGGAGGAGGATAGAGTAGTGTCGCTTGCTCTTGGCGGTTAATAGGTCATTGGTGACCTTCGTTAGGGCAGTTTCAGTGGAGTGGTGTGACCGGAAGCCTCATTGAAAGCGGTCGAAGAAGGAGCAGGAAGATAGATGGGAGGACAGTTCAAGATGGACATGTTGTTCCAGTAGTTTTGAGGCAAAGGGGAGAAGAGATATAGGGCGATAGCTATATACAGAGGATGGGTCAAGAGAGGGCTTTTTGAAGATGGGTGTGATTGAGGCATGTTTAAAGCTTGAGGGGAAAACGCTAGTTGTTAGTGATAGGTTGAAGAGATGGGTTAGGGTTGGGATGAAGACTGGTGAGGTTTGGGATGAAGTGGGATGGGAGTGGGTCAAGTGCACAGGTGGTGAGATGCGATCTTGAGAGTAGAGTGGAGAGTCCGTCTTCTGTAATGGTGGAGAAGTTGGTTTTGGAGGTGGAGGGCTGGGTAGTTGGGAGGAAGGGTTCTGGGGGTTGTTTACTAAAACTGTCTCTGATGTTCTCAATCTTCTGCTTGAAAAATGAGGCAAAGTCTTCAGCTGAGATGAGTGGGGAGGGATGAGGTGCTGGGGGGCGGAGGAGAGAATTGAAGGTGTTGAATAACTGTTTGGGGTTGTGAGACAGGGAGGATATGAGAGATGAGAAGTAGGTTTGTTTTGCTGTGGCGAGCGTGGTTTTGAAAGTAGTGAGGGACTGTTTGAATGTGATGAAGTGCTTGTTGGAGTGGGATCTTTTCCATCTGTACTCAGCAGCCCTGGAAGCTCGCCTCAGTTCTTTGGTCAGGCTGGTGTGCCAGGGCTGTCTGTTGATTTTGCGAGCTTTGGTATGTGTGAGAGGGGCAAGAGATTTAAAAGCTGCAGCTATTGTGGTGTTATATAGAGCGGCAGCATCATCCGCATTGTGTAGGGAGCTTATGTCTGTGAGAGGGAGGAGGGATTTAGAGAGTGAGTGAAGATCAAGGTGTTTAAGATTTCTGCGAGGGTGTGAGAGTTTGTTCGGTGGGGGTTGTAGACAAGGAGTGGAGAGGGAAGAGAATGTGAGTAGGTTGTGGTCAGAAAGAGGAAGAGGTGAGTTCGAGAGGTTAGATAGGGAGCAGAGGTGTTGTGAATTCAGCTTTTGGGCTCCCTCCGGTGGTTGTCGAGGGTAATGCAGTTGTGCCTGGACTGCAGGAGTGGACAGGTGTATCTACTAATTGCAAAACTGACTGGGGTATATAGCTTTGCAGGATCCTTTAGTCAGTGCCAGTTGTCCATTGTTCTTGAAGGATTCACTTCCCTGCTGGTCTCTCCAGTTTGCTGTGTTTTTCTACAAAGATAAGACCTGGCTTTGTTTTTGCTGTCCACCTGCTGTGAACCTTATCGTTCTGTGCATTTTCATGTTTTTGTCTTGTCCAGCTTAGTCTGTGAAGGATTTTTTGCAGCCTAGCTATTTCTCTGGAGATGCAGATATACCCCCCATGTCTTTAGTCCGATGTGGTGATTCGTATTTTCTGCGGTGGATATTATCTAGTGTTTTTGTGCTGACCGCATAGTACTCTGTTCTTTTCTTTCTTTTTAGCTAGTATGGCCTCCTATGCTAAAATCTGATTTCATATCTGCGTATGTTATTTCCCTCTCCTCTCACAGTCTGTCTTTAGGGGTAGTTAGATCTTAGGCTGTGCCGAGGGGTCTAGGGAGTGTTAGGTACCCCCCACGGCTACTTCTAGTTGCGCTGCTAAGTTCAGGGTTTAAGACAAGGCAATACCACACGGACCAAAAAAGGAAAATATATACAAGGCACGGGAATATTAAAATATGGCTATATTAAAAGGAATGCCAAATGTTACATAATCAAAAAATATTTTTAAAAACATAAACACTTCCACGTGACAACAGGATTATACGGCTATATATATTCACCAGCACTCTAACCTCCAATTTTACCAGGATTCAAATATTTAGGCTGTACAAGAAGCACTATATATTGCATAAGAAAAAGGAGGGGGGTTAGGGGGGGGAGGGAAATAAAATAAAATGAATAATGTGCAAAATCTGCTCATATAAAGTGAATAAGTGCTTTGTAAGACCAATACGATTCAGCACATATACAGGGCGCATAGAAGGTGTATCAAATCTTTATAAAGATATATATTATTGCACATGAAAAAACCTAAAACCACAATCAATATGTGTAAAAATGTGGGGAAGGGGGTATAATACCCCTGTTATATAAATAAAAGTTGGTTTACATAAAGTGCAAAATACACGGTGCAGTAGAAAAAGTGATAGTGTGCCAGAATCTTACTCCAAGTAAATAAAAACCACCCTTGCAGATAGCTACCCGATAACTACCCTGGGGATAACTCCGAAACGCGCGTCGGGTACGCGCTGACACAGGAACAGAGCCCCCCCCTCCCCAAGTATATGTGACTATTATATTTTTGGTCGTACAGCTGCACAGTGCTATATGCTAATTTAGGCGGACGCCATTGTTTTTCCCTATGGTAGCTATCTGCAAGGGTGGTTTTTATTTACTTGGAGTAAGATTCTGGCACACTATCACTTTTTCTACTGCACCGTGTATTTTGCACTTTATGTAAACCAACTTTTATTTATATAACAGGGGTATTATACCCCCTTCCCCACATTTTTACACATATTGATTGTGGTTTTAGGTTTTTTCATGTGCAATAATATATATCTTTATAAAGATTTTATACACCTTCTATGCGCCCTGTATATGTGCTGAATCGTATTGGTCTTACAAAGCACTTATTCACTTTATATGAGCAGATTTTGCACATTATTCATTTTATTTTATTTCCCTCCCCCCCCCCTAACCCCCCTCCTTTTTCTTATGCAATATATAGTGCTTCTTGTACAGCCTAAATATTTGAATCCTGGTAAAATTGGAGGTTAGAGTGCTGGTGAATATATATAGCCGTCTAATCCTGTTGTCACGTGGAAGTGTTTGTTTTTAAAAATATTTTTTGATTATGTAACATTTGGCATTCCTTTTAATAAAGCCATATTTTAATATTCCCGTGCCTTGTATATATTTTCCTTTTTTGGTCCGTGTGGTATTGCCTTGTCTTTAGCCTCACTTATGTAGTGGTTTCCACTACAATCGGGCACAGCGCACCCTGGTGGTTTACTATATTCTTTTATTTTTAATCTACGGTATATATCTTCTATATAAAGGGATAGGAAAATCATTTTAAACCTACTGTGGGTGTACTGTGTTATTTTATTAATAGGTTCAGGGTTTGCGGTCAGTACAGGGACCACCTTCTCCAGAGTCCATCTCATGCTGCTCTTGGGCCACCAGATCATAACACAGAGGCGGGTGAAGATGAGGTCCAGTGTGTGACCATCTTTGTGGGTGGCTGTAGAAGACCATTGAGCAAGGCCAAAGGAGGAAGTGAGGGATAGAAGTTTAGTGGCAGCTGAGAGGGAAGTGTCAATGGGGATGTTGAAGTCGCCCATGATGATAGTGGGGATGTCAGCGGCGAGGAAATGGAGTAGCCAGGTGGTGAAGTGGTCAAAGAAGGTGGTGGCTGGCCCTGGGGGACGGTAGATGACAGCCAGTTGGAGGTTGGAGGGGGAGTAGATGCGCACAGAGTGCACTTCAATGGAAGGGAGGGTAACAGAGGGTGGCAGTGGGATTGGGGTGAAGGAGCAGTTATCTGACAGGAGAAAACCGACTCCTCCGCCATGCTTGCTGCTGGGGCGAGGGGTGTGAGAGAGGTGGAATCCACCATTGGAAAGCGCGTCTGGAGAGGCTGAGTCAGAGAGGGTGAGCCAGGTTTCAGTGATGCCGGGGAAGGAGAGTTTGTTATTGATAAAGAGGTCATGGATAAATGACAGTTTATTGCAGACAGAGCGTGTGTTCCATAGTGCTCCAGATAGGGAAATTGGGGGAGTGGGGGCTGGATGAATGGGTATGAGGTTACTGTGGTTGCGAGGACGTGTAGAGGATCGTGGCAGGGGATTAGAAATGAGTGTGGGGATGTGATGAGAAGGGCCAGGATTTGGGGATATGTCGCCAGCAATGAGGAGCAGCAGACTGAGCGTTAGAAGGTGTGAGCTGGATAGGTCATGATGTGGCCGTGTGTGCCTGGAGAGAAAGGATTGTATGTGAAGGAATAGTTCTGTGGAGGAGGTGAGGTGGCTGGGCAGGATTGAGAAAGAAATGACTAGTTCCTTACTGGGTGGAGGGCCTACAGGAGATAGGAAGAAATAAAGTAGTATGGGGGTGAATGTTAAAAGAAACCGAAACATTATAGTGGTTTTCTATTCCTTTACCTTCTAGTCGATTCCAGTCCAATTCTAGTCTAATTCATAGCAATTAAAAATCTGCAATTTAAAAGATGGTCAGACACATCTGGTCAGACTCATGGCTATGAATTTATGTGCACCTAAGGGCTCACAGCTGAGAGAGGATGTGGGCGTGTGTGTCCAGAGCACATGTTCACAGAAAAGCCAGGTCATAAAGAGGGGGTGGGGTAGAATGGCCACTCAGGTATGCAAGGAAGACGCAGGAGGAGTGAAGTACATATGGATAGAAAATAATGGGTAAGCAAAGCATGCCAGGTGGGAGTTATATGCACTTCATATAGACAGACAAAGCAGGAAAGCTGAGTGGAGCATACCAGGTGGGAATTATATGCACTTCATATAGACAAAGCAGGAAAGCTGAGTGGAGCATACCAGGTGGGAATTATATGCACTTCACATAGACAGACAAAGCAGGAAAACTGAGTGGAGCATACCAGGTGGGAATTATATGCACTTCATATAGACAGACAAAGCAGGAAAGCTGAGTGGCGCATACCTGTGGGTAGACAAAACAAATGGATTAGATGATACAGGTGGTGATGAGGATGATGAAAGTACAGCAGTGATGAATGGGCAAATGCCCCATGAAATTCTAGTCTAATTCATAGCAATTAAAAATCTGCAATTTAAAAGATGGTCAGACATGTCTGGTCAGACTCATGGCTATGAATTTATGTGCATCTAAGGGCTCACAGCTGAGAGAGGATGTGGGCGTGTATGTCCAGAGCACATGTTCACAGAAAAGCCAGGTCATAAAGAGGGGGTGGGGTAGAATGGCCACTCAGGTATGCAAGGAAGACACAGGAGGAGTGAAGTACATATGGATAGAAAATAATGGGTAAGGAAAGCATGCCAGGTGGGAGTTATATGCACTTCATATAGACAGACAAAGCAGGAAAGCTGAGTGGAGCATACCAGGTGGGAATTATATGCACTTCATATAGACAGACAAAGCAGGAAAGCTGAGTGGAGCATACCAGGTGGGAATTATATGCACTTCATATAGACAGATGTTATGATCAGGTGGCCTTGGAGCAGCATGAAATGACCTTCACTGGAGCAGTGGTAACTTTACTGACCACAAACCCTGATCCTATCATCGCAACTAGAAGTAGCCGTGGGGTGTGCCTAACCAGACCTAGACACCTCGACACAGCCTAAAGACTAAATATTCCTAAAGATGGAAATAGGAAAACTCTCTTGCCTCAGAGTAAATCCCCAAAGGATAGGTAGCTGTTGTGAATTCTGTGGCTGAGTTCACTTCTGTGGTCACAAGTGGTATTGCAGTCTCTGGGCTTCCTCCCTCAGGTGTTTTGGTGAGCTCGTTGGCTGCCTTGCTATTTAGCTCCACCTGAGTCTGTCTTCCTTGCTCCTTGTCAATGTTCCAGTGTTGGATCTGAGCTACTGCATCTTTCCTTGGGCCTGCTGCTCTGCTAGATAAGTGCTTCTAGTTTGTTTTCTGTTTTTTCTGTCCAGCTTGCTATTAACTTTTGCTGGAAGCTCTGAGAAGCAAAGGGGTGCACCGCCGTGCTGTTAGTTCGGCACGGTGGGTCTTTTTGCCCCTTTGCGTGGTTTTCGTTTTAGGGTTTTTTGTAGACTGCATAGTTCTCTTTGCTATCCTCGCTCTGTCTAGAATATCGGGCCTCACTTTGCTGAATCTATTTCATTCCTACGTTTGTCTTTTCATCTTGCTAACAGTCATTATATATGGGGGGCTGCCTATTCCTTTGGGGTATTTCTCTGAGGTAAGTCAGGCTTGTATTTCTATCTTCAGGCTAGTCAGCTCCTCAGGCAGTGTCGAGTTGCATAGGTAGTTATAGGCGCAATCCACTGCTGCTTATAGTTGTGTGAGGATAGATCAGGTACTGCAGTCTACAGAGATTCCACGTCTCAGAGCTCGTCCTATTGTTTTTGGTTATTGCCAGATCTCTGTATGTGCGCTGATTACTGCACGCTGTGTTGCCTGATTGCCAGCCATAACAGTACAAGGAGCCACTCCAATGATTTCCAATAGAGGGAAAAAAAAAATCCTGACATCATTTTTTTTTCTTAGCTCTGTCTTCAGTCTTTTTTTTCCCCTAGACATTAGAGTGCTTCAGGACACAGCTGTGGACATGGATATTCAGGCTCTGTGCTCCTCAATGGATAATCTCGTTGTAAATGTACAAAAGATTCAAGATACTATTGATCAGAAATCGATGCTAGAACCAAGAATTCTGATTCCTGATTTGTTTTTTGGTGACAGAACTAAGTTCCTGAGCTTCAGAAATAATTGTAAGCTATTTTTGGCCTTGAAACCTCATTCTTCTGGTAATCCTATTCAACAGGTTTTGATTATTATTTCTTTTTTGCGCGGCGACCCACAGGACTGGGCGTTTTCTCTTGCACCAGGAGATTCTGCATTGAGTAATGTTGATGCATTTTTCCAGGCGCTGGGATTGCTTTACGATGAGCCTAATTCAGTGGATCAAGCTGAGAAAAATCTGCTGGCTTTATGCCAGGGTCAGGATGATGTAGAAGTATATTGTCAGAAATTTAGGAAATGGTCAGTACTCACTCTGTGGAATGAATCTGCATTAGCGGCTTTGTTCAGAAAGGGTCTCTCTGAAGCTCTTAAGGATGTAATGGTGGGATTTCCTATGCCTGCTGGTTTGAATGAGTCTATGTCCTTGGCCATTCAGATCGGTCGTCGCTTGCGCGAGCGTAAATCTGTGCACCATCTGGCGGTATTGTCTGAGAGTAAGCCTGAGCCTATGCAGTGCGACAGGACTATGACTAAAGTAGAACGGCACGAACACAGACGTCTGAACAGACGGTGTTTCTATTGTGGTGATTCTACTCATGCTATTTCTAATTGTCCTAAACGTACTAGGCGGTTCGATAGCTCTGCCGTTATTGGTACTGTACAGTCCAAATTCCTTTTGTCCATTACCTTAATGTGCTCTTTGTCATCATATTCTGTCATGGCGTTTGTGGATTCAGGCGCTGCCCTGAATCTGATGGATTTGGATTATGCTAAACGTTGTGGATTTTTCTTGGAGCCTTTGCGGTGTCCTATTCCGTTGAGAGGAATTGATGCTACACCTTTGGCCAAGAATAAGCCTCAGTACTGGGGCCAGCTGACCATGTGCATGGCTCCTGCACATCAGGAAGTTATTCGCTTTCTGGTACTGCATAATTTGCATGATGTGGTCGTGTTGGGGTTGCCATGGCTACAAACCCATAATCCAGTATTGGATTGGAACTCTATGTCGGTAACCAGCTGGGGTTGTCAGGGAGTACATGGTGATGTTCCATTTTTGTCTATTTCGTCATCCATTCCTTCTGACATCCCAGAGTTCTTGTCGGACTTTCAGGATGTATTTGAAGAGTCCAAGTCTGATGCCCTACCTCCGCATAGGAATTGTGATTGTGCTATCGATTTGATTCCTGGTAGTAAATTCCCTAAGGGTCGTTTATTTAATTTGTCCGTACCTGAACACACCGCTATGCGCAGTTATGTGAAGGAGTCCCTGGAGAAGGGACATATTCGCCCATCGTCGTCACCATTGGGAGCAGGGTTCTTTTTTGTAGCCAAGAAGGATGGTTCGCTAAGACCGTGTATTGATTACCGCCTTCTTAATAAGATCACTGTTAAGTTTCAGTATCCCTTGCCATTGATATCTGACTTGTTTGCTCGGATTAAGGGGGCTAGTTGGTTTACTAAGATTGATCTTCGTGGTGCGTATAATCTGGTGAGAATCAGGCAGGGAGATGAATGGAAAACGGCATTTAATACGCCCGAGGGTCATTTTGAGTATCTGGTGATGCCGTTCGGACTTGCCAATGCTCCATCTGTTTTTCAGTCTTTTATGCATGACATTTTCCGTGAGTATCTGGATAAATTCTTGATTGTTTACTTGGATGACATTTTGATCTTCTCAGATGATTGGGAGTCTCATGTGAAGCAAGTCAGAATGGTTTTCCAGGTACTGCGTGCTAATTCCTTGTTCGTGAAGGGATCAAAGTGTCTCTTCGGTGTGCAGAAAGTTTCATTTTTGGGGTTCATCTTTTCCCCTTCTACTATCGAGATGGATCCGGTTAAGGTTCAGGCCATCCAGGATTGGACTCAGCCGACATCTCTGAAAAGTCTGCAGAAATTCCTGGGCTTTGCTAATTTTTATCGTCGCTTCATCTGTAATTTTTCTAGCATTGCCAGACCATTGACCGATTTGACCAAGAAGGGTGCTGATTTGGTTAATTGGTCTTCTGCTGCCGTGGAAGCTTTTCAGGAGTTGAAGCGTCGTTTTTGCTGTGCCCCTGTGTTGTGTCAACCTGATGTTTCTCTTCCGTTCCAGGTCGAGGTTGATGCTTCTGAGATTGGTGCAGGGGCGGTTTTGTCACAGAGAGGTTCTGGTTGCTCAGTGTTCAAACCATGTGCTTTCTTTTCCAGGAAATTTTCTGCTGCTGAGCGTAATTATGATGTGGGCAACCGAGAGTTGCTGGCCATGAAGTGGGCATTCGAGGAGTGGCGTCATTGGCTTGAGGGTGCTAAGCATCGCGTGGTGGTTTTGACTGATCATAAGAACCTTACTTATCTTGAGTCTGCCAAGCGCTTGAATCCTAGACAGGCCCGTTGGTCGTTATTTTTTGCTCGTTTTGATTTTGTGATTTCATACCTTCCGGGCTCTAAAAATGTGAAGGCGGATGCTCTGTCTAGGAGTTTTGTGCCCGATTCTCCGGGGTTATCTGAGCCGGCGAGTATCCTCAAGGAAGGAGTCATTGTGTCTGCCATCTCCCCTGATTTGCGGAGAGTGTTGCAGAAATTTCAGGCTAATAAACCTGATCGTTGTCCGGCCGAGAAACTGTTCATCCCTGATAGGTGGACTAGTAAAGTTATCTCTGAACTTCATTGTTCGGTGCTGGCCGGTCATCCAGGAATCTTTGGTACCAGGGAGTTGGTTGCTAGATCCTTCTGGTGGCCATCTCTGTCACGGGATGTGCGTGCTTTTGTGCAGTCCTGTGGAATTTGTGCTAGGGCTAAGCCCTGCTGTTCACGTGCCAGTGGGTTGCTTTTGCCCTTGCCGGTCCCGAAGAGGCCTTGGACACATATTTCGATGGATTTCATTTCTGACCTTCCCGTTTCTCAAAAAATGTCGGTCATTTGGGTGGTCTGTGATCGCTTTTCTAAAATGGTCCATCTGGTGCCCTTGGTTAAATTGCCTTCCTCCTCTGATTTGGTGCCTTTGTTCTTTCAGCATGTGGTTCGTTTACATGGCATTCCTGAGAATATTGTTTCTGACAGAGGTTCCCAGTTTGTCTCGAGGTTCTGGCGAGCCTTTTGTGGTAGGATGGGCATTGACCTATCTTTTTCCTCGGCCTTCCATCCTCAGACTAATGGCCAGACCGAACGAACCAATCAGACCTTGGAAACATATCTGAGATGTTTTGTTTCCGCTGACCAGGATGATTGGGTGTCATTTTTGCCGTTGGCTGAGTTCGCCCTTAATAATCGGGCCAGCTCGGCTACCTTGGTCTCTCCATTTTTCTGCAATTCTGGGTTCCATCCTCGTTTCTCTTCAGGACAGGTTGAGTCTTCGGACTGTCCTGGTGTGGATTCTGTGGTGGACAGGTTGCAGCAGATCTGGACTCAGGTAGTGGACAATTTGACCTTGTCCCAGGAGAAGGCTCAGCTTTTCGCTAATCGCAGACGCCGTGTGGGACCCCGACTTCGTGTTGGGGATCTGGTTTGGTTATCTTCTCGTCATATTCCTATGAAGGTTTCCTCTCCTAAATTTAAACCTCGTTTTATTGGTCCGTATAGGATTTCTGAGATTCTCAATCCAGTGTCTTTTCGTCTGACCCTCCCAGACTCCTTTTCCATACATAATGTATTCCATAGGTCGTTGTTGAGGAGATATGTGGCACCTATGGTTCCATCTGTGGAGCCTCCTGCCCCTGTTTTGGTGGAGGGGGAATTGGAGTATATTGTGGAGAAGATTTTGGATTCTCGTGTCTCTAGACGGAAACTCCAGTATCTGGTCAAATGGAAGGGTTATGCTCAGGAAGATAATTCCTGGGTTTTTGCCTCTGATGTCCATGCCCCAGATCTTGTTCGTGCCTTTCATGTGGCTCATCCTGGTCGGCCTGGGGGTTCTGGTGAGGGTTCGGTGACCCCTCCTCAAGGGGGGGTACTGTTGTGAATTCTGTGGCTGAGTTCACTTCTGTGGTCACAAGTGGTATTGCAGTCTCTGGGCTTCCTCCCTCAGGTGTTTTGGTGAGCTCGTTGGCTGCCTTGCTATTTAGCTCCACCTGAGTCTGTCTTCCTTGCTCCTTGTCAATGTTCCAGTGTTGGATCTGAGCTACTGCATCTTTCCTTGGGCCTGCTGCTCTGCTAGATAAGTGCTTCTAGTTTGTTTTCTGTTTTTTCTGTCCAGCTTGCTATTAACTTTTGCTGGAAGCTCTGAGAAGCAAAGGGGTGCACCGCCGTGCTGTTAGTTCGGCACGGTGGGTCTTTTTGCCCCTTTGCGTGGTTTTCGTTTTAGGGTTTTTTGTAGACTGCATAGTTCTCTTTGCTATCCTCGCTCTGTCTAGAATATCGGGCCTCACTTTGCTGAATCTATTTCATTCCTACGTTTGTCTTTTCATCTTGCTAACAGTCATTATATGTGGGGGGCTGCCTATTCCTTTGGGGTATTTCTCTGAGGTAAGTCAGGCTTGTATTTCTATCTTCAGGCTAGTCAGCTCCTCAGGCAGTGTCGAGTTGCATAGGTAGTTATAGGCGCAATCCACTGCTGCTTATAGTTGTGTGAGGATAGATCAGGTACTGCAGTCTACAGAGATTCCACGTCTCAGAGCTCGTCCTATTGTTTTTGGTTATTGCCAGATCTCTGTATGTGCGCTGATTACTGCACGCTGTGTTGCCTGATTGCCAGCCATAACAGGTAGCCCCCCACAAATAATGACTGTGAGTAGGAGAGGAAAAGACACGCAGACAGAAAACAGGGATAAGCAAAGGAGGCCACTTCTACCTAGATAGGAAAGGAAAGTACAGGATACTATGCGGTCAGCATAAAACACTACAAAATATCCACAGCAGAAAAATACAAAAACTCCACCACCTAACTAAAGATGTGGAGAGTATATCTGCAACTCCAGCGAGTCCAACTAGACTGAGAAAAACATCAGGCACAGTCTAGCAGGAACAAAAATAGAAACAAGATAAGCACAGAAAATAAACACACAGCAGTGTGTCTAAAAAATGAAGCAAACACTTATCTTAACTGAATTGGCAGCAAGCAGGAGAGGCCAGGCAGAGGACCAACACTTCCAAAGGAACATTGACTACTGGCAAGGACTGAGTCCTGCACAGCTAAATACCCAAGTCAGAATTGCAATTAGCAGAAACACCTGTCCAAGACTGCTGCTCAGGAATAACTGCATTATCATCAACAACCACCGGAGGGAGCCCTCACCAGAGCCCCCAGGCCTGTCAGGACGAGCAAGATGAAAGGCACGAACCAAATCAGCGGCATGGACATCAGAGGCCGAAAACCAAGAATTATCCTCCTGGCCATAACCCTTCCATTTGACAAGGTACTGAAGCTTCCGCCTCGAAAAACGAGAATCCAAAATCTTCTCAACCACATATTCCAACTCCCAATCAACCAACACAGGGGCCGGAGGATCAACAGAGGGAACAACGGGCTCCACATATTTCCGCAACAAAGATCTATGGAGGCCGGAAGCGCCAGACGAAAAGACACCGGATTAATAATCTCAGAAATCCTATAAGGACCAATAAACCGAGGCTTAAACTTAGGAGAAGAAACCTTCATAGGAACATGACGGGAAGATAACCAAACCAGATCCCCAACCCGAAGCCGGGAACCAACACACCGACGACGGTTAGCAAAACGTTGAGCCTCCTCCTGAAACAACACCAAATTGTCCACCACCTGAGCCCAAATCTGCTGCAACCTGTCAACCACAGAATCCACACCAGGAAAGTCAGAAGACTCAACCTGCCCAGAAGAAAAACGAGGATGAAAACCAAAATTACAAAAAAAATGCGAAACCAAAGTAGCCGAACTAGCCCGATTATTAAGGGCAAACTCGGCCAATGGCAAAAAAGCCACCCAATCATCCTGATCAGCAGACACAAAGCATCTCAAATAAGTCTCCAAAGTCTGATTAGTACGCTCGGTCTGGCCATTTGTCTGAGGATGAAACGCAGAAGAAAAAGACAAATCAATACCCAGCCTAGCACAAAAGGCCCGCCAAAACCTAGAAACAAACTGGAAACCTCTGTCGGACACAATATTCTCAGGAATACCATGCAAACGGACCACATGCTGAAAAAACAACGGAACCAAATCAGAAGAAGAAGGCAATTTAGGCAAAGGCACCAAATGAACCATCTTAGAGAACCAGTCACAAACAACCCAGATAACAGACATCCTCTGGGAAACCGGAAGATCAGAAATAAAATCCATAGAAATATGCGTCCAGGGCCTCTCAGGGACTGGCAATGGCAAAAGCAACCCACTAGCACGGGAGCAACAAGGCTTGGCCCACGCACAAGTCCCACAGGACTGCACAAAAAAAACGCACATCACGCGATAAAGAAGGCCACCAAAATGACCTACTAACCAAGTCTCTGGTACCAAAAATGCCAGGATGACCAGCCAACACAGAACAGTGAACCTCAGAAATCACTCTACTAGTCCATCTGTCAGGAACAAATGGCTTCCCCACAGGACAACAATCAGGTTTGTCAGCCTGAAATTTCTGAAGAACCCGTCGTAAATCAGGAGAAACGGCAGAAAGGACCACCCCTTCCTTCAAAATACCGACTGGTTCCAAGACCTCAGGAGAATCAGGCAAAAAACTCCTAGAGAGGGCATCAGCCTTAATATTCTTAGAACCCGGAAGGTACGAGACCACGAAATCAAAACGAGAAAAAAACAAGGACCATCGAGCCTGTCTAGGATTCAATCGTTTGGCAGACTCGAGGTAAATCAGATTCTAATGATCGGTCAAGACCACAATACGGTGCTTAGCTCCCTCAAGCCAATGTCGCCACTCCTCAAATGCCCACTTCATAGCCAACAACTCCCGATTGCCGACATCATAATTGCGTTCAGCAGGCGAAAACTTACGGGAAAAGAAGGCACACGGTTTCATTAAGGAAACAACAGGATCCCTCTGAGACAAAACAGCCCCTGCCCCAATCTCAGAAGCGTCAACCTGAACCTGAAACGGAAGAGAAACATCCGGTTGACGCAACACAGGAGCAGAAGTAAAACGATGCTTAAGTTCCTGAAAGGCAGAGACAGCCGCAGGGGACCAATTTGCCACATCAGCGCCCATCTTCGTCAAATCAGTCAAGGGTTTAACCACGCTGGAAAAATTAGCAATGAAACGGCGATAAAAATGAGCAAAACCCAAAAATTTCTGAAGGCTCTTCACGGATGTGGGCTGAATCCAATCATGAATGGCCTGAACTTTAACCAGATCCATATCTATAGATGAAGGAGAAAAAATGAAGCCCAAAAAAGAGACTTTCTGCACCCCAAAGAGACACTTAGACCCTTTCACAAACAGGGCATTGTCACGAAGGATCTGAAATACCATCCTGACCTGTTGCACATGAGACTCCCAATCATCGGAAAAAATCAAAATATCGTCCAAATATACAGGTCCTTCTCAAAAAATTAGCATATAGTGTTAAATTTCATTATTTACCATAATGTAATGATTACAATTAAACTTTCATATATTATAGATTCATTATCCACCAACTGAAATTTGTCAGGTCTTTTATTGTTTAAATACTGATGATTTTGGCATACAACTCCTGATAACCCAAAAAACCTGTCTCAATAAATTAGCATATCAAGAAAAGGTTCTCTAAACGACCTATTACCCTAATCTTCTGAATCAACTAATTAACTCTAAACACATGCAAAAGATACCTGAGGCTTTTATAAACTCCCTGCCTGGTTCATTACTCAAAACCCCCATCATGGGTAAGACTAGCGACCTGACAGATGTCAAGAAGGCCATCATTGACACCCTCAAGCAAGAGGGTAAGACCCAGAAAGAAATTTCTCAACAAATAGGCTGTTCCCAGAGTGCTGTATCAAGGCACCTCAATGGTAAGTCTGTTGGAAGGAAACAATGTGGCAGAAAACGCTGTACAACGAGAAGAGGAGACCGGACCCTGAGGAAGATTGTGGAGAAGGACCGATTCCAGACCTGGTGTGGAAACATCCAGAGCCACCGTGCACAGGCGTGTGCAGGAAATGGGCTACAGGTGCCGCATTCCCCAGGTAAAGCCACTTTTGAACCATTAACAGCGGCAGAGGCGCCTGACCTGGGCTACAGAGAAGCAGCACTGGACTGTTGCTAAGTGGTCCCAAGTACTTTTTTCTGATGAAAGCAAATTTTGCATGTCATTCGGAAATCAAGGTGCCAGAGTCTGGAGGAAGACTGGGGAGAAGGAAATGCCAAAATGCCTGAAGTCCAGTGTCAAGTACCCACAGTCAGTGATGGTGTGGGGTGCCATGTCAGCTGCTGGTGTTGGTCCACTGTGTTTCATCAAGGGCAGGGTCAATGCAGCTAGCTATCAGGAGATTTTGGAGCACTTCATGCTTCCATCGGCTGAAATGCTTTATGGAGATGAAGATTTCATTTTTCAGCACGACCTGGCACCTGCTCACAGTGCCAAAACCACTGGTAAATGGTTTACTGACCATGGTATTACTGTGCTCAATTGGCCTGCCAACTCTCCTGACCTGAACCCCATAGAGAATCTGTGGGATATTGTGAAGAGAAAGTTGAGAGACGCAAGACCCAACACTCTGGATGAGCTTAAGGCCGCTATTGAAGCATCCTGGGCCTCCATAACATCTCAGCAGTGTCACAGGCTGATTGCCTCCATGCCACGCCGCATTGAAGCAGTCATTTCTGCAAAAGGATTCCCGACCAAGTATTGAGTGCATAACTGAACATTATTATTTGATGGTTTTTTTGTTTGTTATTAAAAAACACTTTTATTTGATTGGATGGGTGAAATATGCTAATTTATTGAGACAGGTTTTTTGGGTTATCAGGAGTTGTATGCCAAAATCATCAGTATTTAAACAATAAAAGACCTGACAAATTTCAGTTGGTGGATAATGAATCTATAATATATGAAAGTTTAATTGTAATCATTACATTATGGTAAATAATGAAATTTAACACTATATGCTAATTTTTTGAGAAGGACCTGTACAATCAAGAATTTATCAAGATAAGTCCGGAAGATATCATGCATGAAGGACTGAAAAACAGATGGAGCATTAGAGAGTCCGAATGGCATCACAAGGTATTCAAAATGGCCCTCGGGCGTGTTAAACGCAGTTTTCCATTCATCACCCTGCTTAATACGAACAAGATTATAAGCCCCCCGAAGGTCAATCTTAGTAAACCAACTAGCTCCCTTAATCTTAGCAAACAAATCAGAAAGCAAAGGTAAAGGATATTGAAACTTGACCGTGATCTTATTCAAGAGGCGATAATCAATACAGGGTCTTAAGGAACCATCTTTTTTAGCAACAAAAGAGAACCCCGCTCCCAACGGTGAAGAAGATGGCCGAATATGCCCTTTCTCCAAAGACTCCTTAATATAGCTCCGCATGGCAGTATGTTCAGGTACAGACAGGTTGAAAAGTCGACCCTTAGGAAACTTACAGCCTGGAATCAAGTCAATAGCACAATCGTAGTCCCTGTGTGGTGGAAGGAAACTGGACTTGGGCTCATCAAATACATCCTGAAAATCAGACAAAAACTCCGGAATTTCAGAAGAGGGAGAAGAGGCAATAGACATCAGAGGAACATCATTATGAACCCCCTGACAACCCCAACTAGTCACAGACATGGACTTCCAATCCAAAACAGGATTATGTACTTGCAAGCATGGAAAACCCAGCACGATGGCATCATGCAAATTATGCAACACCAGAAATCGACAATCTTCCTGATGGGCTGGCGCCATGCGCATGGTCACCTGTGTCCAAAACTGGGGCTTATTTTTAGCCAAGGGTGTAGCATCAATGCCCCTTAAAGGAATAGGGTTCTGCAAAGGCTGCAAGGGAAAACCACAACGCCTGGCAAACTCAAAGTCCATTAAGTTCAAGGTGGCGCCTGAATCCACAAACGCCATGACAGAAAATGATAATCTTTATTTTTTTATAATAATCTTTATTTTTATATAGCGCTAACATATTCCGCAGCGCTTTACAGTTTGGCACACATTATCATCACTGTCCCTGATGGGGCTCACAATCTAGAATCCCTATCAGTATGTCTTTGGAATGTGGGAGGAAACCGGAGTGCCCGGAGGAAACCCACGTAAACACGGAGAGAACATACAAACTCTTTGCAGATGTTGTCCTGGGTGGGATTAGAACCCAGGACCCCAGCGCTGCAAGGCTGCTGTGCTAACCACTGCGCCACCGTGCTGCCAAAAAATGATGACAATGAACAGATCAAGGACACAGATAACAGAAATTTAGGTTGTACAGTACTGATGGTAAATGAACTGGCGATCCTCTTGGTCCGCTTAGGGCAGACAGAAATGACATGGGAAGCGTCTGCACAATAATAACACAGCCTATTCTGACGTCTGAAACCTTGTTGTTCCGTTCTAGACAGAATCCTATCACATTGCATAGGCTCAAAAGTTTGCTCTGAGGATAACGCCATAGCACGCACAGTTCTGCGCTCCCGCAAGCGCCGATCAATCTGAATGGCCAGAGACATAGAATCACTCAGATTGGAGGGTGTGGGAAACCCCACCATAACATCTTTAACGGATTCAGAAAGACCATTTCTGAAAATTGCCGCCAGAGCATCATTATTCCATTTAGTCAATACAGACCATTTTCTGAATTTCTGACAATACAATTCTGCCGCCTCTTGACCCTGAGACAGGGCCAACAAGGTCTTCTCAGCTTGACTCACCGAATTAGGTTCATCATACAGTAGTCCTAACGCCTGAAAAAAGGATTCTACATTAAGCAAAGCAGGATCCCCAGATTCCAGGGAAAATGCCCAATCCTGTGGATCACCACGCAGCAGGGAAATGATGATTTTAACTTGTTGAATGGAATCACCGGAGGATCGAGGTTTCAATGCAAAAAACAGTTTACAGTTGTTTTTAAAACTCAAAAATTTGGACCTGTCACCAAAAAATAAATCAGAAGTAGGTATCTTCGGTTCTAAAGCAGGAGTCTGAACAATGTAATCAGAAATACCCTGTACTCTAGCAGCAAGTTGGTCTACACGAGAAACTAATTCCTGAACATTCATGCTAGCACAAGGCTCTTCAGCCACCCAGAGATAAAGAGGGAGGAGAAGACAAAACAGACTGGAGAAAAAAAAATGGCTCAAGATCTTTCCTCCCTTCTTCTGAGATGCAATTAACTCATTGTTGGCCAGTAGTACTGTTATGATCAGGTGGCCTTGGAGCAGCATGAAATGACCTTCGCTGGATCAGTGGTAACTTTACTGACCGCAAACCCTGATCCTATCACCGCAACTAGAAGTAGCCGTGGGGTGTGCCTAACCAGACCTAGACACCTCAACACAGCCTAAGGACTAAATATTCCTAAAGATGGAAATAGGAAAACTCTCTTGCCTCAGAGTAGATCCCCAAAGGATAGGTAGCCCCCCACAAATAATGACTGTGAGTAGGAGAGGAAAAGACACGCAGGCAGAAAACAGGGATAAGCAAAGGAGGCCACTTCTACCTAGATAGGAAAGGAAAGTACAGGATACTATGTGGTCAGCATAAAACACTACAAAATATCCACAGCAGAAAAATACAAAAACTCCACCACCTAACTAAAGATGTGGAGAGTATATCTGCGACTCCGGCGAGTCCAACTAGACTGAGAAAAACATCAGGCACAGTCTAGCAGGAACAAAAATAGAAACAAGATAAGCACAGAAAATAAACACACAGCAGTGTGTCTAAAAAATGAAGCAAACACTTATCTTAACTGAATTGGCAGCAAGCAGGAGAGGCCAGGCAGAGGACCAACACTTCCAAAGGAACATTGACTACTGGCAAGGACTAATGAGACCTGCACAGCTAAATACCCCAGTCAGAATTGCAATTAGCAGAAACACCTGTCCAAGACTGCTGCTCAGGAATAACTGCATTACCATCAACAACCACCGGAGTGAGCCCAAGAGCAGAATTCACAACAGACAGACAAAGCAGGAAAGCTGAGAGGAGCATACCAGGTGGGAATTATATGCACTTCATATAGACAGACAAAGCAGGAAAGCTGAGTGGAGCATACCAGGTGGGAATTATATGCACTTCATATAGACAGACAAAGCAGGAAAGCTGAGTGGAGCATACCAGGTGGGAATTATATGCACTTCATATAAACAGACAAAGCAGGAAAGCTGAGTGGAGCATACCTGTGGGTAGACAAAACAAATGGATTAGATGATACAGGTGGTGATGAGGATGATGAAAGTACAGCAGTGATGAATGGGCAAATGCCCCATGGCATTCTAGTCTAATTCATAGCAATTAAAAATCTGCAATTTAAAAGATGGTCAGACACGTCTGGTCAGACTCATGGCTATGAATTTATGTGCACCTAAGGGCTCACAGCTGAGAGAGGATGTGGGCGTGTGTGTCCAGAGCACATGTTCACAGAAAAGCCAGGTCATAAAGAGGGGGTGGGGTAGAATGGCCACTCAGGTATGCAAGGAAGACGCAGGAGGAGTGAAGTACATATGGATAGAAAATAATGGGTAAGCAAAGCATGCCAGGTGGGAGTTATATGAACTTCATATAGACAGACAAAGCAGGAAAGCTGAGTGGAGCATACCAGGTGGGAATTATATGCACTTCATATAGACAGACAAATCAGGAAAGCTGAGTGGAGCATACCAGGTGGGAATTATATGCACTTCATATAGACAGACAAAGCAGGAAAGCTGAGTGGAGCATACCAGGTGGGAATTATATGCACTTCATATAGACAGACAAAGCAGGAAAGCTGAGTGGAGCATACCTGTGGGTAGACAAAACAAATGGATTAGATGATACAGGTGGTGATGAGGATGATGAAAGTACAGCAGTGATGAATGGGCAAATGCCCCATGGAATTCTAGTCTAATTCATAGCAATTAAAAATCTGCAATTTAAAAGATGCAATTTCTAAGATGGTCAGACACGTCTGGTCAGACTCATGGCTATGAATTGTGTGTCTACACCTTTATGTAAGAACTAAGAAGATATTGCGTGCACCCTGCATGACTGGGAGAATTATACCACCAATTCTGTGTGAACTGCCGAATACATTGGCGAAATCATGCTGTAGCTTTATAATTAAACGTCTTTATTACATGAGCCATGAGTATCTCCGCTCCACAGCTGATTCTACTTTTCCCAAGTCCTAAGAGCATATTATTTACATCACGCCGACACTGAGAAATTTTAGTAGAGCTACATGAAAACAAATATCTCCCCTCATAACTCATGCTTGTTAGCATTAGCATCTTACTATCATCAATCATCCCGCTGGACGGTTCTCTAGAGCTGTCAATCATTTCTCCACAAGTGGCAGCGACTTGTTTTCACTGGTTGTCAAGCATTCAGTCAGCCGCCATACCAGCCCTGGATAATGTAAGTGTGTGGGGTTTCGGGTAGACTCTTAAGCAATCACAGGGAGGAACCCATGGAGCTCAGGTTTGCCCCATTCTCTTTTTCATGGCTGGTGTAAATGGGTAAAGGGCTTCTTTGCTAAATAGGCTCCACAACATTAACCACCTTTTAGATTAGGTGCTCTGCTATAAGGTATGGATGTAATTAAGTGCAACAACTACTGCCAATTCGCTAACTCATTTATCTCTCATTTAATGGGAAGTTGGCAGCATTTGCAAAATGTCACTGTGTCTTTGCCCTGCATTGATATGTGGTGCATCTCTTTGTGGAGATAAGAGACTGTTGGTTGGTTTGGATCCATAGGGGCAGCTTATATTCTCCTCATTCCTGATTTTATATATATATATATATATAGATATATATATATCTATATATATATATATATATACTAGATGGTGGCCCGATTCTAACGCATCGGGTATTCTAGAATATGCATGTCCATGTAGTATATTGCCCAGCCACGTAGTATATTGCCCAGCCACGTAGTATATTGCCCAGCCACGTAGTATATTGCCCAGCCACGTAGTATATAGCCCAGCCACGTAGTATATTGCCCAGTCACGTAGTATATTGCCCAGTCACGTAGTATATTGCCCAGCCACGTAGTATATTGCCCAGCCACGTTGTATATACCACAGCGATGGAGTATACAGCACAGAGCCATGTAGTATATTGCCCAGCCACATAGTATATTGCCCAGTCACATAGTATATTGCCCAGTCACGTAGTATATTGCCCAGTCACGTAGTATATTGCCCAGCCACGTAGTATATTGCCCAGCCACATTGTGTATACCACAGCGACGGAGTATACAGCACAGAGCCATGTTGTATATTGCCCAGCCACGTAGTATATTGCACAGCGACGGAGTATACAGCACAGAGCCATGTAGTATACAGACTTAAAATAAACATATACTCACCCTCCGTTGAAGTCCTGGCCCTGTGTGCGGTGCATGCGGCAGCTTCCGGTTCCAGGGTTGGTATGGGCGCAGGACCTGTGATGACGTCGCAGTCACATGACCGTGACGTCATGGCAGGTCCTTGTCGCATACCATTCTTGCCACCGGAACCTGCCGCTTTCGTGGAGCGGTCACCGGAGCGTCGCAAGGAGCGGGAAAGGTGCTGGAATGTGAGTATATGATGATTTTTTTTAATTTTTATTATTTTTAACATTAGATCTTTTTACTATTGAGGCTGCATAGGCAGCATCAATAGTAAAAAAGTTGGTCACACAGGGTTAATAACAGCGTTAATGGAGTGCGTTACACCGCGGCATAATGCGGTCCATTAGCGCTGCCATTAACCCTGTGTGAGAGCTGACTGGAGGGGAGTACGGAGCGGGCACTGACTGCGGGGAGGAAGGAGGGCCATGTTGCTGCCGGACTGCGCCCGTCTCTGATTGGTCGTGGCAATGGTCGTGGGCATTTTGCCACGACCAATCAGCGACTTGGATTCCATAACAGACAGAGGCCGCGACCAATGAATATCCGTGACAGACAGAAGGACAGACAGAAAGACTGAAGTGACCCGTAGACAATTATATAGTAGATACAGTATATTCCAAAGACATACTGATAGGGAATTTAGATTGTGAGCCTCATCGGGGACAGCGATGATAATGTGTGCAAACTGTAAAGCGCTGCGGAATATGTTAGCGCTATATAAAAATAAAAGATTGCACACTGACATTATATACAGAGCTCCTATGTATAATGTCACTGGCGATCACTGTATTACCTGTACACTATATACGAAGCTCCTGTGTATAATGTCACTTGTGATCACTGTATTACCTGTACACTATACATTATATACAGAGCTCTTATGTATAATGTCACTGGTGATCACTGTATTACCTGTACACTGTAAACAGAATTCCTGTGTATAATGTCACTGGTGATCAGTGTATTACCTGTACACTGACACTATATACAGAGCTCCTGTTTATAATGCCACTGGTGGTTCATGTATTACCTGTACACTATACACTATATATAGATCCCCATATATAATATCACTGGTGATCGCTGTATTACCTGTACACTGACACGGTGGCAGTATTTGTCATCCTTTTCTGTGGCCTCCCTGCTAACACCCTTGCACCTCTCCAGTCCATCCTTAACTCTGCTGCCCGACTAATCCATCTCTCTCCTTGCTACTCCTCCGCTTCCCCGCTCTGCAAATCTCTTCACTGGCTCCCATTCCCTCAGCGTATCCAGTTCAAATTACTAATACTGACCTACAAAGCCATCCACAACCTGTCTCCTCCATATATCTCTGAACTAATCTCCCGATATCTTCCCTCACGTGATCTCCGGACCTCCTAAGACCTCCTTCTCTCCTCCACACTTATTCGCTCCTCATCCAATCGCCTCCAAGACTTCTCCCGAATATCCCCCATCCTCTGGAACTCTCTGCCCCAACACGTCCGACTATCAACCACAGTCGGATCCTTCAGACGGAACCTGAAAACTCATCTCTTCAGGAAAGCCTACAGCCTGCACTGACACTGCTATCTCCTCATCACTATCGAAGCTACCGCCTCACCAACACCGGAGCTCCTGCAACCCTCAACCTACTGTCTTCTTCCCCATACTCCTGTAGAATGTAAGCCCGCAAGGACAGGGTCCTCGCACCTCTGTATCAGTCCGTCATTGTTAGTTTGTTTACTGTATGTGATATCTGTAACTTGTATGTAACCCCTTCTCATGTACAGCACCATGGAATCAATGGTGCTATATAAATAAATAATAATAATATATACATATACATATACCAAATAGAAAAAAGAAGGCAGCACTCCAAGTTACTTTTCAAGGTGAAAAAAGAGTGTAGTTTATTTAAACCCACATCTCTGTGCGACGTTTCGGCTCACACTGAGCCTTTCTCACGATATATATATATATATATATATATATACATACACACACACACACACACACACACACACACACTTGGTACGGAAAGTATTGGGACCCCTTGTAAATTTTTCACTCTGTTTCATTGCAGCCATTATGTACTTTGTACCCCATCTTGACTGAAAAAAAAAAAACAGAAATGTAGTAATTTTTGCATATTTATTAAAAAAGATAAACTGAAATATCACATGATCATAACTATTCAGACCCTTTGCTCAGTATTGAGTAGAAGCACCCTTTTGAGCTAGTACAGCCATGAGTCTTCTTGGGAATGATGCAACAAGTTTTTCACCCCTGGATTTGGGGATCCTCTGCCATTCTTCCTTGCAGATCCTCTCCAGTTCCGTCAGGTTGGATGGTGAACGTTCGTGGACAGCCATTTTCAGGTATCTCCTGAGATGCTCAATTGTGTTTAGGTCAGGGCTCTGGTTGGGCCAGTCAAGAATGGTCACAGTTGTTCTCAAGACACTTCTTTGTTATTTTAGCTGTGTGCTTAGGGTCATTGTCTTTTGGAAGGTGAACTCTTAGGCCAAGTCTTAGGTCTAGAGCAATATGGAAGAGGTTTTCATTCTGGATATCTTTGTACTTGGCCGCATTCATGTTTCTTTCAATGACAATCAGTTGTCCTGTCACTGCAGCTGAAAAACACCCCCATAGCATGATGCTACCACCACCACGTTTCACTGTTGGGATTGTATTGGGCAGGGAATGAGCAGTGCCTGGTTTTCTCCACACCTACTGCTTAGAATTATCACCAAAAACGTCTATCTTCGTCTCATCAGACTAGAGAATCTTATTTCTCATAGTCTGGGAGCCCTTCATGTGTTTTTAGCAAACTCTATGCAGGCTTTCATATGTCTTGTACTGAGGAGAGGCTTTTGTCCGGCCACTCTGTCATAAAGGCCCGACTGGTGGAGGGCTGCAGTGATAGTTGACTTTGTGGAACTTTCTCCTATCTCCCTACTGGATCTCTGGAGATTAGCCACAGTGATCTTGGGGTTCTTCTTTACCTCAATCACCAAGGCTCTTCTCTCACGATTGCTCAGTTTGGCTGGACGGCCAGGTCGAGGAAGACGTCTGGTGGTCCCAAACCTCTTCCATTTAAGGATTATGGAGGCCACTGTGCTCTTAGGAACCTTGAGTACTGCAGAAATTCTGTTGTAACCATAGCCTGATCTGTGCCTTGCCACAATTCTGTCTCTGAGCTCCTTGTTCAGTTCCTTTGACCTCATGATTCTCATTTGGTCTGACATGCACTCTGAGCTGTGAGGTCTTATATAGACAGGTGTGCGCCTTTCCAAATCAAGTCCTATCAGTTTACTTAAACACCGCTGGTCTTCAATAAAGGAGTATAACCATCTCAAGGAGGATCACAAGGAAATGGACAGCATGTGACTTAAATATGCGTGTCTGAGCAAAGGGTCTGAATACTTATGACCATGTGATATTTCAGTTTTTCTTTTTAATTAAATTTGCAAAAATGTCTACATTTCTGTTTTTTTTTCAGTCAAGGTGGTGTGCAGAGTGTACATTAATGTGAAAAAAATGAACTTTTTTTAATTTACCAAATGGCTGCAATAAAACAGACTGAAAAATGTAAAGGGGTCTGAATACTTTCCGTACCCTCTATGTATGTGTATATATATATATATATATATATATATATATATATATATATATATATATATATATATACTGCTCAAAAAAATAAAGGGAACACTAAAATTCCACATCCTAGATATCACTCAATTAAATATTCCAGTTGTAAATCTTTATTCATTATATAGTGGAATGTGTTGAGAACAATAAAACCTAAAAATTAACAACATAAATCACAACTAATATCCCACGGAGGTCTGAAGTTGGAATGATGCTCAAAATCAAAGTGGAAAATGTTGTTACAGGCTGATCCAACTTCAGCGGAAATGCCTCAAGACAAGGAAATGATGTTCAGTAGTGTATGTGGCCTTCACGTGCCTGTATGACCTCGCTACAATGCCTGGGCATGCTCCTGATGAGGCGGCGGATGGTCTCCTGAGGGATCTCCTCCCAGACCTGGACTAAAGCATCTGCCAACTCCTGGAGAGTCTGTGGTGCAATGGTGGATGGTGTGTGACATGATGTCCCAGATGTTTTCAATCGGATTCAGGTCTGGGGAAGGGGCGGGCCAGTCCATACTTTCAATGCCTTCATCTTGCAGGAACTGCTGACACACTCCAGCCACATGAGGTCTGGCATTGTCCCGCATTAGGAGGAACCAAGGGCTAACCGCACCAGCATATGGTCTCACGAGGGGTCTGAGGATCTCATCTCGGTACCTAATGTCAGTCAGGCTACCTTTGTCGAGCACATGGAGGGATGTGCGGCCTTCCAAAGAAATGCCACCCCACACCATTACTGACCCACTGCCAAACCGGTCATGTTGAAGGATGTTGCAGACAGCAGATCACTCTCCACGGCGTCTCCAGATACATGTGCTCAGAGTGAACCTGCTTCCATCTGTGAATGGCACAGCGCGCCAGTGGCGAATTTGACAATCCTTGTGTTCTGTGGCAAATGCCAAGCATCCTGCACAGTGTTGGGCTGTGAGCACGACCCTCATCTGTGGACGTCGGGCACTCAAACCATCCTCATGGAGTCTGTTTCTAACCCTTTGTTCATACACATGCACATTTGTGGCCTGCTGGAGTTCATTTTGCAGGGCTCTAGCAATGCTCCTCCTGTTCCTCCTTGCACAAAGGCTGAGGTAGCGGTTCTGCTGTTGGGTTGTTGCCCTCCTACGGCCCCCTCCACGTCTCCTGGTGTACTGGCCTGTCTCCTGGTAGCGCCTCCAGCCTCTGGACATTACGCTGACAGATGCAGCAAACCTTCTTGCCACAGCTCGCATTGATGTGCCATCCTGGATGGGCTGCACTACCTGAGCCACTTGGGTGGGTTGTAGAGTCTGTCTCATGCTACCACGAGTGTGAAAGCACAACCAACATTCAAAAGTGACCAAAACATCATTCTGAAAGCATTGGTACAGAGATGTGGTCTGTGGTCCCCACCTGCAGAACCACTCCTTTATTGAGTGTGTCTTGATAATTACCAATAATTTCCATTTGCACAACAGCATGTGAAATTGATTGTTAAACAGTGTTGCTTCCTAAGTGAACAGTTTGATTTCACAGAAGTTTGATTTACTTGGAGTTATATTCTGCTGTTTAAGTGTTCCCTTTATTATTTTGAGCAGTGTATAAATATATATATACAGAGAGAGAGAGGCGTATACACACACACACACTCACTCACTCACACACACACACACACACACACACACACACACACACACACACACACACACACACATAGTGATGGCCAAAAGTGCACTCTTGAAATTGTTCCTGAAAATGATGTATTTCTCCCAGGAAATTATTGATTTTACACATGTTTTGTTATACTCATTTTTAGTGTTGAGCGATACCTTCCGATATCGGAAGGTATCGGTATCGGCTAGGATCGGCCGATATTCAAAAAATATCGGATATCGCCGATACCGATACCCGATCCCAATGCAAGTCAATGGGACCAAAATATCGGAATTAAAATAAACCCTTTCTTGCCTTGTAGGTTCATTCTACATGAAGGAAAACAACTAAGAATAATGCCGGATGTATTTGGGGAGGTGGCGGAGACATTAAAGTCATAGAGGTTTATCCCAATCAAATAGAATAGCATGTTTTTTTTTTTTTTTTTTAAGACGTTCGGAGTGACAAAGATATTGACTATGTACATTTTTTTTTTTTTTTTTGTCAGATATTGATGTTTCACTATTCCACGCCCTTCCCCTTCTTTTTTTTCTTTTTTTTTTTCTTTTCCCACACTTTCATCTTCATCATCATCAGCATCTTTGACATCAACTTCTTCTTCACCTTATTCATCTTCTTCTTCATCCTTTACCTTTTTTTTTTTTTTTTTTTATTACATTCTTCATATTCATTTTATTCAACTATTATTATTCTTCCTATTCTACATATTCTTTTTATTCCACTGTTATTATTCTTCCTATTCTACTTCTTCATCATATTCTCATTTGTGACAGGCATTCCCGTAGTTGTTATCTATAAAAGTTGGAAGATTACACCTTCCGTTCTGCCAGTCACAAAAGTTACATTTGTCCGCGTTCAGTTTGGCCTGCAGCATCAGGCTTTATCCAGGGGCACCACGAGGAGGAACGGACTCACCCCCATACACTGCTTAGTCTTCTTCTGCATATAATTTAGATAATATCTTTTGCTCTGATATTAAGTCTTATGCTTAATGTTCTTCTGCTCTTTGTTATGCAGCCTCTTGTTCTTCTGCTTCTCGGTCTTCCATGTCGTCGTCTCCAGGGTCGTCGTCTCCAGTGTCGTCATCTCCGCCGTCGTCTCCTCCGCCGTCGTCGTCATCGGGGTGGTCTTCCGGGTCGTCGTCGTCATCGGGGTGGTCTTCCGGGTCGTCGACTTTAGGGTCTTCAACTTGAAATGTAGCAGAAGGTACAAGAAGGCTGAGAAAATGCCAAGAACCAGCTGATGGAACTGAAACTCGGATGGCTACCCGAAGGTTCAAGAGCCTATGGAACTACCGAGGACCAGCTGACGTTACTGGAACCCGGTTACTAAGCAGGAGGTACCCGTGCTAAAAAGCACTACCAAGGACCGCCTAACGTTGGCGGAACTCGGATACCCAGAAGGAGGCACCTAAGCCAAAGGCTCTGCCCGGAACCAGCTGACGGTACTGGAACCAGGATGGGGAGCAGAAGGTACAAGAGCAAAAGACACTGCCGAGAACCAGCTGACGGTACTGGAACCCGGATGGGTAGCCGAAGGTCCAAGAGCCAATGGAACTACCGAGGACCAGCTGACGTTACTGGAACCCGGTTACTAAGCAGGAGGTACCCGTGCCCGAAAGCACTACCAAGGACCACCTGACGTTGGTGGAACTTGGATACCCAGAAGGAGGCACCTAAGCCAAAGGCTCTGCCCGGAACCAGCTGACGTTACTGGAACCAGGATGGGGAGCAGAAGGTACAAGAGCAAAAGACACTGCCGAGAACCAGCTGACGGTGCTGGAACCAGGTGGTGGACCTGAAGGCCCACAGGAGAGGAGAGAACAGCTAGGCCGCGAGGCAGCCGCAGTTACCGAACCCCAACAGTCCTACAGGGGGAGCTGGGCCTACTGGCACTACAGAACCAGCCTTGACTACCAGTTCACGCAGCCCACATAGGAAGCTCCTAAACTGGAGGCACCCTGGAGTTGGCTAACCCGACAGCACCACGACGGGGCAAGCATAGGCGTCTCAGTGAGCTTGACACAACCCGGAAACAGCTGACGGTGCTGAAACCAGGCTTGGCACGAGGGAGTACCTGTGTCAAAAACACTGCCGAGAACCAGCTGGCGTTGCTGGAACCCAGATGCGTTGCCCCAGTGTGCAAGAGCCAATGGCACGACCGAGGACCAGCTGGCGGTGCTGGAACCCGGTTACTAAGCTGTAGGTGCCCGCGCTTAAAAGCACTACCAAGGACCGCCTGACGTTGGCGGAACTCGGATACCCAGGAGGAGGCACCTAAGCCAAAGGCTCGGCCTGGAACCAGCTGACGGTGCTGGAACCAGGTGGTGGACCCGAAGGTCCACAGGAGAGGAGAGAACAGCTAGGCCGCGAGGCAGCCGCAGTTACCGAACCCCAACAGTCCTACAGGGGGAGCTGGGCCTACTGGCACTACAGAACCAGCCTTGACTACCAGTTCACGCAGCCCACATAGGAAGCTCCAAAACTGGAGGCACCCTGGAGTTGGCTAACCCGACCGCAACACGACGGGGCAAGCATAGGTGTCTCAGTGAGCTTGACACAACCCGGAAACAGCTGACGGTGCTGAAACCAGGCTTGGCACGAGGGAGTACCTGTGATAAGAACACTGCCGAGAACCAGCTGGCGGTGCTGGAACCCAGATGCGTTGCCCCAGTGTGCAAGAGCCAATGGCACCGAGGACCAGCTGGCGGTGCTGGAACCCGGTTACTAAGCTGTAGGTGCCCGCGCTTAAAAGCACTACCAAGGACCGCCTGGCGTTGGCGGAACTCTGATACCCAGGAGGAGGCACCTAAGCCAAAGGCTCGGCCTGGAACCAGCTGACGGTGCTGGAACCAGGTGGTGGACCCGAAGGTCCACAGGAGAGGAGAGAACAGCTAGGCCGCGAGGCAGCCGCAGTTACCGAACCCCAACAGTCCTACAGGGGGAGCTGGGCCTACTGGCACTACAGAACCAGCCTTGACTACCAGTTCACGCAGCCCACATAGGAAGCTCCTAAACTGGAGGCACCCTGGAGTTGGCTAACCCGACCGCAACACGACGGGGCAAGCATAGGCGTCTCAGTGAGCTTGACACAACCCGGAAACAGCTGACGGTGCTGAAACCAGGCTTGGCACGAGGGAGTACCTGTGTCAAAAACACTGCCGAGAACCAGCTGGCGTTGCTGGAACCCAGATGCGTTGCCCCAGTGTGCAAGAGCCAATGGCACGACCGAGGACCAGCTGGCGGTGCTGGAACCCGGTTACTAAGCTGTAGGTGCCCGCGCTTAAAAGCACTACCAAGGACCGCCTGACGTTGGCGGAACTCGGATACCCAGGAGGAGGCACCTAAGCCAAAGGCTCGGCCTGGAACCAGCTGACGGTGCTGGAACCAGGTGGTGGACCCGAAGGTCCACAGGAGAGGAGAGAACAGCTAGGCCGCGAGGCAGCCGCAGTTACCGAACCCCAACAGTCCTACAGGGGGAGCTGGGCCTACTGGCACTACAGAACCAGCCTTGACTACCAGTTCACGCAGCCCACATAGGAAGCTCCTAAACTGGAGGCACCCTGGAGTTGGCTAACCCGACAGCACCACGACGGGGCAAGCATAGGCGTCTCAGTGAGCTTGACACAACCCGGAAACAGCTGACGGTGCTGAAACCAGGCTTGGCACGAGGGAGTACCTGTGTCAAAAACACTGCCGAGAACCAGCTGGCGTTGCTGGAACCCAGATGCGTTGCCCCAGTGTGCAAGAGCCAATGGCACGACCGAGGACCAGCTGGCGGTGCTGGAACCCGGTTACTAAGCTGTAGGTGCCCGCGCTTAAAAGCACTACCAAGGACCGCCTGACGTTGGCGGAACTCGGATACCCAGGAGGAGGCACCTAAGCCAAAGGCTCGGCCTGGAACCAGCTGACGGTGCTGGAACCAGGTGGTGGACCCGAAGGTCCACAGGAGAGGAGAGAACAGCTAGGCCGCGAGGCAGCCGCAGTTACCGAACCCCAACAGTCCTACAGGGGGAGCTGGGCCTACTGGCACTACAGAACCAGCCTTGACTACCAGTTCACGCAGCCCACATAGGAAGCTCCTAAACTGGAGGCACCCTGGAGTTGGCTAACCCGACCGCAACACGACGGGGCAAGCATAGGCGTCTCAGTGAGCTTGACACAACCCGGAAACAGCTGACGGTGCTGAAACCAGGCTTGGCACGAGGGAGTACCTGTGACAAGAACACTGCCGAGAACCAGCTGGCGGTGCTGGAACCCAAATGCGTTGCCCCAGTGTGCAAGAGCCAATGGCACGACCGAGGACCAGCTGGCGGTGCTGGAACCCGGTTACTAAGCTGTAGGTGCCCGCGCTTAAAAGCACTACCAAGGACCGCCTGACGTTGGCGGAACTCGGATACCCAGGAGGAGGCACCTAAGCCAAAGGCTCGGCCTGGAACCAGCTGACGGTGCTGGAACCAGGTGGTGGACCCCAAGGCCCACAGGAGAGGAGAGAACAGCTAGGCCGCGAGGCAGCCGCAGTTACCGAACCCCAACAGTCCTACAGGGGGAGCTGGGCCTACTGGCACTACAGAACCAGCCTTGACTACCAGTTCACGCAGCCCACATAGGAAGCTCCTAAACTGGAGGCACCCTGGAGTTGGCTAACCCGACCGCACCACGACGGGGCAAGCATAGTCGTCTCAGCGAGTTTGACGCAACCCGGAAACAGCTGACGGTGCTGAAACCAGGTTTGGCACGAGGGAGTACCTGTGACAAAAACACTGCCGAGAACCAGCTGGCGGTGCTGGAACCCAGATGCGTTGCCCCAGTGTGCAAGAGCCAATGGCACGACCGAGGACCAGCTGGCGGTGCTGGAACCCGGTTACTAAGCTGTAGGTGCCCGCGCTTAAAAGCACTACCAAGGACCGCCTGACGTTGGCGGAACTCGGATACCCAGGAGGAGGTACCTAAGCCAAAGGCTCGGCCTGGAACCAGCTGACGGTGCTGGAACCAGGTGGTGGACCCCAAGGCCCACAGGAGAGGAGAGAACAGCTAGGCCGCGAGGCAGCCGCAGTTACCGAACCCCAACAGTCCTACAGGGGGAGCTGGGCCTACTGGCACTACAGAACCAGCCTTGACTACCAGTTCCCGCAGCCCACATAGGAAGCTCCTAAACTGGAGGCACCCTGGAGTTGGCTAACCCGACAGCACCACGACGGGGCAAGCATAGGCGTCTCAGTGAGCTTGACACTACCCGGAAACAGCTGACGGTGCTGGAACCAGGTTTGGCACGAGGGAGTACCAGTGACAAAAACACTGCCGAGAACCAGCTGGCGGTGCTGGAACCCAGATGCGTTGCCTATTAAAGATTGTCTTCCTAGAGCCCCAACTAGCGGTGCTGGAGCATAGGGTAAGCAGGGGGAGCAGAGTGTAGGCCGAAGCCTGCACTGGAGGCAGCTTTGTGTCAGCGTTGCGTTTGCAGGACACTTTGCCGGCTACACAGTGTGGGAACAGCTGGCGTTGCTGAACCCCACTAACACAATGGCGGGTGTTTTTCTCTGTGCAGCTAGCACTTGCGGGCAAAAACTTGCGATGTTAGAGGCCGTGGTGAAGCAGGAGGAGGAGGAGAGGAGCAGAGTGTAGGCCGAAGCCTAGTTGAACCAATTTCAAAGGAAACCTTTAACCCCCCCTCAGGTGTTACAAACTACAAGAGACACACCTTGTGCAGTATTAATGCTGCACAAGTGAAAGGTTGCTCTATTAATTTGTCTACTTGCACACGCTGAATGAAAGACGTACACAATTTAGCCCATTCTACAGTCAAACTGTAGTGGATGCGTGACTTGGCTTTTTAAGGAGACGCAGCACAGGTGTCCCAAATAACGCCTTGTTGCTTGGCGCAGCTTCCTGAGCGTTGTTATTTGCTGTACAGGAGTCTGCGCTCTTGTGTTATCCCTTGGCAATGCCCTGTTAGAGCTGCCCGTCTTATGACCTCATTTCATGTTGGCCGGTGCGGTTAACGATGGCCATAAATCCCAGACCCACAGTGCCTTTTCATAAAGTCACACTGCGGTGCTGGGATTCGTGGCCTTGAGCAGTAAATATTTTGGCCGCTCACACACGTCCTTACACCTGCTTCAGACTGGGCGGCCTCTGCTGATCCCTTCTCGCATGCCGCGGCCATAAGGCTGCACAGTCTGAAGAAGGCGGAAGGAGATGAGTTAAGACAGGCGAACATATGCACTGCTCGTGCCCATAAACCACACCCTCGCTGACAAAATAAATATGACAACGAGGGGCGTTGTGTCGGGCAGGGCGGACGCACAGGCACAGCCAGCCAGCTTTTGGTCGGTTGTGCCAGCGTGGCTTGAGCTGGACACGATGTCAGCTACACAGCAAGGGAACAGCTGGCGTTGCTGAACCCCACTGACACATTGACTGGTGTTTTTCTCTGTGCAGCTAGCACTTCCAGGCTACAACTGGCGGTGTTATAGCCCAGGGTCAGCAGGAGGAGGAGAGGAGCAGAGTGTAGGCCGAAGCCTAGTTGAACCAATTTCAAAGGTAACCTTTAACCCCCCCTCAGGTGTTGCAAGGTACAAGAGCCACACCTTGAACTGCATTAATGATGCACAAGTCAAAGGTTGCTCTCTTAATTTTGCTCCTTGCACACGCTGAATAAAACACGTACACTATTTAGCCCATTATACTGTCAAACAGTAGTGGAGGCGTGACTTGTCTTTTTAAGGAGACGCAGCACAGGTGTACAAATTTACACCTAGGTGCTGGGCGCAGATTCCTTACCGTTGTTATTTGCAGTACAGGAAACTGCGCTCTTGTGTTATCCCTTGGCAATACCCTGTTAGTGCAGGCCGTCTCATGACCTCATTTCATGTTGGCCGGTGCGGTTAACGATGGCCATAAATCCCAGACCCACAGTGCCTTTTCCTAAAGTCACACTGCGGTGCTGGGATTCGTGGCCTTGTGCAGTAAATATGTCCGCCGCTCACACATGTCCTTACACCTGCTTCAGACTGGGCGGCCTCAGCTGATCCCTTATCGCATGCCGCGGCCATGAGGCCGCACAGTCAGAAGAAGGCGGAAGGAGGGGAGTGAAGACAGGGGAACATATGCACTGCTCGTGCCCATCAATCACACCCTCGCAGTCAAAATATATGAGACAACGAGGGGCGTTGTGTCGGGGCAGGGCGGACGCACAGGCACAGCCAGCCAACCAATGATGTCAGAAGACGGGCAGCGCTAACAATGGGGGTGCTGCGTGTCATTAGAAAGGAAAGTCACACCTCAGGGACAGTGGAATGGTCTCTAATGAGACACATTTTGTACGTGTTGAGTTCCACGTGGGCAAGGAGAAAAAGTCAGCCACCTTGTACAAATGCAGCAGTACTGCTGTACAAGGTGGCTGTTATACATAGAAACACCTGGGGGGGTGGGGCCAGGTTCCCTTTAATTTCAGTTCATGTGCCTGCGTGGCGTTTGCAGGTCACGTTGCCGGCTACACAGCAGGGGAACAGCTGGCGGTGCTGAACCCCACTGACACATTGGCTGGTGTTTTTCTCTGTGCAGCTAGCACTTCCGGGCAGAAACTGGAGGTGTTTGAGCCCAGGGTCAGCAGGAGGAGGAGAGGAGCAGAGTGTAGGCCGAAGCCTGCACTGGTGGCAGCTTTTGGTCGGTTGTGCCAGCGTGGCTTGTGCTGGACACGATGTCGGCTACACAGCAGGGGAACAGCTGGCGGTGCTGAACCCCACTAACACATTGGCTGGTGTTTTTCTCTGTGCAGCTAGCATATCCGGGCAGAAACTGGCGGTGTTTGAGCCCAGGGTCAGCAGGAGGAGGAGAGGAGCAGAGTGTAGGCCGAAGCCTGCACTGGTGGCAGCTTTTGGTCGGTTGTGCCAGCGTGGCTTGTGCTGGACACGATGTCGGCTACACAGCAGGGGAACAGCTGGCGGTGCTGAACCCCACTAACACATTGGCTGGTGTTTTTCTCTGTGCAGCTAGCATATCCGGGCAGAAACTGGCGGTGTTTGAGCCCAGGGTCAGCAGGAGGAGGAGAGGAGCAGAGTGTAGGCCGAAGCCTGCACTGGTGGCAGCTTTTGGTCGGTTGTGCCAGCGTGGCTTGTGCTGGACACGATGTCGGCTACACAGCAGGGGAGCAGCTGGCGGTGCTGAACCCCACTAACACATTGGCTGGTGTTTTTCTCTGTGCAGCTAGCAGTTCCGGGCAAAAACTAGCGGTGTTTGAGCCCAGGGTCAGCAGGAGAGGAGCAGAGTGTAGGCCGAAGCCTGCACTGGCGGCAGCTTTTGGTCGGTTGTGCCAGCGTGGCTTGTGCTGGACACGATGTCAGCTACACAGCAAGGGAACAGCTGGCGTTGCTGAACCCCACTGACACATTGACTGGTGTTTTTCTCTGTGCAGATCGCATGTCCGGGCAAAAACTGGCGGTGTTAGAGCCCAGGGTCAGCAGGAGGAGGAGAGGAGCAGAGTGTAGGCCGAAGCCTAGTTGAACCAATTTCAAAGGTTACCTTTAACCCCCCCTCAGGTGTTGCAAGGTACAAGAGCCACACCTTGTGCAGCATTAATGCTGCACAAGTAAAAGGTTGCTCTATTTAGTTTGCTCCTTGCACACGCTGAATAAAACACGTACACTATTTCGCCCATTATACTGTCAAACAGTTGTGGAGGCGTGACTTGTCTTTTTAAGGAGACGCAGCACAGGTGTCAAAATTTGCACCTAGGTACTGGGCGCAGATTCCTGAGCGTTGTTATTTGCTGTACAGGAGTCTGCGCTATTGTGATCCCTTGGCCATGCGCTGTGAGCGCTTCCTGTCTTCTGACCTCATTTCATGTCGGCCGTTGCGGTTAGCGATGGACATGAATCCCAGACCCACAGTGTGTTTTCAAAAAATCACACTGCGTGGCTGGGATTCGTGGCCTTGTGCAGTAAATATGTTTGACACTCACACATGTCCTTACACCAGCTTCAGACTGGGCGACCTCATCTGATCCCTTATCGCCTGCCGCGGCCATGAGGACACCCAGTCTGAAGAAGGCGGAAGGAGATGAGTGAACACAGGCAAACATATGCACTGCACATGCCCATCAATCACACCCTCGCTGTCCAAAAAAATAAGACACCGAGGGGCCTTGTTTCGAGCAGGGCAGACGCACAGGCGCAGCCAGCTAACCAATGATGTCAAAAGACGGGCAGCGCTAACAAGGGTGGTGCTGCGTATCATTAGAAAGGAAAGTCACACCTCAGGGACAGTGGAATGGTCTCAATGAGACACATTTTGTACGTGTTGAGTTCCACGTGGGCAAGGAGAAAAAGTCAGCCACCTTGTACAAATGCAGCAGTACTGCTGTACAAGGTGGCTGTTATACATAGAAACACCTGGGGGTGGGGGGCAGGCTCCCTTCAATTTCAGTTCATGTGCCTGCGTGGCGTTTGCAGGTCACGTTGCAAGCTACACAGCAGGGGAACAGCTGGCGTTGCTGAACCCCACTGACACATTGACTGGTGTTTTTCTCTGTGCAGCTCGCATGTCCGGGCAAAAACTGGCGGTGTTAGAGCCCAGGGTCAGCAGGAGGAGGAGAGGAGCAATGTGTAGGCCGAAGCCTGCACTGTTGGCAGCTTTTGGTCGGTTGTGCCAGCGTGGCTTGTGCTGGACACGATGCAAGCTACACAGCAGGGGAACAGCTGGCGTTGCTGAACCCCACTGACACATTGACTGGTGTTTTTCTCTGTGCAGATCGCATGTCCGGGCAAAAACTGGCGGTGTTAGAGCCCAGGGTCAGCAGGAGGAGGAGAGGAGCAGAGTGTAGGCCGAAGCCTAGTTGAACCAATTTCAAAGGTTACCTTTAACCCCCCCTCAGGTGTTGCAATGTACAAGAGCCACACCTTGTGCAGCATTAATGCTGCACAAGTAAAAGGTTGCTCTATTTAGTTTGCTCCTTGCACACGCTGAATAAAACACGTACACTATTTAGCCCATTATACTGTCAAACAGTTGTGGAGGCGTGACTTGTCTTTTTAAGGAGACGCAGCACAGGTGTCAAAATTTGCACCTAGGTACTGGGCGCAGATTCCTGAGCGTTGTTATTTGCTGTACAGGAGTCTGCGCTATTGTGATCCCTTGGCCATGCGCTGTGAGCGCTTCCTGTCTTCTGACCTCATTTCATGTCGGCCGTTGCGGTTAGCGATGGACATGAATCCCAGACCCACAGTGTGTTTTAAAAAAATCACACTGCGTGGCTGGGATTCGTGGCCTTGTGCAGTAAATAGGTTTGCCGCTCACACATGTCCTTACACCTGCTTCAGACTGGGCGGCCTCAGCTGATCCCTTATCGCCTACCACGGCCAGGAGGCCGCACAGTCTGAAGAAGGCGGAAGGAGATGAGTTAAGACAGGCGAACATATGCACTGCTCGTGCCCATAAACCACACCCTCGCTGACAAAATAAATATGACAACGAGGGGCGTTGTTTCTAGCAGGGCGGATGCACAGGCGCAGCCAGCTAACCATGATGACAAAAGACGGGAAACGCTACCAAGGGGGGTGCTGCGTATCATTAGAAAGGAAAGTCACACCTCAGGGACAGTGGAATGGTCTCAATGAGACACATTTTGTACGTGTTGAGTTCCACGTGGGCAAGGAGAAAAAGTCAGCCACCTTGTACAAATGCAGCAGTACTGCTGTACTAGGTGGCTGTTATACATAGAAACACCTGGGGGGGTGGGGCCAGGTTCCCTTTAATTTCAGTTCTTGTGCCTGCGTGGCGTTTGCAGGTCACGTTGCCGGCTACACAGCAGGGGAACAGCTGGCGGTGCTGAACCCCACTAACACATTGGCTGGTGTTTTTCTCTGTGCAGCTAGCACTTCCGGGCAAAAACTAGCGGTGTTTGAGCCCAGGGTCAGCAGGAGGAGGAGAGGAGCAGAGTGTAGGCCGAAGCCTGCACTGGTGGCAGCTTTTGTTCTGTTGTGCCAGCGTGGCTTGTGCTGGACACGTTGCCGACTACACAGCAGGGGAACAGCTGGCGGTGCTGAACCCCACTGACACATCACCTAGTGTTTTTTCTGTGTAGACAACACTTCCAGGTGGCAACTGACAGTGTTGAAACCCAGGGAATCAAAGAGGAGCAGAGTGTAGGCCGAAGCCTGCAGTGGAGCAAGTTGAAAGGGAACCTTTAACCCCCCCCCCAGGCATTTGTTGCTGAAAGAGCCATCTTGTACAGCAGTAATACTGCACATGGAAAATGGTGGCTCCGAAAATTATGCTCCTTGCAAACGCTGAAGTACACACTCATATAATGTGTCCCCTCACACCGTCAAACCATCCCGGAAGTGGGACTTTCCTTTGTAATGTGACACAGCACAGCCGTCATTCCAACCCCCTTGGTGCCGGGCGCCACCTCCTCAACGTTGTTTGGTTCTGTCACGGAGCCCGCGCTGTAATGTTATCCCTTGGCCATGCACAGTTAGCGGTGCCCGTCTTCTGACATCATGTAGGTGTCAGGCTGGCAGTGCCTGTGCGTCCAAGCTGCCCTAGATCCAACCTTGCAGTGTCATCTAATGTAGTCCCACTGCGGGCCAGGGATCCATGGGCATGCGCAGTGCATATCATCGCCTCTCACTCACCTCCTTCCTGCTTCTTCAGACTGTGCGGCGTCACGGCCGTGGCATGCTATTAGGGATCAGCTGACGCCGCCTAGTCTGAAGAAGCGTGAAGAAGGGGAGTGAGAGGCTAGTATATGCACTGCGCATGGCCATGGATACCAGGCCCACTGTGGGATCACATTAGACGACACTGCGAGGTGTGATTTCGGGCAGCGTGGACGCACAGGCGCAGCCAGGACGACAACAAATGATGTCAGAGGACGGGCAGCGCAAACTGTGCATGGCCAAGGGATAACATAACAGCGCAGGGGCCATGACGGAATCAAACAACGCTAAGGAGGCAGCGCACGGTGCCAAGGGGGTAGCAATGACGGCTGTGCTGCGTCACATTACAAAGGAAAGTCCCACCTCCGGGACGGTTGGACGGTGTGAGGGGACACATTACATGAGTGTGTAGTTCAGCGTTTGCAAGGAGCATAATTTCAAGAGCAACCTTTCCCTTGTGCAGTATTAGTGCTGCACATGGTGGCTCTTTCAGTAACAAATGCCTAGGGGGGGGGGGGACAGGTCCCCTTACATTTTAGTTGTGCCAGCGTGGCGGTCGCATGACACGTTGCCGGATACACAGCTGGGGATCAGCTGACGTTACTGAACCCCAATAACAGAGGAGCGACTGTTGACTGTGCACACAGCACTTCCAGGCACCAACTGGCGGTGTTAGAGCCCAGGGACAGCAGGAGGAGCAGATTGGAGGTATTGCCGCACACACAGCTGGGGATCAGCTGACTTTACTGAACCCCAATAACAGAGGAGCGACTGTTGACTGTGCACACAGCACTTCCAGGCACCAACTGGCGGTGTTAGAGCCCAGGGACAGCAGGAGGAGCAGATTGGAGGTATTGCCGCACACACAGCTGGGGATCAGCTGACGTTACTGAACCCCAATAACAGAGGAGCGACTGTTGACTGTGCACACAGCACTTCCAGGCACCAACTGGCGGTGTTAGAGCCCAGGGACAGCAGGAGGAGCAGAGGAACAGAGTGTAGGCCGAAGCCTGATTGGAGCAAGTTGAAAGGGAACCTTTAACCCCCCCCCAAGACGTTTGTAGCTGAAAGAGCCATCTTGTGCAGCACTAACGATGCAAAAGGAAAAGGTGGTTCTTTTAACCCCTTAGCGACCGCGATACGCCTTTTAACGGCGGCCGCTAAGGGTACTTAAACCACAGCGCCGTTAATTAACGGCGCTGTGGAAAAAGTCCATAGCGCCCCCCAGAGGCCGATTTTCTCCGGGGTCTCGGCTGCCGAGGGTAGCCGAGACCCCAGAGAACATGATTCGGGGGGGTTTTAACCCACCCCGCATTTGCGATCGCCGGTAATTAACCGTTTACCGGCGATCGCAAAAAAAAAAAAAGCGATCTCTTTTTAATTTCTCTGTCCTCCGATGTGATCGCACATCGGAGGACAGAGAAAAGGGGTCCCAGGTGGCCCCCCAATACTCACCTAGCTCCCCCGATGCTCCTCGTGTCTCCCGGTGGGCGCCGCCATCTTCAAAATGGCGGGCGCATGCGCAGTGCGCCCGCCGGCCGGCACCGGGAGAATCTTTGGGGTCTCGGCTGCCGGGGGTAGCCGAGACCCCAAAGAGCATGATCGGGGTCGGTATTACCGACCCCTGTTTTGCGATCGCCGGTAATTAACTGTTTACCGGCGACCGCAAAAAAAAAAAAAAAAGTAAAGTGTAATTCTCTGTCCTCTGATGTGATCGCACATCAGAGGACAGAGAAATAGGGGGATTCGGGGACCCTAGCATACTCACCTAGGTCCCTGGATCCTCTTGCTGCTCCTCCTGGCCGCCGGCAGCAGAACATGGCGGACGCATGCCCAGTGCGCCCGCCATCTGTCTCCATCTGCCGGCCGGCAGGAGAACAGCAGTTGGGGCTAAAATTAGGGGTAGGGTTAGGGTTAGGGCTAGGGGTAGGGTTAGGGTTAGGACTAGGGTTAGGGCTAGGGTTGGGGCTAAATTTAGGGTTAGGGTTGGGGCTAAATTTAGGGTTAGGGTTGGGGCTAAACTTAGGGTTAGGCTTCTTTCACACTTACGTCGGTACGGGGCCGTCGCAATGCGTCGGCCCGACATACCGACGCACGTTGTGAAAATTGTGCACAACGTGGGCAGCAGCTGTAGTTTTTCAACACATCCGCTGCCCAATCTATGTCCTGGGGAGGAGGGGGCGGAGTTACGGCCACGCATGCGCGGTCAGAAATGGCGGATGCGACGTACAAAAAAACGTTTCATTGAACGTATTTTTGTGCCGACGCTCCGCCAAAACACAACTGATCCAGTGCACGACGGACGCGACGTGTGGCCATCCGTCACGATCCGTCGGCAATACAAGTCTATGGGCAAAAAACGCATCCTGCGGGCACATTTGCAGGATCCGTTTCTTGTCCAAAACGACGGATTGCGACGGAATGCCAAACGACGCAAGTGTGAAAGTAGCCCTAGGGCTAGGGTTAGGGTTGGGGCTAAAGTTAGGGCTAGGGTAGGGGCTAAAGTTAGGGTTAGAGCTGGGATTAGGGTTAGGGTTTGGATTAGGGTTGGTATTAGGGTTAGGGTTGGCATTAGGGTTACGCTTGGGATTAGGGTTAGGTTTGGGATTAGGGTTAAGGTTAGGGTTGTGATTAGGGGTGTATTGGGATTAGGGTTAGGTTTGAGGTTAGGGTTGAGATTAGGATTAGGGGTGTGTTGGATTTAGGGTTTTGATTAGGGTTATGGTTAGGGTTGACATTAGGGTTGTTTTGGGGTAAGGGTTGTGATTATGGTTAGGGTTAGTGATTAGGATTATGGATGAGGTTGGGATTAGGGTTAGGGGTGTGTTGGGGTTAGGGTTGGAGCTAGAATTGGGGGGTTTCCACTGTTTAGGTACATCACGGGGTCTCCAAACATGACAGCCAATTTTGCGCTCAAAAAGTCAAATGGTGCTCCCTCCCTTCTGAGCTCTGCCGTGCGCCCAAACAGTGGGTTACCCCCACATATGGGGCATCAGCGTACTCGGGATAAATTGGACTACAACTTCTGGGGTCCAATTTCTCTTGTTACCCTTGTGAAAATAAAAACTTGGGGGCTACAAAATCTTTTTTGTGAAAAAAAAAAATATTTTTTATTTTCACGACTCTGCATTCTAAACTTCTGTGAAGCACTTGGGCATTCAAAGTTCTCACCACACATCTAGATAAGTTCCTTGGGGGGTCTAGTTTCCAAAATGGGGTCACTTGTGGGGGGTTACTACAGTTTAGGTACATCAGGGGCTCTGCAATCGCAACATAATGCCCACAGACCATTCTATCAAAGTCTGCATTCCAAAAAGGCGCTCCTTCCCTTCCGAGCTCTGCCGTGCGCCCAAACAGTGGTTTACCCCCACATATGGCGCATCAGCGTACTCGGGATAAATTGGACAACAACTATTGCAGTCCAATTTCTCCTGTTACCCTTGTGAAAATAAAAACTTGGGGGCTACAATATCTTTTTTGTGGAAAAAAAAATATTTTTTATTTTCACGACTCTGCATTCTAAACTTCTGTGAAGCACTTGGGCATTCAAAGTTCTCACCACACATCTAGATAAGTTCCTTGGGGGGTCTAGTTTCCAAAATGGGGTCACTTGTGGGGGGTTACTACAGTTTAGGTACATCAGGGGCTCTGCAATCGCAACATAATGCCCACAGACCATTCTATCAAAGTCTGCATTCCAAAACGGCGCTCCTTCCTTCCGAGCTCTGCCGTGCGCCCAAACAGTGGTTTACCCCCACATATGGGGTACCAGCATACTCAGGACAAATTGGACAACAACTTTTGGGGTCCAATTTCTCTTGTTACCCTTGTGAAAATTAAAATTTGGTGGCTATAAAATCTTTTTTGTGGAAAAAAAAATATTTTTTATTTTCACGGCTCTGCATTATAAACTTCTGTGAAGCACTTGGGCATTCAAGGTTCTCACCACACATCTAGATAAGTTCCATGGGGGGTCTAGTTTCCAAAATGGGGTCACTTGTGGGGGATTTCTACTGTTTAGGCACATCAGGGGCTCTCCAAACGCGACATGGCGTCCGATCTCAATTCCAGCCAATTCTACATTGAAAAAGTAAAACGGCACTCCTTCTCTTCCAAGCTCTGCGGTGCGCCCTAACAGTTGTTTACCCCCACATATTGGGTATCAGCGTACTCAGGAGAAATTGCACAACAACTTTTGTGGTCTAATTTCTCCTGTTACCCTTGTGAAAATAAAAATTTGTGGGCAAAAAGATCATTTTTGTAGAAAAAATGCGATTTTTTTTTTCACGGCTCTACGTTATAAACTTCTGTGAAGCACATGGGGGTTCAAAGTGTGCGCCACACACCTAGATAAGTTCCTTAAGGGGTCTAGTTTCCAAAATGGTGTCACTTGTGGGGGGTTTCCACTGTTTAGGCACATCAGGGGCTCTCCAAACGCGACATGGCGTCCAATCTCAATTCCAGCCAATTCAACATTGAAAAAGTAAAACGGCGCTCCTTCACTTCCAAGCTCTGCGGTGCGCCCAAACAGTGGTTTACCCTCACATATGGGGTATCGACGTATTCAGGAGAAATCGCACAACAACTTTTGTGGTCTAATTTCTCCTGTTACCCTTGTGAAAATAAGAATTTGTGGGCGAAAAGATCATTTTTGTGTAAACAAAAGCGATTTTTTATTTTCACGGCTCTACGTTATAAACTTCTGTGAAGCACTTGGGGGTTCAAAGTGCTCACCACACATCTAGATAAGTTCCTTAAGGGGTCTAGTTTCCAAAATGGTGTCACTTGTGGGGAGTTTCCACTGTTTAGGCACATCAGGGGCTCTCTAAATGTGACATGGTGTCCGATCTCAATTCCAGCCAATTCTGCATTGAAAAAGTCAAACGGCGCTCCTTCACTTCTAAGTTCTGCGGTGCGCCCTAACAGTGGTTTACCCCCACATATGGGGTATTGGCGTATTCAGGAGAAATTGCATAACAAAATTTATGGTTACATTTCTGTTTTTACACTTGTGAAAATAAAAAAAATGGTTCTGAATTAAGATGTTTGCAAAAAAAAGTTAAATGTTCATTTTTTCCTTCCACATTGTTTCAGTTCCTGTGAAGCACGTAAAGGGTTAATAAGCTTCTTGAATGTGGTTTTGAGAACCTTGAGGGGTGTAGTTTTTAGAATGGTGTCACACTTCATTATTTTCTATCATATAGACCCCTCAAAATGACTTCAAATGTGATGTGGTCCCTAAAAAAAAATGTTGTAAAAATGAGAAATTGCTGGTCAACTTTTAACCCTTATAACTCCCTAACAAAAAAAAATTTTGTTTCCAAAATTGTGCTGATGTAAAGTAGACATGTGGGAAATGTTATTTATTAACTATTTTTCGTGACATATCTCTCTGATTTAAGGGCATAAAAATACAAAGTTTGAAAATTGCAAAATTTTAAAAATTTTCGCCATATTTCCGTTTTTTTTCATAAATAATCGCAAGTAATATCGAAGAAATGTTACCACTAACATGAAGTACAATATGTCACGAAAAAACAATCTCAGAATCAGCGGGATCCGTTGAAGCGTTCCAGAGTTATAACCTCATAAAGTGACAGTGGTCAGAATTGCAAAAATTGGCCTGGTCATTAAGTACCAAATTGGCTCTGTCACTAAGGGGTTAATTATGCTCCTTGCAAACACCGAAGTAAACACTAAAAATGTGTCCCCTTATACCGTTAAACCGTCCCGGAGGTGCGAATTTCCTTCGTAATGGGACACAGCACAGCTGACATTCTTATCCCCTTGGTGCCGTGCGCTGCCTCCTCAGCGTTGTTTTAAGCTGTCACGGAGCCTGCGCTGTTCTGTTAGCCCTTGGCCATGCCCAATTAGCGCTGCCTGTCTTCTGACATAATTTGGTGTCAGGCTGTTACTGCCTGTGCGTCCACGCTGCTCCAGATCCCACCTCGCAGTCTCGTCCAACGTAATCCCACTGCGGGCCTTGGAACCATGGACATGCACAGTGCATATCCTCGACTCTCACTCCCCTCCTTCCCTCTTCTTCAGACTGTGCGGTGTCACGGTCGTGGCATGCTATTAGGGATCAGCTGACGGCGCACAGTCTAAAGAAGGCGGAGGGAAATGAGCGAGAGCCCGAGGGGAAGATATGCACTGCGCATGGCCATGGATCCCAGGCCCGCAGTGTGACTCAATCAGAAGACACAGCGAGGCGGGATCTCGGGCAGCGCGGCCGCACAGGCGCAGCCAGCCTGACACCAAATTATGTCAGAAGACAGGCAGCGCAAATAGGGCATGCCCAAGGGATAACAGAACAGCGCAGGCTCCGTGACAGCTTAAAACAACGCTGAGGAGGCAGCGCATGGCACCAAGGGGGTAGGAATGACGGCTGTGCTGCGTCACATTGCGAAGGAAAGTCCCAGCTCCGGGACAGTATAACGGTATCAGTGAACACATTTTATAAATGTTAAGTTCTGCGTGTGCAAGGAGCTAAAAAAAAAGAGCTACCTTTTCCTTGTGCAGCATTACTGCTGCACAAGATGGCTCTTTCAGTAACAAACGACGGGGGTGGTCGATGCGGCGGTCGTTTCTCAGGCACTGCAGCATGAAATCCACCATGTGCTGCAGAGTGCCAACTGGCCCAGAAACGCTGTCCCCTGCTTGAGACATGATCTCTGCCCGCTCGTCATCACCCCACCCTCGCTATACACACTGACCACTGGACAATTGTGTCGCTCCCTCCTCTGGACGGAGCTCTTCCTCCTCCATTGACTCCTCCTCATCCTCCTCACAAAGTGGCCCCTGCGTACCCCTTTGTGAGGAACCACGTGGCGCTGACTCTCCAGAAGCTGATGAAAAAGGTGACTCCCCATCCTCCACCTCTTCCACAACATCATCCCTTAACCCTTGCAAAGTTTGCTGAAGCAGGCAGATAAGGGGGACAGTCATGCTGACTAGTGCATCATCTGCACTTGCCATCCGCGTGGAATAATCAAAAGGACGCAAAACCTGGCAGACGTCCTTCATAGTGGCCCACTCTGTGGTTGTGAAGTCTGATCGGCGCTGACTGCGACTTCTTTGCGCCTGATGCAGCTGGTACTCCATAACTGCTTGCTGCTGCTCACACAACCGCTCCAACATATGTAACGTGGAATTCCACCGGGTAGGTAGGTCACATATGATACGGTGTTCCGGAAGGCGGAATCGGCGCTGCAGAGCAGCAATGCGGGATCTGGCCAAGCTGGAACGCCGCAAGTGAGCACACTCTAGGCGGACCTTGTGCAGCATGGCATCAAGATCCGGATAGTCCCTCAGAAAACTCTGCACAACCAAATTGAGCACATGTGCCAGACATGGGATGTGAGTGAGGTTGCCAAGGGCCAAAGCTGCCACCAGATTTCGGCCATTGTCACACACTACCATGCCTGGCTGGAGATTCGCTGGCAGTAAGCACACATCGCTCTCCTGCTTGATGGCATTCCAGAGCTCCTGCGCTGTGTGGCTTCGATGCCCCAATGAAACTAGTTTCAAGACGGCCTGCTGACGTTTGGCCACGGCTGTGCTCATGTCGGTCATAGGTAAACGTTCACGGGTCCATGTGGAGGTGGACTGTGACGGATCCTGCAGAGAGGAATCTGAGGAACTGGTGTAAGAGGAGGAGTCGATGCGTACAGACTGGATTCCTGCAATCCTTGGAGTGGGCAGGACACGTCCTGCGCCACTCGCACGATCTGTACCTGGCTCAACAACATTAACCCAATGGGCAGTGAGGGAAACATATCGCCCCTGTCCATGCTGACTGGTCCACGCATCGGTGGTGAGGTGGACCTTGCTACTGACGGCGTTCAGTAGCGCATGTTTTATGTTTGCCTCAACATGCCTGTGCAGGGCAGGGACAGCCTGCCTGCTGAAGTAAAAGCGGCTGGGCACCTTGTACTGTGGGACTGCCAATGCCATCAAGTCACGGAAGCTGTCAGTCTCCACCAGCCTGAACGAGAGCATTTCCAGGGACAACAGTTTGGCAATGCCTGCATTCAGAGCCTGTGCTCGGGGGTGGTTGGCCGAGAATGCCCGCCTTTTCTCCCATGCCTGTACTACCGATGGCTGTAGAGTAGACTGGGAGTGTGAGGATGACTGGGAAGGTGGTGCTGTGGGTGGAATTACACTAGGTCTCTGGACAACAGTGGAGGAAGAGGCAACACGAGATGAAGAGGTGGTAGCTGCCGCTGTTGGTTGGCCTACGTCTTCACTGTGTTTCTGTAACTCCACCGCGTGCCTGGTCCGCACATGTTTCCACATATTTGTGGTATTGAGGTTGCTGACACTTTTACCTCTTTTTACTTTCTGATGACACAGCTTGCATTTGACAAAACAAATGTCATCTGCAACTGTGTCAAAAAAGGACCAGGCACTGCAAGTCTTGGGAGCGCCCTTTTTGGCTTTGGATAGAGACAGGCTCCTAACGGGTGCCAAAGTGGAGGCTACAGGCTCCGCAGTCTTCCCCCTCCCTCTCTGGCCCGTAAGGGGAAGCTCTTCCTCAGAGCTGCTCCCACCACCTTCCTGTTCCTCACGCCACGATGGGTCAAGGACCTCATCATCTCCACTACCCTCTGCCACCAACTGCTCCTCCTGGGTAGTCTCGGCAGCACAGTACGCATCAGAAAGCGGCACCTGAGTTTCATCATCAGATGCGTACTGCGCTGTGGTCACCGGAGGCACTGGCCCACCTGCCTCTTCAGAGTCAGAGAGAAAAAGCTGTTGGGCATCACTGCACACTGCCTCTTCTTCCATTTCTCCAATGCTGCTTGGCTGGCCCCCAAGCAGAACAGAGACGGCTCCTGTCCTGGGCTCTCTGACTGCCTGGCCAATTTGGCAGGTGGTGAAGAGACAGATGGCTGCTCTCCAGTGCTCTGTGTCTGAGAGGATGTGGCACTAACTGAAGTCGATGCCGAGGCGTTAGCTGCCATCCACCCGACAACGGCTTCAATTTGGTCTTCACGCAGCAGCGGTGCACGGCGCTCTCCGACAAAGCTGCGCATGAAGGACTGTTCCCTGCTGAAACTGAGTGACGACGAGTCACCGGCGCCCGCAGCAGGCACAGAATCACCACGTCCTCTCCCTGCTCCTCTCCCTGCTCCGCGCCCACGCCCACGTGCCTTACTCCCTGCCCTCTTCATCTTGGTTGACAGATAAAGATAAGCAGAAAAGTACTAAGGCCTTAGCGTGCTTATTCCTGAAATGCTCCTTCTAACAGGTGTAAGAAACACTAATGTTGTAAAGTGTGGACTAAACTTTATTATTTTTCAAATGTGGCCTACACAAGTGTTAAGTTGTGTTTGGTGAACTTTACTTTTTTTTTTGTGCAGATCGGGCTACAGAGCTAATTTAAAACACACGGAGACCGTGCAGACAGCCGTAAACGGCGCTGCAAGGCCAAAAAACCCTCCTCTAGGTTATCCTATGTAGTGTTTTTCCACTATTTAGCTGGAGACGGGTGGAAAGACACTAATAGGAATTTTTTTTTTTAAATTTTAAACAGGCTGCACTATTTGAAAAAAAGGAAATTGTTTTTCAAGGTATGAGGCAGTAACGCACCCTGAGCTGAATCCAACCGGCTATGGCTGCACACAGACTACAGGGCGAGCTGGGCTCACACGGAGACCGTGCAGACAGCCGTAAACGGCGCTGCAAGGCCCAAAAACCCCCCTCTAGGTTATCCTATGTAGTGTTTTTCCACAATTTAGCTGGAGACGGGTGGAAAAACACTAATAGGAAATTTGAGAAAAAATGTGCAGCAGGCTGCACTATGAGCAAAAAAGGACAACTGTGTGAGGCAGTGTGAACCCCCCCTGAGCTGAATACAACCGGGTATATGGCTGCACACAGACTACAGAGTGAGCTGCACACACACACACACACACAGAGACCTTGCAGAACGCTGTTAAAACAGCGCTGCAAGGCAAGAGCAAGGTGAACAGTGAAGAACACACAGCGTTTTGCTAAATTAGCCTTTGGAAAGGAAAATAAAGCAATTAGCTAGCTCAACTGGCCCTCAGTTAGAACACAGCGTCCTGTCCCTAACTGAAATCACAGCAGAGTGAGCGCAAAATGGCGGCAGCGTTTTTTATAGTGCAGAGTGACATCATTTCAGCAGCCAATCACAGCCTTGCCAGTACTTACATGCCCACCATGCTAAACAGGATGTGCCCACACTTCCAATCATTCCTCATTGGCTGCTGCGTTCTGTTTGAATTCTGGGAACTTCCGATTCCGGTATCCGATACGCGGGAAGTATCGGAATTTGGTATCGGAATTCTGATACCGCAAATATCGGCCGATACCCGATACTTGCGGTATCGGAATGCTCAACTCTACTCATTTTAATTTATTTGTGTGTATTGGAACAAAACAAAAAAACTGAGAAAATAGGCAAATTGGACATAATTTCACACAAAACCCCCAAAATGGGCCACACAAAATTGTAGGCACCCTCAACTTAATATTTGGTTGCACACGCTTTTGAATAAATTACTTCAATCAATCGCAGTTATTTAACCATCAACAAGCTGAAATCTCTCAAGTAGAGTTTAGGATCAATCTTTATTTGAAAACTTCTTCAGCTATCTTATATTTGAAGTGCGCCTTCTGAAAACAGCAATTTTAAGATCTCTCCAGAGTGGTTCAATGGGGTTTAGATCCAGTCTTATTACTGGCCACTTCAAAACGCTCTCTTTGATTCTATTTATTTCTGGGTTCTTATTGAAGTATGTTTGGGGGTCATTGTCCAGCTGGAAGACATGACCTAGGACGTTAACCCCGCTTTCTGACACTGGGTACTACATTACGACCCCAAATTCTTTGATAATCTTCAGATTTCATGATTCTTTGCACACAGTGAAGGCACTTAGAGGTAGCAAAACAACCCCAAAACCTCTTTGAACCGCCTCCATATTTGACAGTAGGTACTATGTTTTTTTCTTTGTAGGCCTCATTCTGGTTTTGGTAAACAGTAGAATGATGTGCTTTACCAAAAAGCTCTTTCTTGGCCTCATCTGTTCACAAGATGCTTTCCCAGAAGGATTTTGGCTTGCTGACGTATATTTGGGAAAACTGAAGTCTAGCTTATTTATGTCTCTGTGCCAGTAGTGGGGCCCTCCTGGGTCTCCTGCCATAGCTTTTCATTTCATTCAAATGTTGACGGATAGTTTGTGCTGACATGGGTGCACCCTGAGCCTGCAGGACAGCTTGAATTTCTTTGGAACTTGATTGGGGCTGCTTAGGCTTGGGTCACATTGTGTTAGGGCAGTCCGTTTAGCGCATAGCGCTACGGACTGCACTAACGCAATGTCCCAAAAGGGATCGCGTTAGCCGATCCCGCTAGCGCAGATCCCCAATCTGCGCCAGCAAGGAACGGACCGCGAACGCTGCAAGCAGCGTTCGCGGTCCGTCACTCAAATGACGGCACATCGCTAGCGCACGCCCAATGTGGGCGTGCACTAGCGATGCGTTCGCCATTACAGGCAATGGCGGCGTTAACGGACTACGTTACACCGCGTTATGCCGCGGTGTAACGTAGTCCGTTAAACGCGGTCACATAACGCAATGTGACCCTAGCCTTATCGACCATCTGGACTATCCTGCGTTGCAAACTTTTATCAGTTTTTCTCTGCCATTCACATAGTAACATAGTTAGTAAGGCCGAAAAAAGACATTTGTCCATCCAGTTCAGCCTATATTCCATCATAATAAATACCCAGATCTACGTCCTTCTACAGAACCTAATAATTGTATGATGCAATATTGTTCTGCTCCAGGAAGACATCCAGGCATCTCTTGAACCCCTCGACTGAGTTCGCCATCACCACCTCCTCAGGCAAGCAATTCCAGATTCTCACTGCCCTAACAGTAAAGAATCCTCTTCTATGTTGGTGGAAAAACCTTCTCTCCTCCAGACGCAAAGAATGCCCCCTTGTGCCCGTCACCTTCCTTGGTATAAACAGATCCTCAGCGAGATATTTGTATTGTCCCCTTATATACTTATACATGGTTATTAGATTGCCCCTCAGTCGTCTTTTTTCTAGACTAAATAATCCTAATTTCGCTAATCTATCTGGGTATTGTAGTTCTCCCATCCCCTTTATTAATTTTGTTGCCCTCCTTTGTACTCTCTCTAGTTCCATTATATCCTTCCTGAGCACCGGTGCCCAAAACTGGACACAGTACTCCATGTGCGGTCTAACTAGGGATTTGTACAGAGGCAGTATAATGCTCTCATCATGTGTATCCAGACCTCTTTTAATGCACCCCATGATCCTGTTTGCCTTGGCAGCTGCTGCCTGGCACTGGCTGCTCCAGGTAAGTTTATCATTAACTAGGATCCCCAAGTCCTTCTCCCTGTCAGATTTACCCAGTGGTTTCCCGTTCAGTGTGTAATGGTGATATTGATTCCCTCTTCCCATGTGTATAACCTTACATTTATCATTGTTAAACCTCATCTGCCACCTTTCAGCCCAAGTTTCCAACTTATCCAGATCCATCTGTAGCAGAATACTATCTTCTCTTGTATTAACTGCTTTACATAGTTTTGTATCATCTGCAAATATCGATATTTTACTGTGTAAACCTTTTACCAGATCATTAATGAATATGTTGAAGAGAACAGGTCCCAATACTGACCCCTGCGGTACCCCACTGGTCACAGCGACCCAGTTAGAGACTATACCATTTATAACCACCCTCTGCTTTCTATCACTAAGCCAGTTACTAACCCATTTACACACATTTTCCCCCAGACCAAGCATTCTCATTTTGTGTACCAACCTCTTGTGCGGCACGGTATCAAACGCTTTGGAAAAATCGAGATATACCACGTCCAATGACTCACCGTGGTCCAGCCTATAGCTTACCTCTTCATAAAAACTGATTAGATTGGTTTGACAGGAGCGATTTCTCATAAACCCATGCTGATATGGAGTTAAACAGTTATTCTCATTGAGATAATCCAGAATAACATCCCTCAGAAACCCTTCAAATATTTTACCAACAATAGAGGTTAGACTTACTGGCCTATAATTTCCAGGTTCACTTTTAGAGCCCTTTTTGAATATTGGCACCACATTTGCTATGCGCCAGTCCTGCGGAACAGACCCTGTCGCTATAGAGTCACTAAAAATAAGAAATAATGGTTTATCTATTACATTACTTAGTTCTCTTAGTACTCGTGGGTGTATGCCATCCGGACCCGGAGATTTATCTATTTTAATCTTATTTAGCCGGTTTCGCACCTCTTCTTGGGTTAGATTGGTGACCCTTAATATAGGGTTTTCATTGTTTCTTGGGATTTCACCTAGCATTTCATTTTCCACCGTGAATACCGTGGAGAAGAAGGTGTTTAATATGTTAGCTTTTTCCTCGTCATCTACAACCATTCTTTCCTCACTATTTTTTAAGGGGCCTACATTTTCAGTTTTTATTCTTTTACTATTGATATAGTTGAAGAACAGTTTGGGATTAGTTTTACTCTCCTTAGCAATGTGCTTCTCTGTTTCCTTTTTGGCAGCTTTAATTAGTTTTTTAGATAAAGTATTTTTCTCCCTATAGTTTTTTAGAGCTTCAATGGTGCCATCCTGCTTTAGTAGTGCAAATGCTTTCTTTTTACTGTTAATTGCCTGTCTTACTTCTTTGTTTAGCCACATTGGGTTTTTCCTATTTCTAGTCCTTTTATTCCCACAAGGTATAAACCGCTTACACTGCCTATTTAGGATGTTCTTAAACATTTCCCATTTATTATCTGTATTCTTATTTCTGAGGATATTGTCCCAGTCTACCAGATTAAGGGCATCTCTAAGCTGTTCAAACTTTGCCTTCCTAAAGTTCAATGTTTTTGTGACTCCCTGACAAGTCCCCCTAGTGAAAGACAGGTGAAACTGCACAATATTGTGGTCGCTATTTCCTAAATGCCCGACCACCTGCAGATTTGTTATTCTGTCAGGTCTATTAGATAGTATTAGGTCTAAAAGTGCTGCTCCTCTGGTTGGATTCTGCACCAATTGTGAAAGATAATTTTTCTTGGTTATTAGCAGAAACCTGTTGCCTTTATGGGTTTCACAGGTTTCTGTTTCCCAGTTAATATCCGGGTAGTTAAAGTCCCCCATAACCAGGACCTCATTATGGGTTGCAGCTTCATCTATCTGCTTTAGAAGTAGACTTTCCATGCTTTCTGTTATATTTGGGGGTTTGTAACAGACCCCAATGAGAATTTTGTTACCATTTTTCCCTCCATGAATTTCAACCCATATGGACTCGACATCCTCATTCCCTTCGCTAATATCCTCCCTTAAAGTGGACTTTAGACAAGACTTTACATAGAGACAAACCCCTCCTCCTCTCCGATTTTTACGATCCTTTCTAAACAGACTGTAACCCTGTAAGTTGACTGCCCAGTCATAGCTTTCATCTAACCATGTCTCGGTTATTCCCACTATGTCAAAGTTACCTGTAGATATTTCTGCTTCTAGTTCTTCCATCTTGTTTGTCAGGCTTCTGGCGTTTGCGAGCATGCAGTTTAGAGGATTTTGTTTTGTTCCAATCTCCTCACTGTGGATTGTTTTAGAAATGTTCTTACCTCCCTTCAGAGTATGTTTTCCTGGGTCGTCTTTGTTCGAGTCTAATGTTTTTCTTCCCGTCCCCTCTTCTTCTAGTTTAACGCCCTCCTGATGAGTGTAGCGAGTCTTCTGGCGAATGTGTGTTTCCCAGGTTTGTTGAGGTGTAGTCCGTCTCTGGCGAGGAGTCCATCATACCAGTAATTCACACCGTGGTCCAGGAATCCGAATCCTTGTTGTCTGCACCATCGTCTTAGCCAGTTGTTTGCATCAAAGATCCTGTTCCATCTCCTGGTGCCATGCCCGTCTACTGGAAGGATAGAAGAAAAAACTACCTGTGCATCCAGTTCCTTTACTTTCTTCCCCAACTCTTCAAAGTCCTTGCAGATTGTCGGTAGGTCCTTCATTGCCGTGTCATTGGTGCCAACATGTATCAGAAGAAATGGGTGGACGTCCTTGGAGCTGAAGAGCTTTGGTATCCTATCGGTCACATCCTTGATCATCGCACCTGGAAGGCAGCATACTTCTCTTGCAGTTATGTCCGGTCTGCAGATGGCTGCTTCTGTGCCTCTCAGTAGTGAGTCTCCCACCACCACCACTCTTCGTTGCTTCTTGGCTGTACTTTTTGCTGTCACTTGTTGCTGTGTGCCCTTTTCTTTTTTGCTTGCTGGTATTGCTTCATTCTTAGGTGTGCCATCTTCATCCTCTACAAAGATTTGATATCGGTTCTTCAGTTGTGTGGTTGGTGATTTCTCCATGGTCTTCTTGCTTCTTTTGGTCACATGCTTCCACTCATCTGCTTTTGGAGGTTCTCTGACACTTTTTTCACCTTCTGTGACCAGTAGAGATGCTTCTGTTCTGTCTAGAAAGTCTTCATTCTCTTTGATGAGTTTCAAAGTTGCTATTCTTTCTTCCAGACCCCGCACCTTTTCTTCTAAAAGGGCCACTAGTCTACACTTCTGACAGGTGAAATTGGATTCTTCTTCTGGTCGATCTGTGAACATGTAGCACATGCTGCAGCTCACCATGTAGGTTGTCACATCTGCCATGTTGCTCCTAGATCCTGCTGACTTGCTGTGTGTTTTCCTTCTTGTGTAATCTACTCAGCCAAGCTCTCTTGCAATAATGTCCTACAGGCAAAAATTCGGTGATGCTTTCGAAGCAGCTGGTCCTGGCTGTACCCAACGATCTTCTAGCTTAGGGAGACTTCGCTTCTCCCAGAAGGCACCTGGAATATGCAAATTAGCCTCCTGAAGCTTGAATCCCTGGTTTGGTGATGCTTTCGAAGCAGCTGGTCCTGGCTGTACCCAACGATCTTCTAGCTTAGGGAGACTTCGCTTCTCCCAGAAGGCACCTGGAATATGCAAATTAGCCTCCTGAAGCTTGAATCCCTGGTTTGGTGATGCTTTCGAAGCAGCTGGTCCCGGCTGTACCCAACGATCTTCTCATCCAGGGATCTCACATCCAGGGAGATTATTAGCTACAGTGCTATGGGTTGTATATTTCTTGATTATGTTGCGCACCGTGGACAAAGGATAATCAAGATCTTTGGATATGGACTTGTAACCTTGAGATTGTTTATATTTTTCAACAATTTTGGTTCTCAAGCAATCAAACAGTTTTCGTCTCCTTTCTGTTCTCCATTTATAGTGTGGCACGCACAGTGCAAAGATTGAGTCAACTTCTTCCCTTCTTATCTGATTTCAGATGTTATTTTTATATTGCCCACACCTGTTATTTGCCACAGGTTAGGTTGGACAAGCATCACATGCTTTAACCCCTTCATGACCCAGCCTATTTTGACCTTAAAGACCTTGCCGTTTTTTGCAATTCTGACCAGTGTCCCTTTATGAGGTAATAACTCAGGAACGCTTCAACGGATCCTAGCGGTTCTGAGATTGTTTTTTCGTGACATATTGGGCTTCATGTTAGTGGTAAATTTAGGTCAATAAATTCTGCGTTTATTTGTGATAAAAACGGAAATTTGGCGAAAATTTTGAAAATTTCGCAATTTTCACATTTTGAATTTTTATTCTGTTTAACCAGAGAGATATGTGACACAAAATAGTTAATAAATAACATTTCCCACATGTTTACTTTACATCAGCACAATTTTGGAAACAAAATTTTTTTTTGTTAGGAAGTTATAAGGGTTAAAATTTGACCAGCGATTTGTCATTTTTACAACGAAATTTACAAAACCATTTTTTTTAGGGACCACCTCACATTTGAAGTCAGTTTGAGGGGTCTATATGGCTGAAAATACCCAAAAGTGACACCATTCTAAAAACTGCACCCCTCAAGGTACTCAAAACCACATTCAAGAAGTTTATTAACCCTTCAGGTGCTTCACAGCAGCAGAAGCAACATGGAAGGAAAAAATGAACATTTAACTTTTTAGTCACAAAAATTATCTTTTAGCAACAATTTTTTTATTTTCCCAATGGTAAAAGGAGAAACTGAACCACAAAAGTTGTTGTCCAATTTGTCCTGAGTACGCTGATACCTCATATGTGGGGGTAAACCACTGTTTGGGCACATGGTAAGGCTCGGAAGGGAAGGAGCGCCATTTGACTTTTTGAATGAAAAATTATTTCCATCGTTAGCGGACACCATGTCGCGTTTGGATAGCTCCTGTGTGCCTAAACATTGGCGCTCCCCCACAAGTGACCCCATTTTGGAAACTAGACCCCCCAAGGAACTTATTTAGATGCCTAGTGAGCACTTTAAACCCTCAGGTGCTTCACAAATTGATCTGTAAAAATGAAAAAGTACTTTTTTTCACAAAAAAATTCTTTTCGCCTCAATTTTTTCATTTTCACATGGGCAGTAGGATAAAATGGATCATAAAATTTGTTGGGCAATTTCTCCCGAGTACGCCGATACCTCATATGTGGGGGTAAACCACTGGTTGGGCACTCGGCAGGGCTCGGAAGGGAAGGCGCGCCATTTGACTTTTTGAATGGAAAATTAGCTCCAATTGTTAGCGGACACCATGTCGCGTTTGGAGAGCCCCTGTGTGCCTAAACATTGGAGCTCCCCCACAAGTGACCCCATTTTGGAAACTAGACCCCCCATGGAACTTATCTAGATGCATATTGAGCACTTTAAACCCCCAGGTGCTTCACAGAAGTTTATAACGCAGAGCCATGAAAATAAAAAATAATTTTTCTTTCCTCAAAAATGATTTTTTAGCCTGGAATTTCCCATTTTGCCAAGGATAATAGGAGAAATTGGACCCCAAATATTGTTGTCCAGTTTGTCCTGAGTACGCTGATACCCCATATGTGGGGGTAAACCACTGTTTGGGCGCATGGCAGGGCTCGGAAGGGATGGCACGCCATTTGGTTTTTAAATGGAAAATTAGCTCCAATCATTAGCGGACGCCATGTCACGTTTGGAGAGCCCCTGTGTGCCTAAACATTGGAGATCCCCCAGATATGACCCCATTTTGGAAACTAGACCCCCAAAGGAACTAATCTAGATGTGTGGTGAGGACTTTGAACCCCCAAGTGCTTCAGAGAAGTTTATAACGCAGAGCCATGAAAATAAAATAAAAAAATTATTTTCTCAAAAATGATCTTTTAGCCTGCAATTTTTTATTTTCCCAACGGTAACAGGAGAAATTTGACCCCAAAAGTTGTTATCCAGTTTCTCCTGAGTACGCTGATACCCCATATGTGGGGGTAAATCACTGTTTGGGCACATGCCGGGGCTCGGAAGTGAAGTAGTGACGTTTTGAAATGCAGACTTTGATGGAATGCTCTGTGGGCGTCACGTTGCGTTTGCAGAGCCCCTGATGTGGCTTAACAGTAGAAACCCCCCACAAGTGACCCCATTTTGGAAACTAGACCCCTAAAGGAACTTATCTAGATGTGTGGTGAGCACTTTGAAACCCCAAGTGCTTCATAGAAGTTTATAATGCAGAGCCGTGAAAATAATAAATACGTTTTCTTTCCTCAAAAATAATTATTTAGCCCAGAATTTTTTATTTTCCCAAGGGTTACAGGAGAAATTGGACCCCAATATTTGTTGTCCAGTTTCTCCTGAGTACGCTGATACCCCATATGTGGGGGTAAACCACTGTTTGGGCACATGCCGAGGCTCGGAAGTGAAGTAGTGACGTTTTGAAATGCAGACTTTGATGGAATGCTCTGTGGGCGTCACGTTGCGTTTGCAGAGCCCCTGATGTGGCTTAATAGTAAAAACCCCCCACATGTGACCCTATTTTGGAAACTAGACCCCGAAAGGAACTTATCTAGATGTGTGGTGAGCACTTTGAACCCCCAAGTGCTTCATAGAAGTTTATAATGCAGAGCCGTGAAAATAATAAATACGTTTTCTTTCCTCAAAAATAATTATTTAGCCCAGAATTTTTTATTTTCCCAAGGGTAACAGGAGAAATTGGACCCCAATAGTTGTTGTCCAGTTTCTCCTGAGTACGCTGATACCCCATGTGTGGGGGTAAACCACTGTTTGGGCACACGTCGGGGCTCAGAAGGAAAGTAGTGACTTTTGAAATGCAGACTTTGATGGAATGGTCTGCGGGCGTCACATTGCGTTTGCAGAGCCCCTGGTGTGCCTAAACAGTAGAAACCCCCCACAAGTGACCACATTTTAGAAACTAGACCCCCCCAAGGAACTTATCTAGATATGTGGTGAGCACTTTGAACCCCCAAGTGCTTCACAGACGTTTACAACGCAGAGCTGTGAAAATAAAAAATCATTTTTCTTTCCTCAAAAATGATGTTTTAGCAAGCATTTTTTTAGATTCACAAGGGTAACAGGAGAAATTGGACCCCAGTAATTGTTGCGCAGTTTATCCTGAGTACACTGATACCCCATATGTGGGGGTAAACCACTGTTTGGGCACACGTCAGGGCTCGGAAGTGAGGGAGCACCATTTGACTTTATGAATACGAGATTGGCTGGAATCAATGGTGGCGCCATGTTGCGTTTGGAGACCCCTGATGTGCCTAAACAGTGGTAACCCCTCAATTCTACCTCCAACACTAACCCCAACACACCCCTAACTCTAATCCCAACTGTAGCCATAACCCTAATCACAACCCTAACCACAACCCTAATTCCAACCCTAACCCTAAGGCTATGTGCCCACGTTGCGGATTCGTGTGAGATATTTCCGCACCATTTTTGAAAAATCCGCGGGTAAAAGGCACTGCGTTTTACCTGTGGATTTTCCGCGGATTTCCAGTGTTTTTTGTGCGGATTTCACCTGCGGATTCCTATTGAGGAACAGGTGTAAAACGCCGCGGAATCCGCACAAAGAATTGACATGCTGCGGAAAATACAACGCAGCGTTTCCGTGCGGTATTTTCTGCACCATGGGCACAGCGGATTTGGTTTTTCATATGTTTAAATGGTACTGTAAACCTGATGGAACACTGCTGCGGATCCGCAGCCAAATCCGCACCGTGTGCACATAGCCTAATTCTAAAGGTATGTGCACACGCTGCGGAAAACGCTGCAGATCCGCAGCAGTTTCCCATGAGTTTACAGTTCAATGTAAACCTATGGGAAACAAAAATCGCTGTACACATGCTGCGGAAAAACTGCACGGAAACGCAGCGGTTTACATTCCACAGCATGTCACTTTTTTGTGCGGATTCCGCAGCGGTTTTACAACTGCTCAAATAGAAAATCGCAATTGTAAAACCGCAGTGAAATGCGCAGAAAAAAACGCGGTAAATCCGCCATAAATCTGCAGCGGTTTAGCACTGCGGATTTATCAAATCCGCAGCGGAAAAATCCGCAGAGGACCAGATTACGTGTGCACATACCGAAACCCTAGCCCTAACCCTACCCCTAACCCTGGCCCTAACCCTACCCCTAACCCTAGCCCTACCCCTAACCCTACCCCTATTCTAACCTTAGTGGAAAAAAAAAAAAGTCTTTATTTTTTTATTGTCCCTACCTATGGGCGTGACAAAGGGGGGGGGGGGGGTCATTTATTATTTTTTTTATTTTGATCACTGAGATATAATCTATCTCAGTGATCAAAATGCACTTTGGAACGAATCTGCCGGCCGGCAGATTCGGCGGGCGCACTGCGCATGCGCCCGCCATTTTGGAAGATGGCGGCGCCCAGGGAGAAGACGGACGGGACCCCGGCAGGATCGGTAAGTATGATGGGGTGGGGGGGGATCGGAGCACGGGGGGGGGGAATCGGAGCGCGGCGGGCGTGGAACGGAGCACGGGGGGCGTGGAACGGAGCACGGGGGGCTGGAACGGAGCACGGGGGGTGGAACGGAGCACAGGGGGTGGATCGGAATGCAGGGGGGGTGATTGGAGCACGGGGGGAGCGGACAAGAGCACGGGGGGAGCGGAGCACTGGATGGAGGGGAGCCGGAGCAGTGTACCGGCCAGATCGGGGGGCGATCGGTGGGGTGGGGTGGGGGCACATTAGTATTTCCAATGCGATATCATGCTGCAATATCATCGGCCATGGCTGGATTGTAATATTTCACCAGTTATAATAGGTGAAATATTACAAATCGCTCTGATTGGCAGTTTCACTTTCAACAGCCAATCAGAGCGATCGTAGCCACGAGGGGGTGAAGCCACCCCCCCTGGGCTAAACTACCACTCCCCCTGTCCCTGCAGATCGGGTGAAATGGGAGTTAACCCTTTCACCCGATCTGCAGGGACGCGATCTTTCCATGACGCCACATAGGCGTCATGGGTCGGATTGGCACCGACTTTCATGACGCCTACGTGGCGTCATGGGTCGGGAAGGGGTTAAACAAAGTTGTTTACCCACAATTTTGGAAAGGTGGAAACAATTTTTGTTCTGCCCGTTTGGGGGGTTTTGTGTGAAATTATGTTCAATTTGCCTTTTTCAGTTGGTTTTTTTTGGTGTGTGTTCAGGTACACACAAAGGAAATAAACATGTGTATAACAAAACGTGTGATTACAATAATTTTCTGGGAAAAATACAGTAGATTATTTTCTGGAACAATTTCAAGTGTGCCAACACTTTCAGGCATGACTGTGTATGTATACACATACTGTGTATTTATTTATTCATATTCTTGTATGCGTCAGCCTATTACATAGCTCATCTGTCACTTGTAAGGTATGTTGAGCGTCCTTGAAGTTGGGGTATAGCTATTTGCAGAGAGATGTCCTGTGTCGCCACATACGATACCTCTGCTTTGCCCCTCAGATGCAGTTGTAAAACAGAATAGATAGAGGGCGCTACAGCACCCATGGGCACATGAACATATAAGAAAAACAGTGCATCAGGAACTATTCAATTATAAATGATTTTATTCACAATTAGATTACAAAACTCACAATAAACACATAAGAACAGTTTAAAAGGCTAACAATACTAATCAAGTGCTATAGTGCTCTCTATGTAAGCATGGGATCAAAGCATGCTGTCAGAGTAACATAGTGCATAAGATTATACTAAAAGATCTACCTCATGGTTTACCACAATGGTGCCACTTGCCCTTTGCTTGTTTCAGCTGTGTGCTTCCGTCAGGGGGAGTGGCATCATGGTGTCCACATGCTCATTAAAAGTTCACCCTGACCAATCCCTGTAATGTCCCGATATGTGTCATAGGGATACGACTGGATACCAAGCGCCGCCACCAGCAGGGAGGTGTATCATGCTGATGTTGTATGATTGGCGCATGCAGGGCCGACGTCATCCTGCTCCCAGCACAGCCGAGGGCGTCAACAAGGGCGGACCCACCGTGGCGCTGCCCACACCACGTCAGCGGAGCAGGGGACGACCGGACAGACTGACGATGCTTGGAGACATCATCAGCCGTACCGCAGCAAGAGCAATGACAAAGGGTAAAAGATGTTTGAGATTACGTATATGGAGCACATAATCAGCATCTATGCATGCCACGCAATATGAAGCAAGAGAAGAGGAATTAGTGACATGATAATAAAATAAGCACAGAAATAAGTAAAAAAATTAATCACTAATATGATGTCATAGGGATCCAGTACATATTATATAGTAACACAGATACATAATTATCACAGACATAAATATAATTGCATGAACAAATGTAATAATTAAATCACCAAAGAAAACAACAAATGTGTCAATTACAAATATTACATATATAGTGAGGTTGAGTGATATGATGGGTCAGAGATTGAGCACAATACTATAACACGGTAATTTAATTACAATTAAAAAAGGAAAAATAAATATCATTACCGTAATCTATATTAGTATGGATTCAAGTTAAAAGCATATAAAATACTAGATGGTGGCCCGATTCTGACGCATCGGGTATTCTAGAATATGCATGTCCACGTAGTATATTGCACAGCCCACGTAGTATATTGCCCAGCCACGTAGTATATTGCCCAGCCACGTAGTATATTGCCCAGCCACGTAGTATATTGCCCAGTCACGTAGTATATTGCCCAGCGACGTAGTATATTGCCCAGCCACGTAGTATATTGCCCAGCCACGTAGTATATTGCCCAGCCACGTAGTATATTGCCCAGCCACGTAGTATATTGCCCAGTCACGTAGTATATTGCCCAGTGACGTAGTATATTGCCCAGCCACGTAGTATATTGCCCAGCCACGTAGTATATTGCCCAGCCACGTAGTATATTGCCCAGTCACGTAGTATATTGCCCAGTCACGTAGTATATTGCCCAGTCACGTAGTATATTGCCCAGCCACGTAGTATATTGCCCAGTCACGTAGTATATTGCCCAGTCACGTAGTATATTGCCCAGCCACGTAGTATATTGTCCAGCCACGTAGTATATTGCCCAGCCACGTAGTATATTGCCCAGCGACGTAGTATATTGCCCAGCGACGTAGTATATTGCCCAGCCACGTAGTATATTGCACAGTCACGTATTATATTGCCCAGCCACGTAGTATATTGCCCAGCCACGTAGTATATTGCCCAGCCACGTAGTATATTGCCCAGTCACGTAATATATTGCCCAGCCACGTAGTATATTGCCCAGCCACGTAGTATATTGCCCAGCCACGTAGTATATTGCCCAGTCACGTAGTATATTGCCCAGTCACGTAGTATATTGCCAAGCCACGTAGTATATTGTCCAGCCACGTAGTATATTGCCCAGTGACGTAGTATATTGCCCAGTGACGTAGTATATTGCCCAGCCACGTAGTATATTGCAGTCACGTAGTATATTGCCCAGTCACGTAGTATATTGCCCAGTCACGTAGTATATTGCCCAGTCACATAGTATATTGCCCAGTCACGTAGTATATTGCCCAGCCACGTAGTATATTGTCCAGCCACGTAGTATATTGCACAGCGACGTAGTATAAAGCACAGACACGTATACTGCCCAGTCACGTAGTACATTGGCCAGTCACGTAGTATATTGCCCAGCTACGTATGTAACAGATTAAAATATAAAAAAGAAACATATACTCACCCTCCGAGGGGCCCCTTGTATGTTATGATACGGTGGTCTAGGAGCAACATGGAATGAGCTCTGAAGGAAGTGGTAACTGTACTGACCGCAGTCCCTAAGCTTAACACAACACTAGAAGTAGCCGTGGAATGCTCCTAACTCTCCCTAGGCATCTCGTCACAGCCTAAGAGCTAACTACCCCTAAAGATAGAAGCAGGAAAGCTATCTTGCCTCAGAGAAAATCCCCAAAGGATAGATTAGCCCCCCCACAAATAATGACTGTGAGTGGAGAGGGAAAAGACATACACAGAATGAAACCAGGATGAGCACAGGAGGCCAGTCTAACTAAATAGATAGGACAGGATGGAATACTGTGCGGTCAGTATAAAACACTACAAAAATCCACGCAGAGTTTACAAAAAATCTCCACACCTGACTAAAGGTGTGGAGGGCAAATGTGCCTCCCAGAGCTTCCAGCAAGACAGAATAATTCACACTGATAAGCTGGACAAACATAGAAAGCACAGAATGGAAAAGTCCACAATCTGTGAACAGAAAAGGGCAAGCAAAAACTTAGCTTAGCTGAACTGGTCAGGATAACAGGGAACTCCAACAAGATGTGAATCCAACCAGGAACCATATACAAGTGGCACTGGCTGAAGATAGAGCCAGACTTAAATAGCCGAGCAGAAGAGACGATAAGTGGAGGCAGCTGATGACAGCTAACTCCAAGGAGCAGCCATACCACTAGAAACCACAAGAGGGAGCCCTAGAGCAGAACTCACAAAAGTGCCACTTACAACCACCGGAGGGAGCCCAAGAGCGGAATTCACAACAGTACCCCCCCCCATCTTGAGGAGGGGTCACCGAACTCTCACCAGAGCCCCCAGGCCGATCAGGACGAGCCAAGTGAAAAGCACAAACCAAATCGGTGGCATGGACATCGGAGGCAACAACCCAAGAATTATCCTCCTGGCCATAACCCTTCCACTTGACAAGATACCGAAGCCTCCGCCTCGAAAAACGAGAATCCAAAATCTTCTCAACCTCATATTCCAACTCTCCCTCAACCAACACCGGGGCAGGAGGGTCAACCGAGGGAACAACGGGCACCACATATCTCCGCAACAAAGATCTATGGAAAACATTATGAATGGCAAAAGAGGCAGGAAGAGCCAAACGAAAAGACACCGGATTAATAATTTCAGAAATTTTATAAGGACCAATAAACCGAGGCTTAAACTTAAAAGAAGACACCTTCATAGGAACATGACGAGAAGACAACCAAACCAAGTCCCCCACACGAAGCCGGGGACCAACACACCGACGGCGGTTGGCAAAACGTTGAGCCCTTTCCTGAGACAACGTCAAATTGTCCACCACATGAGTCCAAATCTGCTGCAGCCTGTCCACCACAGAATCAACACCAGGACAATCAGAAGGCTCAACCTGCCCAGAAGAAAAACGAGGATGAAAACCAAAATTACAAAAGAAAGGTGAAACCAAAGTAGCCGAACTAGCCCGATTATTAAGGGCAAACTCGGCCAACGGCAAGAAAGACACCCAATCATCCTGATCAGCAGACACAAAGCATCTCAAATAGGTCTCCAAGGTCTGATTAGTTCGCTCAGTTTGGCCATTAGTCTGAGGATGAAACGCCGAAGAAATAGACAAATCAATGCCCATCCTAGCACAAAAGGCCCGCCAAAATCTAGAGACAAACTGAGAACCTCTGTCAGACACAATATTCTCCGGAATGCCATGCAAACGAACCACATGCTGAAAAAATAATGGAACCAGATCTGAGGAGGAAAGCAACTTGGGCAAAGGTACCAGATGGACCATTTTAGAGAACCCGTCACAAACAACCCAGATAACAGACATCTTCTGGGAAACAGGAAGATCTGAAATAAAATCCATGGAGATATGCGTCCAGGGCCTCTCAGGGACCAGCAAAGGCAAAAGCAACCCACTAGCGCAGGAACAGGCTTGGCCCAGGTGCAAGTCCCACAGGACTGCACAAAAGCTCGCACATCGCGGGACAAGGAAGGCCACCAAAAGGACCTAGCAACCAAATCTCTGGTACCAAAAATCCCAGGATGCCCAGCCAACACTGAACAATGAACCTCAGAAATTACCTTACTTGTCCATCTATCAGGAACAAACAGCTTCCCGCCTATCAGCCTGAAATTCCTGAAGCACCCGCCGCAAATCAGGGGAGATAGCAGAAAGAATTACCCCCTCCTTAAGAATGCCAACCGGCTCAAGGACTCCAGGAGAATCAGGCGAAAAACTCCTAGAGAGGGCATCAGCCTTAACATTCTTAGATCCCGGAAGATACGAAACCACAAAATCAAAACGGGAGAAAAACAGGGACCATCGAGCCTGTCTAGGATTCAGCCGCTTGGCCGACTCGAGGTAAATCAGATTCTTATGATCGGTAAGGACCACAACACGGTGTTTAGCTCCCTCAAGCCAATGTCGTCACTCCTCAAACGCCCACTTCATAGCCAACAACTCCCGATTGCCGACATCATAATAGCTTTCCGCAGGTGAAAACTTTCTGGAAAAAAAAGCACACGGTTTCATCAAAGAACCATCAGACTCCCTCTGAGACAAAACGGCCCCTGCCCCGATCTCAGAAGCGTCGACCTCAACCTGAAAAGGAAGAGAAACATCCGGCTGACGCAACACAGGGTCAGAAGTAAATCGGTGTTTAAGCTCCTGAAAGACCTCAACAGCCGCAGAGGACCAATTCGTCACATCAGCGCCTTTCTTCGTCAAATCAGTAAGGGGCTTAACCACACTGGAAAAGTTGGCAATGAAACGGCGATAGAAATTAGCAAAACCCCTAAATTTTTGAAAACCCTTCACAGATGTGGGTTGGATCCAGTCATTAATAGCTTGGACCTTAACAGGATCCATTTCTATAGACGAGGGAGAAAAAATAAAACCCAAAAAAGAGACCTTCTGAACTCCGAATAGGCACTTAGACCCCTTCACAAATAAAGCATTATCACGAAGGATCTGGAACACCATCCTGACCTGCTTCACATGAGACTCCCAATCATCGGAAAAAATCTAAATATCATCCAAATATACGACCATGAATTTATCAAGATAATTGCGGAAAATATCATGCATGAAAGACTGGAACACAGATGGAGAATTAGAGAGCCCAAATGGCATCACAAGGTATTCAAAATGGCCTTCGGGCGTATTAAATGCAGTTTTCCATTCGTCACCCTGTTTAATACGAACAAGATTATATGCCCCTCAGAGGTCAATCTTAGTAAACCAACTAGCCCCCTTAATCTGAGCAAACAAATCAGTAAGCAAAGGCAAGGGGTAATGGAATTTGACCGTGATCTTATTAAGAAGACGATAATCAATACAGGGTCTCAAGGAGCCATCCTTCTTAGCAACAAAAAAGAAACCCGCTCCCAATGGTGACGAAGAGGGCCGAATATGCCCTTTCTCCAAAGATTCCTTAACAAAGCCCCGCATGGCGGCATGCTCTGGCACAGACAGATTGAAAAGTCGGCCCTTAGGGAACTTACAACCAGGAATCAAGTTAATAGCACAATCACAGTCCCTGTGCGGAGGAAGGGAACTGGACTTGGGCTCATCAAATACATCCTGGAAATCCGACAAAAACTCAGGGACCTCAGAAGAGGGGGAAGAGGAAATTCCATATGATTCCCTATGAAATAGATACCCACTTTTCTATATTTTTTTGGAAGAGGAAATTGACATCAAAGGAACGTCACTATGTACTCATCGACAACCCCAACTAGTCACCGACATAGTTTTCCAATACAGGACACGATTATGTTCCTGTAACCATGGAAATCCCAGTACAACAACATCATGCAGGTAATGCAACACCAGAAAACTGCAATCTTCCTGATGTGCAGGAGCCATGTACATAGTCATCTGTGTCCAGTACTGAGGTTTATCCTTGGCCAAGGGTGTAGCATCAATGCCCCTCAAAGGAATAGGGCTCTGCAAAGGCTGCAAGGAAAAACCACACCGCCTGGCGAATTCTAAGTCCATTAAGTTCAGGGCAGCGCCTGAATCCACAAATGCCATGACAGAAAAGGAGACAATGAGCAAATCAGGGTCACAGATAAGAGAAATTTAGGCTGTATAGTACTAATGGTAACAGACCTAGCGACTCTCTTAGTACGCTTAGGGCAATCAGAGATAACATGAGCCGAATCACCACAGTAAAAACACAGCCTATTCTGACGTCTGAATTCCTGCCGTTCTATTCTAGTCAAAATCCTATCACATTGCATAGGTTCAGGACTTTGCTCAGAGGATACTGCCATATGGTGCACAGCTTTGCGCTCGCGCAGACGCCGATCAATCTAAATGGCTAGAGACAGATTCGCTCAAACCGGCAGGCGTAGGAAAGCCCACCATAACATCTTTAACCCCTCTGTGACCTTAGACGTACTATCCCGTCGAGGTGCCCTGGGCTTATCTGACCCTGGACGGGATAGTACGTCATAGCCGATCGGCCGCGCTCACGGGGGGAGCGCGGCCGATCGCGGCCGGGTGTCAGCTGCTTATCGCAGCTGACATCCGGCACTATGTGCCAGGAGCGGTCACGGACCGCCCCCGGCACATTAACCCCTGGCACACCGCGATCAAAGATGATCGCGATGTGCCGGCGGTGCAGGGAAGCACCGCGCAGGGAGGGGGCTCCCTGCGGGCTTCCCTGAGCCCCCCGCAGCAACGCGATGTGATCGCGTTGCTGCGAGGGTCTCCTCACCTCCCTCCCTGCTCGAGCCCCGGATCCAAGATGGCCGCGGATCCGGGTCCTGCAGGGAGGGAGGTGGCTTCACAGAGCCTGCTTAGAGCAGGCACTGTGAAGGCTGCAGCGCTGCATGTCAGATCAGTGATCTGACAGAGTGCTGTGCAAACTGTCAGATCACTGATCTGTGATGTCCCCCCCGGGACAAAGTAAAAAAGTAAAAAAAAAAATTTCCAAATGTGTAAAAAAAATAAAAAAAAATATTACAAAATAATGAAAAAAAAAAAAAAATATTATTCCCATAAATACATTTCTTCATCTAAATAAAAAAAAAAACCAATAAAAGTACACATATTTAGTATCGCCGCGTCCGTAACGACCCGACCTATAAAACTGTCCCACTAGTTAACCCCTTCAGTAAACACCGTAAGAAAAAAAAAAAAAAAAACGAGGCAAAAAACAACGCTTTATTATCATACCGCCGAACAAAAAGTGGAATAACACGCGATCAAAAGGACAGATATAAATAACCATGGTACCGCTGAAAGCGTCATATTGTCCCGCAAAAAAAGAGCCGCCATACAGCATCATCAGCAAAAAAATAAAAAAGTTATAGTCCTGAGAATAAAGCGATGCAAAAATAATTATTTTTTCTGTAAAATAGTTTTTATCGTATAAAAGCACCAAACCATAAAAAAATGATATAAATGAGGTATCGCTGTAATCGTACTGACCCGAAGAATAAAACTGATTTATCAATTTTACCAAACGCGGAACGGTATAAACGCCTCCCCCAATAGAAATTCATGAATAGCTGGCTTTTGGTCATTCTTCCTCACAAAAATCGGAATAAAAAGCGATAAAAAAATGTCACGTGCCCAAAAATGTTTTCAATAAAAACGTCAACTCGTCCCGCAAAAAACAAGACCTCACATGACTCTGTGGACCAAAATATGGAAAAATTATAGCTCTCAAAATGTGGTATTGAAAAAATATTTTTTGCAATAAAAAGGGTCTTTCAGTGTGTCACGGCTGCCAATCATAAAAATCCGCTAAAAAACTCGCTATAAAAGTAAATCAAACCCCCCTTCATCACCCCCTTAGTTAGGGAAAAATAAAAAAAAATGTATTTATTTCCATTTTCCCATTAGGGCTAGGGTTAGGGTTAGGGCTAGGGTTAGGGCTAGGGTTAGGGCTAGGGTTAGGGCTAGGGTTAGGGTTAGGGCTAGGGTTAGGGCTAGGGCTAGGGTTAGGGCTAGGGTTAGGGCTAGGGTTAGGGCTAGGGTTAGGGTTAGGGTTGGGGCTACAGTTAGGGTTGGGGCTAAAGTTAGGGTTAGGGTTTAGATTACATTTACAGTTGGGAATAGGGTTGGGATTAGGGTTAGGGGTGTGTCAGGGTTAGAGGTGTGGTTAGGGTTACCGTTGGAATTAGGGTTAGGGGTGTGTTTAGATTAGGGTTTCAGTTATAATTGGGGGGTTTCCACTGTTTCGGCACATCAGGGGCTCTCCAAACACGACATGGCGTCCGATCTCAATTCCAGCCAATTCTGCGTTGAAAAAGTAAAACAGTGCTCCTTCCCTTCCGAGCTCTCCTGTGTGCCCAAACAGGGGTTTACCCCAACATATGGGGTATCAGCGTACTCAGGACAAATTGGACAACAACTTTTGTGGATCAATTTCTCCTGTTACCCTTGGGAAAATACAAAACTGGGGGCTAAAAAATAATTTTTGTGGGAAAACAAAAAGATTTTTTATTTTCACGGCTCTGCGTTATAAACCGTAGTGAAACACTTGGGGGTTCAAAGTTCTCACAACACATCTAGATAAGTTCATTGAGGGGTCTAGTTTCCAATATGGGGTCACTTGTGGGGGGTTTCTACTGTTTAGGTACATTAGGGGCTCTGCAAACGCAATGTGATGCCTGCAGACCAATCCATCTAAGTCTGCATTCCAAATGATGCTCCTTCCCTTCCGAGCCCTCCCATGCGCCCAAACGGTGGTTTCCCCCCACATATCGGGTATCAGCGTACTCAGGACAAATTGGACAACAACATTTAGGGTCCAATTTCTCCTGCTAACCTTGGAAAAATACAAAACTGGGGGCTAAAATATAATTTTTGTGGAAAAAAAAATATTTTTTATTTGCATGGCTCTGCGTTATAAACTGTAGTGAAATACTTGGGGGTTCAAAGCTCTCACAACACATCAAGATGAGTTCCTTAGGGGGTCTACTTTCCAAAATGGTGTCACTTGTGGGGGGTTTCTACTGTTTAGGTACATTAGGGGCTCTGCAAACGCAATGTGACGCCTGCAGACCATTCCATCTAAGTCTGCATTCCAAATGGCGCTCCTTCCCTTCCGAACCCTCCCATGCGCCCAAACGGTGGTTCCCCCCCACATATGGGGTATCAGCGTACTCAGGACAAATTGGACAACAACTTTTGGGGTCCAATTTCTCCTGTTACCCTAGGGAAAATACAAAACTGGGGGCTAAAAAATAATTTTTGTGGGAAAACAAAAAGATTTTTTATTTTCACGGCTCTGCGTTATAAACCGTAGTGAAACACTTGGGGGTTCAAAGTTCTCACAACACATCTAGATAAGTTCATTGAGGGGTCTAGTTTCCAATATGGGGTCACTTGTGGGGGGTTTCTACTGTTTAGGTACATTAGGGGCTCTGCAAACGCAATGTGATGCCTGCAGACCAATCCATCTAAGTCTGCATTCCAAATGATGCTCCTTCCCTTCCGAGCCCTCCCATGCGCCCAAACGGTGGTTTCCCCCCACATATCGGGTATCAGCGTACTCAGGACAAATTGGACAACAACATTTAGGGTCCAATTTCTCCTGCTAACCTTGGAAAAATACAAAACTGGGGGCTAAAATATAATTTTTGTGGAAAAAAAAATATTTTTTATTTGCATGGCTCTGCGTTATAAACTGTAGTGAAATACTTGGGGGTTCAAAGCTCTCACAACACATCAAGATGAGTTCCTTAGGGGGTCTACTTTCCAAAATGGTGTCACTTGTGGGGGGTTTCTACTGTTTAGGTACATTAGGGGCTCTGCAAACGCAATGTGACGCCTGCAGACCATTCCATCTAAGTCTGCATTCCAAATGGCGCTCCTTCCCTTCCGAACCCTCCCATGCGCCCAAACGGTGGTTCCCCCCCACATATGGGGTATCAGCGTACTCAGGACAAATTGGACAACAACTTTTGGGGTCCAATTTCTCCTGTTACCCTAGGGAAAATACAAAACTGGGGGCTAAAAAATAATTTTTGTGGGAAAAAAATTTTGTTTTATTTTTATGGCTCTGCATTATAAACTTCTGTGAAGCCCTTGGTGGGTCAAAGTGCTCACCACACATCCAGATAAGTTCCTTAGGGGGTCTACTTTCCAAAATGGTGTCACTTGTGGGGGGTTTCAATGTTTAGGCACATCAGTGGCTCTCCAAACGCAACATGGCGTCCCATCTCAATCCCTGTCAATTTTGCATTGAAAAGTCAAACGGCGCTCCTTCCCTTCCGAGCTCTCCCATGCGCCCAAACAGTGGTTTACTGCCACATATGGGGTATCAGCGTACTCGGGACAAATTGGACAACAACTTTTGAGGTCCAATTTCTTCTCTTACCCTTGGAAAAATAAAAAATTGGGGGCAAAAATATAATTTTTGTGAAAAAATATGATTTTTTATTTTTACGGTTCTGCATTATAAACTTCTGTGAAGCACTTGGTGGGTCAAAGTGCTCACCACACATCCAGATAAGTTCCTTAGGGGGTCTACTTTCCAAAATGGTGTCACTTGTGGGGGGTTTCAATGTTTAGGCACATCAGTGGCTCTCCAAACGCAACATGGCGTCCCATCTCAATTCCTGTCAATTTTGCATTGAAAAGTCAAATAGCGCTCCTTCCCTTCCGAGCTCTCCCATGCGCCCAAACAGTGGTTTACCCCCACATATGGGGTATCAGCGTACTCAGGACAAATTGGACAACAACTTTTTGGGTCCAATTTCTCCTGTTACCCTTGGTAAAATAAAACAAATTGGAGCTGAAGTAAATTTTTTGTGTAAAAAAGTTAAATGTTCATTTTTATTTAAACATTCCAAAAATTCCTATTAAACACCTGAAGGGTTAATAAACTTCTTGAATGTGGTTTTGAGCACCTTGAGGGGTGCAGTTTTTAGAATGGTGTCACACTTGGGCATTTTCTATCATATAGACCCCTCAAAATGACTTCAAATGAGACGTGGTCCCTAAAAAAAAATGGTGTTGTAAAAATGAGAAATTGCTGGTCAACTTTTAACCCTTATAACTCCCTAACAAAAAAAAAAATTGGTTCCAAAATTATGCTGATGTAAAGGAGACATGTGGGAAATGTTACTTATTAAGTATTTTGTGTGACATATCTCTGTGATTTAATTGCATAAAAATTCAAAGTTTGAAAATTGCGAATTTTTTAAAATTTTCGCCAAATTTCCGTTTTTTTCACAAGTAAACGCAGGTACTATCAAAGAAATTTTACCACTATCATGAAGTACAATATGTCACGAGAAAACAATGTCAGAATCACCAGGATCCGTTGAAGCGTTTCGGAGTTATAACCTCATAAAGGGACAGTGGTCAGAATTGTAAAAATTGGCCTGGTCATTAACGTGCAAACCACCCTTGGGGGTAAAGGGGTTAAGGGTTTCAGAAAGACCTTTTCTGAAAATAGCAGCCAGAGCCTCTTCATTCCATTTAGTGAGCACAGACCATTTTCTAAATTTCTGGCAGTATAACTCTGCCGCTTCCTGACCTTGACACAAGGCCAACAGGGTTTTTTCCGCATGATCCACAGAATTAGGTTCGTCCTACAATAATCCGAGCGCTTGAAAAAATGCATCTACATTCAATAATGCCAGATCCCCTGTTTCAAGAGAAAAAGCCCAGTCTTGAGGGTCACAACGCAGCAAGGATATGATGATTTTTACTTGCTGAATGGGATCACCAGAAGAACGGGGTTTCAAAGCAAAAAACTATTTGCAGTTATTTTTAAAGTTCAAAAACTTGGATCTGTCCCCAAAAAACAAATCAGGAGTAGGAATTCTGGGCTCTAAAGCCGGAGTCTGGACAACATAGTCCTGGATACTCTGTACTCTTGCAGCAAGTTGATCCACACGAGAAAACAAACCCTGAACATCCATGCCAAAGCATATATCTTGAACCACCCAGATATCAAGAGGAAAAAAAAAAAAAGACAAACTAGAGCACAGAAAAAAAAATGGTTCAGAACTTTCTTTTCCTTCTTTTGAGATGCATTTAATTCATTTTTGGCCACTTGTACTGTTATGATACGATGGTCTAGGAGCAACATGGAACAAGCTCTGAAGGAAGTGGTAACTGTACTGACCGCAGTCCCTAAGCTTAACACAACACTAGAAGTAGCCGTGGAATGCTCCTAACTCTCCCTAGGCATCTCGTCACAGCCTAAGAGCTAACTTCCCCTAAAGATAGAAGCAGGAAAGCTATCTTGCCTCAGAGAAAATCTCCAAAGGATAGATTAGCCCCCCCACAAATAATGACTGTGAGTGGAGAGGGAAAAGACATACACAGAATGAAACCAGGATGAGCACAGGAGGCCAGTCTAACTAAATAGATAGGACAGGATGGAATACTGTGCGGTCAGTATAAAACACTACAAAAATCCACGCAGACTTTACAAAAAATCTCCACACCTGACTAAAGGTGTGGAGGGCAAATGTGCCTCCCAGAGCTTCCAGCAAGACAGAATAATTCACACTGATAAGCTGGACAAACATAGAAAGCACAGAATGGAAAAGTCCACAATCTGTGAACAGAAAAGGGCAAGCAAAAACTTAGCTTAGCTGAACTGGTCAGGATAACAGGGAACTCCAAAGAGATGTGAATCCAACCAGGAACCATATACAAGTGGCACTGGCTGAAGATAGAGCCAGACTTAAATAGCCGAGCAGAAGAGACGATAAGTGGAGGCAGCTGATGACAGCTATCTCCAAGGAGCAGCCATACCACTAGAAACCACAAGAGGGAGCCCAAGAGCAGAACTCACAAAAGTGCCACTTACAACCACCGGAGGGAGCCCAAGAGCGGAATTCACAACACTTGTAGTCCTGTCGCCTGTGTGGGGTGCACGCGGCAGCTTCCGGTCCAAGGATTGGTATGAGCGCAGGACCTTTGATGACTTCGCGGTCACATGACCGTGACGTCATGGAAGGTCTTTCTCGCATAGCATCTTTAGAACCGAAACCTGCAGCTTGCACTGCCGAGGACAGGACGCATGTCGGAGGGTGAGAACAACCTTTTTTTTATTATTATTATTTTTTTTAACATTAGATCGTTTTACTATTGATGCTGCATACGCAGCATGAATAGTTAAAAGTTACCATAGTTAAAAGTTACCATGCACTGTCCTCCCTCCCCCACTGCATCTAGTTCACTCTCTGACTTTGAAGCAGTTACAGAAGAAGAAGTAAGCAGGCTCCTTGCATCTTCTCGCCCGACCACTTGCACCAGTGACCCCATTCCGTCACATCTCCTCCAGTCCCTTTCCCCGGCTGTCACCTCTCACCTAACAAAAATATTCAACCTTTCCCTCACTTCCGGTATTTTTCCCTCCTCATTTAAGCATGCCATCATACATCCATTACTTAAAAAACCATCCCTCGATCAAAACTGTGCCGCTAATTATAGACCTGTCTCTAATCTTCCCTTCATCTCTAAACTCCTCGAACGCCTGGTCCACTCCCGTCTTACCCGCTATCTCTCAGATAACTCTCTTCTCGACCCTCTTCAATCTGGCTTCCGCTCTTTACACTCTACTGAAACTGCCCTCACTAAAGTCTCTAATGACCTACTAACAGCTAAATCTAATGGTCACTACTCCATGCTAATTCTCTTGGATCTCTCTGCAGCATTCGATACTGTGGATCATCAGCTCCTCCTCACTATGCTCCGCTCCATCGGCCTCAAGGACACCGTTCTCTCTTGGTTCTCCTCCTATCTCTCTGACCGATCCTTCACTGTATCTTTTGCTGGTTCCTCCTCCTCTCACCTTCCCCTTACTGTTGGGGTTCCTCAAGGATCAGTCCTAGGCCCCCTCCTCTTCTCGTTGTATACTGCCCCTATTGGACAAACAATCAGTAGATTTGGTTTCCAGTACCATCTCTATGCTGACGACACCCAATTATACACTTCTTCTCCTGATATCACACCGACCTTTTTAGAAAACACCAGTGATTGTCTTACCGCTGTCTCTAACATCATGTCCTCCCTCTATCTGAAACTAAACCTGTCAAAAACTGAACTCCTCGTGTTCTCTCCCTCTACTAACCTACCTTTGCCTGACATTGCCATCTCCGTGTGCGGTTCCACCATTACTCCAAAGCAACATGCCCGCTGCCTTGGGGTCATCCTTGATTCTGACCTTTCATTCACCCCCCACATCCGATCACTGGCTCGCTCTTCTTACCTGCATCTCAAAAACATTTCTAGAATTCGCCCTTTTCTTACTTTCGACTCTGCAAAAACTCTTACTGTTTCACTTATTCATTCTCGTCTGGACTATTGTAACTCTCTACTAATCGGCCTCCCTCTTACCAAACTTTCCCTGCTCCAATTTGTCCTGAATGCTGCTGCCAGGATCATATTCCTCACCAACCGTTACACCGATGCCTCTACCTTGTGTCAGTCATTACACTGGCTACCCATCCACTCCAGAATCCAGTACAAAACTACTACTCTCATCCACAAAGCACTCCATGGCTCAGCACCACCCTACATCTCCTCCCTGGTATCAGTCTACCACCCTACCCGTGCCCTCCGCTCCGCTAATGACCTCAGGTTAGCATCCTCAATAATCAGAACCTCCCACTCCCGTCTCCAAGACTTTACACGTGCTGCGCCGATTCTTTGGAATGCACTACCTAGGTTACACGTGCTGCGCCGATTCTTTGGAATGCACTACCTAGGTTAATACGATTAATCCCCAACCCCCACAGTTTTAAGCGTACCCTAAAAACTCATTTTTTCAGACTGGCCTACCGCCTCAATGCATTAACCTAACGATCCCTGTGTGGCCTATTTATAAAAAAAAAAAAAAATCAGGTTCCTCGCATCATGTTCTCATTCACTTTATGCAGTTAATAACCCTCTGTGTCTGTACTGCTACATACTTAGGCAGTTAACTGGTTCATGCAGCTTTACATGAACACCCGAGCCTTTGGCCGGTCCGAATAACTAAAGCAATTGTTATCATCCACCTCTCGTGTCTCCCCTTTTCCTCATAGTTTGTAAGCTTGCGAGCAGGGCCCTCATTCCTCATGGTATCTGTTTTGAACTGTATTTCTGTTATGCTGTAATGTCTATTGTCTGTACAAGTCCACTCTATAATTTGTAAAGCGCTGCGGAATATGTTGGCGCTATATAAATAAAAATTATTATTATTATTAAAGTTGCTCACACAGGGTTAATAGCTGCGTAATCGGAGTGCGTTACACCGCGGTCCGGTAACGCTGGCATTAACACTGTGTGAGGGCTGACTGGATGACTGGAGGGGAGTATGGAGCGGGCACTGACTGCGAGGAGGAAAGAGTGGCCATATTGCCGCCAGACTGGCCGTCACTGATTGGTCCTGGCAATGGTCGTGGGCGTTTTGCCACAACCAATCAGCGACTTGGATTCCATGACAGACAGAGGCCGCAACCAATGAATATCCGTGACAGAAAGAAAGACAGAAGGAAGGACAGACAGACGGAAGTGACCCTTAGACAATTATAGAGTAAATGACTACGTTGGGGAAATGTGTATATCCACTAAAACAGTGGGATAGGGAGAAAGGGGATGGAAACGGGGGAGAAAAGAAAAAATATTTACTGTGAATTGTATCGGTAAAGTGTATAATACCAAAGAGGGCTCTGTGAAAATCAAAAACTCAAAAATAATATATAATAAAAATATATTTTAAAAAAAAAGTGTAATTAAAAAATGAAATATATACATAATATACTCCTAGAATGACACAGAAAAAGTATAATAAATATATGCATGCAAGTGTATCTACCATAACCATACATATAAAACCTAAATTACAAATAAAAATAGCAATAAGCATAATATATATATATATATATATATATATATGCAGTAGAGACCATAAGTTTGGACACACCTTCTCATTTAAAGATTTTTCTGTATTTTCATGACTATGAAAATTGTACATTCACACTGAAGGCATCAAAACTATGAATTAACACACGTGGAATTATATACATAACAAAAAAGTGTGAAATAACTGAAAATATGTCTTATATTGTAGGTTCTTCAAAGTAGCCACCTTTTGCTTTGATGACTGCTTTGCACACTCTTGGCATTCTCTTGATGAGCTTCAAGAGGTAGTCACCGGAAATGGTCTTCCAACAATCTTGATTGAGTTCCCAGAGATGCTTAGCACTTGTTGGCCCTTTTGCCATCACTCTGCGGTCCAGCTCACCCCAAACCATCTCGATTGGGTTCAGGTCTGGTGACTGTGGAGGCCAGGTCATCTGGCGTAGCACCCCATCACTCTCCTTCTTGGTCAAATAGCCCTTACACAGCCTGGAGGTGTGTTTGGGGTCATTGTCTTGTTGAAAAATAAATGATGGTCTAACTAAACGCAAACCGGATGAAATAGCATGCCGTTGCAAAATGCTGTGGTAGCCATGCTGGTTCAGTATGCCTTCAATTTTGAATAAATCCCCAACAGTGTCACCAGCAAAGCACCCCCACACCATCTCCTCCATGCTTCACGGTGGGAACCAGGCATGTAGAGTCCACCCGTTCACCTATTCTGCATCGCACAAAGACACAGTGGTTGGAACCAAAGATCTCAAATTTGGACTCATCAGACCAAAGCACAGATTTCCACTGGTCTAATGTCCATTCCTTGTGTTCTTTAGCCCAAACAAGTCTCTTCTGCTTGTTGCCTGTCCTTAGCAGTGGTTTCCTAGCAGCTATTTTACCATGAAGGCCTGCTGCACAAAGTCTCCTCTTAACAGTTGTTGTAGAGATGTGTCTGCTGCTAGAACTCTGTGTGGCATTGACCTGGTCTCTAATCTGAGCTGCTGTTAACCTGCGATTTCTGAGGCTGGTGACTTGGATAAGCTTATCCTCAGAAGCAGAGGTGACTCTTGGTCTTCCTTTCCTGGGGCAGTCCTCATGTGAGCCAGTTTCTTTGTAGCGCTTGATGGTTTTTGTCACTGCACTTGGGGACACTTTCAAAGTTTTCCCAATTTTTCAGATTGACTGACCTTCATTTCTTAAAGTAATCATGGCCATTCATTTTTCTTTACTTAGCTGCTTTTTTTGCCATAATACAAATTATAACAGTCTATTCAGTAGAAATATCAGCTGTGTATCCACCAAACTTCTGCACAATCCCATTTATAAGGCAAGAAATCCCACTTATTAAACCAGACAGGGCACACCTGTGAAGTGAAAACCATTCCCGGTGACTACCTCTTGAAACTCATCAAGAGAATGCCAAGAGTGTGCAAAGCAGTCATCAAAGCAAAAGATGGCTACTTTGAAGAACCTAGAATATAAGACCTAATTTGTTGTTTCACACTTTTTTGTTAAGTATATAATTCCACATGTGTTAATTCATAGTTTTGATGCCTTCAGTGTGAATGTACAATTTTCATAGTCATGAAAATACAGAAAAATCTTTAAATGAGGTGTGTCCAAACTTTTGGTCTGTACTGTGTATATATATAGAGAGAGAGAGAGAGAGAGAGAGGGAAATCCACAATGACATCCATCATAAATTCTCAATGTGGTTATATGTCTGATATTAGCGCCATATACCCTCTCCATATACAGATGGTGATCCAATAGATGGAAGGGGTGAAGTAAGCACTATAAGCAAGTGGTATAACAAAAAGTTACAATTGAAAACAATTAAGAACATATACATAATAACAATCATATAGACCTAAAAATAAAAAAGAAATTAGAAATAAATATTAGAAGATGCCGAAAAAATCCTACCAATGTGCGGAGTCAGCGTTCAGAGGAAGCGAGCAAACCCCAGAAATTCAATAAGGCCGTGTGGTTGTAGACTACGTAGAGTCCATATCCATCTGGACTCTTTCTGAGCTAGTAGGTGAATAAGGTTCCCACCACGAAGATCAGAGTAGATGTGGTCTATCCCTTTTACCCGAAAGCTTGATGGGTCACATGAATGAAATAATTTAAAATGTTTAGGGATAGTTTTCAACAAGTCAACATGGTCTTCCGAAGCAGCAGCAATAATGTCACATACGTGTTCACACGTTCTAGCTTTAAGTGCACATGTCATCATGCCTATGTAGATTAATGAACACGGCCATGTGGCATGATATATTACTGTGCGCGTAGAACATGTAATTGCATATGTAATCACAAAAGTAATTCCATCAGTTGATATAAATTCCTTTGTGCTTTCAATGTTGGTACAGGCACCACATGGTCTACATCCCCAATTGTTATGATGTATTTAGCTTTCAGTAAATGGAATCACCGATTGATTAGTAGGCGTGTAGTAGGTCTTAACCAGTTGATCGCACAGGATGCTACAACAGTTCTAAACTTTTCCAATCATTTCTCATAATGGTTTTTAATGATTTCATGAGCATGTTCTCTAGGCACGTGACTTCAGCTGTGGATACTCGTCTTTCTCAGGGGAAAAGATGGATAGTTTTTTTGGAGCCAGTTTAACTGTAAAGTTTATTTCCTCATCTGCCGAGTGCCAGAGTGATTCATACCCCAAGTGTGAGAATCCAGAAATTCCACTCAACACACACAAAAGCCAGAGAAATAAAAGCTCCTCATGTAGTGGACCTCCGCTCAGAACATTGTTTTCTGGAGACTAGCATGTAGCATCGCTGCTTCTCCGCAGGATGTAGCAACACTCTCCTGGTGGCCTGGATAAAGGAGGCAGCAACAAAGCCTGGAAAAAATGAAGAGTAACTGGTGCAACACGTGTCACCTGAGCATGGCTGCAGTATGTAGTGTGTGAGCCCTCACGGGCTGGGTTCTCTCTCGCTCTCTGTACCAGATGGTTATTTAGTTGTGTTTATTGCATATGTAATCCCTGTTTTCATGTGTACAGTACCCTTTAATGGGCTTTACTTGTCTTTTCACTAGAGCAACCAAAATTGGTAACCTAAAGAATGATTCTCCCAATAGTTGAGCAGTCGCATGTAAATGGAAGTCTGGTATTTTACTAACTTGGATAAATCTTCCCATATTGTGCTTCATCCGCCATGTTGTTATGGTATAGAAAACATTGCAAAATTAGTCGTCTGTAGTCCTGCTACATCCAGTTTACCCCGATTTGGGACTATGTGACATGAGCATTTAGGATTTGTAAAAACATAGTTGCCCATGGGATTAGTAGCCTTGTAACAGCCGCTGTTTTGCTCCTAAAGACAGGTTCACTTTAGGGAATTTGTAGACGGTCTAGCTCTACACCCCCTTAGAAGTCTGGCTTATTCTTAAAGGGTCCAACAGTGTAAGTTATGGCATTTTGCCAGTATTGGATGTACTTTCCGATTGGGCCACTATTGACTGTTCTCTGTATAGAAAAGATCACTTCAGTCCCATTCAAATGTATGTTGTGCAGGAAAAAGTCTCAAAGGGATCAATTTGTTTTTCTAGTGTTTTAACCATGAATGAGGATCCTACGGGCAGTATGAGATTGATCTACCATAACTAACTTTGATGGAAAGACTCTTCTTAAGCATCCTAGAGTTATTAATATTGTCCTTCCATGGCAGACATACAAATAGTGCAACCTGGGCAGCTGCCCAGGGGCCCAAGAGGTAAGGGGGCCACTACCACCTTCAAAGCAGGTGGAATTATGCATCATCATGAGTGACCTGGACTGCAAAGGGCTCATATACTATTCTGGCACATGTCCGCCCCTGTTGCCCTTGGATCTGGGAGCAGACTGGCATTGCTGCCTTTACATTACTCTACAGTATAACCCAATAAGTCTTTTACATGAAGCTCTTACAGTTATCACCATTGACGTATCTGCAGATCTCTCACATTGGCATAGATGTGTCAGCCACCTGTATGCTCTACATTGTGGAGAGTGACCAGGTGTCGGCTATAGGTGATTGAACGGCGGTCACCCCTCCTCCGGATGATCGTGTATATTTGGTTGAGTTCTCTTTACTTCATTAATTTATTTCATTGTTTTCTTCAGATTTTTAGAGATTTTTGTTCCACTAATCTTAGTATCTATTCATTGATAGGCTTAGATTTTATCGAATCGATATTGTATAGAAGAATATAATGGAGAAGAGCTTCATCACATAGATATTATCATATAGAGATATAAGAGTGGAGCAGGGGAGCAATCATGGATTAGGAATCTCTCATGGATTTCAGTGCTGTCGCTTCCTTTATTTCCTCCGCCAATAGGATGTCATGGCTCCACTATCAAAGATATTTCCTCACAAACGTTAAAATTCTACGAGTTAGAACAGGGAGACCTTTGACATTTTGTAGTTTGAGCAACTGAATTTTTAAATGGCAAATCCCAAGGAAAGAAGCGACCTTTATATAGAAGAGAATCACATTTTTACCAACAACATAATAAATTACCATTATTACAATAACTGGTAATACAGTCTCTGCAGAATATGGGCCTGTCACAAGAATGCTACAGAGCAGCCGCTGTCTACAGAAAGAAGGATATTTGAAGGGTTTCTGAAGGATGTTATTCTGGATTATCTCAATGAGAATAACTGTTTAACTCCATATCAGCATGGGTTATGAGAAATCGCTCCTGTCAAACCAATCTAATCAGTTTTTATGAAGAGGTAAGCTATAGGCTGGACCACGGTGAGTCATTGGATGTGGTATATCTCGATTTTTCCAAAGCGTTTGATACCGTGCCGCACAAAAGGTTGGTACACAAAATGAGAATGCTTGGTCTGGGGGAAGATGTGTGTAAATGGGTTAGTAACTGGCTTAGTGATAGAAAGCAGAGGGTGGTTATAAATGCTATAGTCTCTAACTGGGTCGCTGTCACCAGTGGGGTACCGCAGGGGTCGGTATTGGGACCTGTTCTCTTCAACATATTCATTAATGATCTGGTAGAAGTTTTACACAGTAAAATATCGATATTTGCAGATGATACAAAACTATGTAAAGCAGTTAATACAAGAGAAGGTAGTATTCTGCTACAGATGGATCTGGATAAGTTGGAAATTTGGGCTGAAAGGTGGCAGATGAGGTTTAACAATGATAAATGTAAGGTTATACACATGGGAAGAAGGAATCAATATCACCATTACACACTGAACGGGAAACCACTGGGTAAATCTGACAGGGAGAAGGACTTGGGGATCCTAGTTAATGATAAACTTACCTGGAGCAGCCAGTGCCATGCAGCAGCTGCCAAGGCAAACAGGATCATGGGGTGCATTAAAAGAGGTCTGGATACACATGATGAGAGCATTATGCTGCCTCTGTACAAATCCCTAGTTAGACCGCACATGGAGTACTGTGTCCAGTTTTGGGCACCGGTGCTCAGGAAGGATATAATGGAACTAGAGAGAGTACAAAGGAGGGCAACAAAATTAATAAAGGGGATGGGAGAACTACAATACCCAGATAGATTAGCGAAATTAGGATTATTTAGTCTAGAAAAAAGATGACTGAGGGGCGATCTAATAACCATGTGTATAAGTATATAAGGGGACAATGCAAATATCTCGCTGAGGATCTGTTTATACCAAGGAAGGTGACGGGCACAATGGGGCATTCTTTGCGTCTGGAGGAGAGAAGGTTTTTCCACCAACATAGAAGAGGATTCTTTACTGTTAGGGCGGTGAGAATCTGGAATTGCTTGCCTGAGGAGGTGGTGATGGCGAACTCAGTCGAGGGGTTCAAGAGAGGCCTGGATGTCTTCCTGGAGCAGAACAATATTGTATCATACAATTATTAGGTTCTGTAGAAGGACGTAGATCTGGGGATTTATTATGATGGAATATAGGCTGAACTGGATGGACAAATGTCTTTTTTCGGCCTTACTAACTATGTTACTATGTAAGGGTCCTACTGATCCTGGGCCGATCACAGAAGAACTAACATTCAGAAGAACACTTTTTCCTGTGTAACAGTGCTGCCGATCAGCTGATGAATGTGTGTACAACAGCTCCAGTTTAATGGTCTGTATGGGAACAGGACAATCGTTGGTGTGACCATCCTCTCCTCATACAGCTTGTTGGAAGCACACCGGTGTACATGGGGTGATGTGCTGCTGGCAGGGATTTACTTGGCAGCATAAATGCAATTAACAGTAAAAAGAAAGCATTTGCACTACTAAAGCAGGATGGCACCATTGAAGCTCTAAAAAACTATAGGGAGAAAAATACTTTATCTAAAAAACTAATTAAAGCTGCCAAAAAGGAAACAGAGAAGCACATTGCTAAGGAGAGTAAAACTAATCCCAAACTGTTCTTCAACTATATCAATAGTAAAAGAATAAAAACTGAAAATGTAGGCCCCTTAAAAAATAGTGAGGAAAGAATGGTTGTAGATGACGAGGAAAAAGCTAACATATTAAACACCTTCTTCTCCACGGTATTCACGGTGGAAAATGAAATGCTAGGTGAAATCCCAAGAAACAATGAAAACCCTATATTAAGGGTCACCAATCTAACCCAAGAAGAGGTGCGAAACCGGCTAAATAAGATTAAAATAGATAAATCTCCGGGTCCGGATGGCATACACCCACGAGTACTAAGAGAACTAAGTAATGTAATAGATAAACCATTATTTCTTATTTTTAGTGACTCTATAGCGACAGGGTCTGTTCCGCAGGACTGGCGCATAGCAAATGTGGTGCCAGTATTCAAAAAGGGCTCTAAAAGTGAACCTGGAAATTATAGGCCAGTAAGTCTAACCTCTATTGTTGGTAAAATATTTGAAGGGTTTCTGAGGGATGTTATTCTGGATTATCTCAATGAGAATAACTGTTTAACTCCATATCAGCATGGGTTTATGAGAAATCGCTCCTGTCAAACCAATCTAATCAGTTTTTATGAAGAGGTAAGCTATAGACTGGACCACGGTGAGTCATTGGACGTGGTATATCTCGATTTTTCCAAAGCGTTTGATACCGTGCCGCACAAGAGGTTGCTACACAAAATGAGAATGCTTGGTCTGGGGGAAAATGTGTGTAAATGGGTTAGTAACTGGCTTAGTGATAGAAAGCAGAGGGTGGTTATAAATGGTATAGTCTCTAACTGGGTCGCTGTGACCAGTGGGGTACCGCAGGGGTCAGTATTGGGACCTGTTCTCTTCAACATATTCATTAATGATCTGGTAGAAGGTTTACACAGTAAAATATCGATATTTGCAGATGATACAAAACTATGTAAAGCAGTTAATACAAGAGAAGATAGTATTCTGCTACAGATGGATCTGGATAAGTTGGAAACTTGGGCTGAAAGGTGGCAGATGAGGTTTAACAATGATAAATGTAAGGTTATACACATGGGAAGAGGGAATCAATATCACCATTACACACTGAACGGGAAACCACTGGGTAAATCTGACAGGGAGAAGGACTTGGGGATCCTAGTTAATGATAAACTTACCTGGAGCAGCCAGTGCCAGGCAGCAGCTGCCAAGGCAAACAGGATCATGGGGTGCATTAAAAGAGGTCTGGATACACATGATGAGAGCATTATACTGCCTCTGTACAAATCCCTAGTTAGACCGCACATGGAGTACTGTGTCCAGTTTTGGGCACCGGTGCTCAGGAAGGATATAATGGAACTAGAGAGAGTACAAAGGAGGGCAACAAAATTAATAAAGGGGATGGGAGAACTACAATACCCAGATAGATTAGCGAAATTAGGATTATTTAGTCTAGAAAAAAGACGGCTGAGGGGCTATCTAATAACCATGTATAAGTATATAAGGGGACAATACAAATATCTCGCTGAGGATCTGTTTATACCAAGGAAGGTGACGGGCACAAGGGGGCATTCTTTGCGTCTGGAGGAGAGAAGGTTTTTCCACCAACATAGAAGAGGATTCTTTACTGTTAGGGCAGTGAGAATCTGGAATTGCTTGCCTGAGGAGGTGGTGATGGCGAACTCAGTCGAGGGGTTCAAGAGAGGCCTGGATGTCTTCCTGGAGCAGAACAATATTGTATCATACAATTATTAGGTTCTGTAGAAGTACGTAGATCTGGGTATTTATTATGATGGAATATAGGCTGAACTGGATGGACAAATGTCTTTTTTCGGCCTTACTAACTATGTTACTATGTTACTAAATGATCCAATCACCTGACACATCACCATGCTTATATGTGTTAATGATCAAGTGTCCTATGATCACTGACTAATACACCGTGTAAATGGACCATGAGGCAGAGTTCTCCCACATGTTGGGTGTATTCTTAGGATTGTCTGTTGTCTGCCTCCTGCATCTAGTGGGAAACATCACTAATGGGCTGCAGCTAGCCTGAAAATATCTGACACAGGGATTCTCATTGGGAAGACACTAGGGATCAGTACAATGTACGATCTAAGCAAGCAGAAATATTCATGATTGCTGACAGCCGCCATACAATGACCCATTGTCCAGGTGATTGATCGCAGCAGCAGTGACCCCTGCAGGTGATGTGAAGTATTGCCATATAGTTATATTATAATAGGACACTTCATTGTAGCAGCACTGTGTAGTGTTGGAACATCTCAGTGTTTCAGTATCAGTTCATCTTTATCGTCAGGTCCGTCCGAGGTGACCGCTACAATGAGGTACAGCAGACGACCGACCTGCCCGGATGCGTCAGTGGCCACTCATCTCCCAACTCCACCTGTCTCCAGACATAGGAAGAGCCGCAGCTTAGGAAACAAGTGGGTTATAAGCACTGTCAGAGACTGTCACACTATATTCTTATTAGTATTTTTCTTTGTTTGCATTTTCCAGAACTTATCTTAGGGCTTTTATGGACACACTCTTCGGCAACCTCTTATAGAACATATTTAGAATTTCTGGATTGCCTTGTGTCATCCTGCTCCCTGCCTGTTATATATAATATATACACTTGTACATGACATGTGCAGTGAATGAGCATGGCTCACTGTCTACCACTGCTTTCACTACTCTGCCTGATGTGAAATATTCCTGTTAACATTTGCCAAAGGCCGTTAGAAGCCTTTCCCATGAAATAATGTGTCCATCCTAAGCCGCTGCACATGTTCAGAGATTCCTCGCAGACGTCAGCTCCATTTTACATTATTCAATTAACAGGACAATCAATTCCAGGTGGGACATTTTTTTTAAAGATTGGATGTACAGTGCCATATGTCTCTACAGAGACGGCCTACTTCTACCTAAATAGACAGCAATCCCTGGCTGCCTCCAGTAGGTGGCACTAGAAAGTGGATACAAGCTCATTTGCATACTCTTCCCCCAGGGAGCATTGCTCTCTTGCAGTCTCTACAAGTAGTAATCATGCCTTCTCTACATACAATGTTTGACCCTATAGGTATCAACTACAGAATTAAAGGACCCTTAAGTGCAGCCCTCAACTCCTCCAGATAGCAGTACAGTAGCCTAGATTCTTTGCTAGCCATTCAGAAGGGTATGTAATATGCAAGATCCATATGCAGCCGGTATAGGCCCCAAACCAGGCGCCTGTATACACTGCAGGCTAAATATATGCTACGGAGATATAGAACTTAGCATGTTATAGTTGGTAACAAATCCTTAATTTCTGTTTATGAGGTGGGTGAGAGGCGAGACTGCCCAATGCCTCCAGGAGCATATACTCTCCAATTCCCATTACCCAGAGCAGTGTCCCCCGACCTATAACTCTCCAGCTGCTGCAAAACCACAACTTCTAGTAAGTTGGGAGTTGTAGTTTTGCAACAACAGTTGAGGTACAGGTGAGAAATTGCTGACCCAGATCATGTGCACACAGCTTTCTACCATACAGCGAGCAAATATTGAGACTCTTTGTCAATTGTGCCTTTATTTGATGACCACAGCTTTTCGTTCTACATTGACTTTTTGTTCATTTGCCGCCTCATTCATGAACATGTGTGAAATGAATGGAATTTCTCTCTCTCTTCATGTATCCAGCGTGATGTGTCAGTTCAGTGTGGTAGAAAGTAAGAGTGCCACATTTCCATCAGAGAAGCAGCGCCACCTGCTGGACGACAGTGTCCTAGAGTCCCAGAGCCCTGCGAAGAACAATACTCAGACATCCGCGTTTACCAATGGCATTTCCATAGGTAAGTGCTTGCTACAAAGGTTTATTGTGCATTTCTCTGCCCAGCTTCTCATCACTACTACATCCTGCAGCTTACTCATCGCTTTTGTTAATAATGCATTGATTTGTCCATACCTTGACTAATCATCATGGCTAGAATGTATTTTTACCAATAAGGAGTATAGGAATATATGTGATGTGCACGTAATTGTCATTGACAGTAAATAAATGATGGGTTTTCTGTGCCACCACTAAATAACTAGTAGAAGCAGCATTTATCGATGTTGTCCTGGCAGCAAGTGAAAGTGCATGTACTCTGATCTCCTACTATAAGTATTTTGCCTACTCGTATGGATACTGCCACAGCGACTCCCATTAGTTCTGTCAGTGCACAGAAGGCAGCAGTTTGACAGCTGTCTACTCCCACAAACATGCATACTGAGATTAGCCGAGCTAAGGGGAAAACACAGATCAGGCATGGTGTATTTTAGGCATGTCAATCTCTAATACTGGATGTTAGTAGCAGCATTGAAATGTATACTGACTAGTGAAAATTTCTCTCAATACCTGACGGGAGTCCTCTCCATACTGTTTATTAGACAATATAGCACTTCCTATGTATGTGCCACGAATGTCATAAATGAGTTGTCCACTACTTATTAATTTCAGGACTCTAAATAAAAACAGTGTACGCTGACTTCCTGCAGTTGTTCAATTCCAATGATGTCTGCACCACTCTTACCGGTGAGTGATATGACTTGTTGTGTCACGTGCTGGCTGCAGGCAATGAGCTGCCTCTGTTTGTCTGCAGCCTTCACTACTACAACAGAGCTGACGTCCGCTCTCTCAGAATATTGCTGAGCTACACCCGAAGAGCGACTGCACTCATCACTTGACACAAGTCATGCTGGTCTCCGGGAATAGTGGCGCCGACATCCTCTGCATGGCGCCTCTGCAAGAGATGAGTATATATGGTTTGTATTTGAATTGGAGTTCTTAAATTAATAACTCCTTTTAACCCGCAAGGCTGTTTGTACATTAATGACCAGGACAATTTTTACAATTCTGACCACTGTCACTTTATAAGGCAATAACTTATAAGGCAATAAGTCTGAAGCACTTCAACGGATCCAAGTGATTTGAGAATTTTTTCCGTGACATATTGTTCTTCATGATATTGGTAAAAGTTCTTAAATATGACTTGCGTTTATTTGTGAAAAATTTGGCAAAAATGTACCAATTTGCAAACTTTGAATTCTTATACCCTTAAATAAGAGTGATGTCACAGAAAATAGTTAATTTTACATCAGCACAATTTTTAAAACAATTTTTTTTGTTAGGAAGTTATAAGGGTTAAAAGTTGACCAGCAATTTCTCATTACGGTATTCCAAAACAATTTACAAAACCATTTTTTTAGATATCACATTTGAAGTGACTTTGATGGGTCAATCTATATGACAGAAAATACCCAAAAGTGATGCCATTCTAAAAACTACACCCCTCAAGGTTCTGAAAACCACATTCAAGAAGTTTATTAACCCATCAGGTGCTTCATGGGAATTAATGGAATCTGAAAATAAAAAAAGAATAATCAACTTTTTTCACTAAAGTTTTACTTTAGCGCAACATTTTTATTTTCACAGGGGTAACAGGAGAAATTGGACCCCAAAACTTGGTGAGCAATTCATCCTGAGCACGCCGCAGATACCCCATATGTGAGGGAAAACCACTGTTTGGATGCAGGGCTCCGAAGGGAAGGAACACCATTTGACTTTTTGAATGCAAAAGTTGCTGGAATAATTAGTGGACGCCATGTCACAGTTGGGGAGCCCCTGATGTGCCTAAACAGTGGAAACCCCCACAACTTACCCCATTTAGCAATTTAGACCCCTCAAGGAACTTATCTAAATGTGTGGTGAGCACTCTGAACCCCCAGGTGCTTCACAGAAGTTTATATCGTAGAGTTGTGAAAATAAAAAATAATTAAAAAAATAAATCACATTTTTTTTCACAAAAGTGATCTTTTAGCTCCAATTTTTTTTTTTTCACATGGGTTACAGGACAAATTGGACCCACGATTTCTCCTGAGTGCGCTGATACCCCATATCTGGAGGAAAACCACTGTTTGGGCTCACGGCAAGGTTCAGAAGTGAAGGAACAGCGTTTGACTTTATCACAAACTTGGCTGGAATTGAGAGTGGATGCCATGTCCCGTTTGGAGAGCCACTGATGTACCTAAGCATTGGAAATGCCCCACAAGTGAACCCTATTTAGTAAACTAGACCCCCAAAAGAATTTATCTGGATGTGTGGTGAGCACCTTAAACCTCCAGGTGCTTCACAGAAAATTAGAACTTTGAGCCGTGAAAAGAATATAATCAAAATTTTCCCACAAAAAATGTTTAGACCCAAATTTTGCATTTTCACAAGGTAACAGGAGAAAATAGGCCCCAAAATTTGTTGTGTAATTTCTCCTGAGTACACCGATATGTGTGAGAAAACTACTGTTTGGGCGCACGTCGGGACTCAGAAGGGAAGTAGTGACGTTTTGAAATGCAGACTTGGATGGCATGGTCTGCGAGCACTGTGTCGTGTTTGCAAAGCCTTTGCTGCGCTTAAACATTATTATTAACAGTGGAAATGTCCCACAAGTGGCCCCATTTTGGAACTAATGTACTGTTTCCTGGTACCGTATTTTTCGACTATAAGACGCACCAGACCATAAGATGCACTCCAAATTTTCAGAAGAAAAATAGGGAAAAATATTAATGCATCAAATTAGGGTCTTTCTTACAGTCCGAATTATTCAGCTTACCGAGGGAATTGGGTATGATCAGGAGTGCTGGTGGACCGGGTCACAGGAGTTGTTCAATGGTCTGGCACTGATCTGACTCCTCCCAGTCTGGTGCGGCAGGTTCGGTGGTACCGCGGGATCTGCCATTTTGTGAAAGCCTCCACATATCCATCCCAGAATGGTGTGCAGCAGTTTTGCAGATGCTCGGTGGTGCAGGGTCTCTGACGACACTTTATGACATCCCACAACCCCCACACATCCAACCCAGGCGGTGTGCGCAACAGTTTTGGAGATGCTTGGTGGTGTGGGGGCTCCGCCGACATTTTGTGAAAGCCCGGAGCCCCCGCACTTCCATTGCTGTAATGCTGTGGTCTCTAGGAAAATCGCCGGCGCATACGCAGAATGAGATCTTGGCACCGAGATCTCCTCTCCTGAGATCTCAATCTACACATGCGCCACCTCCGGCAGCCATTTTCCTGGAGACCACAGCATTACAGCAATGGAAGTGCGGGGGCTCTGGGCTTTGATAAAATGTCGGCGGACCCCCCCGCACCACTGAACATCTCCAAAACTGCCGCACATCAGCCTGGGGTGGATGTGTGGTAGCTCTGGGATTTCACTAAATGTTGGCGGAGCCCCTGCACCACCGATAATCTGCAAAACTGCCATGCATCAACCTGGGATGAGACTCCTGGTAAGTACATCTGGACTATAAGACTCACCCACATTTTCCTCAAAAAATTTTTGGGGAAAAAAGTGTGTCTTATAGTCCGAAAAATATGGTATGTGAATTTTATAATGTGGTGGCATATTCGGAAGTTGTGTAGAGTGCATCAGGTTGGCATAGTTTGTCAGAAATTAATTTAGTGATCTATAGATGTGTGGCACAGTCTGAAGCATTTTTTATACACAGATAAGGTTTGTCGGGCAGGTGTTGCATTGATAAGTGGTGTCCTTGCTTATCCCCCTTCTGTAAAAACACTCGGCACCTCTTTTTTGACCTTCCTTTTTTTGTGGTTTGAGGGACCATCCCCAGGAAACGTTGGCCTGATACAAAATGAACACCTTCAGTTCTGGAAGTACTGGGGCCCGCTCCTTCCTGATCTCCAAAGATTAGGGCCTTGATCATTACCTCCTGGAACTGCAGGTAGGGCATACTGGTCTGGCCGGCACATTGTCATAGCACAAAAGCACTGTGCACAGCCAGTTTCTTGTACAACACCTTGGCCTTTCTCATGGCACTGTAAGGCTGGAGGACTTGATCAGAGAGATCAGCTGCCCCCATGTACCCCTGTACACAGTATGGTTTGTGAACCTATGTAGAGGTATCTCGTACAGTGCTGGGGATATGGCCGTCACCATGTATGGTGGTCAAGAAAAGGACATCCCTCTTGTCCTTGTACATGACCACCAGCATGTTGTCACTACATTGGGCTCTGTTCCCACCCTTCCTGAGCAGCTGCCCAATTAACATCTTAGAGAGGCCTCTCTGATTTTTGCTGACCGTACCGCAAGCTGCGGTAGCTCATGTAGACAGAGACTTGAAGAGTGCTCGTATACAAGTTATCTACATACAGGTGATAACCTTGATCCAGCAGTGTGTGCACCAAATCTCACACAATTTTCCTACTCAGTCCCAGAACAGGAGGGCATTCAGCGGCTTCAACCCAGGAGTCCTTCCCTTCATAAAACCTAAACTTGTGGATGTACCCTGAGGTAGTCTCACACAGTTTATACAGCTTAATTATGTACTTGGCTCTCTTACTGGGCAGGTGCTGTCGGAATTTGAGCCTCCCATTGAAATGGATTAGGGGCTCATCTATGCAGATGTCCCTTTGGGGACATCACATCAAACTTGTTGCTGAAGTGCTCAATGACCAGCTGAACTTTGAAGAGACGGTAAAAGTTGGGGTCATCTCGGGGAGATTATTATTATATTATAATGCAAGGATTTTTGGATGGCAATTTGGAACAGTGGAGTGTTATACAAAACGTCAACGCACCAATATTGCCAAAGTTCTGGCTTCTTCAGTATAACCATGTGAAAGACCAGGTCCCAAAACGTCATCATTTCTACTGCGTCAACTATACAGGAGCCCAGTAGAAAATTATGAACCGCGTTTTTGTGCCAAAAATTGCTGGGCGTGCAAATGTGTTTGGAGCACCATGAAGTTAGAAAATCCTCAGAGAAAAAGACTTTGTAAAAGTCCATTTCTGTGAGTTTGGTGGTGTCAAATTTAATTCCTGATTGCGCCAAAATAATCAGGAATTAGTGGCTCATAATCTTTGGGGGTGAGGTTCATACGCGGTCAGTAACGGTAAGCGCTGGTTCAGTTTCTGTCAAGGCCATCTGTGTAGCGGTTCAGCATTACTTGAGGAAAAGGAGGAGGAAAAATAAAAGAAGGTGGGATCATCTCCCTCACTATCAATGCGACAGACAAGGGAAGGCTTATGCCTCCTCCACTGAATACAGTTATTGGGACAAGCAGGACATTTTTTTTTTTTTTTACTTATGTGGTGTTTGTGTGAGTACCCAATTTTATTCACGTGTGTGTGTGCTTGGTGTAAACTTTTTTCTTTAAAAAGGATAAAAGCAACAAACAGAAGTTGATCACTGCTGTGCGTCAGTGATCAGCGCTCGACTGATGTAGGACGGACACACGAATGATTCTTTTTTCCACGCTGACAGGAACTCAATTCAGTAAAAAATACCATAGTATTAATATTATTTATTATTATAGCGCCATTTATTCCATGGCGCTTTACATGTGAGGAGGGGTTTACATAAAAAACAAGTACAATAATCTTAAACAATACAAGTCATGACTGGTACAGGAGGAGAGAGGACCCTGCCCGCGAGGGATCACAGTCTACAAGGGATGGGTGAGGATACAGTAGGTGAGGATAGAGCTGGTCGTACAGTGGTAGTAGATGACAATTACTACGGTATATTTTTACTGTTTACTAACTTGAACTCAATTCAGTAAAACAATACCGTAGTTGACTACGAATACTACAGAATATTTTACTACTTACTAACTCAATTCAGTAAAAAATACTGTAGTACATGAGAATTATAACAGTATATTTTTACCGTCCCTATTCTAGTTTTATCAACTAATCTAATCTTTTATTCTTTTTTTGCAAAAAAAAACCCAAAACAACCAGAGGCCATCAGTGATGTTTGTCACCGACCAGTGCTCAATGTCTGTAGAACACAAGCGCTATGATTGGTGCGATCTATGTCATCGTCGATCGCACTAATCAGAGCTGGCTCAGGTGACCCTGGCGTTGCCAGGCACCAGCCTATAATCTGTGCTCTTACAGCATGGATCCTAGGATTGACATCAGTGTTTCAGGCAATCTGATTGCCTAAAACGCTGCTGTTGGCTGTTCAGAATTGAACAGCCAATCTTAGCGATCATAGTTGGGGGGGGGGAGGGGGGCGCGTTGCCATGTACCCTGAGGTAAGATGGCACCAGAATGTTAATGCTAACACCGTGACTGCGGTCGCAGTGCCGCATTAAAGATATGACGTGTCCATACGTCCAATGTCATTAACTGCTCCGTGACCTGGACATATGGATAAGTCTAAGGTCGTAGATGGGTTAAGCAGGGGTTGTCCAGTAGCGGATAACTCATTTAAGATGTGAATTTTCCACCTTAGAATATGTATCTATAGTTTGGTTTAAAATCTATTGAGCTTTATAATATATTACAGCTGTAATCAAACTTCTTAAACCTCATTGGGTTTATTAGCAAAATTTACAAACGTTCTGCTTTTTTAATTATCCCTATGAAAGCACAATGCAAATTTCTGAACACAACGAATACAGCAAGTGATTTTTCCAAATTCAGCACAACATGCCACTTTTAATGACTTCTCGGAGTCTCAGATTCATCACTGCCGGCGTTATTCAAGAAGGGATGTGCTGGTGTCAGAGGCACACACCTTTAAATGAATCGGGTACATGTGAAAAGTGGCCTGCGTGTCCGTGCACCTCATCACAAATCTAACTCCAGTCATGGAGTAAGATTTCTGATGTAAGGTACGCCACAGCTTGTCATGAATTAGACAAGCTGTGGAGTCATGCCCCCGTTCTGCCCATTTTAGCAAAACTGGTATAAAAAGCAATTTACATCATGTACCTGGCGTCACTGCTTAGATGAATCGGGACCTGTGTGTTCATGTAAAGAGACTGATGCCAGGTTTTTGCTACAACACTTGTCAGTCGAGAATTATCACTACAGGGCTATTAAAGCTAAACTGGTAGACCTGCAGAAAGCATACATCACTGATCTTGGTCATGCTGCTTACTGGTGGGACCAGCTGAAGGATTCCCTACAAATTAGACATCAATGTGAATTAATGTCACTGTCTGTTTAGGAAGCGTTTCTTACAGCTCTATAAAAAGCATCAGTTTCCCACAGTGGCCTCAGAATTATAAATGTTGTGTGACCCGTCTCTCCCAGACGCCAAGTGATGTAATGACGAATTGAAAATGTTTTCCCACCTGTCCACTGCCTCCTTCAAATTTATGACACCCGCCACCACTGAATCCAACTTCTCTAAAAACACTTAGACATGAGTGTCTGAACGGGGAGCCCTGGGGTTTATATACAGGCGGTGGGTAAAATGTCACACAGTAATTCTCCAGCTGATGACAGGTGAAAGAAGAAAACATAAGGTATCAGTGAGCTCAGGATGATGATATATATAAAGCTATCAGTGTTATTAGTGCTCACACATTAGAGGCCTGTAGCCGGCAGCTTTGCTGCTATTCTGACCACATGACAGCTCTCATAGTCTGATCCATCACAGTGAAGAGGGTTCAGTAGGTTAAAAGGGTTGTCCCACTAACAGAGTATACTTTAACCCTTTAAGGACCAGAGGTATTTTCGTTTTTGCATTTCCATTATTTGCTCTCCTTCTTCCCAGAGCCATTACTTTACTTTTCTGTCAATATGGCCATGTGAGGGCTTGTTTTTTGCAGGACGAGTTTTCCATTTGGACTACACCATTGCTTTTACTGTACTGTGACCCGGAAAACAGGGAAAAAAAATTCTAAGTGCGGTGAAATTGTTAACTAAATACTAAAACTGACCATTATGATTCTCCAGATCATTACAAGTTTGTAGATACCAAAAATGTATAGGTTCTTTTTTATTTAAGTGGTGAAAAAAATTCCAAAGTTTGTAAAAAATATATAAATAAATAAATACCGTATATACTTGAGTATAAGCCGACCCGAGTATAAGCCGACCCCCCTAATTTTGCCACAAAAAACTGGGAAAACTTAATGACTCGAGTATAAGCCTAGGGTGGGAAATGCAGCAGCTACCGGTAAATGTCAAAAGTAAAAATAGATACCAATAAAAGTAAAATTAATTAAGACATCAGTAGGTTAAGTGTTTTTGAATATCCATAAGATGCTCCATATTAAAATATGCCCCATATAATATAATAATAATAATAATTTTATTTATATAGCGCCAACATATTCCGCAGCGCTTTACAAATTATAGAGGGGACTTGTACAGACAATAGACATTACAGCATAACAGAAATACAGTTCAAAACAGATACCAGGAGGAGTGAGGGCCCTGCTCGCAAGCTTACAAACTATGGATAATCCTGCATAAAGGTTAATAATGGCCCCATAAGATGCTCCATAGACACATTTGCCCAATATAATGCTGCACAAATGCTGATTATGGCCCCATAATATGCTCCATAAAGATATTTGTCCCATATAGTGCTGCACAAATGTTATGGCCCCATATATTGCTGCACAAACGTTATGGCCCCATATAGTGCTGCACAAACGTTATGGTCCCTTATAGTGCTGCACAAACGTTATGGCCCCATAGATGTGATTAAAATAAAAATCACATACTCACCTCTCCGTCGCTCAGGCCCCCGGCACTTTCAATATTCACGTGCTCCTCGTTCCGGCGCCGCTCCATCTTCAGCACTGGCGTTCAGGCTGAGGGCGCGCACTAACCATGTCACCGCGCCCTCTGACCTGAGCGCCACTGCTGAAGATGGAGCGGCGCCGAAACGAGGAGAAGGTGAGTATCGCGCATCGCATCGCTCCCCCTCCCCATTATACTTACCTGCTCCTTCTGTAGCTCAATATGACTAAGCTTTACAGTTTTACATCAGCGGAGTTAGTCATAGCACCCTTGAAATTGTTCCAGAAAATGAAATATTTCTTCCTGAAAATTATTGCAATTAGACATTTTGTAATACACATTCTTTTTTTCCTTTTTGTGTATTAGAACAATACAAAAAAAACAGAGTAAATGGCAAATTGTACATAATTTAACGATAAACCCCAAAAATGGTCTGGACAAAATTGTTTGCACCTTTCCAATAATGTAGGTCAACAACTTTGTTTCAAGCATGTGATGCTCATTCAAACTCACCCGTGGCAGGTAACAGGTGTAGACAATACAAAAATCACGTGAAACCAGATAAAAAGGGTAGAAGTTGACTCAATCCATGCATTGTATGTCTGTGTGTGCGCCACACTAAGCCTGTTGGTGGGGAGGGGGATTGCATAGATCCACAGGATGTTTTATTTTTGTCAAGGGAACACATCTCTGCTGTGTCCAGTTTCCAGGACAATTACGCCATTGTCTGATGAGTGATGGATGAGGCTGCAGCTGTTTCCTCTACTAGGCCAGCTATTGGAAAACTTGGTATATACAGTTAGGTCCATATATATTTGGACAGAGACAACATTTTTCTAATTTTGGTTATAGACATTACCACAATGAGTTTTAAACAAAACAATTCTGGTGCAGTTGAAGTTCAGACTTTCAGCTTTCATTTGAGGGTATCCACATTAAAATTGGATGAAGGGTTTAGGAATTTCAGCTCCTTAACATGTGCCACCCTGTTTTAAAAGGGACCAAAAGTAATTGGACAGATTCAATAATTTTAAATAAAATATTCATTTTTAGTACTTGGTTGAATACCCTTTGTTGGCAATGACTGCCTGAAGTCTTGAACTCATGGACATCACCAGACGCGGTGTTTCCTCCTTTTTGATGCTCTGCCAGGCCTTCACTGCGGTGGTTTTCAGTTGCTGTTTGTTTGTGGGCCTTTCTGTCTGAAGTATAGTCTTTAACAAATGAAATGCATGCTCAATTGGGTTGAGATCAGATGACTGACTTGGCCATTCAAAAATATTCCACTTCTTTGCTTTAATAAACTCCTGGATTGCTTTGGCTTTATGTTTTGGGTCATTGTCCATCTGTAGTATGAAACGGTGACCAATCAGTTTGGCTGCATTTGGCTGGATCTGAGCACACAGTATGGCTCTGAATACCTCAGAATTGATTCGGCTGCTTCTGTCCTGTGTCACATCATCAATAAACACTAGTGACCCAGTGCCACTGGCAGCCATGCATGCCCAAGCCATCACACTGATTCCGTCGTGTTTTACAGATGATGTGGTATGCTTTGGATTATGAGCTGTACCACGCCTTCGCCATACTTTTCTCTTTCCATCATTCTGGTAGAGGTTGATCTTGGCTTCATCTGTCCAAAGAATGTTCTTCCAGAACTGTGCTGGCTTTTTTAGATGCTTTTTAGCTAAGTCCAGTCTAGTCTTTTTATTCTTGATGCTTATGAGTGGCTTGCACCGTGCAGTGAACCCTCTGTATTTACTTTCATGCAGTCTTCTCTTTATGGTAGATTTGGATATTGATACGCCTACCTCCTGGAGAGTGTTGTTCACTTGGTTGGCTGTTGTGAAGTGGTTTCCCTTCACCATGGAGATTATTCTGCAATCATCCACCACTGTTGTCTTCCGTGGGCGCCCAGGTCTTTTTGCATTGATGAGTTCACCAGTGCTTTCTTTCTTTCCCAGGATGTACCAAACTGAAGATTTTTCCACTCCTAATATTGTAGCAATTTCTCGGATGGGGTTTTTCTGTTTTCGCAGCTTAAGGATGGCTTGTTTCACCTGCATGGAGAGCTCCTTTGACAGCATGTTTACTTCACAGCAAAACCTTCCAAATGCAAGCACCACACCTCAAATCAACTCCAGGCCTTTTATCTGCTTAATTGAGAATGACATAGCGAAGGGATTGCCCACACCTGTCCATGAAATAGCCTTGGAGTCAATTGTCCAATTACTTTTGGTCCCTTTAAAAACAGGGTGGCACATGTTAAGGAGCTGAAACTCCTAAACCCTTCATCCAATTTTAATGTAGATACCCTCAAATGAAAGCTGAAAGTCTGATCTTCAACTGCATCTGAATTGTTTTGTTTAAAATTCATTGTGGTAATGTCTATAACCAAAATTAGAAAAATGTTGTCTCTGTCCAAATATATATGGACCTAACTGTACACCTCTGATTCCAACTCATGGAATATATGGTTATACCCTTAGTACAGTCACTGTCTGCTCTGCAATAATAAAGTAACTATTCAATGCCACCGCCAATTGTTTATACAGGCCGATTGGACACCCGTTAAAGGTAAGGTAAGGCTTTTGGGGTGCTGTTTACAGGCCAAGAGAAACAGAGCTATTATCTTTTATATTTAATCCAGAAAGATTGGCAGTGTTTATAAAAAAAAAAAATACAAAAGATTTTAGAAAGGGGACAAAACAATAGAATATATGCAATTGCTTAAAATAAACTGAATAACGAAAGAATGTCGCTAAAGTTGGTCACGGAAATGGCACAAATTTATTGAGTGAAGAACTCCTAGTGAAAACGTCTGGTGGAACATGGATCAATCCTACACAGCAATGTATCTTCCTTGTATTGAACAATTATCATTATTGGCATTGGCTTTTTATTAGAACAAATTACAGACATATACCTCCCCAGTGGTGACTCATAACAGGGCTGGACAGCAGAGAACTATACTGTAGAATGTGTATTAGTTTTAAGAAATTCTGAGATTCTCAACTTTTACAATATCTCCACTCCTGGAGGTCTCCCGCAGGAGACATCATCATCATATTTTTTATCTTGATTTGCTCTGTTCATAGACAGGAGAGATGGCATAGATATTATCATCTATCTGACCGTTATCTCTTTGGCGGTATGCCGGTTATTGTCCAGTGACGTGAAACCATGTTTTGCGTTCACCATTTCATCACGTTTATGAAAATATGACTTTCCTTTCTATTATATTGACGGAATTCATTAAAAACCTGACTTCAAAATTTCTATATACGTTTTCTCTGTAGCTTATCTCTATCAGTCTTAAATCTGCCTTTCTCCACATCTACTAGACATTAGGATTTTCAATAATTACCTGTTTCCAAGGGAGGGGGGCAGCTGCTAAAAGGGGTCAAGTGAAGGTGACTTGTAGAATGTAAGCACTTTCTCTGGAGATGTCTGTATAGATTTTTATTTTTCTCTATGGTATACTCGGACATGGTTCTCGTGATTGACACCTGCCTTATCCCTAATATCTGGTGGTTTATCTGTGGCAAGATCAGAGGATGGATATTCCTTTATGGTTATCTTATGAAGATGGGGGTGTAATCTATCCATAATTTTTTATGCTGATGCTCATATTCTAGAGATTTACAGGACCCTGGGTCAGATTCTCTCTGTATTTCTATATGAAGCTGATCTTGACATTCGTGACCGGGTAGACTTTTCCTTTCCAAGTGGAATGAGCTCCGATGAGATCAATGTTGTGTAACATACAGAATTGTCTACATGTTACTGGGAGCATGAGAGTTTCCTTCCAGGAATACGTTTTATTTAGAATAGTGGCCTTCAACTGTTACAAAACTACAACTCCCAGCATGCCATGCTATTGGTGCATGCTGGGAGTTGTAGAATAAAGTTGTAATGCAACTGCAAGGCAGTTGCATGCACCCTCCACAAGGGGGCGCAGGTAAGGGGAAAAAGGTATCACTCACCGTGAAGCACCACAGTGCAGGACGCGGAGCGCCACTAGGAGGCGGCAGAGTAGTCAGACAGGCCGGTCAGCAATAAACAGGAAGAAGTACCAGAGGTCACAGCAATGTATGTGGTCAAAGACAAGCCAGAAATCAGAACGAGACGGGAGCATGGGACCGAAAACGTGAGACAGAAGACGTAGTCAGGGTACGAGACAAAGAGACAAAGCCAGACGGGAAACGTAGTAACAAAGATGGAAAGCAGGAGGCAGGGTCCAGAATTCAAACCGAGTCATACACTGTAGGGAACCACCAAACACACACTAAGTAAGGGACAGGGAACAAGACAGGCCCAAATACGGGTAGTCAGAGGCAGAAGAATTGCTAGGGAATACGGGTCAGCTGCCCAAGCCAGAGACTGGAACTATCACTGACAAATGCTACCAGAAATGGCACCAATAGCCACCCACGAAGCAAAGAGAGGCAGGAAAGGTTAACCCCATCATAATCAGGCCGGGGAAAGAAAAGCAAGAAGCAAACCCTGACCTGGATTATGACAAAAGTCCTATATGTATGTTATACAGTGCTATTATAATGCACAGATAGGAGTGTTACATTGGACTGTTATGTGGGGCTGCCTGTCATAAATATCTTGCAGATGGGACTAATAACAGATATATGTGCCTATGCAGCATCAATAGTAAAAAGATCTAATGTTAAAAATAATAAAAAAACAAAAAACATGCTATTCTCACCATCCGTTGTCCGCCGAGGTGCACGTGGCTGCCGCCAGCTTCCGTTACCAGAGATGCATTGCAAAATTACCCAGAATACTTAGCGGTCTCACGAGACCGCTAAGTCATCTGGGTAATTTCGCAATGCATCCTGGGAACGGAAGCTGGCGGCAGCCGCGCGAGCATCGCCAGAGCTTCACTGGATCCCGGCGGGTGAGTATATAACTATTTTTTATTTTAAATATATATATTTTTTAACAGGGATATGGTGCCCACACTGCTATATACTACGTGGGCTGTGTTATATACTGCATGGGCTATGTTATATATTACGTGCCCACTGTTATATACTGCGTGGGCAGTGTTATATACTACGTCGCCTGTGTTATATACTGCGTGGGCAGTGTTATATACTACGTCGCCTGTGTTATATACTGCGTGACTGCTATATACTGCGTGGGCTGTGTTATATAGTACGTGGGCTGTGTTATATACTGTTTGGCCTGTGTTATATACTGCATGGTCACTGTTATATATTGCGAGGCCTGAATTAATTCATCGGGTAATCTACAATATGTATGTATATAGCAGCCACGTAGTACTCCTATATACTACGTGGCGTGTGCTATATACTATGTGGCTGCTATATACATACATACATACATATTCTAGAATAACCGATGCGTTAGAATCAGGCCACCATCTAGTTAATCAGATAATTGTAGTAAATTTTCTATCCTCATTTTGTCTTGTAGGAAGCAGTGAAAGTTCAGAGTTTAGTGAAGAGGTGTCTTCTGTCCTGGACAGGTGAGTCGCTGCGTCTTTATCTGCTGCTGCTACACGTTAATGCAGATACTGTCCAAGGGACGCCCTGTCTGTACTCGTTTGCGTTGAGTTAGTATACTAGTTAGAGAACTCATGGTAGCTATATTGGGACTTTTTACCTTCGTTCTCCTTTCAAACACTACACATACCGGTGGGAGCCAGTATGGCGCTGTTACGGTGTGACTGTTACCATCAAGGTTGTTCCATGTGTTTTGTGGTGTTCAGTGTTTTCTGTCCACCTGCCATCACATGATACCTAGTTCCACTAATGAGGATTAGTAGGGCACTGAACCTCCAGGTGACTTTAATATATTTGTTTGTATGAGTTAACTAAAAGCCTTAAACTGATGTTATATATTCAGAGTTTATTCTTTTTGTTCTAATTTACAACCCAGTATTACGCATCTTTAAGACATTACATGGCTTTTGTGCCTTATGTACTCTTAAATGTTAGATAGCTGTTCTGTGAACAGCTTGGGGGGAGCACACTGTGCGCTATATGAGAGAGTCACTGCCGCACTCCATTGGTGGTGGCTTATTCCCAGGAAAACAAAAAGATAAGACACATAAATTCAGCTGGCCGGATCCTTCTATCCCCTGATATCATCAGAAGCTGTATTTTCTGTATTTTAGCGTTGATATCACTGCCCCTGCCCATTCCTCAGAAACTCATGAGCGTTCATCAAGGTGTTCTATGAAATACATTATAGATAGTTGTGAAATTGCCTGCCAGCTATAAATGCCGTTCAGAATGAGAGATTAATGAATTTCATTTAATTGCAACCATAAACTCAATTGGTGAACATTCACACATCCCCTGGTCTGGATGGGTTCTCACTGCGTTTATACCTTGGGGGTAACTAGAAGATGTGATCAGCTGGATGATGGCTGTTGGAATAGTCAGCGAATTATATGCATTACTGGACATGACAGACACAGGGAAGCGCTGCCAATAATATCTGAATCATTTCCCATCCCTCCAAGATATATGCTGCTTAATACGGGAAGCAGATCCTGAGCACTTTCTGCCATCACATGCTATTACTGTATATTATACAGAAATTCCTATCAGTTCAAATCCTGTGTAATCAAATCTGAATATCAGGTCACCCCTCTGGCTGCATTTTATACTATGTGAATTTGTCAATAATAACGCTATATACCGTAGCTTTGATTTATTATGATCCCCTGAACCAAGACAATGTCAGCCAAGTCCCTAAAGTTGGGATGTGCAAATACTCAGCTCCTTAGGAACCATAACAAAAAAATAAGTAAATGGTTAAAAATAATTAAAAATAAGAAGAGACTGCACCACACTAGTGAGATAGGCGCTAGTGATGAGCAAGAGTGTGCTTGTTACTCGAGATTTCCGAGCATGCTCAGGTTATCTCCGAGTCTCTTGGGCGTGCTCATAAATTGCATGATTTGCGGCTGATAGACAACCTGAACACATGCAGGAATTTCCTATTTGTTAGGGAATCCCCATATGTATTCAGGCTGTCTAGCAGTCGCTAATCATGCAGCTGCAGGGACACAAACAATCTACGAGCACGCCGAAGATTCTCGGAGACCACCCAAGCATGCCCGGAAGTCTCGAGTAACAAGCACACTCGCTCATAACTAATAGGTGCACATGTAGGACTCTTATATAGGTGTATGGTCGATGTAAATGTCTGTGCGCTTTGATAAATCCAGCTAGGAATCTCCTGCTATTATATAAATTCTGAGTGGTGTTATTAAATGGGGTTGTACCAAGTTGGGAAGTTATCCTCTATCCATAGGATTGGGTATAACTTCCAGATTGCTTGGATGCCTGACCTCTGGGACTCCCACCGATATCAAGAACCGGTGGATGGAGAGGTTATCCATCATGTGCACCTTCACTACATTCATTCTTAATGGGAGCAATGAAGACCATTCAAACACTGCTCTTGGCTATCTCCGGTGGTCACGTTAAAAACGAATGGAGCAGAGGTGCACATGATTGGTGGGAGTTCCAGCAATCAGGAAGTTACCCCCTATCCTATGACTAAGGAGATGGCTTCAAACCTTGGTACAACCCCTTTAAAGGAAAGCAAAATCCTTACATGAGGGTACCTAGGGGGCCGGCCGTGTAGTATTGTTATGTGCTTAGAGCTGCATGTTACTTGGGTATGCTTTTTTTGCACCATGCACGGTTTTCGAACTCATGTTTAAATTTGCAAACAGGGGTCGTATGTATGCCACGCTGGGTCCCAACTGGAGGGTCCCGGTACGGAACTCTCCCAGGAGTCGAAGCTGTGTGTACAGGTACATATAGGTGGTGGGTCTATCCTCTTCAATGAATAAAGACTTAAAGTGCAACTTTATACAGCGGAAGCAGCCATGTTTGTTGCCTGAACCATTGCTGCACCATATACTATGACAGCTAGCTGTACAGCAGAGGCACCTCTCACGCCTCAGTATTTCACCAGTTTGGATGATGACACAATATCTGGTTATGCTGCTGTAATGATGAATCCTGAAGAGCTGAATGGTTTTTATTTCCACACAGAATGTTTCAGTTCTCAACCGGCATCTTTTTCAAGTGAAAAAAACAATTGCAATGAAATTGTTTTTTTCACTTGAAAAAGATGCTAGTCCAGTGTTGAAATGCGTTGTAAAATCACTGTTCAACTCATCTTTGTCTTAAGGATTTTTCATTACAGCAGCACAACCAGATATTGTGTCATCGTCCAAATTGCTCAACTATCCTGGAGGAGATCATCCCCAGCCTGGAGGCAGCAGCAGCTGATTTGTTCATAGGAGTTGTTCCTGCACACAACCTGCTCACCTTCCTTTTACTTTCCTTTGTACCCAAAAAGGTATGACCCGACGGTCTTGTTTCCTTTTGTTCCCCTATAGTTTTTCTACCACGCCTCAGCAGTGGCATATACCCATTCTCATAAATTCTGCTTCAGCTGACAATATGGCTGCCTCCAGTATATGTAATCAGCTGGACCTCTCTTGCATGCTTGATTAAGAAACTATCACAATCTGAACTTTCTGTAGTAACTTATTACTACTTTGTATTTCTGATTTGCCTTCTCTACAGTGATCGCATTCATGCAAGTTTTAGATTGAAACATCATAAAACATTTTTTTTAAGTTGATATAAAAGGTTTTTATAAAACGGGATAAGCCCATGTGAGGCTAAAAATGAAAACCCTCCTACTTATTACAATATTTTACACAAAAAAAAAAAAAAAAAATGAAAAAATATATATATCCTTTGTTGCGATAAACGTTGGGTCCAGACGTGATTGATCATTTCCAGTGACATTTGGTTGTGACTCTGCAATGAATTTAGATGTGTTGCAGAAGCAAAGTCTCCTTACTACATTACAAAGGGTGAGATCTGTGCTGCACACTGGCTATGTCTGGACCTACCGTAACCCAAATATTGTAACTTCAAAATTAGGGGACGTTTGAGCTGAGGTGAGACAATAGCAGTTATCACTCATTATTTCACTGCTATTATTCCAAGTAATTAGCTTGTCATTGTATCTGTATAGTTTCTTTATGAAGGAAACATTTTGAATCATTGACAAAGAACAGAATGAAAAATAAAAGCAGTGATATGATTGGCTGCAATGTATAAAACTGTGGTTAAAGGGGTATTCAGCATCTCAGACAGATATTGCATTATCAATAAGATATGCCAGAAATGCTTTAAAAAAACATGCGCTGCTTCGTCCTTTTATGTGTATCATAATCTGAAAATAGCCAGGCAAACGAAGGTTCTGCAATTTTTGGAATTCCCATTTAAGTACAGCAAGCAGTGCAAGCATAGCAAACCCTACATCCCTATTGGGGTTGGAACCTCAGCTTTACAAAAGAAAATGATATCAGACTGTAAGTCATGCTGCGGCGTTAATTTATTTTGGTCAATCAAAGGAGTCAAAAACAGATCTCATCCAAAGTTTCGACCGGGGACAGTTTTTGTCAAGGACATCTGAAGTGCGTGAAATTGCAAGATAAAATATACAGTGTTTCAGATGATATATACAAAGAAATATGTACAAAATTATAAATAGTAAATACATTAATCAAATAGGGAGGGAGTTTGGGGAAGGGAACAATGAGCAAGAGCTCTAGTGGAGACTAAATAACTTTCACCTCTTGGAGGTGCAGGTAGGCAGAAATAATCCTCTCCTTCTATGATGTGTATTTTCTGGAGTAGGAATAGTAAATCTCAAAACCTGGATAGAGGGAGCTAAAGGGAAGTGGCAAGGGAGGAAAGGGGTGAAGCAGAGACATATCTAGAGGACTGGTAGACAAGTATTGCTAATAGAGACACTGATTACTGTATATAGGGGTAATGCACATATAATAGAGACAGACTGGACGGCTGATTACTGTATATAGGGGTAATGTACATATATTAGAGACAGACTGGACAGCTGATTACTGTATATAGGGGTAATGTACATATAATAGAGACAGACTGGACGGCTGATTACTGTATATAGGGGTAATGTACATATATAAGAGACACAGACTGGACAGCTGATTACTGTATATAGGGGTAATGCACATATAATAGAGACACATACTGGACAGCTGATTGCTGTATATAGGGGTAATGCACATACAATAGAGACACAGACTGGACAGCTGATTACCGTATATAGGGGTAATGTACATATAATAGAGACAGACTGGACGGCTGATTACTGTATATAGGGATAATGTACATATAATAGAGACAGACTGGACAGCTGATTACTGTATATAGGGATAATGTACATATAATAGAGACAGACTGGACGGCTGATTACTGTATATAGGGATAATGTACATATAATAGAGACAGACTGGACAGCTGATTACTGTATATAGGGATAATGTACATATAATAGAGACAGACTGGACAGCTGATTACTGTATATAGGGATAATGTACATATAATAGAGACAGACTGGACGGCTGATTACTGTATATAGGGGTAATGTACATATAATAGAGACAGACTGGACAGCTGATTACTGTATATAGGGGTAATGTACATATAATAGAGACAGACTGGACAGCTGATTGCTGTATATAGGGGTAATGTACATATAATAGAGACAGACTGGACAGCTGATTACCGTATATAGGGGTAATGTACATATAATAGAGACAGACTGGACAGCTGATTACCGTATATAGGGATAATGTACATATAATAGAGACAGACTGGACGGCTGATTACTGTATATAGGGATAATGTACATATAATAGAGACAGACTGGACGGCTGATTACTGTATATAGGGATAATGTACATATAATAGAGACAGACTGGACGGCTGATTACTGTATATAGGGGTAATGTACATATAATAGAGACACAGACTGGACGGCTGATTACTGTATATAGGGATAATGTACATATAATAGAGACACAGACTGGACGGCTGATTGCTGTATATAGGGGTAATGTACATATATAAGAGACACAGACTGGACAGCTGATTACTGTATATAGGGGTAATGTATATATAATAGAGACACAGACTGGACAGCTGATTGCTGTATATAGGGGTATTGTACATATAATAGAGACACAGACTGGATGGCTGATTATTCTATATAGGGGTAATGTACATATAATAGAGACACAGACTGGACCCTCTCTCTCTGGCTGTACTCCATTCTTCAGATAGATGTTAGTTATATGCCATATATGAGTGCAGAGTCCGTATCACAGCTACAACACCCAGGCTCTTCATCCATCTGCTGAACAGAACATAGACCACCATAGATCACTGTGGACACCTAAGTTTAGTGCAGACTGGGTGTTTTGGCTGTATCTTCTGAAACTTCCAATGGAGCTTCAGTATTGGGAACAGCTTACCTCTTCTTAGCTTACTGCTATACCAAACCATTGCGGACACCCTTTCCCATAGAAGGATTGGGGGCTCTAAGTGTGCATACATTTAAACAATGTGGAGGTCAAAGAAAGGATGTGAAAACTAATCAATTTGCAGAATTTGATCTTGAGTACCACACAATTCTGACGTGTGATTCTGCCTGTTCTGCTTTAGTCAGTTTGTATCTTATTTGCATATTGGGAGATATTTAGTATCAGCAGGGGCTGACTGGCAAATTTTGGCCTGGGGGGCAAGCACACAGCAGTGGCCCATGAGTAGCGGCTCATCCTTAAAGGGGTTGTCGGATCTTATGCTACATGTCTACAGACACTATGTGGGAATCCTCATATCGTGCGCTGTGAAGATTCTCTGGTGCCGGCAACAGGTGGTCTTGTGACTGCAAGCATGCGATATATATATTCCCAGCCACATTTCAACTAGACTGTTTTGGGCCTTGTTCAATACAGTTGCATTAAGCCATGCAAGTCTAGTCGGCATGTGACCGCATGTATGCAAATCACAAACTTACAGCCACACACCTGCCAAATGACCACAGCACTGCCAGCAATGTGAGAAGCACAAGTCTGCAGTCAAAAGAATGACAGAGTGAATGCACCAATGACACACACACACGCACAGCCCCACTGTATAATGACACACACACAGCCCCACTGTATAATGACAGACACACGCACAGCCCCACTGTATAATGACAGACATGCACAGCCCCACTGTATAATAACACACACAGCACCACTGTATAATGACACACACAGCCCCACTGTATAATGACACGCGCACGCACAGCCCCACTGTATAATGACAGGCACACGCACAAGCCCACTGTATAATGACACACATGCAGCTCACACACACACACGCACGCAGCTCTCACACACACACACGCAGCTCACACACGCACGCATCTCACACACACACGCAGCTCACACACACATGCATGCAGCTCACACACACATGCATGCAGCTCACACACACACGCACGCAGCTCTCACACACACACAGCCCCACTGTATAATGACATACCCACACAGCCCCACTGTATAATGACACACACATGCAGCTCACACACATGCATGCAGCTCACACACACACGCACCTCACACACACACACGCACGCAGCTCACACACACACACGCACGCAGCTCTCACACACACACGCACGCAGCTCACGCACGCAGCTCACACACACACGCACGCAGCTCACACACGCAGCTCACACACACGCACGCAGCTCACACGCACGCAGCTCACACACACACATGCACAGCCCCACTGTATAATGACATACCCACACAGCCCCACTGTATAATGACAGGCACACGCCCAAGCTCACTGTATAATGACACACGCACGCAGCTCTCACACACACACGCACGCAGCTCTCACACACATGCACGCAGCTCTCACACACACAAGCACGCAGCTCTCACACACACATGCACGCAGCTCTCACACAGACGCACGCACGCAGCTCTCACACACACACGCATGCAGCTCACACACACACGCACGCAGCTCTCACACACACACGCAGCTCTCAGACACAAACGCACGCAGCTCACACACACACACACACAGCCCCACTGTATAATGACAGGCACATGCACAACCCCACTGTATAATGACACACACATGCAGCTCACACACACGCACGCAGCTCACACACACACGCACGCAGCTCACACACACATGCACGCAGCTCACACACGCACCTCACACACACGCAGCTCGCACACACGCACGCAGCTCACACACACATGCACACAGCTCACACACACACGCACGCAGCTCACACACACACACACACATGCACAGCCCACACACACACACATGCACAGCCCCACTGTATAATGACATACCCACACAGCCCCACTGTATAATGACAGGCACACTCACAAGCCCACTGTATAATGACACACACATGCAGCTCACACACACACGCACGCAGCTCACACACGCGCACGCAGCTCACACACACACGCAGCTCACACACACGCAGCTCACACACACACATGCACAGCCCCACTGTATAATGACATACCCACACAGCCCCACTGTATAATGACAGGCACACGCCCAAGCTCACTGTATAATGACACACGCACGCAGCTCTCACACACACACGCACGCAGCTCTCACACGCACGCAGCACACACACACACACGCAGAGCCCCACTGTATAATGACAGGCACACGCACAACCCCACTGTATAATGACATACCCACACAGCCCCACTGTATAATGACAGGCACACGCACAAGCCCACTGTATAATGACACACACATGCAGCTCACACACACACGCACGCAGCTCTCACACACATACACGCACGCAGCTCTCACACACACACACGCAGCTCTCACACACACACGCACGCAGCTCTCACACACACACGCACGCAGCTCTCACACACACGCACGCAGCTCTCATACGCACGCACACAGCTCACACACACATGCATGCAGCTCACAGACACACCAGTTACCTCATACACACACCAGTTACCTCAAACACACACGCACGCAGCTCACACACACATCACACACACCAGTTACCTCATACACACATCACACACACCAGTTACCTCATACACACATCATACACTCTCCTCTGTGGTGCAGGGGTGGCTCAGCTGATGTCCATGTGCAGCTCTTCAGTTTCTCCTGCTCACAGCTCTGCACTGTCCCGGGCCCCGGCACCTCCCCCGTCTCTCCTTCTCTGCTGGGATGGCAGATAAGAGCAGGAGAAGCCAGAGCTCTGTGCACACACAGGCCAGTATGAGGACCTTTCATCTTGGCTGCTGGCTCTCTCCCTCAGAGTGGCAGTGGCGCATAGGAGCTTGCTCATCACATACCCCTGCAGCCTGCATGTCAGGGCTGCTGGCGGGATGGCACCACCGCGCACTACAAGTGCGCTATGTATTAGTCACTGCCAGTCCTCCAGCGGCCCTGTGCAGCTGCTTAGACACCGGCCCGGGGGGCATATGCATTTCTGCCACCCAGCCCAGCCCGCCCCTGAGTATCAGATTTATCATAAATCAAATTGTATCACCGGCCACCCTGTAATCTGTGCCCCGTGACAATGTAACTGTTTTCTATTAAGTTTTTTAAATCTTGACAAAATCTAACACCGTCCTATTTCCTAACACTCCGTCCTTGTCCTGCTAATGTTCGTTTTGTCGCAGACTACATGGTCACACAAGTCTAATATGTTCCATTGTTAGTCTTCCTACGTTAATGATATGTGGACATGTTTCACGTAGGATCTAAGCATCTTTAAAGGGAACCTGTCACCTGAATTTGGCGGGACCGGTTTTCGGTCATATGGGCGGAGTTTTCAGGTGTTTGATTCACCCTTTCCTTACCCGCTGGCTGCATGCTGGCCGCAATATTGGATTGAAGTTCATTCTCCATCTTGGATTGAAGTTCATTCTCTGTCCTCCGTAGTACACGCCTGCGCAAGGCAATCTTGCCTTGTGCAGGCGTGTACTACGGAGGACAGAGAATGAACTTCAATCCAATATTGTGGCCAGCATGCAGCCAGCGGGTAAGGAAAAGGTGAATCAAACACCTGAAAACTCCGCCCATATGACCGAAAACTGGTCCCGCCAAATTCAGGTGACCGCTTCCCTTTAAGGCAACATAATAATGTTTGTGGTCACCTCATCACTTGGGTGCTGTTACCCCTTTTTGCATTCTTACTAACATTTAGGGTATGTTCGCACATGGCTGATACACCATGCTTACCATGTATCTCATCACTTCCACACCACCTAACAGTGCAGCTTTTCACCTCATTGTGGCTTTTGAAGGCGATGAACAGATTTACCAATCCAGTCAAAAAGTCAAGGTCCCCATTCGCATTAAATAGAAGTCAACCAAACAATCGGCTCAGTTTGGAAATCCAACATGATGGATACGGTATTTCTCTTCCCCAACATCATTTGTCAGGAAGAGTCAAGCATCCTACGTACGCATTAAACTGGCGGAAAATCTCAACGATATTGGTGGGTTTGGCCAACTTTAGTCTAATGTGTATGTGGGGGACTTAAAAGCCCCCATTCACAATAGATTAAAGTTGGCTAAACCTGTCGATATTCAAACTGCTTGAATTTTAATGTTCGATCCTTTTGTAAGCAGCTGCAGAGGTATGTGAAGGGGACAAAGATGGTAGGCATAGAGTTCTCCTCGCTACTGAAGATTGACATTTCAGACCAGTGGCTCGGTTTCTCTGCTGCTCTGAACTGTGTTGCTAGCATCACTGCTGCTAGCATCGGAGGAGAAGTAGAGGGAATGAAGCTGGCCAGATTCAGCAATCCAGACAGATTTAGAGTGGCGCTTGTTAGCAAGAACTTGTGGCCTAAAGGACCTAAAGCTGCACAATAGAGAATTGAAAATCTCTCTGGTTTTGTAGATTTTTAATAAAAGGTTAATTGCAAAGTTATAAGCACTTTGTTATTTTAACCATGAGGCCATGTGCACACGTTCAGTATTTTTCGCGTTTTTTCGCTATAAAAACGTGATAAAAATGCGAAAAAAAACGCTTACATATGCTATTATTTAAAGTGTATTCCGCATTTCTTGTGCAAATGTTGCTTTTTTTTCAGCGAAAAAAATCGCATTGCGGAAAAAAAAGCAACATGTTCATTAAATTTGTGGAATTGCGAGGATTCCGCACACCTAGGAATGCATTGATCTGCATACTTTCCGCATGGGGCTGTGCACACCATGCGGGAAATAAGCAGATTATGTGCGGTTGGTACCCAGGGTGGAGGAGAGGAGACTGGGCACCATATAATTGGTAAAAAAAACAGAATTAAAATAAAAATAGTGATATACTCACCCTCTGATGGCCCCGGAGTCCTCCCGCCTCTCATCGGTGCATGCTGCCGCTTCCATTCCTATAGATGGTCTGTGTGAAGGACCTGCGATGACGTCGCCGTCTTGTGATTGGTCGCGTGACCGCTCATGTGACAGCTCACGTGACCGCGACGTCATCGAAGGTCCTGCACACACACACCATCTATAGGAACGGACGCCGCTGAGGAGATCGGCTGTCTGCAGGTAAGTATAACCATTTTTTTTAATTTTTTTTATTATTTTTAAACATTCTATCTTTTACTATTGATGCTGCATAGGCAGCATCTATAGTAAAAAGTTGGTCACACTTGTCAAACAGTATATTTGACAAGTGTGACCAACCTGTCAGTCAGTTTTCCAAGCGATGCTACAGATCGCTTGGAAAACTTTAGCATTCTGCAAGCTAATTTCGCTTGCAAAATGCTAAAAAAAAAACGGGAAAAAAACGCAAAAAAAAAGGCGTATTTCTTGCAGAAAATTTCTGAATTTCTGCAAGAAATCCTGACGTGTGCACGTACCCTTAAGGTACCGTCACACTAGACGATATCGCTAGCGATCCGTGACGTTGCAGCGTCCTGGCTAGCGATATCGTCCAGTGTGACACGCAGCAGCGATCAGGCCCCTGTTGTGATATCGCTGGTCGGGGAAGAAAGTCCAGAACTTTGTTTCGTCGCTGGATCTCCCGCTGACATCGCTGAATCGGCGTGTGTGACGCCGATTCAGCGATGTCTTCGCTGGTAACCAGGGTAAACATCGGGTTACTAAGCGCAGGGCCGCGCTTAGTAACCCGATGTTTACCCTGGTTACCATCGTTAACGTAAAAAAAACAACCACTGCATACTTACCTACCGCTGTCTGTCCCCGGCGCTGTGCTTCTCTGCTCTGGCTGTGAGCACAGCGGCCGGAAAGCAGAGCGGTGACGTCACCACTCTGCTTTCCGGCTGCCCGGCGCTCACAGCCAGAGCAGAGAAGCACAGCGCCGGGGACAGACAGTGGTAGGTAAGTATGTAGTGGTTGTTTTTTTTACGTTAACGATGGTAACCAGGGTAAACATCGGGTTACTAAGCGCGGCCCTGCGCTTAGTAACCCGATGTTTACCCTGGTTACCGGCATCGTTGGTCGCTGGAGAGCTGTCTGTGTGACAGCTCTCCAGCGACCAAACAGCGACGCTGCAGCGATCCGGATCGTTGTCGGTATCGCTGCAGCGTCGCTTAGTGTGACGGTACCTTTAAAGAAAACCTGTCAGCAAGATTGTCCACAGTAACCTACAGACAGTGTCAGGTCGGCACCATTCTACTGATTAAAGTGATACCTTGGTTGATGAAATCAGTCTTGTTTAATCTTTATTTTCAGTGTTCAGTTAAATATCTGCCCGTGCTCTGGGACGGTCTGTCTGGGGTCTTCATGTCGTGCTCTGATATGTATGACTTCTGACAAGTCACTGATCCCTCAGTGACCGCCACCTACATATATATATATATATATATATATATATATATATATATATATATATATATACACAGTCATGGCCAAAAGTATTGACACCCCTGCAATTCTGTCAGACAATACTCAGTTTCTTCCTGAAAATGATTGCAATCACAAATCCTTTGGTATTATTATCTTCATTTAATTTGTCTTAAATGAAAAAACACAAAAGAGAATGAAGAAAAAAGCAAAACATTGATCATTTCACACAAAACTCCAAAAATGGGCCAGACAAAAGTACTGGCACCCTCAGCCTAATACTTGGTTGCACAACCTTTAGCCAAAATAACTGCCACCAACCACTTCCGGTAACCATCAATGAGTTTCTTACAATGCTCTGCTGGAATTTTAGACCATTCTTCTTTGGCAAACTGCTCCAGGTCCCTGATATTTGAAGGATGCCTTCTCCAAACTGCCATTTTTAGATCTCTCCACGGGTGTTCTATGGGATTCAGGTCTGGACTCATTGCTGGCCACCTTAGAAGTCTCCAGTGCTTTCTCTCAAACCATTTTCTAGTGCTTTTTGAAGTGTGTTTTGGGTCATTGTCCTGCTGGAAGACCCATGACCTCTGAGGGAGACCCAGCTTTCTCACACTGGGCCCTACATTAAGCTGCAAAATTTGTTGGTAGTCTTCAGACTTAATAATGCCATGCACACGGTCAAGGAGTCCAGTGCCAGAGGCAGCAAAGCAACCCCACAACATCAGGGAACCTCCGCCATGTTTGACTATAGGAACCGTGTTCTTTTCTTTGAATGCCTCTTTTTTTCTCCTGTAAACTCTATGTTGATGCCTTTGCCCAAAAAGCTCTACTTTTGTCTCATCTGACCAGAGAACATTCTTCCAAAACGTTTTAGGCTTTTTCAGGTAAATTTTGGCAAACTTCAGCCTGGCTTTTTTATGTCTCGGGGTAAAAAGTGGGGTCTTCCTGGGTCTCCTACCATACAGTCCCTTTTCATTCAGACGCCGATGGATAGTACGGGATGACACTGTTGTACCCTTGGACTGCAGGGCAGCTTGAACGTGTTTGGATGTTAGTCGAGGTTCTTTATCCAACAACCGCACAATCTTGCGTTGAAATCTCTTGTCAATTTTTCTTTTCCGTCCACATCTAGGGAAGTTAGCCACAGTGCCATGGGCTTTAAACTTCTTGATGACACTGCGCACGGTAGACACAGGAACATTCAGGTCTTTGGAGATGGACTTGTAGCCTTGAGATTGCTCATGCTTCCTCACAATTTGGTTTCTCAAGTCCTCAGACAGTTCTTTGGTCTTCTCTCTTTTCTCCATGCTCAATGTGGTACACACAAGGACACAGGACAGAGGTTGAGTCAACTTTAATCCATGTCAACTGGCTGCAAGTGTGATTTAGTTATTGCCAACACCTGTTAGGTGCCACAGGTAAGTTACAGGTGCTGTTAATTAAACAAATTAGAGAAGTATCACATGATTTTTCCAACAGTGCCAATACTTTTGTCCACCCCCTTTTTTATGTTTGGTGTGGAATTATATCCAATTTGGCTTTAGGACAATTCTTTTTGTGTTTTTTCATTTAAGACAAATTAAATGAAGATAATAATAACAAAGAATTTTTGTTTGCAATCATTTTCAGGAAGAAACTGAGTATTATCTAACAGAATTGCAGGGGTGTCAATAATTTTGGCCATGACTATATATATATACTAGATGGTGGCCCGATTCTAACGTATCGGGTATTCTAGAATATGTACGTAGTATATAGCACAGGCTACGTACTATATTGCACAGTGACGTAGTATATAACAGAGCTACGTAGTATGTAACACAGCGTACGTAGTATATAGCAGAGCTACGTAGTATATAACACAGCCACGTAGTATATAACATAGCCACGTAGTACATAACATAGCCACGCAGTGTATTGCACAGGTATGTAGTATATTGGTCAGCCACGTAGTATATAACATAGCCACTGAAACCAAAACAAAAAAAGTCCTAAATAGCCAAACAGCACATGAAGGACTAATAACACAATGTCTAGAGAGTATAATATTAAAATAAGTAATTTTTATTAATAATTCACACAATCAATTTTAATATAATGCTAAAGTGAAAAAACCTTCCAGATGTAATGGAACGGATAAATACACATGACATCACATACACCTAGGTATATAAACAGTATCCCAATCTAGTCCACACCTACACTGCAGCATCTAGAAAATTACCATATAAAACTACCGACAAAAAGGCAGCTTACAATAAGAAGTCCAGCAAAAAAAACGGTACTAACGAGAGGAGGCAGAATAAATATCACCAACAGGTGTATATGCTAAATACCGCCATTCCTCATGAAAATACACCGATAAATAAGCGCTGTAAAATAATGGATATTATATTGAAAGACACAGGAAGAATGAAGAATTTTAATATGCATTGGTTTATTATTTTTTTGATGTTTTGGACTAGTAGGTCCATATATATGGTCTGTGTTATTGTTCATGTTGTTTGTATCACTTTATAGTCACTTATGCACTTTTGTAAATATCTGCTTATTCAATATTTATAATATTGTCATTTGGGGGGAAAAAAGTATCTTGGCATAGTATTTTATGATCACTGACAAGTATAGGTACTATTAATAGGCACTTTATTATATCCACCAATAATAAGGTTTTAAAAAATTTTTACAGAAAAGTTTTTTAATAATTATTCTTCAGTTTAATTGTGTTTTCTGAACCGAGAATGGCAATATTTTACATCTTGATGTGGCGTAAGTGTAAGGATTTTTTCTTTGGTCTTCTTTTCTTGTGACCACTTACCATTAGCCGCCTTGTCTGGGAATGTGCGCTGCTTTTCGATCCATCCGCCCACAGACTTCGCTGACTCCGGCGGGCAGGACTTAGCTGGCACGCATAGCGCTCATCAGTGAGCGCCTGGGTGCTTGCGGTCCATGGTCCGGAAGCGGTGATGTCACTTCCGGTGCGCGGAGGACGAAGTCAGCGCACACTTTAGTTCCCTTGGCGACTTGCGGCATTCATACGGAAGTCTTTTTGATTGGAGGAGGCAGGGTTTAAATGTCCGGTGTCCCTCTACCCAGACAAGCCCCCTGAGGAAGTGTTACGAAACGCGCGTCGGGGTGTGGGAACGGACACACGGACATCACTCCTAAGTGTAAGTTACCACCAGTTTGCCCACCTGTTCTTGGCTGCCATTATTTTACAGCGCTTATTTATCGGTGTATTTTCATGAGGAATGGCGGTATTTAGCATATACACCTGTTGGTGATATTTATTCTGCCTCCTCTCGTTAGTACCGTTTTTTTTGCTCGACTTCTTATTGTAAGCTGCCTTTTTGTCGGTAGTTTTATATGGTAATTTTCTAGATGCTGCAGTGTAGGTGTGGACTAGATTGGGATACTGTTTATATACCTAGGTGTATGTGATGTCATGTGTATTTATCCGTTCCTTTACATCTGGAAGGTTTTTTCACTTTAGCATTATATTAAAATTGATTGTGTGAATTATTAATAAAAATTACTTATTTTAATATTATACTCTCTAGACATTGTGTTATTAGTCCTTCATGTGCTGTTTGGCTATTTAGGACTTTTTTTGTTTTGGTTTCAGTCGGTATTGTAACACAATGATATCATAAGGATCAAGTTTTTGATTATAACATAGCCACGTAGTATATTGTAAGGCCACGTAGTATATTTTACCAGGCACGTAGTATATTGGACAGTCACGTTGTATATTGCCCAGCTACATAGTGTATAGCACAGAGATGTATGTAACAGAGCCCATGCAGTATGTAACACAGCCCACGTAGTATATAGCAATGTGGGCACTATATGCGTGGTTAAAAAAGACTTAAAATAAAAAATAAACATATACTCACCTTCCGTAGGCCTGTTGAAGTCCTGGTGCCTGTGTACGGTCACGCGGCAGCTTCCGGTCACAGGGTTGGTATGAGCGCAGGACCTGTGATGACGTCGCGGTCACGACCGTGACGTCATGGCAGGTCCTTCTCGCATAGCATCCTTGGCATCGGAACCTGCCGCTTGCACTGCGGAGGACAGCACGCACGTCGGAGGGTGAGAATAACCTTTTTTTTAATTATTATTTTTAACATTAGATCGTTTTACTATTGATGCTGCAAACGCAGCATCAATAGTAAAAAGTTGGTCACACATGGCTAACAGCTGCGTAACCGGAGTGCGTTACACCGCGCTCTGGTAACGCTGGCATTAACCCTGTGTGAGGGCTGACTGGAGGGGAGTATGGAACGGGCACTGACTACGGGGAGGAAAGAGCGGCCATTTTGCCGCCGGACCGTGCCCATCGCTGATTGGTCGTGGCAATGGTCGTGGGCATTTTGCCACGACCAATCAGCGACTTGGATTTCAATGACAGACAGAGGCCGCCACCAATGAATATCCGTGACAGACAGAAAGACGGAAGTGACCCTTAGACAATTATATCGTAGATATATATACTGTGTATATATATATATATATATATATATATATATATATATATATATATATATATATATATATATATATATATATATATATATATAATCCTCTGCTGCAGGCAGGCACTGGTGGCGGTGCCTGCACTGCAGAATGATCGCATATATAATGTGTATTTAATTCTTTTATTTGATGGGTTCCATAAATTCATTAAAAAAATCATTTTGAAAATAGCATCGGCAGCACCTGCGAAGTAGCAGCTATCGACGATCCAGTAGCTGCTACTGCGCAGGTGGCACTATTGTGCTACAGGAAAAAAAATTGCCTTCTCCAAGATGGCGCATGCGCAGTAGCAACTATGGGATTCCTAGAGCCAAAAAAAAAATTGTCTCAACTTGGATAGTGCCGGCCACGCCTGTGCGGTAGAATCTATCGGCGATCCGATAGATGCGGCGGCGCCATCTTGGAGGAGGCAATTTTTTTTTCTCTAGCAAGATGGCACCATCTGCCCAGTACCAGCTATCGAATCGCCAATAGCTGCCGCTGCACAGGCATGGCCGCCGCCACCTTCAAACTGCTTTTTTTTATTATTTAATAAATTTATGTATACCAAAGAAAATAATTAAATATACATTATAGATACAATCGCTGCAGGAGCCAGCGCCTGCTTGCAGAAGGGGATTTTTTATTTTTGAATATGTATATAATATTCATTACATAAACTAGGGGGCAGGTCAGTGAGGGATCAGTGACTTGTCAGAAGCCATACAGATGAATACGTAATCAGGGCACCACATGAAGACCCCCCCCCACAGGCTGCCTCGGAGCACTTGCAGATGATTAACACAACACTGAAAGTATAGATCAAACAACAAGCACAAGTTGGATGTAATTAACCAAGGTATCGTTGTAATCAGTATAACGGCGCCAACCTGACACTGTAGGTTACTCAGCACAATCCTGCTGGCAGGTTCCCTTTAAAGGGGTTGTAAGTTCTCAGAAGCAAAGTCACAGTATGTGACTACAGACTGCTGAATTGAGACAGTCTGCATTGCTTACACTGTCACGATTCCCCTATATGCCCCCTTGTGAGTGGGCAATCACATGACCGCATTTTGTGGTTATGTGCCAACTAGTCTGATCCCGGTTCTTAAATAGAAGAAAATTGATAGCAGCGCAGATCACATACATGCCGTCACATGACCGCACATTTGCACAAAGCATACAGAGGAATCATGACAGTGTGCGCTTTGTAAACTGTCACGATGCAACAGTTTGTAGTCTGAGTGACTGCACACTTTGGTTTTTAGACCAACCAACCGTTCTAAATGTGCCTGTCCTAACTGAGCTGAACCATTGTTGGCCAAGCAATTTTCCTTTCCAGTGGCACAAAGTGATGATTTTGTTATGGTCTTCGGGGGTTTTCAGGACAGAATGTGAGACAGCGTTATCTGTCTGTAGCAGCGCTTTGTGTATGGACCTTGTGAACTAGATATTTTTTTAAACTGCAGAAACATTTCACTAAAAGGGTTTTCCACAAATTACTGTAATTTAATTATACACTAATTAGCCATAATATTAAAACTAAAACCACTGACAGGGTGATTGAATAACGATTATTATCTCGGTGGCGGGATATACACGACAGACAGTGAACAGAAAGGCAGACTTAAGAGGTCCAGGAAACACAGTCTGTGCATGTTTGAGTTGAGTCCAGGAGAGTCCGTACTTTGATGCATTTCATGGAAGTCTAAATCTGTCTTTAGTATCTAAGGTAAATTATGATGACTAGATAGCAGTGATGCCTGTGGGGAGAGACTAGCCCGTCTGGTCCCAAAGAAGAGATACTGTAAAAAATTGTCGTGATAGAAATGGGTCAGGACACTGAAAGCTGCACAGCTTACAACCCCTGACCAACAAAATTACCTAAAATACGCACATAATCATCGGAACTGGACCATGGAGGAAGGCAACCTGGTCTATTGAATCATGTTTTACATCATGAGAAAGAGATGGCGATAGGAAGAAAACATTCCAGTGGAGCCAGGTGACGGGGCAATGTTCTGCTGGGAAACATCGGGTCCTGGCATCATGTGATATGTACCACCTACCTAAACATTCTACACACCAAGGACCCCCCTTGGTAGGAGCAGGATCTCAAAATGGCAATACCTCTTTCAGCAGGATAATGCCCCTGCCACACTGCAAAAACTGATCAGGAATGGAGAAACATGACAGAGTTGACAGAGATTGATCATCTGGTGAATGTGCCCAGAAAACAAGTCAGATTCATGGAGGCCACACCAAGCAATTTACAGGATTAATATGATCCAGTAAACTCTTGCTAAATCCCGCAGGACGTCTTCAGTGGTCAGCGGAGTCCATGCCTGGACGGCTCACAGTTACAATGCCTACAAGTAGTATTCAACCCCCTGCAGATTTAGCAGGTTTAATAAGATGCAAATAAGTTAGAGCCTTCAAACTTCAAACAAGAGCAGGATTTATTAACAGATGTATAAATCTTACAAACCAAAAAGTTTTGTTGCTCAGTTAAATTTTTATAAATTTTAAACATAAAAGTGTGGGTCAATTATTATTCAACCCCTAGGTTTAATATTTTGTGGAATAACCTTTGTTTGCAATTACAGCTAATAATCGTCTTTTATAAGACCTGATCAGGCCGGCACAGGTCTCTGGAGTTATCTTGGCCCACTCCTCCATGCAGATCTTCTCCAAGTTATCTAGGTTCTTTGGGTGTCTCATGTGGACTTTAATCTTGAGCTCCTTCCACAAGTTTTCAATTGGGTTAAGGTCAGGAGACTGACTAGGCCACTGCAACACCTTGATTTTTTGCCTCTTGAACCAGGCCTTGGTTTTCTTGGCTGTGTGCTTTGGGTCGTTGTCTTGTTGGAAGATGAAATGACGACCCATCTTAAGATCCTTGATGGAGGAGTGGAGGTTCTTGGCCAAAATCTCCAGGTAGGCCGTGCTATCCATCTTCCCATGGATGCGGACCAGATGGCCAGGCCCCTTGGCTGAGAAACAGCCCCACAGCATGATGCTGCCACCACCATGCTTGACTGTAGGGATGGTATTCTTGGGGTCGTATGCAGTGCCATCCAGTCTCCAAACGTCACGTGTGTGGTTGGCACCAAAGATCTCGATCTTGGTCTCATCAGACCAGAGAACCTTGAACCAGTCAGTCTGAGTCCTCCAAGTGATCATGAGCAAACTGTAGATGAGCCTTGACATGACGCTTTGAAAGTAAAGGTACCTTACGGGCTCGTCTGGAACGGAGACCATTGCGGTGGAGTACGTTACTTATGGTATTGACTGAAACCAATGTCCCCACTGCCATGAGATCTTCCCGGAGCTCCTTCCTTGTTGTCCTTGGGTTAGCCTTGACTCTTCGGACAAGCCTGGCCTCGGCACGGGAGGAAACTTTCAAAGGCTGTCCAGGACGTGGAAGGCTAACCGTAGTTCCATAAGCCTTCCACTTCCGGATGATGCTCCCAGTGGGGACAGGTAGGCCCAACTCCTTGGAAAGGGTTTTGCACCCCTTGCCAGCCTTGTGACCCTCCACGATCTTGTCTCTGATGGCCTTGGAATGCTCCTTTGTCTTTCCCATGTTGACCATGTATGAGTGCTGTTCACAAGTTTGGGGAGGGTCTTAAATAGTCAGAAAAGGCTGGAAAAAGAGATATTTAATCCAAACATGTGAAGCTCATTGTTCTTTGTGCCTAAACTACTTCTTAATACTTTAGGGGAACCAAACAGAATTCTGGTGGGTTGAGGGGTTGAATAATAAATGACCCTCTGAAAAGACTTTTCACAATTTAAAAAAAAAATAAACAAAGAAATAACATTCTTTTTTGCTGCAGTGCATTTCACACTTCCAGGCTGATCTACAGTCCAAATGTCACAATGCCAAGTTAATTCCAAATGTGTAAACCTGCTAAATCTGCAGGGGGTTGAATACTACTTGTAGGCACTGTATTTGGGTAGCACAAGGGAAATATCGCACATTATTAAGTGGTTTCAATTTTATGGGTTATAGTGGTATGTAAATACAGATATACAGGGTCCCACCTATCCCCAGAATGGCCCAGTCTTGAAGCCAGCTGTTCATGGTCATTAAAATCTGCAGAGGAAGAGCATTCAGCTATTTCTGTACCTCCTGCTCATAACTATAAACTTTGTTACTACACTTACCCCAAAGACAACTGAGACTAAACCGCCCCACTAATGGGACGCAAAAAAATAGATGGGAATAGTAGCACTAAAATGGCTTATTATTTCCAATGGTGCAAGAATGTAGCACTTGGAATGTAGGCGGTGAGGTGCAGCACCAGAGAAAATTCGTGGTACACCTAGGGAACCGGGAAAGATAAAAACATGAAGGTTATGTTGGTGCGCTGCCAATGATCTCAGTGATGATGATGTAATTTAAATACCTGTTATTTAGGATTCAAAATCATAAACCGGTTTTCGGCACCTGATGAAGGATCCAGTCCAGAGCCGATAACCAGTTTGTGATTTTGAATCTTACAGTGGCATGTAAAAATTTGAGCACCCCTGGTCAACATTACGGTTATTGTGAACAGTTAAGCAAGTTGAAGATGAAATGATCTCTAAAAGGCCTAAAGCTAAAGATTACACCTCTCCTTTGTATTTTAGTCAAAAAAAGTATTTTCATTTTTTACATTTAAAAAATTACAAAAAGGAAAATGGGTTTAGGATCCTTATCCATTTGTAGAAGCCATCCTCTTTTCAATTAATGCTTATTTACAGATGGCGTTATGTTTGCATCAATAATTTGTTTAAATGTCATTGGATCCATTCTGCTACACAATCCCAAAGCATGATTCATCCACCACCATGCTTAATGGTTGGTGAGAAGTTTTTATCTCGAAATTCTGTGCCCTTTTTTCTCTCACATACTTGTGATCACTGTGGTCAAAGAGTTCTATTTTAACCTCATCGGTCCACAGGACTTGTTTCCAAAATGAATCAGGATTGTTTAGATGTTCTTCTGCATACTTTTGGAGCTGAATTTTATGGTGAGGACACAGAAGAGGTTTTCTTCTGATGACTTTTCCATGAAGGCCATATTTGAGCAGGTATCTCTGAACAGTTGAACAATGTACAACAACTCCAGAGTCTGCTAAACCTTTCCGAAGATCTTTTGCAGTTAAGTGGGGGTTCTGATTTGCCTCTAGCAATCCTGCGAGCAGCTATCATTGAAATTTTGCTTGGTCTTCCAGACTTCATCTTGACCTTCACTGTTCCTGCTAACTGCCATTTTTTAATTAATAAATCTTTTTACTCAAAGTGAGTAAATGGCAACTTGAAAACACTTTGCTATCTTCTTATTGAATTCTCCTACTTGGTTTGCCTCCATCATTTCCAGAGTGATAGGCAGCTGCTTAGAAGAACGCATGGTTGCTGTTTTTGGCACAAGGTTAGAGGAAGCTAGGTTTTTACAATGCTGGGGAATTTGCATCACCTGACCTTTCCTAACAACGACAGGAACAAGCCATAACAGGGCTCTTAAGGTCTGAAACCTTGGTCAAAGTTATCTGAGCACACGGATCTCCATGGGTGCCCAAACTTTTACTTTTTGTAATTTTTAAAATATAAAAAAATAAAATAGGTTTCCTTTGTATTTTAGGCAAAAAAATACATGTCATCTTTAACTTTAGGCCTTTTAGAGGTCATTTCATCAACTTGACTGACTTCAAAATATCAATAATTTTGACCGGGGGTGCCCAAACTTTAACATGCCACTGTAAATAAAAGGTATTTCTTTATTGTCATTGGCAATGCACCAACACAACGTTCATGTTTTTATCCATTAATGAGAGGGGAAGAGGGAATCCTATCAGCCACCAGTCTGTTTGTAATCTGTTTTATTGACTAATTGTACAACCCTCCTTTCCTTGTGACACTGGCAGAATCCTGCAATTTCGGTGATACATTTATTGTATTATATTTTGTCTCTTCTCTATACTTAAGTTGTCCAGTGCAGCCTTCGTAGCGCACATGTATTGTGTATTTATCTTTCAGCTCCACACGCTCTGAACGTACCAGTGCCTGGATACAGACAGGAGTGGCCCGGGGGCGGTGAGTACGATCATTACTAATATTGAAAGAAGACCAACCCACCATTACAGATTTAGGGCAGATTCACACATCAAGGAAACACAGACCCTTATTCGGATTGCGATACCCGGCCAGACCATTAGGTCTCCTAACTTGACCTATATACCTACATTGGGGAAAATAACTATTTGATACACTGCCGATTTTGCAGTTTTCCCAACAAAGAATGGAGATTCTGTAACTTTTATCATAGGTACAATTCAACTGTGAGAGACAGAACCAGAAAATCACATTATATGATTTTTAAATAATTAATTTGCATTTTATTGCATGAAATAAGTATTTGATACAATAGAAAAACAGAACTTAATAATTGGTTCAGAAACCTTTGTTTGCAATTACAGAGGTCAGAAGCTTCCTGTAGTTCTTGACCAAGTTGGCACACACTGCAGCGGGGATTTTAACCCACTTTTCCATACAGATCTTCGGCAGATCTTTCAGGTTTTGGGGCTGTCGCTGGGCAACATTAAGTTACAGCACCCTCCGAAGATTTTCTAGTGGGTTCGGGTCTGCAAACTGGCTAAGCCACTCCAGGACCTTGAAATGCAGAGCCACTCCTTAATTACCCTGGCTCTGTGTTTTGGGTAATTGTCATGCTGGAAGACCCAACTTCAATGATATTACTGAGGAAAGAATGTTGTTGGCCAAAATTTCACTATACATGAATAGCAAGTGGAGTTGACACCAAAAAGTTCTCTTTTGGTCTCATCTGATCACATGACCTTCTCCCATGCCTCCTCTGGATCATCCAGATGGTCATTGGCGAACTTCAAACAGGCCTGGACATGTGCAGGCATGAGCAGGGGGACCTTGCGTGCCCTGCAGAATGTTTATCCGTGACGGCGTACTGTGTTACTTACAAAAATGTTTGCGACTGTGGTCCCAGCTGTCTTCAAGTCATTAACCAAGTTCTCCCATGTAGTTCTGGACTGATTCCTGACCTTTCTAAGAATCATCCTTACCCCCACGAGCCGAGATCTTACATGAGGCCCCAGAGTGAGGAAAATTGACAGTCGTCTTGAGTTTCTTCCATTTTCTAATAATTGTGTCCACAGTTCTTTCCTTTTCACCAAGCTGCTTACCTATTATCCTGTTTTGTCCCTGGTGTCCTTGGACAGCTCTTTGGTCTTGGTCATGGTGGAGAGGTTGGAGTGCGATTGAGTGTGGACAGGTGCAATTAATACAGTGTAGTGCAGAGTAGGAGGGCTTTTTAACCTCTTCCCGACATGCGCTGTACTAGTACTGCTCTGCAGGAGGTGCGTGCCCACAAATAGCAGTACTAGTATGGCAGCATGATTGCGCGGCCTCACGCTGAGGCGATCGCGTACGTGTGTCAGCTGTATGTGACAGCTGACTCTCCGCAGCAACGCCCATGATCAGTGTTGGCACCGATCACGGGCATTTAACCCCTCTGATGCCGCTGTCAGTAGTGACAGCGATATACAGGAGCATCGCACAGGGAGGGGGCTCCCTGCTCGCTTCCATCAGGACAATGCAATGCGATCGCATTGTCCTGATGGTCTCGATGGAGACCCCCAGCTTCCTGCAGGGAAGGTGGCTTGTGAGCACCTGCTGAGAGCAGACACTGAGATGCCTCCTTCCCTGCCTGTCAGATCGCTAATCTGATATTCTGCAGTGCAGAGTGTCAGTTCAGCGATCTGATGTAATACAGTGATGTCCCATCCTAATGTAAAATAGTAAAAAAAAAAACAGTTTACAAAGTGTAAAAATATGTTTTAAAAAATCCCTAAATAAAGAAAAATAAATATTTTTCCAATAAATACATTTATGTATAAAAAAGTACACATTTGGTATTGCCGCATCCGTAACAACCTGCTCTATAAAACTGTCCCACTAGTTAAGGCTAGGTTCACATTGCGTTAGTGGGTATTTGCTAACGGAATCCATTACATAGCGCCACTAACGCAATGTAATGGATCCGTTAGCGCACCCATTGACCGCAATGTATGTAACGCATCCATAACGCATGCCATTTTTGGCATGCTTTAGCGATGTTCCGTTATTTTGTGACGGACCTCGAACGCTGTCTGCAGCGTTTTTGGGTCCGTTCTTGCTAGCACAGATCGGGCATCTGCACTATCGCTAAACGCGATCGCTTTTTGGACATTGCGTTAACGCAGTCTGTTAGCGTATGCGCTAAACGGACTGCACTAACGCAATGTGAACCTAGCCTAACCCCTTCAGTGAATACCGTAAATAAACAAGGCAAAAAACAATGTTTTGTCATCATACCGCCGAACAAAAAGTGAGATAAAAAAGACAGATGTAAATAAAAATGGTACCGCTGAAAACGTTATCTTGTCCCACAAAAAATGAGCCGCCTTACAGCTCCATCAGCAGAAAAATAAAAAAAGTTATAGTGCTCAGAATAAAGCGATGCAAAAATAATTACTTTTTCTCTAAAATACAGTTTTTATTGTGTAAAAGTGCCAAGACATAAAAATATATAAATGAAGTATCGCTGTAATCGTACTGACCCGAAGAATAAAGCGGTCGTACCAATTTTACCACATGTGGAACGGTATTAAAAAAAAAAAAACAAATTGCTGAATTGCTGGTTTTTGTTCATTCTGTCTTTCAAAATTCAGAATAGAAATCGATCAAAAAATGTCATGTGCCCGAAAATCATACCAATAAAAACATCAGCTCGTCCCGCAAAAAACAAGACCTCACATGACTATCAACCAAAATCTGAAAAAAATTATAGCTCTCAAAATATTGTCATGCAAAAACTAGTTTTCGCAATAAAAAGCGACTTTTAGTGTGTGACAGCAGCCAATAATAAAAACCCAAAATAAATCTGGTATCGTTGTAATTGCCCCGACGTAAAAAAATAAATAAAACCAATTCTTCACATTTTTTTCATTCTGCATCCCAAAGATTGCAGGGCACATTTATTATTATTATTTATTGTTATAGCGCCATTTATTCCATGGTGCTTTACATGTGAGGAGGGGTATACATAATAAAAACAAGTACAATAATCTTAAACAATACAAGTCATAACTGGTACAGGAGGAATGAGGACCCTGCCCGCGAAGGCTCACAATCTACAAGGGATGGGTGAGAATACAGTAGGTGAGGGTAGAGCTGGTCATGCAGCGGTTTGGTCGATCGGTGGTTACTGCAGGTTGTAAGCTTGTCTGAAGAGGTGGGTCTTCAGGTTCTTTTTGAAGGTTTCGATGGTAGGCGAGAGTCTGATGTGTTGTGGTAGAGGGTTCCAGAGTAGGGGTGATACGCGAGAGAAATCTTGTATACGATTGTGAGAAGAGGAGATAAGAGGGGAGTAGAGAAGGAGATCTTGTGAGGATCGGAGGTTGCGGGTAGGTAAGTACTGGGAGACGAGGTCACAGATGTATGGAGGACACAGGTTGTGGATGGCTTTGTACGTCATGGTAAGGGTTTTGTAGTGGAGTCTCTGGGCAATGGGGAGCCAGTGAAGGGATTGACAGAGGGGAGAGGCCGGGGAATAGCGGGGGGACAGGTGGATTAGTCGGGCAGCAGAGTTTAGAATAGATTGGAGGGGTGCCAGAGTGTTAGAGGGGAGGCCACAGAGCAGGAGGTTGCAGTAGTCAAGGCGAGAGATGATGAGGGCATGGACTAGGGTTTTTGCAGATTCATGGTTGAGGAATGAACGGATTCGTGAAATATATTTGAGTTGAAAGCGGCAGGAAGTGGAAAGGGCTTGGATATGTGGTTTGAAGGAGAGATCAGCATCAAGGATTACCCCGAGGCAGCGAGCTTGTGGGACTGGGGAGAGTGGGCAGCCATTTACTGTAATGGATAGGTTTGTTGGGGGGGGGGTCACGTGAGATGGGGGAAAGATGATGAATTCTGTTTTGTCCATGTTAAGTTTTAGAAATCTAGTGGAGAAGAAGGATGAAATAGCAGACAGACATTGAGGGATTCTGGTTAGAAGGGAGGTGATATCTGGTCCAGAGATGTAGATCTGTGTGTCGTCAGCGTAGAGGTGATACTGAAAGCCATGAGATTCTATGAGCTGTCCCAGGCCAAAGGTGTAAATGGAGAAGAGCAAGGGCCCAAGAACTGAACCTTGTGGGACTCCGACAGATAAGGGGCGAGGTGAGGAGGTGGTGTGTGAGTGGGAGACGCTGAATGTCCTGTCTGTTAGGTATGATGAGATCCAGGATAGGGCCAAGTCTGCGATGCCAAGGGATGAGAGGGTTTGTAATAATAGGGAATGGTTCACTGTGTCAAAGGCAGCCGACAGGTCGAGGAGGAGGAGGATAGAGTAGTGTCGCTTGCTCTTGGCGGTTAAGAGGTCATTTATCCTCTGCTGAGCACTTACATTGGGGTTTCCGTGTAAATCTCTGAAATACGTGATTCAGGCAGAACCCCTTGTGGAAAATTCCCGATAATGAGGCAGATGGAGGCGCTGTGGGCGCCGTCTGACATGTGATCCGGTGGTGTCCGTCTTTTTAGGGTTGCATAAAAGTTCTGTTGGCCACAGTTTTGTGCATTTCTGAAAAGAAGGACACTGCTGAACAGAGGCCAGAAAAACTCTGCTGCCTCTTTAAAGTGAATGGTTCCCTCAGGGGGTTTCATCTGTCACATCACTCGGAGATTTAGATGGAAATCCCAAAGTAATTACTCATTGTAGAGCGCCAGATAAATGTGAAACATTATGTAAAATGTTCCTAATAAAAAGCTTCAACTCAATCCACAAAAAAAGCAAGTCCCCACTCAGGTCTGTCATCTGTTAATGGAAATATAGGAGGATACCAAGTTACTGGTAGCACATGGGCTCTGGAAAAGCAAAATTACTCCTCATCCTCCAAACGAAGTTCAGCAAATTCTCCACTCCCAAATGGAAATCTCCCCCCACTTCCCCCCTTCTGAGCCCCCGAATGCCTAAGCAACATTTAGCGCCCACATGTTTGGCGTTTCGGTAGTGATGAGAGCCCACCTAATTTACAGGTGTGTGTCTCCAGAAGCACGAGCTGGACATAATGTACTGGTGATTGCAACGTATTGGTCACTACAACGGCAGTTTGCAATTTTCATTCAGCAACTTCCACTGCTACCTGTTTCTGGAAAACACCCATGGAGTCAAAATCGTCACTACATCTGTAGATAAATTCCCAAAGGGTTATAACTTCCAAAATGGGGTCACTTCTGGTGGGTTGTGCTGTTCTGGCAACTCAGGGAATCTGCCAATGTAAGATGGCACCATCAAACAAGTGCAGCAAAATCTGCACTGTAATATGGCGCTACTTCCCTTTTGAGCTTTGCACTATGCCTCAAACGTAGTTTTCAACCACATATGGGGCATCTGTGAACTCAGGAGGAATGGCACAACAAACTTTGCAGTCCATTTTCTCCTTTTTGCCCTTGTGAAAATACAAAACTTGTAGATGATAAAAAGATTTTTGTGGGAAAAATGTGATTTTTTATTTTTTATTTTCACGGCTTAACATTATAAACTTATGTGAGGCACCTGGGGGTTCAAGGTGCTCAATACACATCTAGATAAGGTCCCAAAGGGGTCTAGTTTCCAAAATGGTGTGATTTGTGGGGGATTTCCTCTGTTCAGGCTCATCAGGGGTTCTTTAAACGCAACATGGCGTCCGCTAATTATTAGTGACTAGATGGTGGCCCGATTCTAACGCATCAGGTATTCTAGAATATGTATGTAAGTATATAGCACAGGCCACGTAGTATATAGGAGTACTACGTGGCCTGTGGTATATACCATGTGGCTGCTATATACATACAGAAATATTCTAGAATACCTGATGCGTTAATATAGGCCACGCAGTAAATAACACAGCCCACGTATTATATACACAGCCCACACAGTATATAGTAGCCAGGCAGTATATAGCAGCCACACAGTATATAACACAGCCCACGTAGTATGTAACACTGGCCACGTAATATACAACACAGCCCACGTAATATATAGCGCAGCCCACATAGTATCTAACAGTGGCCACGTAGTATATAGCACACAGTATAGAACACAGCCACGTAGTATATAACACTGCCCACGTAGTATATAGCAGCCATGTAGTATATAACGCAGCCCACGCAGTATAGAACACAGCCCACATAGTATCTAACACTGGCGGCCAGGTAGTATATAGCAGCCACGCTGTATCTAACCCAGTCCACGTAGTATTTAGCAGTGTGGGCACCATATCCCTGTTAAAAAAAATAATTAAAATAAAAATTAGTTTTATACTCACCCGCCGGGATCCAGCGTAGATCCAGCGAACCTCTGGCGATGCGCGTGCGGCTGCCGCTATCTTCCGTTCCCAGGATGCATTGCGAAATTACCCAAATCACTTAGCGGTCTCGCGAGCGCATAGTCGTACTACGGAAGGTGAGAATAGCAGGTTTTTTTTTTATTATTATTATTTTTAACTTTAGCTCTTTTTACTACTGATGCTGCATAGGCAGCATCAATAGTAAAAACTTGGTCACAAAGGGTTAATAGTGGCGGTAAGGGAGTGAGTTACCCGCGGCATAACGTGGTCCGTTACCGCTGGCATTAACCCTGTGTGAGCGGTGACTGGAGGGGAGTGTGGAGCGGGCACTGACTGCGGGGAGTATGGAGCGAGACCAATCAGCGACTTGGATTTCCATGACAGACAGAGGCCGCGACCAATGAATATCCGTGACAGACAGAAGGACAGACAGAAAGACGGAAGTGACAATTATATAGTAGACTAGATGGTGGCCCGATTATAACGCATCGGGTATTCTAGAATATGCATGTCCACGTAGTATATTGCCCAGTAACGTAGTATATTGCCCAGTAACGTAGTATTTTGCCCAGCCACGTAGTATATTGCCCAGTCACGGAGTATATTGCACAGTGCCAGAGTATACAGCACAGAGCCACGTAGTATATTGCCCAGCCACGTAGTATATTGCCCAGCCACGTAGTATATTGCCCAGCCACGTAGTATATTGCAGTCACGTAGTATATTGCACAGTCACGTAGTATATTGCAATTGCACAACGACGGAGTATAAAGCACAGAGCCACGTAGTGTATTGCCCAGCCACGTAGTATATTGCACAGGCACGTAGTATGTAGTATATTGGTCAGCCACGTAGTATATTGCCCAGTAATGTAGTATATTGGCCAGTGACATAAAATAAAAAATAAACATATACTCACCTTAGTCCTGGCTCCTGTGTACGGTGCACACGGCAGCTTCCGGTCCCAGGGTTGGTATGACTATGAGCGCAGGCCCTGTGATGACGTCGCGGTCACATGACTGTGACGTCATGGCCAGGTCCTTCTCCCATAGCATCCTTAGCACCGGAACCTGCCGGCGGACATGATGCGACGTCGGAGGGTGAGAATAACGTTTTTTTTTTATTATTATTATTTGAAACATTAGATCGTTTTACTATTGATGCTGCATACGCAGCATCAATAGTAAACACTTGGTCACACAGGGTTAATAGCTATGTAACCGGGGTGCGTTACACCGCGCTCCAGTAACGCTGGCATTAACCCTGTGTGAGGGATGACTGGATGACTGTAGGGGAGTATGGAGCGGGCACTGACGGCGGGGGGGGAAAGAGCGGCCATATTGCCGCCGGACTGTGGCCGTCGCTGACTGGTCGTGGCAATGGTCGTGGGCATAGTGTTTGTTTTTTTTTACTTTTACGCTGGTAACCAGGGTAAACACCGGGTTACTAAGCGCGGCCCTGCGCTTAGTAACCCGATGTTTACCCTGGTTACCAGTGAAGACATCGCTGGATCGGTGTCACACACGCCGATCCAGCGATGTCTGCAGGGAGTCCAGCGACGAAATAAAGTTCTGGACTTTCCTCAGCGACCAACGATCTCCCAGCAGGGGCCTGATCGTTGGTCGCTGTCACACAGAACGATTTCCTTAACTATATCGTTGCTACGTCACAAAATGCAACGATATCATTAACGATATCGTTATGTGTGAAGGTACCTTTAGTTTGTAACGGCTGGAGGGGGTGACAGAGTCCCTTTAATCTCCGAACACTAACAAATACTCAGAGATCACCTGAGCAACGAGTATATTCGCTCATCACTATTAATTATGCCAGCAAATTTTACATTCAAAAAGTGAAAGCTCCTTCCCTTCCAAGCCCTGCTATGTTCCCAAACAGTATATTTCTCCCATATATGGGGTATTGGCATGCTCAGGAGAAATTGCACAACAAAATGTATGTATGTCCATTTTTTCCTGTTACCCTTGCAAAAATAAAAAAAAATAGGTCTAAAGGAAAATTTTTGTGAAAAGTAAATGTTTATTTTTTTTTTCCACATTCCAAAAATTCAAGTTAATAAACTTCTTGAATGTGGTTTTGAGCACCTTGAGGGGTGCAGTTTTTAGAATGGTGTCATTTTGGGGTATTATCTGTCATATAGGCCCTTCAAATGTGAGGTGGCCCTTAAAAAAAAATGGTTTTGCAAATTTTGTTGTAAAAACGAGAAATCGCTGGTCAATTTTTAACCCTTATAACTTCCTAACAAAAAAAAATATGGTTCCAAAATTGTGCTGATGTAAAGTAGAGATGTGGGAAATGTTATTTATTAACTTTATTTATGTGCGATATGACTGATTTAAGGGCATAAAAATTAAAAGTTTGAAAACTTCAAAATTTTTGCCATATTTCCATTTTTTTTAAAAAAATAAACGCAAGTCATATATCAAAGAAATTATAAAGTACAATATTTCACAAGTTCAAGAGAAAACAATCTCAAAATCACCAGTATCCATTGAAGTGTTCCAGAATTATGACCTCAAAGTGACATTGGTCAGAATTGTAAAAATTGACCTGCTCAGGAAGGTGAAAACAGGCTTCGGGGTGAAGGGGTTAAAGAAAAACCAACAGGTCTGTGATAGCCAGAATTCTTGCTGGTTGGTGATCAAATACTTATTTCATGCAGTAAAATGCAATTTAATTATTTAAAAGTCATACAATGTTATTTTTTTATTTGTAGATTCTGTCTCTCACAGTTAAAGTGTACCTATGATAAAAATTACAGATCTCTCCATTCTTTGTAAGTGGGAAAAGTTGCAAAATTGGCAGTGTATCAAATATTTATTTTCTCCAATGTATAAGACAGTTCGCTCAGATTAAAAAAAAAAACATAAAAGGTCCGGCCAGATATTGTGAACCAAACAGTATCCATGCTGCAATGTGGCCTAATGCACACCTGACAAATAGAAAACATTGGCCACAAGTTGTTGGTGGCCTCCTGACTAATGTTGGAGTAGATAAGGATCCAGAGTAGGATTTTGTTTACCTGATACTTTATCTGAAAGAGATAAGCCACCACCAAAGGATTCTATCAATGGCTTACCTTTCTTCCTGATGATAGCTATAGCTCAAGTGTGCCATTTAATGCGTGGGGCCGGCCTTAAGGCTCAGTTGCAAGGACTCCTAAAAGTTCACAAGGACTCTTGTTTCCCATCATTAGCCAGTGTGGATATGCCACCAATCAGATGACAAGCGATCCATTGTGCTGCTAACAATATGCACACTATGGGCAGAGATTGATCACATTACCCATTGATTTTTCCCAATACAGTTTGTCTAGGTCCTGTGTGAATGGTCCATTAAACAAGCACCGATCAACCTGTATGTAGTTGATGAAAAATCTTTATGGGGAGAAATCGTCCAGTGCAAATGGACGTTAGGGCTAGACTGCCATATTAAAGTTATGTGGCGTCCATATGCTTTTGACTCTGTATGAAAATGCACAGAGGTTTTTGTAAGCTAAATAATAAAAATTTTTCCACAAGCTCGCTGTCCTGTCCTGCAGATATGGACCCTAATAACACACAATAAAGGGGCACATGAAAAACAAAGACTGACACTCTCAATACTAGAAATGAGCAGTCTTTTTCGTCATTCACAGAAGGGCGGCACTAACAAAGTGAGGCCATAAGTAATGGGGTGACAACCCTACATGCGTATTCAGTAAGGGAACATTATACATTTGTGATTTAGAATTGGTGCAAAACTTTCAGGGTCACCTCTAGATCCTGGCTGGACTTGTATATCCATCAATAAGCAGCAGTACATGTCGCCCATTGACTCCTAGTGTGAAAAATAGGACATAGTTTTTCCATAAGCCAGCGACACGAAGTTCTGTAGAGATTCATGGGGCACATACACTGAATGTAATAGGAGGGTCCGCCTCTACCTATATCATTAGAAACATGATCTGTTTTTCCTCTTATCACAGGCCATCGGGTGCATGCAGCTGCATTCTGGGAACCTCATCTGGAGTCATTTCCATGGAAGGGCCACTCAGAAGAAAAACTTTACTCAAAGAAGGGAAAAAACCGACGGTAAAGTCATGTGAACATGTAGCGCAATGCCTTAATTATCCAGTGCTCTAGAGCCTTTCAGATAGCGATATTAGACACACAGTTGCCTCTCACAAAATTAGAATATCATCAAAAAGTTAATTTATTTAAGTTCTTCAATACAAAAAGTGAAGCTTGTATTATATAGAGTCATTACAAACAGAGTGATCTATTTCATGTGTTTATTTCTGTTCATGTTGATGATTTTGGCTTAGAGTGAATGAAAACCCAGAAGTCATTATCTCAGTAAAGTAGAATAATTAACAAAAACACCTGCAAAGGCTTCCTAAGTGTTTAAAAATGTCCCTTAGTCTGTTTTAGTAGCTCCACAATCATGGGGAAGACTGCTGACTTGACAAATGTCCAGAAGGCAGTCATTGACACAATCCACAAGGAGGGTAAGCCACGAAAGGTCATTGCTAAAGAAGCTGGCTGTTCAGAGTGCTGTATCCAAGCATAGTAACCCTTAACGACTGCCGATACGCCTTTTAACGGCGGCAATTAAGGGTACTTATGGCGCTGATAAGTGTATAGCCCTCCAGTTGGAATTTCTCCGGGGTCTCGGCTACTGAGGGTAGCAGAGACCCCAGAGAACATGATTTGGGTCTGTATTTACCAACCCCATTGTTTCGATTGCCATTATTAACGAAATAACGGCGACTGCAAAAAATAAAAAAGTCTGATTTCCGATTTATTTTAATTTGCACATCAGAGGAGAGCAAAATGTGGTCCCCGATCCTCTCCCCGGTACCTCCAATGTCCCTGCAACCCCCCTGTGAAGTCCCCCGGGCCACCGGCATCTTCTTCCGGGAAGAAAATGGCAGGCAGTGCACCCGCCAAGATCTGCCAGCTGGCACCTGGCAACAATAGGAAATTTTCCCTATTGGTTCATTTTGATCACTGTGATAGACCCTATCAAAGTGATCAAAATAAAAAAAAATAGTAACTAAAACCCCCTTTTATCACCCCCTTAGTCAGGTAAAAATAATGAAATAAAAAATGTATACTTATTTCCATTTTTTAATTAGGGTTAGAGTTGGGCTAAAGTTAGGGTTAGAGTTGGGCTAAAGCTAGGGTTGTGGTTATGGTTGGGATTACGGTTAGGGTTGGGATCAGGGTTAGGTTTGTGGTTATGGTTGGGATCAGGGTTAGGGTTTGGATTAGGGTTAGGGGTGTGTTGGGGTTAGGGTTGGAGTTAGAACTGGGGGGAGGGGTTCCACTGTTTAGGTACATCAGGGGGTCTCCAAACGAAACATGGCACCACCATTGATTCCAGACAATTTTGCATTCAAAAAGTCAAACCATGCTCCCTCCCTTCTGAGCCCTGCCATGCACCAAAACAGTGGCTTTTCCCCACATACAGGGTATTGGCGTACTCAGGAGAAATTGCACAACAAATTTTGTGGTCCATCTTCTCCTGATATCCTTGTGAAAAAAAACAAAAATCGGTTCCAAAGTAAATTTTTTGAAAAATAAAAGTAAAATGTTCATTTTTTTCCTTCCACATTGCTTTAGTTCTCGTGAAGCTCCTGAAGAGTTAATAAACTTCTTGAATGTGGTTTTGCGCACCTTGAGGGGTGCAGTTTTTAGAATTGTGTCACTTTTGGGTATTTTATGTTATATTGACCCCGCAAATTCAATTGAAATGTGAGGTGGCCCTTAAAAAATTGGTTTTGTAAATTTTGTTAGAAAAATTAGAAATCGCTAGTTAAATTTTAACCCTTATAATTGTCCTAACAAAAAAATGTTTCCAAAATTGTGCTGATGTAAAGCAGACATGTAGGAAATGTTATTTATTAACTGTTTTGTGCGATATGACTCTTTCATTTAACCCCTTCCCGACCCATGACGCCACGTAGGCGTCATGAAAGTCGGTGCCAATCCGAAAGATCGCGTCCCTGCAGATCGGGTGAAAGGGTTAACTCCAATTTCACCCGATCTGCAGGGACGGGGGAGTGGTACTTTAGCCCGTGGCTACGATTGCTCTGATTGGCAGTTTCACTTTCAACAGCCAATCAGAGCGATTTGTAATATTTCACCTAAAAAACTGGTAAATATTACAATCCAGCCATGGCCGATGCTGCAATATCATCGGCCATGGCTGGAAACACTGATGTGGTCCCCCGCCCAACCGCACCGATCGCCCCCCCCCCCAGTCCACCGATCTGTGGTCCGCTCCCCCGTCCTCCTGCCCACTCCCCCCGTGCTCCTGCCCGCTCCCTCCGTGCTCCTATGCCACCACCCGTCCCGTGCTCCGGTGCCCACCCCCCGTGCCCCGTTCTCCCCCCCCCCCCCCTAATACTTACCGAGGCTCCCGGTGTCCGTCCGTCTTCTCCATGGGCGCCGCCATCTTCCAAAATGGCGGGCGCATGCGCAGTGCGCCCGCCGATTCTGCCGGCCGGCAGATTCGTTCCATGTACATTTTGATCACTGTGATAAAACCTATCACAGTGATCAAAATAAAAAAAAAAAAGTAAATGAACCCCCCCCTTATCACCCCCATAGCTAGGAACAATAATAAAATAAAGAAAAATTATTTTTTTTTTCCCACTACAGTTAGAACTAGGGTTAGGGTTAGGGAATGTGCACATGTATTCTGGTCCTCTGCGGATTTTTCCGCAGCGGTTTTTATAAATCCGCAGTGCAAAACCGCTGCGGATTTACCGCGGTTTTTCTGGTGATTTCACTGCGGTTTTCTATTGGAGCAGTTGCAAAACCGCTGCGGAATCCGCAGAAAGTGAAATGTGCGGAATGTAAACCGCTGTGTTTCCGCGCAGTTTTTTCCGCAGCATGTGCGCAGCGTTTTTTGTAAACTCATGGGAAACTGCTGCGGACACGCAGCGGCGGAAACGCTGTGGATCCGCAGCGTTTTCCGCATCGTGTGCACATACCCTTAGAATTAGGCTACGTGCACACGGTGCGGATTGGCCGCTGCGGATTCGTAGCAGTTTTCCATCAGCTTTACAGTTCCATGTAAACCTATGGAATAATAATAATAATAATTTTTATTTATATAGCGCCAACATATTCCGCAGCGCTTTACAAATTATAGAGGGGACTTGTACAGACAATAGACATTACAGCATAACAGAAATACAGTTCAAAACAGATACCAGGAGGAGTGAGGGCCCTGCTCGCAAGCTTACAAACTATGGGGAAAAGGGGAGACACGAGAGGTGGATGGTAACAATTGCTTTAGTTATTTGGACCAGCTATAGTGTAAGGCTCAGGTGTTCATGTAAAGCTGCATGAACCAGTTAACTGCCTAAGTATGTAGCAGTACAGACACAGAGGGCTAATACTGCATAAAGTGTATGAGAACATGATGCGAGGAACCTTTTTTTTTTTTTTTTTATTATAAATAGGCCACACAGGGATCGTTAGGTTAATGCATTGAGGCGGTAGGCCAGTCTGAACAAATGAGTTTTTAGGGTACGCTTAAAACTGTGGGGATTGGGGATTAATCGTATTAACCTAGGTAGTGCATTCCAAAGAATCGGCGCAGCACGTGTAAAGTCTTGGAGACGGGAGTGGGAGGTTCTGATTATTGAGGATGCTAGCCTGAGGTCATTAGCGGAGCGGAGGGCTCGGGTAGGGTGGTAGACTGATACCAGGGAGGAGATGTAGGGTGGTGCTGAGCCATGGAGTGCTTTGTGGATGAGGGTAGTAGTTTTGTACTGGATTCTGGAGTGGATGGGTAGCCAGTGTAATGACTGGCACAGGGTAGAGGCATCGGTGTAACGGTTGGTGAGGAATATGATCCTGGCTGCAGCATTCAGGACAGATTGGAGCGGGGAGAGTTTTGCAAGAGGGAGGCCAATTAGTAGAGAGTTACAATAGTCCAGACGAGAATGAATAAGTGAAACAGTCAGAGTTTTTGCAGAGTCGAAAGTAAGAAAAGGGCGAATTCTAGAAATGTTTTTGAGATGCAGGTAAGAAGAGCGAGCCAGTGATCGGATGTAGGGGGTGAATGAAAGGTCAGAATCAAGGATGACCCCAAGGCAGCGGGCATGTTGCTTTGGAGTAATGGTGGAACCGCACACAGAGATGGCAATGTCAGGCAAAGGTAGGTTAGTAGAGGGAGAGAACACGAGGAGTTCAGTTTTTGACAGGTTTAGTTTTAGATAGAGGGAGGACATGATGTTAGAGACAGCGGTAAGACAATCACTGGTGTTTTCTAAAAAGGTCGGTGTGATATCGGGAGCAGAAGTGTATAATTGGGTGTCGTCAGCATAGAGATGGTACTGGAAACCAAATCTACTGATTGTTTGTCCAATAGGGGCAGTATACAACGAGAAGAGTAGGGGGCCTAGGACTGATCCTTGAGGAACCCCAACAGTAATGGGAAGGTGAGAGGAGGAGGAACCAGCAAAACATACAGTGAAGGATCGGTCAGAGAGATAGGAGGAGAACCAGGAGAGAACGGTGTCCTTGAGGCCGATGGAGCGGAGCATAGTGAGGAGGAGCTGATGATCCACAGTGTCGAATGCTGCAGAGAGATCCAAGAGAATTAGCATGGAGTAGTGACCATTAGATTTAGCTGTTAGTAGGTCATTAGAGACTTTAGTGAGGGCAGTTTCAGTAGAGTGTAAAGAGCGGAAGCCAGATTGAAGAGGGTCGAGAAGAGAGTTATCTGAGAGATAGCGGGTAAGACGGGAGTGGACCAGGCGTTCGAGGAGTTTAGAGATGAAGGGAAGATTAGAGACAGGTCTATAATTAGCGGCACAGTTTTGATCGAGGGATGGTTTTTTAAGTAATGGATGTATGATGGCATGCTTAAATGAGGAAGGAAAAATACCGGAAGTGAGGGAAAGGTTGAATATTTTTGTTAGGTGAGAGGTGACAGCCGGGGAAAGGGACTGGAGGAGATGTGACGGAATGGGGTCACTGCTGCAAGTGGTCGGGCGAGAAGATGCAAGGAGCCTGCTTACTTCTTCTTCTGTAACTGCTTCAAAGTCAGAGAGTGAACTAGATGCAGTGGGGGAGGGAGGACAGTGCATGGTATGAAGAGATTGGGAGATGATTTCCTGTCGAATGTGGTCAATTTTTTCTTTGAAGTAATTGGCCAGATCGTCAGCACGGAGATCCGTGGTTGGGGCCTGCTCTCTTGGGTTGAGTAGGGACTGGAACGTGTCAAAGAGACGTTTAGGGTTATTGGACAGGGAGGTGATGAGGGTGTTGAAGTAGGTTTGTTTGGAGAGGTGAAGGGCAGAATTGTATGTCTTTAGCATGAACTTATAATGGATGAAATCTTCGGGTAGATTAGATTTTCTCCACAGACGTTCTGCGCACCTGGAGCACCGCTGCAGGAAACGTGTTTGCAGCGTGTGCCACGGTTGTTGCCGTCTGTGCCGAGTTGTTTTATGTATAGGAGGAGCAGCTTCATCCAGAGCACTTTGCAGGGTTTCATTGTAATGCTTCAATGCAGAATCAGGACATGAGATGGAGGAGATAGGGGCCAATGAGGACTGCAAGTTCTTCATAAGTTTCTGGGTGTTAATGGCCTGTATGTTTCTATAAGTGTGGAAAGTGGGGGTGACCTGAGCGGGATGGCAGTTCTTGATAGAGAATGAAAGAAGGTTGTGGTCAGAGAGCGGGAGAGGGGAGTTTGTGAAATCATCCACTGAGCAAAGTCGGGAGAAGACCAAGTCAAGGGAGTTTCCATCTTCATGTGTTGGAGAGTTAGTATGCTGCGAGAGGCCAAAAGAGGAGGATAGAGATAAAAGGTGAGAAGCAGATGGGGAGAGGGGAGAGGCAATGGGGATGTTGAAGTCACCCATGATAAGGGTGGGGGTGTCACAGGAGAGAAAGTGTGGAAGCCAGGTGGCAAAGTGATCCAGGAACTGATGAGAGGGGCCGGGAGGACGATACACCACCGCCACTCGCATGGAGAAGGGGACGTAGAGTCTGACCACATGGACCTCAAAGGAAGGGAAGACAAGTGAGGGTACTTGGGGAATAACTTGGAAGGTACATTTGGGTGAAAGGAGCAGACCAACGCCTCCACCTGCTCTGTTGTCTGATCTTGGGGTATGAGAAAAGTGTAGTCCACCATATGAAAGAGCAGCAGCAGCAGTGGTGTCTGACTGCTGGATCCAGGTTTCAGTAAGAGCCAGGAGATTAAGAGAATTAGAAAGGAAGAAGTCATGAATGAAGGAGAGTTTATTACACACAGAGCGAGAATTCCAAAGGGCACAATTGAAAGAGACAGCAGGCATGCAGGGAATATTAATAAGGTTAGAGGGGTTTCTGGGTGTAGCAATTGGGAGGGAAACCAATGGAAAACCAAATCCGCTGTGCCCATGGTGTGGAAAATACCGCGCGGGAACGCTGTGTTGTATTTTTCGCAGTATGACAATTCTTTGTGTGGATTCCGCAGCGTTTTACACCTGTTCCTCAATAGGAATCCGCAGGTGAAATCTGCACAAAAAACACTGGAAATCCACGGTAAATCCGCAGGTAAAACGCAGTGCCTTTTACCCGCGGATTTTTCAAAAATGTTGCGGAAAAATCTCACACGAATCCGCAACGTGGGCACATAGCCTTAGAGTTAGGGTTGGAATTAGGGCTAGGGTTGGAAATAGGGTTAAGATTAGGCTTGTGGTTAGGGTTCTGGTTAGGGTTGGGATTAGGGTTAGGGGTGTGTTGGGGTTAGGGTTGTGATTAGGGTTATGGCTAGAGTTGAGACTAGGGTTAGGGGTGTGTGGGGGTTAGTGTTGGAGTTAGAATTGAGGGGTTTCCACTGTTTAGACACATCAGGGGTCTCCAAACGCAACATGGCGCCACCATTGATTCCAGCCAATCTTACGTTCAAAACATAATTTTGAGGAAAGAAAAATTATTTTTTTATTTTCACGGCTGTGCGTTGTAAACTTCTGTGAAGCACTTGGGGGTTCAAAGTGCTCACCACATATCTAGATAAGTTCCTTTGGGGGTCTAGTTTCCAAAATAGGGTTACTTGTGGGGGGGTTTTACTGTTTAAGCACATCAGGGGCTCTGCAAATGCATCGTGACGTTCGCAGACCATTCCATCAAAGTCTGCATTTCAAAACGCCACTACTTCCCTTCCGAGCCCCGACGTGTGCCCAATCAGTAGTTTACCCCCACATCTAACCAATCTCAAACCAATGTCAAACCAATCTAATCAGTTTTTATGAAGAGGTAAGCTATAGGCTGGACCACGGTGAGTCATTGGACGTGGTATATCTCGATTTTTCCAAAGCGTTTGATACCGTGCCACACAAGAGGTTGGTACACAAAATGAGAGTGCTTGGTCTGGGGGAAAATGTGTGTAAATGGGTTAGTAACTGGCTTAGTGATAGAAAGCAGAGGGTGGTTATAAATGGTATAGTCTCTAACTGGGTCGCTGTGATCAGTGGGGTACCGCAGGGGTCGGTATTGGGACCTGTTCTCTTCAACATATTCATTAATGATCTGGTAGAAGGTTTACACAGTAAAATATCGATATTTGCAGATGATACAAAACTATGTAAAGCAGTTAATACAAGAGAAGATAGTATTCTGCTACAGATGGATCTGGATAAGTTGGAAACTTGGGCTGAAAGGTGGCAGATGAGGTTTAACAATGATAAATGTAAGGTTATACACATGGGAAGAAGGAATCAATATCACCATTACACACTGAATGGGAAACCACTGGGTAAATCTGACAGGGAGAAGGACTTGGGGATCCTAGTTAATGATAAACTTACCTGGAGCAGCCAGTGCCAGGCAGCAGCTGCCAAGGCAAACAGGATCCTGGGGTGCATTAAAAGAGGTCTGGATACACATAATGCGAGCATTATACTGCCTCTGTACAAATCCCTAGTTAGACCGCACATGGAGTACTGTGTCCAGTTTTGGGCACCGGTGCTCAGGAAGGATATAATGGAACTAGAGAGAGTACAAAGGAGGGCAACAAAATTAATAAAGGGGATGGGAGAACTACAATACCCAGATAGATTAGCGAAATTAGGATTATTTAGTCTAGAAAAAAGACGACTGAGGGGCGATCTAATAACCATGTATAAGTATATAAGGGGACAATACAAATATCTCGCTGAGGATCTGTTTATACCAAGGAAGGTGACGGGCACAAGGGGGCATTCTTTGCGTCTAGAGGAGAGAAGGTTTTTCCACCAACATAGAAGAGGATTCTTTACTGTTAGGGCAGTGAGAATCTGGAATTGCTTGCCCGAGGAGGTGGTGATGGCGAACTCAGTCGAGGGGTTCAAGAGAGGCCTGGATGTCTTCCTGGAGCAGAACAATATTGTATCATACAATTAGGTTCTGTAGAAGGACGTAGATCTGGGGATTTATTATGATGGAATATAGGCTGAACTGGATGGACAAATGTATTTTTTCGGCCTTACTAATTATGTTACTATGTTACTATGTATGGGGTAACAGCATACTCAGTGCAAACTGGGCAGCAACTAATGGGGTCAAATTTCTCCTGTTACCGTTGTGAAAATAAAAAATTGCTTGCTAAAACATAATTTTGAGGAAAGAAAAATTATTTTTTTATTTTCACGGCTGTGCGTTGTAAACTTCTGTGAAGCACTTGGGGGTTCAAAGTGCTCACCACATATCTAGATAAGTTCCTTGGGGGGGGTCTAGTTTTCAAAATGGGGTCACTTGTGGGGGATTTCTACTGTTTAGGTACATCAGGGGCTCTGCAAACATAACATGATGCTTGCAGACCATTCCATCAAAGTCTGCATTCCAAATTGTCACTACTTCCCTTCTGAGCCCCGACGTGTGCCCAAACAGTGGTTCCCCCCCACATATGGGGTATCAGCGTACTCAGGACAAACTGGACAACAACTTATGGGGTCCAATTTCTCCTGTTACTCTTGTGAAAATAAAAAATTGCGGGTTAAAAACAAATTTTTGAGAAAAGAAAAATGATTTTTTATTTTCATGGTTCTGCGTTATAAACTTCTGTGAAGCACTTGGGGGTTTAAAGTGGTCACCGCACATCTAGGTTAGTTCCATGGGAGGTCTAGTTTCCAAAATGGGTCACATGTGGGGTAGCTCAAATGTTTAGGCACACAGAGGCTCTCCAAACGCGACATGGTGTCCGCTAACGATTGGAGCTAATTTTTCATTCAAAAAGTCAAATGGCGCTCCTTCCCTTCCAAGCCCGGCCGTGTGCCCAAACAGTGGTTTACCCCGACATGTGAGGTATCACTGTACTCAGGAGAAATTGTCCAATAAATTTTAGGATCCATTTTATCCTGTTGCCCATGTGGAAATGAACAAATTGAGGCCAAAATATATTTTTTGTGAAAAAGTACTTTTTCATTGTTGCGAATCAATTTGTGAAGCACCTAGGGGTTCAATGTGCTCACTATGCATCTAGATAAGTTCCTTGGGGGGGTCTAGTTTCCAAAATGGGGTCACATGTGAGGGAGCTCCAATGTTTAGGCATACAGGGGCTCTTCAAACGCGACTTGGTGTCCGCTAACGATTGGAGATAATTTTTCATTCAAAAGTCAAATGGCGCTCCTTCCCTTCCGAGCCTTGCCGTGTGCACAAACAGTGCTTTGTGACCACATATGAGGTATCGGTGTACTCAGGAGAAATTGCCCAACACATTTTAGGATCCATTTTATCCTGTTGCTCATGTGGAAATGAACAAATTGAGGCTAAAAGAAATTTTTTGTGAAAAAAAAGTACTTTTTCATTTTTACGGATCAATTTGTGAAGCACCTGGGGGTTCAAAGTGCTCACTATGCATCTAGATAAGTTCCTTGGGGGGGTCTAGTTTGCAAAATGGGGTCACTTGTGGGGGAGTTCCAATGTTTAGGCACACAGGGGCTCTCCAAACGCGACATGGTGTCCGCTAAAGATTGGAGCCAATTTTTCATTGAAAAAGTCAAATGGCGCTGCTTCCCTTCCGAGCCCAAACAGTAGTTCCCCCCCACATATGGGGTATTGGCGTACTCAGGACAAATTGTACAATAAATTTTGGTGTCCAGTTTCTCTTTTTACCCTTGGTAAAATAAAAAAATTGTTGCTAAAAGATCGTTTTTGTTACTAAAAAGTTAAATGTTCATTTTTTCCTTCCATGTTGCTTCTGCTGCCGTGAAGCACCTGAAGGCTTAATAAACTTCTTGAATGTGGTTTTGAGCACCTTGAAGGGTGCAGTGTTTAGAATAGTGTCACTTTTGGGTATTTTCAGCCATATAGACCCCTCAAACTGACTTCAAATGTGAGGTGGTCCCTAAAAAAAATGGTTTTGTAAATTTTGCTGTAAAAATGAGAAATCGCTGGTCAACTTTTAACCCTTATAACTTCCTAGCAAAAAAAAATTTTGTTTCCAAAATTGCGCTGATGTAAAGTAGACATGTGGATAATGTTATTTATTAACTATTTTGTGTCACATAACTCTCTCGTTTAACAGAATAAAAATTACAAATTTGAAAATTGCTAAATTTTCAAAATTTTAGCCAAATTTCCATTTTTTTCACAAATAAACACAAAAATGATCGACCTAAATTTACCACTAACATGAAGCCTAATATGTCACGAAAAAACAATCTCAGAACCGCTAGGATTCGTTGAAGCGTTCCTGAGTTATTACCTCATAAAGGGACACTGGTCAGAATTGCAAAAAACGGCCAGGTCATTAAACGGACACTGTCACCTGAATTTGGAGGGAACGATCTTCAGCCATGGAGGCGGGGTTTTGGGGTTTTTGATTCACCCTTTCCTTACCCGCTGGCTGCATGCTGGCTGCAATATTGGATTGAAGTTCATTCTCTGTCCTCCGTAGTACATGCCTGCACAAGGCAATCTTCCCTTGCGCAGGCGTGTACTATGGAGGACAGAGAATGAACTTCAATCCAATATTGCAGCCAGCATGCAGCCAGCGGGTAAGGAAAGGGTGAATCAAACACCCCAAAACCCCGCCTCCATGGCTGAAGATTGTTCCCTCCAAATTCAGGTGACAGTGTCCCTTTAAGGTCAAAATAGGCTGGGTCATGAAGGGGTTAAGGGTACAAAAATTAAAAGTTTGAAAATTGCAAAATTTTCCACGTTTTTGCCAAGTTTTCATTTTGGTCATAAATAAATGCAAGTTATATCAAAGAAATGTTACCATCAACATGAAGTACAATATGTCACGATAAAAAAGTCTCAGAATCAGTGGGATACCTTGAAGCGTTCCAGAGCTATAACTTCATAAAGTGAAAGTGGTTAGAATTGTAAAAATTGGCTGTGTCATTAAGTACCAAATTGGCTCTGTTACTAAAGGATTAATGAAAGGTTGAGTGGAAGGAAAATGTGTGGTAGAAAAGGTGCACAAGCAACCGGGATAACCGCAGCCTTGAAGAAATGGCCATTCAAAAATGTGGAGGGGATTCACAATGAGTGGACTGCTGCTGTAGTCATTGCTTCAAGATCCACCACACACAGACGTATCCAAGACATGGGCTACAAGTGTCCCATTCCTTGTGTCAGGCCACTCATGACCAATAGACAACGCCAGAAGTGTCTTACCTGGGCCATGGAGAAAAAGAACTGGACTGTTGTCAGTGGTCCATGGTGTTGTCTTTAGATGAAAGTAAGTTTTGCTTTTCATTTGGAAATCAAGGTCCCAGAGTCTGGAGGAAGAGTGGAGAGACCACAATCCAAGCTGCTGGAGGTCTAGTGTGAAGTGTCCACAATCAGTGATGGTTTGGGGAGCCATGTCATCTGCTGGTTTAGGTCCACTGTGTTTTATCAAGACCAAAGTCAGCGCAGCCATCTACCAGGAAATTTTAGAGCACTTCATGCTTTTCTCTGCCGACAAGCTTTTTGGAGATGGAGATTTAATTCTCCAGCAGGACTTGGCCCCTGTCCACACTGCCAAAAGTACCAATACCTGGTTTACAAACAACAGTATCACTGTGCTTGATTGGCAGCAAACTCGCCTGACCTTAACACCATAGAGAATCTATGGGGTATTGTCAAGAGGAAGATGAGACACCAGACCCAACAATGCAGATGAGCTGAAGGCTGCTATCAAAGCAACCTAGGCTTCCATATCACCTCAGCAGTGCCACAGGCTGATCGCCTCCATGCCACGCCGCATTGATGCAGTAATTGATGCAATAGGAGCCCCGACCAAGTATTGAGTGCATTTACTGAACATACATTTCAGTAGGCCAACATTTCAGATTTTAAAATAATTTTTCAAGCTGGTGTTATAAAGTATTCTAATTTGCTGAGATAATGATTTTTGGGTTTTCGTTGGCTGTAAGCCACAATCATCAACATTAACAGAAATAAACACTTGAAATAGATCACTCTGTATATAATCACTCTATCAATGTATCACTCTATATAATGTATGAGTTTCACTTTTTGTATTGAAGACCAGAATAAATTAACTTTTTGATGGTATTCTAATTTTGTGAGAAGCACCTGTATACAATACATATGTCCTTAATAGCCCCTCTTTGTAAAACTAAAATGGCTCCTGCATAGAATATTAGTCATAGTAGTAAAGTCAATGCATATATGCCAGTGTGCACCAAAAGGACTGAGGACCCATGGATACGTTCTCAGTACTTGAGCTAAAACATAGTTTGCAAATAGCATGTGATCACAGCCTAATTTGTCGGTAAAACTTTTTTTCTCATCTGCTAAATGAATATGCCCATATTTAGTTACATCTGGGTGTGCCATCCATTTACTTCTGTGTCTGGTACAAAATACATGTCAAATGTGTTATGTAGTGCACTATTTGAAAATATTCACAAGAGGGTTCTCCAAATACAAAACAATATATGTGCATTACTAAAGACAGACACAAGAGGGCACCTGCTGCACACAACTATTCTGTGTAGTGAGGTGTGACTTTCTCCAATAAAAGCTCTTTGTTTCTTCTGTTGTAGCGTTTTGTGGGGTACATGGTCATTTCAGTATAAGACAGATCCACTACTAGGCCTTTTTCAGGCATCAGTGACTTAACCATTTTTCATCAGTGTGTTTGATATGATTTTCTTCAGTTTTTACCATCATTTTCTTATATGGAAAAAAGATCATTACTTACCGGTAATTTGAGTTTCCTGAAACTCATGACAGTACTTGAGAGAGTTGAATCTGCCTCTATCAATGGACAGGAAGCCATGAACACCAAATAAAAAGGCTACTGCCACTTCCTGCTTCAATGTTGTTTCTAAGAAGTTAAGTAGGAGTCACCAAATTATAACTATTATTTTTGTTATTAGTTATATATTCACTAAAACCTATTCTTCATTGAGAAGAGAAGATTGAGAACCACCACTAATCATAAGCCACAGGGAGGGGTGCTGGCATGGGTTTCAGGAAAATCAAATTACCGCTAAGTAATTCTCATGTTTTCCCCTCACCCATGACAGCACCTGAGAGTTGATGACCAAGGAATCCTCTGATAGGGAGGAAGCACCCCTCTTAGATTTTAACCCTGAAGAAAGATCCCAAGAATATCCTAGCTCAACGAATAGTGCTTAAGGAAGGAAGATTATGAAAGTTTTAGATATCAGTCATTCAAGATAATGACTTTATCGATTTGGAGCTCCAACAAAAAAGCGCCAACAAAAAGTTTAAAAAAAGAAATTCTTTTACTGGTTACAACAATTTTTTTTTATTTTTATTTTTTATCAGAGAGGGTCTATATTTATCACAGAAGTCAAGTGATTCGATGAACCTGGAAACCTTAGTAAGGCCTTGAGTAGGGTTCCTAGTGGACAATGGCTCCAGAAACCGCACTTGCTTAAAGGGAACCTGTAAGTTCTCATCATGTGATGGGAGTCGAAGGGCAGCGCAAACTGCGCATGCCAGAAAAAAAACAAAAAAAAACTTACAGCGCTGGGGATGTTCAGGAAGGAAATGGAGGCGGCGCACGGAGGCCCTGAGTGATGGCTGGGAGGCGTTTGTGTCAGGGGGGAAAAGACATGCCCCCCTGACAAACTGCAGGTATGAGGGACAAATTATAAAAACGATTATTTCAGCGTTGGCAGGGACCCGAACTAAAAGAGCCACCTTGACAGAATGCAGCATTAGTGCTGCACAAGATGGCTTTTTTAGTTAAAAAAAAACCTGGGGGGGATGGGGGGTGACAGATTCCCTTTAAAATATTATGTAACATCAAACCCAATATTGTTGACAATTTCCACTGAAGTAAGGCTTCCCCCAAGGCCAAGATCTGGACCATATAAGTAGCCCTTCTGCTGTCAATGATTATCAAATTATTCAAAATATCTACCCAACTCTACGCTATCAAGTTCAGATTGAGCATCCCAGAATGCCAAAAACCAGAAGAAATATTTAGATATTTAGTACTTTATTTAGCGTTGATCTCACTGAGGCCCAGTGATCGGCCCATGGAATTGCAGCTTCAGTGACCTGCGGTAACCTCTCTGACGTCACTGCTCGTCACTGAATCTAGCTGTAAGCAGCTCATTGGCTCCTGGATATCAGCCTGAATGGTTGCATCATGCCACCCAGCATTCAGTTAGAAATCCAGATGCAGCAGAGATGGTTTACGGCGTGGGACAGTACGGATTATCTTCTCGTCAGACAGCTGAGGAATATGGTTGTTTACTATTTTTGGTCTTTTACAGGGGACATGGGCGTAAAGGTGAGTATAACTTTGTTTATCTATTTATATAATTGCCTTAAATTGTCTGTCATCCACTTCCATCTGGTCGTCCTCGAATCTCACAATCCACAGCGCTGCACCGGAAGTACGCTGACCAGCATATTGGAATACCCAAGTGATTGGGCCTCCATCTAGTTCTTAAATATGTAAAACAGGGAGTTGCGTTCAGTTTCAAATAAAGGAATTTATTCTTGCTCTGTGTTTATTTCAAAGCTTACTATTTGGTTACTAATGGGCACATTTTATAGACGCCTCTCCCTTTCATAACCCCTGGGCTTGCTGTCACCTGACAATAGAAAGGTCTCATTAACCCAAACCCTATTACCCCACTTGCCACCGCCACAAGGTAAGTAGGAAGTGCAAGGCTAAGTGCCAGATTTGGTGCATCCTATGGATGCGCCATTTCTGCAGCTGCTAAGGACGGACGGTGGGAGGGGGGGGGGCAATATCCATTGTCCCTTCCCAGGCTATTAATATAAACCCACTGCTTTCTGTTTAAGCTTTGCCGGTTTGAGTGTTTTATTTAGTGTTTTAAGTAAATAGCTGTAAGCTGTTATTATTAGCCTGGGAATCTTTTGGGATATTGTCCCTTTTCCCAGATTATTAACATCAGCCCCCGGCTGTGGGCTTTAAATCTGCTGGTTATAAATATTATACGGGAGCCCACGCCATTTTTTTAAATGTAGGGCCGGTTTCACATTTGCGGTTGTGTTTGCACCGTTTCTGACTCGTACATCCGCATGCGTCTTGATTTCATATCTTTCACGTTGTGGACGCAGGTACATGCGTTTGCATGCGTTCGCCTGCGGTTGCTTACGCATACGTCTTTTCGTGGTAGGCGGGGCGTGGCTAACGCACCATGTAGAAATATTTGAGGCGGCCTTTTTTTCCGTCAAATATGCGCAGGCATGCGGATGAGTGCATAAAAAAAACGCATTACTGTCTATGGGAATGCATGCGTACGCATGTCTTTGCGTACGCATGCATTCGATGCGCTTGCGTTCTTTGAACTGCGCATGTCCAGGAACTGATTTAGACACGCCCATTGAGATACGCCCTCCTGAAAAATATCGAACGCATGCGCATAAAAAGCGAAAAAGCATGCAAATGCAGCTTTTTTTTGCCGTCATGCGTAAGCTGATGCGGATAAAAAACGCTGAGTTAACATGTGTTTTTGCATGTGGTTGCGGACAAGACGCTGCTGCGGACTCAACCGCAAATGTGAAACTGGCCTAATTCTTAATTTTACACAGATTGTACACAGTGGGGCTGAATACAACTTCCATCATTGTCGCGCTGATCACAGGGAGACCAGGCAACAATGATGAGAGCTGCCTTCAGTAGTGAACTTCTTTCCAGGTGCTGGTACGTGTCATGCTGATGACACATGGATGTCATCCATGTGCACAAGTGAGCAAATGGGCTCAGATAACGTCTAATCTGAGCATGCTCGGGTTTTATCCAAGCATCTGGGAGTACTCTTATATTATGTTCAAGTCCCTGTGGCTGCATGATTTGCAGCTTCTAGGGAATCCCCACGTGTTGAAGCGGTCTAACAACCGCAAATCTTGTAGCCGTAGAGAATAGGAGTACACTAGGAGCATATAGGTAGTTAGAAAAATGTAATATTTTATTAAATTGAAAGTGCAAGTAATATACAAAACATATAATTGAATACAATGCTAAAGGATGGTAAAAACGTGAGTGGGTATCCCCCGATGTACACCGTCATAGGAGCCAACATGCATACCAAAGGGTGGAAGAGACCTGCGGATCAAAATTGTATGTCAGTTTAATATTGAAAGAGTTCTCATGAAATCCCCGAGCTGCTGCGCCGTTCCCTCCCACAAAAAGAGAACGTCATCTATATATCTAAGCCAGCACAGCACATGGTCCGCGGCCCGAACCCCCCCATCGCCAAAAATATATCTCTCCCATGAGCCCAGGAAGAGATTGGCGTATGAGGGGGCACAGGCCGCGCCCATGGCTGTGCCGCGTTTCTGTAGATAAAATGCGTCCTTAAAGGTAAAGAAATTGTGGGTCAGGGCAAAGCGCAGCAACTCGAGGATTAGACCACACATGGGGCCGCCCAAGTCGGAGGCCCCCAAGAAGAGGCGGACTGCAGCTAGACCTTGCTCATGATCAATACACGTGTATAGAGTTTGCACATCGGCGGTGACCAGGAGGACGCCAGGGTCCACAAGAACACCGTCAACCCGTGTAAGGACGTCCGTCGTGTCCTTAACATAAGATGGTAATATCTCGACTAAAGGTTTAAGGTAAAAGTCGATAAATTTGCAAACAGGGTCACATAGGCCCTCAATGCCCGACACGATCGGACGCCCGGATGGGTTGACGGGGTCCTTGTGGACCCTGGGAAGCAAGTAGAAAGTTGGTATCTTTGGGGACCTCACTGTTAGGCCTTCCAAAATTTTCCTATCTATAATCCCTTCGTCAAAGGCCCTGCCCAGGATAGCCTGTAGCTGAGACGTGAAGGAGGACAGAGGACTATGGGTTAATTTTGTGTACGTGGAGGTGTCTCTCAACTGGCGAAACGCCTCTTTTTCATATTTATCGCATGGCCAGATCACTATGTTCCCCCACTTGTCTGCCGGTTTAATTACAATATCTTTAAAGGACTGCAACTCTTTAATAGCTTTTCTCTGTTTAGATGTAAGGTTATCAAATTTGCGTCTTGAGGATAGGCGTCTGAAATCCTCAGTGACCAAACAAGTAAATATGTCTACCGCAGGGCATAGCGACAAGGGGGGGAATTTAGTTGATCTGGGCATGCAAGCAGGTGGAAACCTACCTTGAGGGTCATTTGATTGTTCTTCTAATAAATCCTCCAGAGCCTGTAAGGCCTCCCTCTCCGTCTCAGATAGAGGTTCCTGGGCAGGGTTACTCCTATGATGTAATTTTTTCAAAACGAGTTTTCTAGAAAAGAGATGGAGGTCCTTCATAGCTAGAAAATAATTGAAAGAGTTAGTAGGTGAAAAACTTAACCCCTTACTCAGGACCTCTATCTGAGTGTCCGAAAGGGACCGTGTTGACAGATTAAGTACCTGGAGGCCCCCATTACTGCTTGTCCCCTGTTGTCTACCCGCCGCATTCACAGCCTTAGATGTTTGTCGTGTAACAATCTTTTTGGTACGTGGGTTGGGTCCAGATTGTTCAGCCTTTGCTTCCATGCGTGGGGGATTTGTATCATCGGAGAGAGCATTAGATCTGGTTGATCTGGAACGCGACCTGGAACTTGAGAAATTTCTAAAGCGGGGGCGTGACCGGTCACCCACACCACGCCATCTATAAACATTAGAAGTCTGCTTATCTTGTACATCACGCTTAAATTTCTTAGCTTTCTGGCCTTGAATCTCATTAACCCATTTCTGCAATTCAGTGTCCATATCGTCATTCAATTTTTTTAGGGCATCCCCCGACATATCTTTTTTAAGTTTCGTTTGAACAGCCTCAATCTCAGTCTCTATTTCGTCAAGTTTAGACAAGTCCAGGCCTTTAAGCAGTGTCATGAACCCAACGGAACAGGTGTTTGAAAGCTCTTCCCACCTGTTTTTGAAGTCCTCATCCAAAATGGGAAATGACGGAAAGACCTGGACTCTAAGTCCGCGGGGGATCAACCCCCCCTCCAGGTACTTTTCGAGAAAGGCATGGTTCCACCACACCCTTGTCCTTTTTTTAAAAGATCTTTAAAACGTCCGATGGTCTCCTGTAGGTCACCACCTGACCCCTCCAAACCCCCATTAAAACCATCCTTGAAAGTATCGTTGATTTGAGCATGCCATGTGGAGTCTCGTGCTCTGAAGTCCATATTGGGCCTGAAAAAAGCTGTGATAAACACAGAAATAATAATAATACCAAAGCCAGGCAGCATACTAGATACTAAGGGGAGGATAGAGCACTAGATAGTGCCACACTGCCCCTCACCCGAAAGGAAACCCAACTCCAAACGAACCATAGAGATAATATAATAATAGGAAAACAGCTGATATATAACATTGACACAAATCTCTGCCACAATAATACTATCATAAAGGAATAATGATAACATAAGTTGTAGTGAATAAAAGCCTTGAAGGTCACATTCATGTTGTTTGTAGAAGATAGCAGTTATAACGTGGTAGAAATTCTGCTGATGCTGGCAGCGATATGGAAATGGGAAAGTGCCAGTCATACGGACATCAAAGGATTACTGCTAAAAAACATACAAAGAGATACACATGAGAAAAATGCATAAAATTAAAATAACAGTTAAAACCAAAGATCCCAAATGGGGACCCACTCGGAGGGGAAGCTGGTACGGAGGGCAGGGGATGAACACAGACAGAAGGACCATTCCGTGATATAAGAAATTAGAAAATAATACATAGGATCAAAAGGCTCAAAAGGAACAATAACCGGGTAGCAACAGGGAATCATGAGAGGGAACCAGGATCCACAACTGAGGTGGATCAAAGGAACTTCATTCGTGGGCGAAACGCACGTCGGGGGTTTGGCTTGTGGATCCTATCCGGTGTGCCCAGTCTCGGTGCCTCACATTGGCCCTACTTTGGTAAGAGCCGCTTTTATTAACCTGTCACCTTACGCCGTTCTTGGCATCTCACATGGATAGTGTGACAGGGATTTTCAGCAGTAGGTCTCTTCCACCCTTTGGTATGCATGTTGGCTCCTATGACGGTGTACACAACGGATACCCACTCACGTTTTTACCATCCTTTAGCATTGTATTCAATTATATGTTTTGTATATTACTTGCACTTTCAAACTAATATGTAAATTATATGTGATTTAATAAAATATTACATTTTTCTAACTACCTATATGCTCCTAGTGTACTCCTATTCTCTATGGTTCGTATGGAGTTGGGTTTCCTTTCGGGTGAGGGGCAGTGTGGCACTATCTAGTGCTCTATCCTCCCCTTAGTATCTAGTATGCTGCCTGGCTTTGGTATTATAAATCTTGTAGCCGGCAGAGTCTCGAACATAATATACAAGCAAGCCCAAATACTTGGATCGCACCCACGCGTGCTCAGATAAGACGTTGGTCGAACACATTCACTCATCACTAGTGTGCACGTGTGCGGCAGGTATTTTGTCCATGCTGCGCTTAAACTGTCATGTCTGCAAATTTTTAACACAGACATACGGTCTGTGTGAAAAACCTGACGTGCGCACCACCACTGCATAAAATGGGTGTGCGTGTCTGTATTTGCGGTCCTTAAAAATGGACTGCATACGGACACAAAATGGCCGTGTGAAGGGGGCCTTAGGATGTAACGTTAATTAAATAGTCCTAAGAAATGTATTTAAGCTGAAATGGCAAACAATTTTAGTTCAAGATTTCCATCTTAGAAAATTTCTGGTTACCACAGCCAAGTACTAAGAGCAGATACAACTAGAACAGGCAAAAAAGAGAGAGATCTTAGCTATTCAATATAAAAGAATAGCACAATCAAATATTCATTTAGAAATGATGGCATTTATCCTATTCTCTATAATGGCATCGGTTCCACATCTTAAATGGATGCCAATAATACAATCCAACCATGAAGATTGTTAGTTGAAAACCATTAAATGCTAAATAGATTTGTTTTTAAGAAATCCAAGTGATAACCATCCCCTCTGATGCTCCATTTCCCCTCCCTCATGAGAAAGCAACTAGGTCAGAAAGAAATATAGATCTCATATATTATTGGTCAAAGCTCAGATGGTCTTAAATCAAGCTGTTTAAACCCGTCCTGTCAACCATGTACCTTATGGATGTATCTGTTATAGAGTAAAAAATAGAATGGTCTTCTCTCTGTGCGAAGGCATTCATCTTCACTATGGAAGATGTTCCTCCTTCGCCACAGGAGTCTGATATGTGAGGGGACATTTTCACTTGTCCATCAATTCCTCCCCGTATAAGTTTATTGCAGAGTTGTTGTGTTTTCTCTCCAAAAGCGCATGGATATTTAACCATTTAACCACTTAGTGCAATCTACCAGTTTTATGACTTCAATCCAGAAATACTTATTGGGTATAATGTTTCAACCAACTTAATTTCCAATAAGACCATTTTCCAACTTCAACAAGGAATATAAACTGCTCTTGGAATATTTTCACCAGACCCAATATAATCATGTTTTTCATGCAACTCCAGTTTGGCAGACTAGGATGTTGATGGTTTATCAGCCCTCATACCTGCGAGTCCAACTCACATCGCCATTAGGAGGGCAGACAGACTCGGCACAATCAAGTTCTTCTTAACACTCCATACCAATAGGGTAGATTAAGTTATTGATAGTTTAACCACTTAGTGTCCACAAGGCCATTTTGTGACTTTAACTAGGATCCTTAATTGGACTTACGGTGGTTTTATGCAGTTTAGCGCAGCCATATCCATCTTGCACCTCCAACTAGGAGGTAAACTGAAATGTAGATGTTTACCAACTTAAATGCTTAGAAGTCCATCTTATGACACCAGACAGGGAGCATCACTGCACTTACACTAGTTTTGTTCATCTTAGCCTTGCCTACGCTACAAATCCCATTAGAAGGATAACTTGGACCCTAAAATGATTAACAAACTTAAATGCCAACCAGTCCAAATTATGACTCCAAACCCTTAAGACTAACTGGACTTATAATGATTTCATTTGGCTTATCACAACCTTGACCAACTCCAACTAGAAGGATAACTGGGACATATATATTTTGCTAAGCTAAAAGTTGACCTGTCCATTTTGAGACTCCCCACACTGGACTTAACAATGGTTTAATTCTGATTATCTCCACCATTTACACCTCCTACCTAGAGGACATATATGTTAAATGTTGACCTGTTCAATATACTATTCAAGTATGAGGCATTGACTGGAAATCTGTTGGACTTCCAAGCTACCCTCAGGACTGCATTTTATTAAGGCCCCTCCTTGTTGTTCAATAAAATCACCACAGTCATGCCGTGAGACAGAAGAAAACATGAGGCAAACATGAGACATGAAGCCATAACAGATGCGGCAGGCCCAACCCACAAGAAATGAGGCCCCAGGTGGAAGGTCCAACTCTGAAGAAATGAGGCCATACCCAAGGCGGCAGATCCAACAGACAAGAAATGAGGCCCTAGGCAGCAGGCCCAATCCACAAGTCTGAATACGGTAGGCCCGACCCAGAAGACCCGAGGTGGCAGGCCCAACACACAAGACCCGAGGCGGCAGGCCCAACACACAAGAAATAAGGCCCTAGGTGGCAGGCCCAACCCACAAGAAATAAGGCCATACCTAAGGCAGCAGACCCAACAGAAAAAAAATGAGGCCTTAGGCAGCAGGCCCAACCCACAAGACCAATTCGGCAGGCCCAACGCACAAGACACAAGGAGGCAAGCCCAATCCATAAGACATGAGGCCATACCAGAGGTGGCAGGCCCAACCCACAAGACCCGAGGCGGCAGGCCCAATCGATAAGACAGGAGGCCATACCCGACGCGGCATGCCCAACCCACAACAAATGAGGCCATACTCGAGGCGGCAGGCCCAACATGCAAGACTCGAGGCGTTAGGACCAACATGCAAGACTCAAGGCGGCTGGCCCAACATGCAAGACACGAGGCGGCAGGCCCAACATGCAAGACACGAGGCGGCAGGCCCAACATGCAAGACACGAGGCGGCAGGCCCAACATGCAAGACACGAGGCGGCAGGCCCAATCCACAAGACATAAGGCCATACACAAGGCAGCAGGCCTAACCCACGGTGACAAGCCCAACAGGCAAGACACAAGGCGGCAGGCTAAAACAAGACATGAGGCTGCAAGACTAACATACAAGATACGAGGCCAGACACAACCTGGCAGGCCCAACACACAAGACATGAGGTGGCAGGCCCAACACACAAGAGCTGAGGCAACAGGCCCAGCCCACAAGATGAGGCGGCAGGCCCAACACACAAGACACGAGAGGCCAGGCATAAGGTGGTAGGCCCAAGACACGAGGTGGCATGCACGACAACCAAGACACGAGGCCAAACACAAGGTGGCAGGCCAAACACACAAAACACGAAGCGGCAGGCTCAGCACACAAGGTGCAAGGCAGCAGGCCAAACCCATAAGAGACCAAGTGGCAGGTCCAACACACAAGACACGAGGCAGCAGACAGAATCCACGAGACAAGGTGGCAGGACCAACACACAAGACACAAGGCCAGACATGAGGTGGCAGGCCCAAGACACAAGGTGACAGGCCCACCATACAAGACACGAGGCCAGACACGAGGCTGTAGGCCCAACACACAAGGCCAGACACAAGGCGGCAGGCTCAACCCATATGATACAAGGAGACCTCTGGTTACTATGCCGATGCATCGCTGACCCCTGATCATGTGACGGGGGTCGGCGATGCGTGCATTTCCGGCCCGATGGGTGGAAGCACCGGTTATTTGCCGCTGTCAGCATTTGACAGCAGCATTTAACTAGTTAATAGCAGCGGGTGAATCGCGATTTCATCAGCCACTATTGCGGGCACATGTCAGCTGTTCAAAACACCCAGGCTTTCACGCTGACAGCGGTGGACACCGCGTCAGGACCCGGCCACTCTCAGCTCACAGCTGCACTATATCTATTTAAGCGGACCACCATTAAGTAACTGACGAAGGCCACACTAGGCCGAAACGTTTTTTCGTACTACGGAATAAAAAACCTCAAGTTTAATTCAAGTTGAGTGCCGGGTTCTTTATATCTATGTCCCAGCTTTGATGCGGGCTCACCGCTGGAGCCCACATCAAAGCAGGGGATCCGACCTCCGCTGTAATAGTACGGCGGAGGTCGGTAAGGCTACTTTCACATTTCCGTCTTTCCTCTGCCGTCGCAATACGTCGTTTTTTGAAAATGCAGGATCCTGCAAAAAATTTGCAGGATCCTGCATTTTCCCTTAGACTTGTATTAGCGACGTATCGCGACGCATGGACACACGTTTCATCCGTCGTGCACTGGATTCTGTGGAATGTGACGGCCCGTCTTTTGCAAAAAAAACGTTCAAGGGAACGCTTTTCTGTACGTTGTATCCAGTGTTTCCGACTGCGCATGCCCAGCAGGATATCTCGCACTCACTCTCTTTCCTCCCCGGGACTACAGACGGAAATGTGAAAGGACAAACTTACGTCGGTACGTCGCGCTGACACTTTGTGACGGGCGACTACCGACGGAAATGTGAAAGAAGCCTAAGGGGTTAACCAACCAAGCCACAGCACCTAAACGAGAAATGCATGGCCACACGTCAGGCTGCAGACCTAAGAAACACAACGCTGCAAGACATACGAGAATCACAAGGCTGCAGGACTACTAAAACACACCGGGCCCTTGGACTGACATCAAACAGAAGTAGGTACTGAAGCATTAAATGTAGATTCTCCTAAACTGATGTTAGCATTTGAGCCCCAAACTGGGGCCCTGTACTCATTGCTATTCTTACTAGAGGTCACTATAGAACACGATATGGTGTTCTGTGATTCATGGTTGCTCCAGCCATGTACTCAAGGCTCCTACATCCAAAGGACAGGAAACCATATTGAAAGAGGAAGTGGGAGTTGCAGTTTAAAAAGTATTATCTGTACAGATATTTCAAAACAAAATTCACATTGTAAAAAAAAAAACGGTACTTAAAAATTACCTTTAATTACGTCTTAACACAGCCATCAGTGATAATAAAGACCACAAAAAAAGAAAAAAATGAATGGCAACAAGGTCATGCAAATTTAACACCTGTTGCTCCGGACGACCGGCACTTTAAGAACAGCGGTATATAAGCTCTAGGCATAGGTGCACAGTATGAAAGAAAAAACATTCATCTATGTTCACATTGCGTTCATGTCGTCCGTTAAACGGACTACGTTACACCGCGGCATAACGCGGTGTAACGTAGTCCGTTAACGCCGCCATTAAAAGCAATGTCGGACACATCGCTAGCGCACGACCACAATGGGCGTGCGCTAGGGATGTGCCATCATTGAGTGACGGACCCCGAGACGCGGGCTGCAGCGTTTCCGGGTCCGTCACTGCTAGCGCAGATAGAGCTAGCATATGCTCTATCTGCGCTAGCGCAATGCAAACGGCGGCACTTGCATTACAGCAGCCCATTAGTGTATGTGCTGAACGGGCTGCTGCTAACGCAGTGTGAACTTACGTTAAAATGTGCAAGAGCAGAAAAGTTGCAGCACTGACCCATGACATGAGCTGTTTCAACAAAGTCCTTTATTAAACCATTGTGGATCTGTGGACAAAGTTCATGGGACAGGCAGGTGCAGGAGGAATGCGGGGAAGGACGACAGCCGTTTTGCATGAAAGACCCTTCTATGGGTCCATGGAAAGTAATGAAGGGAAAAGAAGGAATCCAAACAAAGGAAAAGGGGAAAGGTGTTTAGTGAGGAAGAGGAGAGAAGGAAAATGAAGGGAAATAAAGATCAACTTAACATAGTTGCACCACACCAATTAACATACCAAATGCAAAAATAATATAAAATAAAGTATAGATTAAAAGTATTCTGGCAAAGTAATAAGACATCAAATAAAGAGGCTTTTCTTGCTTGGAGAAAAAATTATGTTCCAAGACGACCATTTGAAATTATATTTAGGTAGAGAAATATTCCTTAAAGCTAAGGATATTTCAAAGGAGTTATGAGAGAACATAATATCAATTATGTCAGAAATAGAGGGAGTATCCATCGATTTCTACTTTGATGCAATACAAGTTTTTATGCCAGAAAAAATATGTAAAGAAACTTGTCAGATTTTTTCAGGGAGGTCATCAGCTTCCAAAAAAAGGAGAGCCAATTGAGTAGAATTTTTTACTGGAGACTCATTTATTTTATTCAATAGTAAAGACACCTCTTTCCTAATTATCGAAAGATGGAACATTCCCAGAATAGGTGAAGATTACCTTTTTGAGCACCCTTCCTCCAGCATAAATCGTATTGATCGGGAAATGTGCTTTTAAGTCTACCGGGAGTATAGAACCACCTAGATAAAATTTTTAAATAATTTTCATGTAAGCTTGCGCTAATAGATTTGTATGCTAGTTCCACCGCTTTTTCTCATTTATCTAGGACGAAATTATTATTGAGATCTTTTTCCCATCTCCACATATAATTCAGTTTTTCAAAAGAGACATTAGAGTTAAAAATCAAATAGATATTCCTCATGTTCCAAATTGAGTTATTCGTAGGCTTCTTTAAAAGAGTAACAATTTTTCTTGAAAGGGTCAAAGGTAAAGTGAATTTATTTCTAATATACTTCCTTAACTCTAGAAAATCATAGAATTCTTCATCAAGAATCTTGGGTTTTCAATGACAAAGTTTATAATCGAATCATAGTAACATAGTTAGTAAGGCCGAAAAAAGACATTTGTCCATCCAGTTCAGCCTATATTCCATCATAATAAATACCCAGATCTACGTCCTTCTACAGAACCTAATAATTGTATGATACAATATTGTTCTGCTCCAGGAAGACATCCAGGCCTCTCTTGAACCCCTCGACTGAGTTCGCCATCACCACCTCCTCAGGCAAGCAATTCCAGATTCTCACTGCCCTAACAGTAAAGAATCCTCTTCTATGTTGGTGGAAAAACCTTCTCTCCTCCAGACGCAAAGAATGCCCCCTTGTGCCCGTCACCTTCCTTGGTATAAACAGATCCTCAGCGAGATATTTGTATTGTCCCCTTATATACTTATACATGGTTATTAGATCGCCCCTCAGTCGTCTTTTTTCTAGACTAAATAATCCTAATTTCGCTAATCTATCTGGGTATTGTAGTTCTCCCATCCCCTTTATTAATTTTGTTGCCCTCCTTTGTACTCTCTCTAGTTCCATTATATCCTTCCTGAGCACCGGTGCCCAAAACTGGACACAGTACTCCATGTGCGGTCTAACTAGGGATTTGTACAGAGGCAGTATAATGCTCTCATCATGTGTATCCAGACCTCTTTTAATGCACCCCATGATCCTGTTTGCCTTGGCAGCTGCTGCCTGGCACTGGCTGCTCCAGGTAAGTTTATCATTAACTAGGATCCCCAAGTCCTTCTCCCTGTCAGATTTACCCAGTGGTTTCCCGTTCAGTTCAGAATCTAACTTAGGCCCTGTTATAAGTGAAGAACCGACTATAATTCCAAACTTTTCCCATTTTTTACATGGAAAATTTGGTAGAGCTGTATGAAAAATTGAGAAGTTTTTTGGGATTAATGTTACATTTATTAGTTTTTGAGATACTATATAGCTTTTTCCAAAGTGAGATTGAAGATTTTATCTTTGAGTGACTAGGTAAAGGAAGAGATGGATCCAATATATGGGATATTATCAATGATGATAAAGAGGAGTTATTATTAGAGGCTTTTTCAAGTTCTGTCCAGCTAGGTGTTAGGGTTGGCGATACACAGCAAGTATATATATATATATATTTTATTAGTTGCTTTCGCAACCCGGGGTCCACCGTGCAGGAGAGGAACCTGCTGCTGGCAAATGGCGGCGCTATATAGCGGTATAAGCGAACTCTGTTAACTCCACAGAGTCGCTAGGAACAAGATGATGTGCTCTGTTAACCTCACAGAGGTACACAGCTACCAAGCAGAGCAAACTGTGGTTATGCAGACAGAGAAAACAGACAAACAACTCCTCACCGGAAGTGCTGTTATTCTAGAGGCTTATTTCAGCCAAGGCCCTGAATACACTCATACAAACTCCTCACCGGAGGTGCCGGTATTCTAGGGGCTTATTTCAGCCAAACCCTAACCGCATCCAGATATGACCACACTGGTGCTGAGCTCATAGACATTGGATTCATACTAGCGCCGTGTGGCCATGCGAACCTTTTATAACTGCAGCAACTTCAGGACCTTCCTAGAGGACCAATGGGAGCTGCTGCAGTATCTGAGCATGTGACCCCCGACCTCCAATGAGAGGTCTTACCCTGGGCATGCTCAGAAGGGGAAAAGCAGGACTTAGTCCCAGAGACGTCTGCTTGCCGCTGACCAGTACTGGCTAACAAAGGCAGAGCCTGGAAGAACAGTAGTAACCAGTCACCCAGTATCAGCCTGAGCCTGATGCTGGGACTGACATCTCCGCTGAGCAGGCTCCACTGCGGCTGGAGAAGAATGGGAGACCGCAGCGGAGGTGATTCAAGATTCCCCCTGTGCAGAGGCGGGAACTCGACACCTAACACTAGGTTTGCTGGATTCAAGGAACCAGTATCTACTTTGAATAATGATATTAGAAGCATGGTACGCATAGATATTAGGTAGGCCGATTCCACCATTTTTCTTATGTTTAAACAGCGAAAGTTTTGAGATCCATGCGGGTTTAAATTGCCATATAAAAATGGATAATTGTTTCTGCAGTTTATTAAACCAATGGTCAGGGATTTGGATGGGGATAGTACGAAATATGTATTGGAGCTTAGGAAGGATCATCATCTTAAAAAGAATAATCCAACCTAACCAAGATGTATTGGATTTATCACAGTTGACAAAGTCATCTTGTATGGAGCTCTGAATATTACAGAGATTTTCATCTAAGATTACAAAATTTATCCCTTGAGTAAGGAAATTCCCTTTTCAGCAATTTTCTTAGGCTGGAATCTATGAAAAAGCCCAGTATTTTTTATTTCTTTATATTTATTTTATAATGAGAATCCAAGGAAAATGACTTAATCACTGAGGAAACTGCTCATAATGAATTTATAGTTTCTGAAACGGTAATTAGAGTATCATCCGCTAAGAGTCCTATTTTATGCTGTCTAGAATTTGCAATGATACCTCTTATTTAATGATTAGACCTAATAGATTCAGCAAATGGCTCAATTATCAAGGTAAAGAGTAATGGGGATAGTGGGCACCCTTGCCGAATACCGTTAGATATGGAGAAGTAATTAGGAAAATTACTGTTAAACTTTTGCTGAAAGGAAGGCGTATAAAGCAAAGATGGCTCTTAGAATTTGCCCTTTAATCCCAAATTTTTCATGGGTTGCAAATGTGTAGTTCCAGTTTATACGGTCAAATGCCTTTTTGGCATCCAGTGATAATAGAATTGAGGGGGCACTTCTATCCTCTGTGGATGATGGCAAATTCAAAATTCTTCTTGTTCCATCCAAAGCCTACCTTCCCTTAACAAAGCCGACCTGGTCTGAATGTATAAGCCCCGGGAGAACTTTTTGCAATCTTTAGGCAATCACTTTAGCATAGGTCTTTATATCTGAATTTAACAATGGAATAGGCCTATAGCTAGATACCGATGAGGGATCGCTGCCTTGTTTTGTAATCACGACTATAATGGCTTGGAGAGAGTCTTTGAGAAAAGCAGTCTCTTTGACTGCATGGTTGAATATGGAAGTTAATGGAGATGAAAGATGACTAAATATCTTATAATATTAATTAGGTAACCCATCTGGGCCCGGTGACTTATTTTCCTTTAATTTGTGAATTGTTGAATTTTTCATCTGTAGTAAAAGGAGTTTAGCTGATTAATTTGTTCCAAAATGAGTTGGGGAAGGCTAATATTAGTGAGGAATTGGTTAGTTTCATTATAGTTGGGCTGTGAAGTAGAAGAGTCATCCTTTAGATTGTATAAAGAGGAGTAGTATAATGCAAATTATTCTGCTATATCTTGATGAAGATAGGAATTACCTGCGTTTTTGATAGATAAAACTCTAGATTTTATGCGTTGCTGTTTAACTTTATTGGCCATGAGCTTACTCATTTTATTATACAAGTAGTAGTGGTTTAGTTTGATTGCATTCATTACTTTGTTATAATTCTTCAACAGCAAAGATTTCAATTCTGCTCTTAAGCTTACAATTTTAGAATGTGTTTCTTCAGAGGGATTTATTTGTTGTCTTTTCTCTTCTTCTGTTATTTTAATTCTTTGTTTTGTGTGTTAGCTCTCATCATGGACGCGTTATTGGGTGACACTTACAGAATCAACACTTCTCTACTTTGGGGCCAAGTCATTGAGAGGCAATGAAAGAAAGCATGTGAGTATTTCTAGTGGAAGAGTAAGAAATAATGGCCGCCACTACAGTAAGCATCCGGCTTTCCACAGGTCCCATATGGTAGAAAACTAGAGGCACACTTACAATGGACTGATTTCTGCCTATAAACAAGTGCCAGTGTTCTATATAAAAGTCAATTGTGTTTACGGCCTGGGCCTCACAGGCTGATGGTAGAACTGTTAGTACGGTCGTTCCTTCCCTGTATAATGTTGTCAGCAGCACATCTCTTGTTTACAGGGATTGATGTGCTACCAAATAGCCCACAGATCCAGTCAGCCAAAGATCAAGCATGTTTATATCAACAGATGATCAGGAATAAATACTTGTTTTCCGAATATTAGCCTGTGAAAATAGCTAAGTGTTCACATGTTCATACAGTTTTATTTCTGTCCTGCTCTGCCAACATGTTACAATGCTATGCATGAACCAAAAGGCCAAGGATGAGCAGTGCTATGGGCAAATAGGAAGGTATGGGTCTGTTACAAGACAGTTGTGAGACCATTCACTTACAGAACGTAATCTAGGTCAGACTTTGGGGCGAGAAGCAAAGCTGGGAGTGGAAGCTGTCTGCCTAATGGCTTTATTTTTGGTGTTGTGGGGGGACGATATACATATTCTTGTAAGAAATATAACCCTGCCCTTACCTGCTCCTGGAGAAAAAAATCCCTATAATTCACGTTTTCTGTTACCGATCAGATTATAGCCAGTAATTGCAATCGCTAACAGTAGGATGCCCGCTTGTTGATCGGATTGCTGCGCTCCAGGTTTGGATACTGATGTGCAGTCTTAAAGCAGTTGGTAAACTAAACTCTCATAGGAATGTCATAATTACAGGTCAGAGCGAAATGTAAGGGTATGTGCACACGTTGTGGATTTGGCAGCGGATCTGCAGCGGATTTGGCCCTGCGCATCCGCAGCAGTTTTCCATGCGGTGTACAGTACCATGTAAACCTATGCAAAACCAAATCCGCTGTGCACATGCTACTGAAAATTCCACGCAGAAACGCAGCGGTTTATTTTCCGCAGCATGTCAATTCTTTGTGCGTATTCCACAGCGTTTTACACCTATTCCTTCATAGGAATCCGCAGGTGTAAAAACGCAGGCGAAATCCGCAGGTAATTTTACCTGCAGATTATGTAGAATCCGCGCAGAAAAATCCGCAATGGAATCCGCAACGTGAGCACATACCCTGAATGTGAGCACATACCCTGAATGTGAGCACATACCCTGAATGTGAGCACATACCCTGAATGTGAGCACATACCCTGAATGTGAGCACATACCCTGAATGTGAGCACATACCCTGAATGTGAGCACATACCCTGAATGTGAGCACATACCCTGAATGTGAGCACATACCCTGAATGTGAGCACATACCCTGAATGTGAGCACATACCCTGAATGTGAGCACATACCCTGAATGTGAGCACATACCCTGAATGTGAGCACATACCCTGAATGTGAGCACATACCCTGAATGTGAGCACATACCCTGAATGTGAGCACATACCCTGAATGTGAGCACATACCCTGAATGTGAGCACATACCCTGAATGTGAGCACATACCCTGAATGTGAGCACATACCCTGAATGTGAGCACATACCCTGAATGTGAGCACATACCCTGAATGTGAGCACATACCCTGAATGTGAGCACATACCCTGAATGTGAGCACATACCCTGAATGTGAGCACATACCCTGAATGTGAGCACATACCCTGAATGTGAGCACATACCCTGAATGTGAGCACATACCCTGAATGTGAGCACATACCCTGAATGTGAGCACATACCCGGAATGTGAGCACATACCCGGAATGTGAGCACATACCCCGAATGTGAGCACATACCCCGAATGTGAGCACATACCCCGAATGTGAGCACATACCCCGAATGTGAGCACATACCCCGAATGTGAGCACATACCCCGAATGTGAGCACATACCCCGAATGTGAGCACATACCCCGAATGTGAGCACATACCCCGAATGTGAGCACATACCCCGAATGTGAGCACATACCCCGAATGTGAGCACATTCCAGCCAAACTTAGCTTTAATCATTCCCACCACAATCACCTTCTCTCTATAGCTCTATGGTAATGTCATTGAAGAGGCACTCCCATCCAAATTTTTAGCCTCTTAATATGCTGCAATCATCATATTAAATAGCACTGAGAACTTACATTTGCTCATTTTTCCATCCTAGCCAGTTAATTCTATTTTTTTCAGCTTTATGTAGAGACATGAAGTCTCTTGTCCCTGTATTTATCATTCCTCTCTTCAACTCCTGACCCAGCTGCTCCGCTATAAGCCCCCCAATTAGGATACTTGCAGTGACTGAGGAGTCATGCAGGGAAAATTGACCTGTATCTACATTGATCTTAAAAGATTCAGCTAGTTCGTTTTTAATCACATGATGTAATACACCTAATGGAAAAGAAAAGAGTTGGCTGGGTAGAAAGGCAAAATGAGCAATTGTAAATAAACAGTGCTTTATAATATGATGACTGCAATATGTTAAGAGGATAGACATTTTGATGGAAGTGCATCTTTAACAAAAAGCACCAAAATTACAGACAAGGCACGAAGGGCAGAAACTCTGCAGAACTACGCCTTTGTGGATCCCTGGAAAGTTGGGCAACCAGAGCTTTGTAATTGCTGCTGTTAGCGCTCCCTTGATTGTTAATTACCCGTTTTTTGTTATTTCCAGTACAAGTCTACACCTAGTAAGAAAGTGTCTGTATTAGGATGGATGGTGGTGTTACCAGATGATCCTGAACATCCAAATATTTTCCAGCTCAACAACCCTGATAAAGGTGAGAGTGGTCTGTGCTCCTACTGAAAAAAAAGTATGGACAGCACCTCCAAAAATCATACATTGATCTAATGCCGCTAGTCAAAAATATATACACTGCTCAAAAAAATAAAGGGAACACTAAAATCCCACATCCTAGATATTACTGAATGAAATATTCCAATTGTAAATCTTTATTCATTACATAGTGGAATGTGTTGAGAACAATAAAACCTATAAATTATCAACGTAAATTACAACTAATATCCCTCGGAGTCTGGAGTTGGAATGATCCTCAAAATCAAAGTGGAAAATGAAGTTACAGGCTGATCCAACTTCAGTGGAAATGCCTCAACACTAAGAAATGATGCTCAGTAGTGTGTGTGGCCTCCACGTGCCTGTATGATCTCCCTACAACGCCTGGGCATACTCCCGATGAGGCGGCGGATGGTCTCCTGAGGGATCTCCTCCCAGACCTGGACTAAAGCATCCGCCAACTCCTGGACAGTTTGTGGTGCAACGTGATGTTGGTGGATGGTGCGAGACATGATGTCCCAGATGTGTTCAATCGGATATAGGTCTGGGGAACGGGTGGGCCAGACCATAGCTTCAATGCCTTCATCTTGCAGGAACTGCTGACACACTCATCTTGCAGGAACTGCTGACACACTCCAGCCACATGAGGTCTGGCATTGTCCTGCATTAGGAGGAACCCAGGGCCCACCGCACCAGCATATGGTCTCACAAGGGGTCTGAGGATCTCATCTCGGAACCTAATGGCAGTCAGGCTACCTCTGGTGAGCACATGGAGGGCTGTGCGGCCCTCCAAAGAAATGCAACCCCACACCATTACTGACCCACTGCCAAACCGGTCATGCTGAAGGATGTTGCTGGCAGCAGATCACTCTCCACAGAGTCTGCAGACTTTGTCATGTCTGTCACATGTGGTCAGTGTGAACCTGCTTTCATCTGTGAAGAGCACAGTACACCAGTGGCGAATTTGCCAATCCTGGTGTTCTGTGGCAAATGCCAAGCGTCCTGCATGGTGTTGGGCTGTGAGCACAACCCCCATCTGTGGATGTCGGGCACTCAGACCATCTTCATGGAGTCTGTTTCTAACCATTTGTGCAGACACATGCACATTTGTGGCCTGCTGGAGGTTATTTTGCAGGGCTCTGGCAGTGCTCCTCCTGTTCCTCCTTGCACAAAGGCAGAGGTAGCAGTCCTGCTGCTGGGTTGTTGCCCTCCTACGGCCCCCTCCATGTCTCCTGGTGTACTGGCCTGTCTCCTGGTAGCGCCTCCAGCCTCTGGACACTACGCTGACAGACACAGCAAACCTTCTTGCCACAGCTCGCCTTGATGTGCCATCCTGGATGAGCTGCACTACCTGAGCCACTTGTGTGGGTTGTAGAGTCCGTCTCATGCTACCACGAGTGTGAAAGCACAACCAACATTCAAAAGTGACCAAAACATCAGCCAGAAAGCATTGGTACTGAGATGTGGACTGTGGTCCCCACTTGCAGAACCACTCCTTTATTGGGTGTGTCTTGATAATTACCAATAATTTCCATCTGTTGTCTATTCCATTTGCACAACAGCATGTGAAATTGATTGTCAAACAGTGTTGCTTCCTAAGTGGACAGTTTGATTTCACAGACGTTTGATTTACTTGGCGTTATATTTTGTTGTTTAAGTTTTCCCTTTATTTTTTGAGCAGTGTATATAACTAAACATATTTAGTGAAACTTAGTTAAATGTTAAAGTTTAACATTAGTTAAACTTAGTTTAACATTCTGATCAGACTGTATAAAGCCCGCTGCCGCGTCATGGTGAACTTCTTAGTGGGTCCTAACTTCTATTGCCTTAACCCCTTTCTGCCATAGGACGTAATAGTACGTCCAACGGCAGAACCCCTACTTTGATGCGGGCTCCAGTGGTGAGCCCGCATCAAAGCCAGGACATGTTTTGAACAGCTGACATGTGACCGCAATAGGCGCGGGTGGAATCGCGATTTGCCCTCGCCTACTAACTAGTTAAATGCCGCTGTCAAACTCGGCATTTAACAAGCGCTTCCAGCTGGAAAAAAAATAACCTAGACATGTTTGGTGTCTATGATCTCGTAATGACCTGGAGAATCGTAATGGACAGTCAGTTGTAGCATTTATTGAACCTAGCAAAAAAGTCAAACAAAAAACAAGTGTGGGATTGCACTTTTTTTTGCAATTTCACCGCCCTTGAAATTTTTTCCCGCTTTATTGTACAAGGCATGGTAAAACCAATGGTGTAGTTCAAAAGTACAACTCGTAAGCAAAAATAAGCCCTCACATGGCCATATTGATAAAAAAATAAAACGGTTATGGCTCTGGGAATGAGGGGAGCGAAAAACTAATACGCAAAACTGAAAAAAGCTCCGGGGGTTAAGGGGTTAAAGAAGTGGTGTTGTGCGCCATCCACCGCCGCAGAGACAATGCACTTCACAGCACCCATGCTGCTAGACTGTTTTGTCATTTCTTTGCTTTTCATTTCTGTCCTCAGTGGATGGCATAATAAAGTGTTTACTGTGAAAATTAATGTTTCCAAATCTCAGAAGTATACAAACAGCATATAAATAAGGACCTGTAGGAGCAGTCCAGACCAGTGATTCTCAATGTCTCTTAGTCAAGTTTCCTTTCATCTTCAAAGCTCCTGCACCTGGTAAAAGGAGTGAGCACCATGTCACCAACCCCAAAAGAAAAGGGCAGCATGCCAGTCGTTGTAGAACTACAACTCCCTACATGTTCTGATAGCCTGGAGCAACGCTCCCAAGACCCGCGTGATTTGTTCTTCTTCGAGTGTCCTCTTTAGGAGAGTATCTAATGAGATTTTTTTTGTGAGGCCTGATGAGGCAGACATCAGTTTTTCCAGCTGGTCTCATAAAATGGCCAATTTATTACCAACCTGAAATCCTAGAATATAAGAGATAAGAGATATATTTTAGCTTTTTGTATACTAATTCAACCATAAAGGTGAATTGTTTCATTAAAGGAGAAAACCATTTCTGTCAGCAAGAGATGATCCGTTCTTATTCTTTTCCAGGAAATGTTTACAAGTTTCAGACTGGCTCCCGGTTCCATGCGATTTTATGGCACAAGCACTTGGATGACGCATGTAAAAGCAACAGGCCGTCGGTGAGTGACACGGAGCAGCTGGTAAGAAGGATTTTTCTATATGAATACCACATCTATTAGTCATTGCAGTGCACATTAATTAGATGTTACCTTTCATTTATTCTGAAATTTCATCAAGCTCATCTTCCTGCGCCCCTACATCAACACTTCCTGTGAGGGGCATATATCGCCCCCTTCTAGTGCTGTGTAATATCACTACTCCTGTACCTCATGCATCGCTTACAGGTTATATCCTGTATAGTGGGGATCTCACCTGTAAAATAAGGGATTAACTCTCTCTCAAGGCCAACAATTAGCAGCATGGGTTGCCTCCATTTTATGAAATGCGTTCTGGCTGCTGAATCCTAAAAGGATTAAAGTGTAGTGTAAAGGTACCGTCACATTAAGCGACGCTGCAGCGATATAGACAACGATGCCGATCGCTGCAGCGTCGCTGTTTAGGTCGCTAGGAGACATCAAACACGGCAACAGCAGAACGATGCAGGAGCGATCCAGTGACGTACTTATCGTTCTCGCTGGTTGTTCGCTCCATGAAAAAACATTGCAGGCATCTTTGCTTTTGCTGTCAAACATGACGAATCACGCCGACCTGACGACCAAATAAAGTCCTGGACTTTCAGCGACGACCAGCGATGTCACAGCAGGATCCTGATCGCTGCTGCGTGTCAAACACAACGAGATCGCTATCCAGGACGCTGCAACGTCACGGATCGTTGTCGTTCTCGTTGGAAAGTTGCTCAGTGTGAAGGTACCTTAAGGGTTTGTGCACACGCTGCGGATTTTGCTGCGGATCCGCAGCATTTCCGCAGCTGCGGATCCGCAGCGGTTTCCCATGAGTTTACAGTGCCATGTTAACCTATGGGAAACGAAATCCGCAGTGCACATGCTGCGGAAAAAACTGTGCGGAAACGCAGCGGTTTATTTTCCGCAGCATGTTAATTTTTTGTGCGGATTCCGCTGCGGTTTTACACCTGCTCCAATAGAAAACTGCAGGTGTAAAGCCGCAACGGAATCCGCAGTAAAAACCGAGATAAATCCGCAGTGGTTTTGCACTGCGGTTTTTCCAAATCCGCTGCGGAAAAATCCGCAGTCGTCCAGAAGATGTGTGCACATACCCCAAGACTTTTTTTTGGGTTGCGTTACCATAGTACAGAAGAGTAAGGACATATGAGCCAGGTATGAGGTCAGTGATCACACATTTAGGGTATGTGCACACGCCTTCTGGAGGACTGCGGATTTTTCTGCAGCGGATTTGGAAAAACCGCAGTGCAAAATCGCTGCGGTTTTTTCTGCGGATTTATCACGGTTTCTACTGCGGATTCCGCTGCGGCTTTACACCTGCCGTTTTCTATTGGAGCAGGTGTAAAACCGCAGCGGAATCCGCACAAAGAATTGACATGCTGCGGAAAATAAACCACTGCGTTTCCGCACGGTTTTTTCCACAGCATGTGCACTGCGGATTTAGTTTCCCATAGGTTAACATGGTACTGTAAACTCATGGGAAACCGCTGCGGATCCACAGCTGCGGAAACCCTGCGGATCCGCAGCAAAATCCGCAGCGTGTGCACATACCCTTAATACAACAACAATGAATTATTTCAAAGATGAAGGAAGAAATTAGCTCAGAGGTCCCAGTTGTAGACGGGTCTTGCAGGCTGTTGACAAGAAATGCCATCAGAAGGTGTGAGCAATTCTTCAGTAAACCAAAGATAAAAAAAAAAACATAGAGCCCTGCAATGTGTGTGTATGCATATTATATATATATATATATATATATATATATATATATATATATATATATATTTGTCTAAAGGTCACTTCCGTCTGTCTGTCGTGTCTTTCTGTAACGGAAATCCCGTGTCGCTGACTGGTCACAGCCGGCAGGCCATGACCAATCAGCGACGGGCACAGTCCGGCCACGAATTCGCCCCTTTCTACTCTCCGTCAATGCCCCCTCCATACTCCCCTCCAGTTAGCGCTCACACAGGGTTAATGGCTGCGTTACACCGCGTTATGCCGCGGTGTAACGCAGTCCGCTAACGCTGCTATTAAAAAATACATACCATGAGATACGGCCTTCCCAAAACCCTGTCTGATGACAAATGCACACTTAGCAGGATGCAGCAGGCCTCCACTGATAAAGGCTAGGAGCGGCACAGGTGCAAACTACTTGATAAAAACAACCACCCCAGCCAAACATTGCAGGGGTTGGCTGCCTAGCAGAAAAAATGCACATTGATATGACTCACATAGGACGCCAGTCACACTGATAGGTGCGGTGCACAGTGTCTGTATGCAACCTATTGATGACGCCCCTTGTATTAACAGGCGGGCTGCCCAGCACTATAAAATGCAGCACACAGTGAAAAACGCCCCAGAAAAACCTAGCCAACACAAAGAGGCCTGGCCACATCCTGCAAAAAAAGATATGATATAGTGCAAAAAAATGCATGCATATGATAAATACATACACTATATGAGGTATTAGTTTAATATTTTGGCCAAAATAAAGTAAGCCCGCAACCCAACGTCAAGGGTCCCCATAATATTGCGGGTCCCAACACCAATATCAAAAACAGCTAACATAGAAAAAACTCAGAAAAAATACATACCATGAGATACGGGCTTCCCAAAACCCTGTCTGATGACAAATGCACACTTAGCAGGATGCAGCAGGCCTCCACTGATAAAGGCTAGGAGCGGCACAGGTGCAAACTACTTGATAAAAACAACCACCCCAGCCAAACATTGCAGGGGTTGGCTGCCTAGCAGAAAAAATGCACATTGATATGACTCACATAGGATGCCAGTCACACTGATAGGTGCGGTGCACAGTGTCTGTATGCAACCTATTGATGACGCCCCTTGTATTAACAGGCGGGCTGCCCAGCACTATAAAATGCAGCACACAGTGAAAAACGCCCCAGAAAAACCTAGCCAACACAAAGAGGCCTGGCCACATCCTGCAAAAAAAGATATGATATAGTGCAAAAAAATGCATGCATATGATAAATACATACACTATATGAGGTATTGGTTTAATATTTTGGCCAAAATAAAGTAAGCCCGCAACCCAACGTCAAGGGTCCCCATAATATTGCGGGTCCCAACACCAATATCAAAAACAGCTAACATAGAAAAAACTCAGAAAAAATACATACCATGAGATACGGCCTTCCCAAAACCCTGTCTGATGACAAATGCACACTTAGCAGGATGCAGCAGGCCTCCACTGATAAAGGCTAGGAGCGGCACAGGTGCAAACTACTTGATAAAAACAACCACCCCAGCCAAACATTGCAGGGGTTGGCTGCCTAGCAGAAAAAATGCACATTGATATGACTCACATAGGACGCCAGTCACACTGATAGGTGCGGTGCACAGTGTCTGTATGCAACCTATTGATGACGCCCCTTGTATTAACAGGCGGGCTGCCCAGCACTATAAAATGCAGCACACAGTGAAAAACGCCCCAGAAAAACGCTGCTATTAACCATGTGTCACCAACTTTTTACTATTGATGCTGCCTATGCAGCATCAATAGTAAAAAGATCTAATGTTAAAAATAATAAAAAATTATTATATACTCACCTTCCGGCGCCTTTCCCGCTCCTCGCGACGCTCCGAGCCATGCAATGCGTTCTCACGAGAAGATGACGTAGCGATCTCGTGAGACCGCAATGCATTCTTGGGACCGGAGCGTCGCGAGGAGCATCTCTAAACGCATGGGCTGGATCCGGGGGCCGCAGGAAGGTGACTATATAACTATTTTGTACTTTAATTATTTTTTTTTTTTAACAGGGATATGGTGCCCACATTGCTATATACTACGTGGGCTGTGCTATATATTACGTGGGCTGTGTTATATACTGCATGGGCTGTGTTATAAACTGCGTGGGCTGTGTTATATACTACGTCTCTCTCTCTCTTTATATATATATATATGCAAAGGCAGCATCAATAGTAAAAAGTTGGTCACACAGGGTTAATAGCAGCGTTAACAGACTGCGTTACACGGCGGCATAACGCGGTGTAACGCAGCCATTAACACTTTATGAGCGCTGACTGAGGAGGGGGGTATGGAGGGGGCATTGACGAAGAGTAGGAAGGAACCAATTCGCGGCCGGACTGTGCCTGTCGCTGATTGGTCGCGGCCTGCCGGCCGTGACCAATCAGCGACACGGGATTTCCGTTACAGACGGAAGTGACCCTTAGACCGTTATATAGATATATATATTAGGGATCTGTACTCACTCAGCCGCTCTTGAGGTAGGCACAGGAGACTGTTTTACGTCAATAGTTCAGGCAAGTTTATTTCACTTCATAAACCGCTCTGGGAGGCAAAACAAAACAGGGCCTTGTTAGTATTATTATTTATTTATATAGCACCATTGATTCCATGGTGCTGTACATGAGAAGGGATTGCATACAATTTACAGATATCACTTACAGTAAGCAAACTAACAATTACAGACTGATACAGAGGGGCGAGCACCCTGCCTTTGCGGGCTTACATTGTACAGGATTATGGGGAAGGAGACAATAGGTTGAGGGTTGCAGGAGCTCCGGTGTTGGTGAGGCCGTAGCTTCAGTAGTGGTGAGGAGGCAGCGGGGTCAGTGCAGGCTGTAGGCTTTCCTGAAGAGGTGGGTTTTCAGGTTCTGTCTGAAGGATCCGAATGTGGTTGATAGTCGGATGTGTTAAGGCAAAGTATTCCAGAGGATGGGGGATATTCGGGAGAAGTCTTGGATGGAGGTGGTTGGGTGAGGAGTGAATAAGTGTGGAGGAGAGAAGGAGGTCTTGGGAGGACCGGATATTACGTGAGGGAAGATATTGGGAGATTAATTCAGAGATATATGGAGGAGACAGGTTATGGATGGCTTTGTAGGTCAGTATTAGTAATTTGAACTGGATACGCTGAGGGAATGGGATCCAGTGAAGAGATTTGCAGAGGGGGGAAGTGGAGGAGTAGCGAAGAGAGAGATGAATTAGTCGGGCAGCAGAGTTAAGGATGGACTGGAGAGGTGCAAGGGTGTTAGCAGAGAGGCCACAGAAAAGGATGTTGCAGTAGTCAAGGCAGGAGATGATGAGGGCATGCACAAGCATTTTAGTAGATTGACAGTTGAGGAAAGGACGGATTCTGGAGATATTTTTGAGCTGGAGGCGACAGGAGGTGGAAAGAACTTGGCACAAGAGCTTTTCTGGCACAAAGTGAAAACAAAACTTAAAACAAATTGTCCTTATAATATTGCGGGCCCGCCCGCTCAGGTCAGTGCCTTTTGCAACACACACTGAAGGTACACAAGAACTGCAGGTAAGGCCGGGGTCACACTAGCGTGTTTTACGGACGTATGAGAGGTGCAGGAAATACGCATTGCACACGGTACAATGATTCTCTATGGCCCAGCTCCTATCTGGCATATTTTACGCATTTGTATTTTACGGTCTTGTACGGCCGTAGACAGTCGCAGCATGCTGCGTTTGTCAGCGTATTGCGCAAAAAATCCGCCAATGAAAGTCAATGGGGGTGAGAAAAATACGGATAAGGCTAGGTTCGCATTGCGTTAGGGCAATCCGTTAAGCGCATAGCGCTAGCGGATTGCGCTAACGCAATGTTTCTTCTGGTGCCGCGTTCGCCGTCCCCGCTAGCGCAGATCACCGATCTGCGCTAGCGAGGGACGGACCTCGGATGCTGCCAGCAGCTACAGGCAGAAATCACATTGCTGTCAATGGGTGCGCTAACGGACCCGTTGCACGGCGTTAATTTCGACATTTTCGCCGTGCAACGCAGTCCGTTAGCGTTAACCCATCAAGGCAAAGTGAACCTAGTCTTACACATGGACCAACAGTGTGACTTGCAAGAAATGTGCAGCGGTGTTCTATAGAAAAGCTGGCAATTCAGTGCGGTGTACAGTAAAATCACACTGGCAGGTTAGAATAGAATAGATAGAATAAATGTCTACACATAGTATAGGGATATATATATGTCAGTGAGACATATATATATATATTTCATACAGCGCTAGATAGCAGAAAAGCCGGTAATTCAATTGCCGGCTTGTGCTATCTCCTTTTCAAACCCGACAGGATATGAGACATGGTTTACATACAGTAAACCATTTCATATCCCTTATTTTTGTACATATTCCTCACTAATAATGTCCCAAGTGTCTGTGTGCAAAATTTTAGTGCTGTTGAAATAAAGGGTTAAATCACGGAAAAAATTGGCGTGGGCTCCCTCGCAATTTTCTCCGCCAGAGTGGGAAAGCAAGTGACTGAGGGCAGATATTAATAGCCTAGAGAGGGACCATGGTTATAGGACACCCCCTGGCTAAAAACATCTGCCCCCAGCCACCCCAGAAAAGGCACATCTGGAAGATGCGCCTATTCTGGCACTTAGCCTCTCTCTTCCCACTCCACTGTAGTGGTGGAATATGGGGTAATAAAGGGTTAATGTCACCTTGATATTGTAAGGTGACATTAAGCCAGGTTAATAATGGAGAGGCGTCAATAAGACACCTATCCATTATTAATCCAATAGTAGTAAATGGTTAATAAAACACACACACATTATGAAAAAAGTATTTTAACTCCTTAGTGACAGAGCCAATTTGGTACTTAATCAGCGGGATCCGTTGAAGCGTTCCAGAGTTATAACCTCATAAAGTGACAGTGGTCAGAATTGTAAAAATTGGCTCGGTCATTAAGTATTAAATAATAATAATAATACTTAATGACCGAGCCAATTTTTACAATTCTGACCACTGTCACTTTATGAGGTTATAACTCTGGAACGCTTCAACGGATCCCGCTGATTCTGAGATTGTTTTTTTGTGACATATTGTACTTCATGTTAGTGGTAACATTTCTTCGATATTACTTGCGATTATTTATGAAAAAAACGGAAATATGGCGAAAATTTTTAAAATTTTGCAATTTTCAAACTTTGTATTTTTATGCCCTTAAATCAGAGAGATATGTCACGAAAAATAGTTAATAAATAACATTTCCCACATGTCTACTTTACATCAGCACAATTTTGGAACCAACATTTTTTTTTGTTAGGGAGTTATAAGGGTTAAAAGATGACCAGCAATTTCTCATTTTTACAACACCATTTTTTTTAGGGACCACATCACATTTGAAGTCATTTTGAGGGGTCTATATGATAGAAAATAACGAAGTGTGACACCATTCTAAAAACTACACCCCTCAAGGTTCTCAAAACCACATTCAAGAAGTTTATTAACCCTTTACGTGCTTCACAGGAACTGAAACAATGTGGAAGGAAAAAATGAACATTTAACTTTTTTTTTGCAAACATCTTAATTCAGAACCATTTTTTTTATTTTCACATGTGTAAAAACAGAAATGTAACCATACATTTTGTTATTCAATTTCTCCTGAATACGCCAATACCCCATATGTGGGGGTAAACCACTTTTTGGGCGCACCGCAGAACTTGGAAGTGAAGGAGCGCCGTTTGACTTTTTCAATGCAGAATTGGCTGGAATTGAGATTGGACGCCATGTCGCGTTTGGAGAGCCCCTGATGTGCCTAAACAGTGGAAACTCCCCACAAGTGACACCATTTTGGAAACTAGACCCCTTAAGAAACTTATCTAGATGTGAGGTGAGCACTTTGAACCCCCATGTGCTTCACAGAAGTTTATAACGTAGAGCCGTGAAAATAAAAAATCGCATTTTTTCTACAAAAATGATCTTTTTGCCCCCAAATTTTTATTTTCACAAGGGTAACAGGAGAAATAGACCACAAAAGTTGTTGTGCAATTTCTCCTGAGTACGTCGATACCCAATATGTGGGGGTAAACCACTTCTTGGGCGCACCGCAGAGCTTGGAAGAGGAGTGCCGTTTTACTTTTTCAATGTAAAATTGGCTGGAATTGAGATTGGACGCCATGTCGCGTTTGGAGAGCCCCTGATGTGACTAAACAGTGGAAACCCCCCACAAGTGACACCATTTTGGAAACTAGACCCCTTAAGGAACTTATCTAGATGTGTGGTGAGAACTTTGAATGCCCAAGTGCTTCACAGAAGTTTAGAATGCAGAGTCGTGAAAATAAAAAATAAAAATTTCCACAAAAAAGATTTTTTAGCCCCCAAGTTTTTATTTTCACAAGGGTAACAAGAGAAATTGGACCCCAAAAGTTGTTGTCCAATTTGTCCTGAGTATGCTGGTACCCCATATGTGGGGGTAAACCACTGTTTGGGCGCACGGCAGAGCTCGGAAGGAAGGAGCGCCGTTTTGGAATGCAGACTTTGATAGAATGGTCTGTGGGCGTTATGTTGCGATTGCAGAGCCCCTGATGTACCTAAACAGTAATAACCCCCCACAAGTGACCCCATTTTTGAAACTAGACCCCCCAAGGAACTTATCTAGATGTGTGGTGAGAACTTTGAATGCCCAAGTGCTTCACAGAAGTTTATAATGCAGAGTCATAAAAATAAAAAATATTTTTTTTTTCCACAAAAAAGATTTTGTAGCCCCCAAGTTTTTATTTTCACAAGGGTAACAGGAGAAATTGGACCCCAGAAGTTGTTGTCCAATTTATCCCGAGTACGCTGATGCCCCATATGTGGGGGTAACCCACTGTTTGGGCGCACGGCAGAGCTCAGAAGGGAGGGAGCACCATTTGACTTTTTGAGCGCAAAATTGGCTGTCGTGTTTGGAGACCCCCTGATGTACCTAAACAATGGAAACCCCCCAATTCTAGCTCCAACCCTAACCCCAACACACCCCTAACCCTAATCCCAACCTGATCCATAATCCTAATCACTAACCCTAACGATAATCACAACCCTTACCCCAAAACAACCCTAATGTCAACCCTAACCCTAATCAAAACCCTAAATCCAACACACCCCTAATCCTAATCTCAACCCTAACCTCAAACCTAACCCTAATCCCAATACACCCCCAATCACAACCCTAACCTTAAACCTAATCCCAAACCTAACCCTAATCCCAAGCGTAACCCTAATGCCAACCCTAACCCTAATACCAACCCTAATCCAAACCCTAATCCCAACTCTAACCCTAACCTTAGCCCCAACCCTAGCCATAACTTTAGCCCCAACCCTAAGGCTACTTTCACACTTGCGTCGTTTGACATCCGTCGCAATCCGTCGTTTTGGACAAGAATTGGATCCTGCAAATGTGCCCGCAGGATGCGTTTTTTGCCCATAGACTTGTATTGCCGACGGATCGTGACGGCCACACGTCGCGTCCGTCGTGCACTGGATCAGTGTTTTGGCGGACCGTCAGCACAAAAAAACGTTCAATGTAACGTTTTTTTGTACTTCGCATCCGCCATTTCTGACCGCATGCGTGGCCGTAACTCCGCCCCCTCCTCCCCAGGACATAGATTGGGCAGCGGATGCGTTGAAAAACTACATCCGCTGCCCACGTTGTGCACAATTTTCACAACGTGCGTCGGTATGTCGGGCCGATGCATTGCGATGGCCCCGTACCGACGTAAGTGAAAGAAGCCTAACCCTAAATTTAGCCCCAACCTTAACCCTAAATTTAGCCCCAACCCTAACCCTAAATTTAGCCCCAACCCTAACCCTAAATTTAGCCCTAACACTAGCCCTAACCCTAATTTTAGCCCCAACTGCTCTTCTCCTGCCGGCCGGCAGATGGAGACAGATGGCGGGCGCACTGCGCATGCGCCCGCCATTTTCTTTTGCCCAGAAGATGCCGGCGGCCAGGAGGAGCAGCAGGAGGATCCAGGGACACCGGTGAGTATGATAGGGTCCCCGAATCCCCCTATTTTTCTGTCCTCTGATGTGCGATCACATCAGAGGACAGAGAATTACTTTGCTTTTTTTTTTTTTCTTTTTTGCGGTCGCCGGTAAACAGTTAATTACCAGCGATCGCAAAACAGGGGTCGGTAAAATCGACCCCGATCATGCTCTTTGGGGTCTCGGCTACCCCCGGCAGCCGAGACCCCAAAGATTCTCCCAGGGCCGGCGGGCGCATTGCGCCCGCCATTTTTAAGATGGCGGCGCCCACCGGGAGCCACGAGGAGCACCGGGGGAGATAGGTGAGTATCGGGGGGCTATCTGGGACCCCCTTTCTCTGTCTTCTGATGTGCGATCACATCGGAGGACAGAGAAATTAAAAAGAGATCGCTTTTTTTTTGCGATCGCCGGTAAACGGTTAATTACCGGCGATCGCAAATGCGGGGTCGGTAAAAAAAAACCCCGTATCATGTTCTCTGGGGTCTCTGTTATGAACAGGTGATTCAGAATCACAATGGACCTAGTGGTTAAGAGCACACAAAGTGACCTGATAGTTACTAACATAGGACGAGCTCTGAGACGTGGGAACTCTGCTGACCGCAATCCCTAATCCTATCATACCACACTAGAGGTAGCCGTGGATTGCGCCTAACGCTCCCTATGCAACTCGGCACAGCCTGAGAAACTAACTAGCCCTGAAGATAGAAAAATAAGCCTACCTTGCCTCAGAGAAATTCCCCAAAGGAAAAGGCAGCCCCCACATATAATGACTGTGAGTTAAGATGAAAATACAAACACAGAGATGAAATAGATTTTAGCAAAGTGAGGCCCGACTTACTGAATAGACCGAGGATAGGAAAGATAGCTTTGCGGTCAGCAAAAAAACCTACAAACAACCACGCAGAGGGGCAAAAAGACCCTCCGCACCGACTAACGGTACGGAGGTGCTCCCTCTGCGTCTCAGAGCTTCCAGCAAGCAAGAAAAACCAATATAGCAAGCTGGACAGAAAATATAGCAAACAAAAGTAACACAAGCAGAACTTAGCTTATGCAGGGCAGACAGGCCACAAGAACGATCCAGGAGAGAGCCAGACCAATACTGGAACATTGACTGGAGGCCAGGAACAAAGAACTAGGTGGAGTTAAATAGAGCAGCACCTAACGACTTAACCTTGTCACCTGAAGAAGGAAACTCAGAAGCCGCAGCCCCACTCACATCCACCAGCGGAAGCTCATAGACAGAACCAGCCGAAGTACCATTCATGACCACAGGAGGGAGCTTGACCACAGAATTCACAACAGTACCCCCCCCCCCTTGAGGAGGGGTCACCGAACCCTCACCAGAGCCCCCAGGCCGACCAGGATGAGCCAAATGAAAGGCACGAACCAGATCGGCAGCATGAACATCAGAGGCAAAGACCCAGGAATTATCTTCCTGACAATAACCCTTCCACTTAACCAGGTACTGAAGTTTCCGTCTCGAAATACGAGAATCCAAAATCTTCTCCACTATATACTCCAACTCCCCCTCAACCAAAACCGGGGCAGGAGGATCAACGGATGGAACCACAGGTGCCACGTATCTCCGCAACAATGACCTATGGAATACGTTATGGATGGAAAAAGAAGCTGGAAGGGTCAAACGAAAAGACACAGGATTAAGAACCTCAGAAATCCTGTATGGACCAATGAAACGAGGCTTAAACTTAGGAGAGGAAACTTTCATAGGAATATAACGAGATGACAACCAAACCAAATCCCCAACACGAAGTCGGGGACCCACACAGCGCCTGCGGTTAGCGAAACGTTGAGCCTTCTCCTGAGACAATGTCAAATTGTCCACCACATGAGTCCAAATCTGCTGCAACCTATCCACCACAGTATCCACACCAGGACAGTCAGAAGACTCAACCTGCCCTGAAGAGAAACGAGGATGGAAACCAGAATTGCAGAAAAACGGCGAAACCAAAGTAGCCGAGCTGGCCCGATTATTAAGGGCGAACTCAGCCAAAGGCAAAAAGGACACCCAATCATCCTGATCGGCAGAAACAAAACATCTCAGATATGTTTCCAAGGTCTGATTGGTTCGTTCAGTCTGGCCATTTGTCTGAGGATGGAAAGCCGAGGAAAAAGACAAATCAATGCCCATCCTAGCACAAAAGGCTCGCCAAAACCTCGAAACAAACTGGGAACCTCTGTCAGAAACGATGTTCTCCGGAATGCCATGTAAACGAACCACATGCTGGAAGAACAATGGCACCAAATCAGAGGAGGAAGGCAATTTAGACAAGGGTACCAAATGGACCATCTTCGAGAAGCGATCACAAACAACCCAAATGACCGACATTTTTTGAGAGACGGGGAGATCCGAAATAAAATCCATAGAGATATGTGTCCAGGGCCTCTTCGGGACTGGCAAGGGCAAAAGCAACCCACTGGCACGAGAACAGCAGGGCTTAGCCTGAGCACAAATCCCACAGGACTGCACAAACGAACGCACATCCCGGGACAGAGACGGCCACCAAAAGGATCTAGCCACCAAATCTCTGGTACCAAAGATTCCAGGATGACCAGCCAACACCGAACAATGAACCTCAGAGATAACTTTACTCGTCCATTTATCAGGGACAAACAGTTTCTCCGCTGGGCAACGGTCAGGTCTATTAGCCTGAAATTTTTGCAGCACCTGCCGCAAATCAGGGGAGATGGCAGACAAAATTACCCCCTCTTTGAGAATACCCGCCGGCTCAGACAAACCCGGAGAGTCGGGCACAAAACTCCTAGACAGGACATCCGCCTTCACATTTTTAGAGCCCGGAAGGTACGAAACCACAAAGTCAAAACGGGAGAAAAACAGCGACCAACGAGCCTGTCTAGGATTCAACCGTTTGGCAGACTCGAGATAAGTGAAGTTCTTGTGATCAGTCAAGACCACCACGCGATGCTTAGCTCCTTCAAGCCAATGACGCCACTCCTCGAATGCCCACTTCATGGCCAGCAACTCTCGATTGCCAACATCATAATTACGCTCAGCAGGCGAAAACTTCCTGGAAAAGAAGGCGCATGGTTTCATCACCGAGCCATCAGAACTTCTTTGCGACAAAACAGCCCCTGCTCCAATCTCAGAAGCATCAACCTCGACCTGGAACGGGAGCGAAACATCTGGTTGACAACACAGGAGCAGAAGAAAAACGACGCTTCAACTCTTGAAAAGCTTCCACAGCAGCAGAAGACCAATTGACCACATCAGCACCCTTCTTGGTTAAATCAGTCAACGGTTTAGCAATACTAGAAAAATTATTGATGAAGCGACGATAAAAATTTGCAAAGCCCAGGAACTTTTGCAGACTCTTCAGAGAAGTTGGCTGAGTCCAATCATAAATGGCCTGAACTTTAACAGGGTCCATCTCGATAGTAGAAGGGGAAAAAATGAAACCCAAAAATGAAACCTTCTGAACACCAAAGAGACACTTTGACCCCTTCACAAACAAAGAATTCGCACGCAGGACCTGGAACACCATTCTGACCTGCTTCCCGTGAGACTCCCAATCATCCGAGAAGACCAAAATATCATCCAAGTATACAATCAGGAATTTATCCAGGTACTCTCGGAAGATGTCATGCATGAAGGACTGAAACACTGATGGAGCATTAGAAAGCCCGAATGGCATAACCAGGTACTCAAAATGGCCCTCGGGCGTATTAAATGCTGTTTTCCATTCATCGCCCTGTTTAATGCGCACAAGATTATACGCACCACGAAGATCTATCTTGGTGAACCAACTAGCCCCCTTAATCCGAGCAAACAAATCAGACAGCAGCGGCAAGGGGTACTGAAATTTGACCGTGATTTTATTTAGAAGGCGGAATTCAATACAAGGTCTCAGCGAACCATCTTTCTTGGCCACAAAAAAGAACCCTGCTCCCAATGGCGACGACGACGGGCGAATATGACCCTTCTCCAAGGATTCTTTTACGTAACTCCGCATAGCGGCGTGCTCATGCACAGACAAATTAAACAGTCGCCCTTTAGGAAACTTACTACCAGGAATCAAATCGATAGCACAATCACAATCCCTATGCGGAGGTAGAGCACTGGACTTGGGCTCATCAAATACATCCCAGTAATCAGACAAGAACTCTGGGACCTCAGAAGGGGTGGATGATGAAATAGACAGAAATGGAACATCACCATGTACCCCCTGACAACCCCAGCTGGACACAGACATTGATTTCCAATCCAATACTGGGTTATGGACTTGTAGCCATGGCAACCCCAACACGACCACATCATGCAGATTATGCAACACCAAAAAGCGAATATCCTCCTGATGCGCAGGAGCCATGCACATGGTCAGCTGGGTCCAGTACTGAGGCTTATTCTTGGCCAAAGGCGTAGCATCAATTCCTCTCAATGGAATAGGATACTGCAAGGGCTCCAAGAAAAACCCACAGCGCCTAGCATACTCCAAGTCCATCAAATTCAGGGCAGCTCCTGAATCCACAAATGCCATGACAGAATAGGATGACAAAGAGCAGATCAAAGTAACGGACAAAAGAAATTTCGATTGTACCGTACCAATGGTGGCAGACCCAGCGAACCGCTTAGTGCGCTTAGGACAATCGGAGATAGCATGAGTGGAATCACCACAGTAAAAACACAGCCCATTCCGTCGTCTGTGTTCTTGCCGTTCAGCTCTGGTCAAAGTCCTATTGCATTGCATAGGCTCAGGTTTATGCTCAGATAATACCGCCAAATGGTGCACAGTTTTACGCTCACATAAGCATCGATCGATCTGAATGGCCAAAGACATAGACTCATTCAGACCAGCAGGCATAGGAAATCCCACCATGACATCCTTAAGGGCTTCAGATAGACCCTTTCTGAAAATTGCTGCCAGAGCACATTCATTCCATTGAGTGAGCACAGACCACTTCCTAAATTTCTGACAATATATCTCTACCTCATCCTGACCCGGACACAGAGCCAGCAAGATTTTCTCTGCCTGATCCACTGAATTAGGTTCATCATAAAGCAACCCGAGCGCCAGAAAAAAAGCATCAATATCACATAATGCAGGATCTCCTGGCGCAAGGGAAAATGCCCAGTCTTGAGGGTCGCCACGTAATAAAGAAATTATGATTTTTACTTGTTGAACTGGGTCACCAGAGGAGCGGGGTTTCAAAGCCAGAAATAGTTTACAATTATTTTTGAAATTCAGAAACTTAGCTCTATCTCCAGAAAATAACTCAGGAATAGGAATTTTAGGTTCTAACATAGGATTCTGAACCACTAAATCTTGAATGTTCTGAACACCTACAGCGAGACTATCCATCAAAGAGGACAGACCTTGAATGTCCATGTCTACAACTGTGTTCTGAACCACCCTGATGTAAAGGGGAAAAGAAAGACAAAACACAGTTCAAAGAAAAAAAAATGGTCTCAGAACTTCTCTTTTCCCACTATTGAGAAGCATTAGTACTTTGGGCCTCCAGTACTCTTATGAACAGGTGATTCAGAACCACAATGGACCTAGTGGTTAAGAGCACACAAAGTGACCTGATAGTTACTAACATAGGACGAGCTCTGAGACGTGGGAACTCTGCTGACCGCAATCCCTAATCCTATCATACCACACTAGAGGTAGCCGTGGATTGCGCCTAACGCTCCCTATGCAACTCGGCACAGCCTGAGAAACTAACTAGCCCTGAAGATAGAAAAATAAGCCTACCTTGCCTCAGAGAAATTCCCCAAAGGAAAAGGCAGCCCCCCACATATAATGACTGTGAGTTAAGATGAAAATACAAACACAGAGATGAAATAGATTTTAGCAAAGTGAGGCCCGACTTACTGAATAGACCGAGGATAGGAAAGATAGCTTTGCGGTCGGCACAAAAACCTACAAACAACCATGCAGAGGGGCAAAAAGACCCTCCGCACCGACTAACGGTATGGAGGTGCTCCCTCTGCGTCTCAGAGCTTCCAGCAAGCAAGAAAAACCAATATAGCAAGCTGGACAGAAAATATAGCAAACAAAAGTAACACAAGCAGAACTTAGCTTATGCAGGGCAGACAGGCCACAAGAACGATCCAGGAGAGAGCCAGACCAATACTGGAACATTGACTGGAGGCCAGGAACAAAGAACTAGGTGGAGTTAAATAGAGCAGCACCTAACGACTTAACCTTGTCACCTGAAGAAGGAAACTCAGAAGCCGCAGCCCCACTCACATCCACCAGCGGAAGCTCATAGACAGAACCAGCCGAAGTACCATTCATGACCACAGGCTTGACCACAGAATTCACAACAGGTCTCAGCTACCTCCGGCAGCCGAGACCCCGGAGAAAATCCGACTCTGGGGGGAGCTATTCACTTTTTCCACAGCGCCGTTAATTAACGGCGCTGTGCTTTAAGTACCCTTAGCGGCCGCCGTTAAAAGGCGTATCGGCGGTCGCTAAGGGGTTAATGAAATAAAGACACAGGGTGTTGTAATAGTTTATTATACTCTCAATCCAATTGAAGACCCTTGTCACCTAAAACAAAGTTAAAATAAAAAACAATATCCCATATCTTCCGTCATTCAGTCTTGTCCCACGCTGTAAATCCATCTGAAGGGGTTAAATAATTTTACAAGCAGGAGCTCTGCTAATGCAGCCGCCCCTGCCTGTAAAAACTGGGGAATGAATGGGAAGAAGGGGAACGTAGCTACCTAGACTTGCGGTACTGCACCCCCTGCTGGTATAACCTCAGGTGAACTCGAGCGTGGGAATTTTCCTGAATATTTTCTCACGCAATTTTTTCCGTGATTTAACCCTTTATTTTAACAGCTAGAGCTTCAAAATTTTGCACACAGATACTTGGAACATTATTAGTGAGGAATATGTACAAAAATAAGTGATATGAAATGGTTTACTGTATGTAAACCATGTCTCATATCCTGTTGGGTTTGAGAAGGAGATAGCAAAAGCCAGCAATTGAACTACCGGCTTTTAAGCTATCTGGCGCTGTATTAAAAATTATATATATATATATATATATATATATATATATATATATATATATATATATATAGGTCCTTCTCGAAAAATTAGCATATAGTGTTAAATTTCATTATTTACCATAATGTAATGATTACAATTAAACTTTCATATATTATAGATTCATTATCCACCAACTGAAATTTGTCATGTCTTTTATTGTTTTAATACTGATGATTTTGGCATACAACTCCTGATAACCCAAAAAACCTGTCTCAATAAATTAGCATATTTCACCCATCCAATCAAATAAAAGTGTTTTTTAATAACAAATAAAAAAACCAACAAATAATAATGTTCAGTTATGCACTCAATACTTGGTCGGGAATCCTTTGGCAGAAATGACTGCTTCAATGCGGCGTGGCATGGAGGCAATCAGCCTGTGACACTGCTGAGATGTTATGGAGGCCCAGGATGCTTCAATAGCGGCCTTAAGCTCATCCAGAGTGTTGGGTCTTGCGTCTCTCAACTTTCTCTTCACAATATCCCACAGATTCTCTATGGGGTTCAGGTCAGGAGAGTTGGCAGGCCAATTGAGCACAGTAATACCATGGTCAGTAAACCATTTACCAGTGGTTTTGGCACTGTGAGCAGGTGCCAGGTCGTGCTGAAAAATGAAATCTTCATCTCCATAAAGCATTTCAGCCGATGGAAGCATGAAGTGCTCCAAAATCTCCTGATAGCTAGCTGCATTGACCCTGCCCTTGATGAAACACAGTGGACCAACACCAGCAGCTGACATGGCACCCCACACCATCACTGACTGTGGGTACTTGACACTGGACTTCAGGCATTTTGGCATTTCCTTCTCCCCAGTCTTCCTCCAGACTCTGGCACCTTGATTTCCGAATGACATGCAAAATTTGCTTTCATCAGAAAAAAGTACTTGGGACCACTTAGCAACAGTCCAGTGCTGCTTCTCGGTAGCCCATTTCGGCACCTGTAGCCCATTTCCTGCACACGCCTGTGCACGGTGGCTCTGGATGTTTCCACACCAGACTCAGTCCACTGCTTCCTCAGGTTCCCCAAGGTCTGGAATCGGTCCTTCTCCACAATCTTCCTCAGGGTCCGGTCTCCTCTTCTCGTTGTACAGCGTTTTCTGCCACATTGTTTCCTTCCAACAGACTTACCATTGAGGTGCCTTGATACAGCACTCTGGGAACAGCCTATTTGTTGAGAAATTTCTTTCTGGGTCTTACCCTCTTGCTTGAGGGTGTCAATGATGGCCTTCTTGACATCTGTCAGGTCGCTAGTCTTACCCATGATGGGGGTTTTGAGTAATGAACCAGGCAGGGAGTTTATAAAAGCCTCAGGTATCTTTTGCATGTGTTTAGAGTTAATTAGTTGATTCAGAAGATTAGGGTAATAGGTCGTTTAGAGAACCTTTTCTTGATATGCTAATTTATTGAGACAGGTTTTTTGGGTTATCAGGAGTTGTATGCCAAAATCATCAGTATTAAAACAATAAAAGACGTGACAAATTTCAGTTGGTGGATAATGAATCTATAATATATGAAAGTTTAATTGTAATCATTACATTATGGTAAATAATGAAATTTAACACTATATGCTAATTTTTTGAGAAGGACCTGTATATATAGACTGTATATATGTTTTCATGAATATTTGAGCCCATGGATCCAATGTATTGCAAGCCGGCGAGAAAATCTCGCTGTACGGATGCCATACGGGTTACATACAGAGGTTTACATGCGCAAAATACGCTGCCACACCCTGCCTACGGATGACATACGGATCACTATTTTGGGAACATTTCTGCGTATTACGCATGTAAAATACAGACCGTATTTCCCTACCCTGAGTGTGACCCCGGACTAAGTAGTCCATATAGCCCTGTGGGTCCGCCCGCTAAGGTCAGTGACCTAAACAACACAAACTGGAGGTCTCCTCACCTCCAGCCACAGACACTGAATGAGAGACCTGGCCTCCATTTTACCTGGCAAACCATGCCCCGGGGTTGGGATATGTGAGCGGTCATTCCCACCCATCTCTTATGACTGCTCGTAAAACCTGGCCCTGGATTGGCCAAATAACTCTCTCAGCACTATATGTGCTGGAGCATGCTTCCGAGCTCACATCACTGCAGCTTGCAGCTGTGTTGACATATGCAGTGGGTACGGAAAGTATTCGTACCCCTTTAAATGTTTCACTCTTTGCTTAATTGCAGCCATTTGGTGAACCTTCTAAGCAGTATGTGTGGAGAAAACCAGGCACTACTCATCACCTGCCCAATACAATCCCAACAGTTAAACTGTAATGACGCTGCCTGGTGTCGTAGAGAGGCAGCCTAAGGGGGTGCTAGCGGGACGCAGGGAGAGGGAGGAATGAGACACAGTGCACACAGGACCTGAACTAGGCAGGTCATGTGATCACTGCAGGGATGATGGGGGAGGAGCTACCACTCGAGAACGGAGAGTCTACAAAAAACGCAGGACACAGAGTACTAAGACAGAGACAAGCCAAGGGGTCAGAAAGCCAGGACAGACAGAAAAGTACCAAGCAGAAAACAGGGGCAGTAGTCAGGGAGCAGACCGGGTCATACACAGCAAGGCACACAGTCACAACGATTACAGACGAATAACCTGGGTCAGCTATCTCAAACCGAGTAGACGGAAGTACAGCCGTGTCTGAACCCAGGAACCACCAGCATTAAATAGCCCCCCAGAACCAAAGAGAGGCGGACTAATTTAACCCAGACCAGATCTGGCTGTACTAGCTCAAAAGTGTGCTTCTACTCAATACTGAGCAAAGGGTCTGAATACTTATTACCATGTGATATTTCAGTTTTTCTTTTTAAGAAATTTGCAAAACATTTCCATCTGTTGTCTATTCCATTTCCACAGCAACATGTGAAATTGATTATTATTATTATTATTTATATAGCACCATTAATTCCATGGTGCTGTACATGAGAAAGGGGTTACATACAGAGTTATAGATATCGTTTACAGTAAACAAGTTTACAGTGACAGACTGGTACAGAGGGGAGAGGACCCTGTCCTTGCGGACTTACATTCTATGGGATAGTGGGGAAGAGGCAGAAGGTAGGGGCGAGGCGATGGTGAGGCGGCGGCTCTGGCGATGGCAAGGCATTGGCTATGGCGAGGCGGCGGCTATGGCGATGGCGAGGCAGCAGAATGGTTATTGCAGGCTGTAGGCTTTCTTGAAGAGATGGGGTTTCAGGTACCGTCTGAAGGATCCGAGGGTGGTGGATAGTAAGACGTGTTGAGGCATGGAATTCCAGAGGACGGGGGATATTCGGGAGAAATCTTGGAGGCGGTTGTGTGAGGAACGAATAAGTGTGGAGGAGAGTAGGAGGTCTTGGGAGGATCGGAGATTACCTGAGGGAAGATATTGGGAGATTAGTTCAGAGATATAGGGAGGGGACAGGTTGTGGATGGCTTTGTAGATCAGTGTTAGTAGATTGAACTTTTGAACTGGATTCGTTGGGGAATTGGGAGCCAGTGGAGGGATTTGCAGAGGGGAGAATCAGGGGAGTAGTGAGGAGAGAGGTGGATTAGCCGGGCAGCAGAGTTGAGGACAGACTGGAGTGGTGCAAGAGAGTTAGCGGGGAGGCCACAGAGGAGGGTGTTGCAGTAGTCGAGGCGGGAGATGATGAGGACATGCACAAGAGTTTTGGTAGATTGTGGGCTGAGGAAGGAACGGATTCTGGCAATATTTTTGAGTTGGAGGCGACAGGAGGTGGCAAGAGTTTGGATGTGCGGTTTGAAGGACAGAGCAGTGTCGAGAGTTACCCCGAGGCAGCGGATTTCAGGTGCGGGAGAGAGCGTGATGCCGTTTACCATAATAGATAGGTCAGGTAGGGGGATACGTGAGATGGGGGAAAGATGATGAGTTCGGTTTTGTCTACATTGAGTTTTAGGAAGCGAGAGGTGAAGGAGGATATTGCTGACACACACTTGGGGATTCTGGACAGTAGAGAGGTGACATCTGGGCCAGAGAGGTAGATCTGAGTGTCGTCCGCATACAGGTGGTACTGGAAGCCATGGGACTTTGAGTTATCCTAGGCCAAGGGCATAGACGAAAAAAAGTAGGGGCCCTAGGACAGAGCCTTGAGGGACTCCAACAGAGAGGGGGCGGGATGAGGAGGTGGTGTGGGAGTGGGAAATGCTAAATGTGCGGTCGTAAAGGTATGAGGCAATCCAGGACAGGGCAAGGTCTTTGATGCCAAGGGATGAAAATCTGTAGCAGTAGGCAATGATCGACTGTGTCGAAAGCAGAGGACAGGTCAAGAAGGAGGAGGATGAAGAACTGTCTGTTAGCTTTGGCTGTAAGTCATTAGTAATTTTTGCCATGGCAGTTTCGGTGGAGTGGTGGGGGCGGAAGCCAGATTGGAGGTTGTCAAGGAGAGAGTTAGATGAGAGGTGGGAGGAAATTTCAGGATGGACATGCTGCTTAAGGAGTTTTGAAGCAAACGGAGCAGTGATATGGGGCGGTAGCTGGGCATAGCAGTTGGGTCAAAGTTAGTTTTTTTGAGGATGGGTGTGATGGTGGCATGTTTGAAGGCAGAGGGGAAGGTACCAGAAGATAGCGATAGGTTGAAGAGATGGGTTAGGGCTGGAATGAGCATGTTAGTAAGGTTGGGGAGCAGGTGGGAGGGGATGGGGTCAAGTACACAGGTGGTGAGGTGCGATTTGGAAAAGAGGCGAGTAAGCTCTCCTTCAGTGATGTTGGAGAGGGAGGTTATTAGGGAAGGGCAGAGGTCTGGTATATGGAGTGGTTGGAGTTGTGGAACAGTTAGGATTTGCCTTGTTTGGTCGATCTTGTTTTTGAAGTAGGTGGCAAAGTCCTCGAAAGAGATGAGGGGAGTTGGAGGTGGCAGTGGTGGGCGGAGGAGGGAGTTAAATGTGCTGAATAGTTGTTTTGGTTTGTAGGATAGTGAAGATACAAGGTTAGTGAAATAGGTCTGTTTAGCTGAGGTGAGGGCTAATTTGAAGTCAAATGTAGCTTGTTTGAAAGCAGTGAAGTCGTCTGGCAGGCGTGTTTTCTTCCAACGCCGCTCCGCAACCCTGGATGCTTATCAAAGTTTTTTTGTGAGATTGTTATGCCAAGGTTGCCTATTGGTTCGTCGCACTGTGCCATGCATGAGAGGGGCGACTGAGTCTATGGCTGATGTGAGGGTGGAGTTATAGAAAGCGGTGGCCCTGTCCGTGTCGTGGAGTGAAGATATGGAGGACAGGGGTAGGAGAGAGTCTGAGAGTCTGTGAATGTCTAGATGTGCGAAGTTTCTGCGAGGATGTGGTGTAATCATTAAAAATACCAAATCCCAGTGAATAACTGAAAAAATCTGTAACGTACCAATAGCCTAACCGTGTCCCTACACTTAGCTGCTGTCCCTTCCTAACAGTGGAGGTTGGCACCCCGATAGAAACGATTTTTTGGCACCCCCACTCCGCGGCGGCTGTCCCAAACTACCCCTGTTAGCACCTATAACACTGAAGGTGGGAAAACAATAAGCAATACAAAGAAATGAAAGGACAGTAATTAATAAGCTAAAGTAATGTTTGGTACGAAAAAACACATTCCCCAGGCCAATATTGCTAATGACATGTAATCTAATTACTAACAATGCAGTGGCATTAAGCCATACAGAAACTAGAGGACATTTATACAATAATCAAATCACAGATACTGAAAGCCCATAAAAAAGGACTTAACATGTCATAGACAAAGAGGAAGTGACTAGCAAAACTGATAACCAAAATGCACGACCTGGCTCAATTTAGAAATACACAACCCATCATGGTTCACATAAAAGAGTATAACCTGTAGCAGCCCTGTGAACATTCATGGGTGATATAAACAGAAGCACACACGGGTGTTAGCCCGAAAACACTTAGCTTCAGCCAATAGCCCCAGCCTCGACGCGTTTCCCCGTCATACGGTTCATCAGGAGGCAGCGGATAGAACCAGATAGTAATCAGATGCAGGCATCCTGATATGTGGACAGACCTGTACAGATCTAAAAGCGGCTTGTTCAAATAGTGCGGGCAAGAATCAATAAACCAATCATGCCCCACAATCCCAAGCATGCCCCTAGTCCCAGAATACACCGGGTATAGGTGTAAAAAACACCATGAAGCCATGTTGGTCCCCTCGCAAACATGGCCGATGTTGTGAATTCCGCTCTTGGGCTCCCTCCTGTGGTTGTAAGTGGCACTTTTGTGAGTTCTGCTCTTGGGCTCCCTCTTGTGGTTTCAAGTGGTATGGCTGCTCCTTGGAGTTAGCTGTCATCAGCTGCCTCCACTTATCTTCTCTTCTGCTCGGCTATTTAGGCCTGGCTGTTCCTTCAGCCAGTGCCACTTATAAATGGTTTCTGGTTGGATTCACATCTCTATGGATTTCCATGTTTTCCTGACCAGTTCAGCAAAGCTAAGTTCTTACTTGCTCTGTTCTGTTCACAGATTGTGGACTTATCCATTCAGTGCTTTCTATGTTTGTCCAGCTTATCAGTATGAATTAATTCTGTCTTGCTGGAAGTTCTGGGAAGCAGATTTACCCTCCACACCTTTAGTCAGGTGTGGAGATTTTTTGTAAACTCTGCGTGGATTTTTGTAGTGTTTTATACTGACCGCACAGTATTCCATCCTGTCCTATCTATCAAGCTAGACTGGCCTCCTGTGCTCATCCTGGTTTCATTCTGTGTATGTCTTTTCCCTCTCCACTCACAGTCATTATTTGTTGGGGGCTAATCTATCCTTTGGGGATTTTCTCTGAGGCAAGATAGTTTTCCTGCTTGTCTTTAGGGGTAGTTAGCTCTTAGGCTGTGACGAGATGCATAAGGAGAGTTAGGAGCATTCCACGGCTACTTCTAGTGTTTTGTTGAGCTTAGGGACTGCGGTCAGTACAGTTACCACTTCCTTCAGAGCTCGTTCCATGTTGCTCCTAAACCACCGCGTCATAATAGCCGATTAGGATCAAACTGTGGTTATAGAAATTTTTACCTAGAATGGATACCTGCCACGATGTTATGCGCTCCAGCCTGGAACGCACGCTGAAGGTGGCTAAACAAAGAATTAAGACAGGCAATTAACAGTAAAAAGAAAGCATTTGCACTACTAAAGCAGGATAGCACCATTGAAGCTCTAAAAAACTATAGGGAGAAAAATACTTTATCTAAAAAACTAATTAAAGCTGCCAAAAAGGAAACAGAGAAGCACATTGCTAAGGAGAGTAAAACTAATCCCAAACTGTTCTTCAACTATATCAATAGTAAAAGAATAAAAACTGAAAATGTAGGCCCCTTAAAAAATAGTGAGGAAAGAATGGTTGTAGATGACGAGGAAAAAGCTAACATATTAAACACCTTCTTCTCCACGGTATTCACGGTGGAAAATGAAATGCTAGGTGAAATCCCAAGAAACAATGAAAACCCTATGTTAAGGGTCACCAATCTAACCCAAGAAGAGGTGCGAAACCGGCTAAATAAGATTAAAATAGATAAATCTCCGGGTCCGGATGGCATACACCCACGAGTACTAAGAGAACTAAGTAATGTAATAGATAAACCATTATTTCTTATTTTTAGGGACTCTATAGCGACGGGGTCTGTTCCGCAGGACTGGCGCATAGCAAATGTGGTGCCAATATTCAAAAAGGGCTCTAAAAGTGAACCTGGAAATTATAGGCCAGTAAGTCTAACCTCTATTGCTGGTAAAATATTTGAAGGGTTTCTGAGGGATGTTATTCTGGATTATCTCAATGAGAATAACTGTTTAACTCCATATCAGCATGGGTTTATGAGAAATCGCTCCTGTCAAACCAATCTAATCAGTTTTTATGAAGAGGTAAGCTATAGGCTGGACCACGGTGAGTCATTGGACGTGGTATATCTCGATTTTTCCAATGCGTTTGATACCGTGCCGCACAAGAGGTTGGTACACAAAATGAGAATGCTTGGTCTGGGGGAAAATGTGTGTAAATGGGTTAGTAACTGGCTTAGTGATAGAAAACAGAGGGTGGTTATAAATGGTATAGTCTCTAACTGGGTCACTGTGACCAGTGGGGTACCGCAGGGGTCGGTATTGGGACCTGTTCTCTTCAACATATTCATTAATGATCTGGTAGAAGGTTTACACAGTAAAATATCGATATTTGCAAATGATACAAAACTATGTAAAGCAGTTAATACAAGAGAAGATAGTATTCTGCTACAGATGGATCTGGATAAGTTGGAAACTTGGGCTGAAAGGTGGCAGATGAGGTTTAACAATGATAAATGTAAGGTTATACACATGGGAAGAAGGAATCAATATCACCATTACACACTGAACAGGAAACCACTGGGTAAATCTGACAGGGAGAAGGACTTGGGGATCCTAGTTAATGATAAACTTACCTGGAGCAGCCAGTGCCAGGCAGCAGCTGCCAAGGCAAATAGGATCATGGGGTGCATTAAAAGAGGTCTGGATACACATGATGAGAGCATTATACTGCCTCTGTACAAATCCCTAGTTAGACCGCACATGGAGTACTGTGTCCAGTTTTGGGCACCGGTGCTCAGGAAGGATATAATGGAACTAGAGAGAGTACAAAGGAGGGCAACAAAATTAATAAAGGGGATGGGAGAACTACAATACCCAGATAGATTAGCGAAATTAGGATTATTTAGTCTAGAAAAAAGACGACTGAGGGGCGATCTAATAACCATGTATAAGTATATAAGGGGACAATACAAATATCTCGCTGAGGATCTGTTTATACCAAAGAAGGTGACGGGCACAAGGGGGCATTCTTTGCGTCTGGAGGAGAGAAGGTTTTTCCACCAACACAGAAGAGGATTCTTTACTGTTAGGGCAGTGAGAATCTGGAATTGCTTGCCTGAGGAGGTGGTGATGGCAAACTCAGTCGAGGGGTTCAAGAGAGGCCTGGATGTCTTCCTGGAGCAGAACAATATTGTATCATACAATTATTAGGTTCTGTAGAAGGACGTAGATCTGGGGATTTATTATGATGGAATATAGGCTGAACTGGATGGACAAATGTCTTTTTTCGGCCTTACTATGTTACTATGTATGCTGAAGAAAGATGGCGTCAGACCTATTTCCTGTTTCCAGAGGAGTAAGACTTATCCAAGCGCTAGTACCAAAAACAAACTGCACACGCGCATTAACCTGGAAATCGCGCTAGGAATCGCGCATGCGCATTACCAACAAGAGTACCTGCTATTATCAGAAATGAGCACTATTAGCAAGTATATGTCGTATCCAAGTGCTTGTACCAAAAACAAACTGCACACTCGCACTAGCCTGGACATCGCGCTAGGAAGCGCGCATGCGCATTAATAACAGGAATACCTGCTATTGTCAGAGATGAACGCTATTAGCAAGTATGTCGCTTACCATACAAAGATCCACGCATACTCCAAAACAAAATAAATAAACAAGTAAATAACATTAGTCTTCAAATGGCAACGCCAAAGATGAATATCACTGCCGTACATACTTTGATGCCAAATTTTAGCCCGCTGTCAATGGAGATAAATACCAAGCAATGGAAAAAATAGTCAAATACTGAATTGGGGAACAGTATAATAACATTAGAAAAGCAGAGAGGAGGGCATTCAGTATCCGATGTAAGATAATAAGGGACACTATGATATCCATTCACAAAGTAAGATATGGGGAAGTCACTCGATATTCAAAATACACAGGCCATAGTTGGCGCTTATTGAAATGTAAAAGCTACAGTATGGCTTTAAAGCTAGGGTCCCTAATACTCAAAACAAAAGGACGGACGCCAAAGAAGATCTCTCAAAATAATCAATAAACATTCTTACAGAAAACATGTATGAGTAAGGGATTTATTCAGCCCCCGCTGTGGCAGGGACTGCATCCTGAAGATCCACTCAGCCTGACGTCTGAGAATGGCCTTCTCGAAATCATCTCCCCTAGATTTTGGTTTTAGCATTTCAATCATACAGAAGGAAATTCCCTCCAATTTGCCCCCATGTGTCTGATTGACATGACGGGCAATAGGGGTGTCCCTCTTATTCCTAATGTCCCCCAGGTGTTCTCCAATCCTGACCCTCAGCTCCCTGCTGGTTTTGCCAATATAGTCAAGGGGACAGGGACAGGTAACTTTATAAACTACCCCCACAGACCTGCAATTCCCAAAATCTCTAATATAGAAACGTCTGCCATTGGCCGCGCTCGTGAACCATTTACATTGTGAGGCAAACTGGCATCTAGAGCAATTACCACACCGGAAGAAACCAAGAGGTTTTCTATCAAGCCATGTGCCTACTCCCTGGGGTATTTGATATAGACTGTGCACCAACCTATCCCCAATTGATCTCCCTCTTCTATATGTGATACTGGGTGTTGGTGAGATGACATCTTTAAGACCCGGATCGGCCATCAATACTCCCCAGTGTCTCTTCATAATTTGATAGTCAATGTGACAGGGTGTATCATAGGTCCCTATGAGTCTCACCACACCTGGGGCATCCCTAGGGCTATCTCTTTTGCTAATGAGAGCCGATCTATCCTTATCAAGTGCCTCATTATAGGATTTAACCAAGACATCATTGGGATATCCCCTTTCTCTAAACGTATGGTGTAAATCTCTAGCCTGTTGTTTGAACATATGTAGATCAGAACAGTTTCTTCTGATACGTAGAAACTGCCCCTTAGGGATGCCACGCTTGAGGGGTATGGGGTGATGACTTTGCCACTGCAGCAAACTATTAGTTGCTGTGGGCTTCCGGTAGGTTTAAGTACTGATACCTCCCCCATGTTTTTTTATGATTGTGAGGTCCAAAAATGCGATGCTATGTTCCTGGCATTCAGACGTGAACCTCATGCCAATGTCATTAAAATTAATCTCCCTCAAGAACCTGTTGATATCTGCCTCTGGGCCAGACCACAACACTAGTATATCATCAATATATGTGGCCCAGAGGCAGATATATGATTGCCACCATTTTTCCTCCTCAGGGAAGATGTAGGTTTCCTCCCACCAGCCCAGGAACAAATTGGCATAAGTGGGGGCACAGGGGCTCCCCATTGCCGTGCCCCTGAGCTGGTGGAAGTATTTACCATTAAAGATTAAATAGTTCCGAGTAAGTATAAACCAGAGGAGCTGTCTGACAAAATCATTATGTTCAGCACATTCCACAGCTCTGGTTCTGAGGAAGTGGTCCACTTCCCGTAGGCCCGCATTATGTGGGATGCTGCTGTATAGCGCCTCCACGTCAATAGATGCCAGTGTGACATGTGGCTCAACAACAACATCCTCCAATAGACCAAGGAGGTGAGATGTATCCCTTACGTACGAGGGTAATGACAGCACAAATTATCTCAAAATTTGGTCTAGATATATACCGATGTTTTGGGACAGAGAGTCAATACCTGCCACAATAGGGCGACCCTTAAGGGGGGTGAAGCCCTTATGCACCTTTGGGAGGGCATAAAAAGTTAGGCACAACTGGAGTAATTGGGGCAAGAAAGGTATATTCATTCTGTGATATAAGCTTTTTGTCCAAGGCTAGACCTAAGGCAGCCAATAAATCCTCCATAAAACTCTTAGTAGGATCTCTAACTAATATTTCATATGTCTGTCGATTATCCAGGAGTAGGCCACACATATCCAGATATTGTTTGTGGTCCATGATCACCAGGTTACCACCCTTGTCAGATGACTTAAATATAAGATTATCGTTTTTTTCTAATCTTTTGAGGGCCATAGACTCACTGGCTGTTAAGTTATTTTCTTTTCCAAGATTGCTATTGGAGATTCTACAGAGGTCAGCCTCAACCAGTTTGACAAAAATGTCCACACTGGTAGTATCATTAATCGGTGGCATTTTTTTACTCCTATTTTTTAAGGATGTAAATAGCCCTTGGCCCCTAGTTCTCTCATTCTCCTGTAAGACCGACCAAAGCATGATATCCTTCCAAATCACCTTCAGTGAGCTCCAGTTCCCTACATTGTTCCCAGTCGTGTTTCTGAAAGAATAATTTCCATTTTAAATTACGTCCAAAAAGGTTAACATCTTTGACCCAATTAAAACAGTTGAAGGCATTAGTTGGAACAAAGTTCAATCCCTTCTGTAGGACAGCATATTCTTCTATTGAAAGTACAAAGGAGGTCAGCTTAATTATCTGGCCTTGTGTTATTGGGGCCTTCTCCTCAAATCGTAAAAAGTCTTTTGTCTAAAAAAGATGACGATGAGGAGGGCTGGGAGGAAAATGCTTGTGGCGTAGATACCGACTCGGTGCCAGGAGGTCCCCTTGTTTCCCTTCCCCTCCCCCTCCCTTTTTGCCTGTGTTGGTTCCTTGGTGCACGCCATCTATTATTTTATACTCTATCTCTATACAAAGCAGGGGCCCGTTCCAACCGCTCAGTATCTGATGTATCAATGTCGGATGAGGATATATCTACAATGTTCTGGGGTTGATAATCATAAGCCTTGTTTTCCTTAAACTCACCCAGATCCCTTGTAAATTGCGAATGCTTCCTCTCCTTTAACCTGCTTTGAAATTTTTCTATAGAGGTTTGAAGGAAATTCTCCCTCCTAGTATAGTCTGGGTCTGATTTTTGTTTTTGCACCTGCTCAATCAATAGATTTAGTTTTTTGCTGGACTCCTCAAAGAGTTTCTTCTCCTCCGTCAGCAAAATCTGCATAAAACGGACAGAAGAATCAATGGATTCCTTGGTCCAAGCTGCCAACACAGCAGGGTTTGCAGTCCGGGGGAGGGTGTAATTGTAATTCGTAACCCCCTAGGTACTATTCTGTTCTTGATATAATTTTCCAACCCCTTAATTTCCCACCAAGACCTGACGTTATCCTTATAGCAGAGGTATACGTCCTTAAAAAGTGCTTGTAGAGAGGGATTATCAGTACTTTCAAGGGAAGTTGAGAAAACTAAATTAGCGTCCTGCGCCCATATATCAGTGTTTATAGGGCCCGACAGAAAACCCGCCATACCAAAATAAAGTACACGACCAACAATTAATTAACAAGAGCAGGGAAAATTATAAACTTGTGTAGCATGTAATCCCTTTTAAAAATACTTTATTAAATATAAACATTAAAAATACCAAATCCCAGTGAATAACTGAAAAAAATCTGTAACGTACCAATTGCCTAACCGTGTCCCTACACTTAGCTGCTGTCCCTTCCTAACAGTGGAGGTTGGCACCCTGATAGAAACGATTTTTTGGCGCCCCCACTCCGCGGCGGCTGTCCCAAACTACCCGTTAGCACCTATAACACTGAAGGTGGGAAAATAAGCAATACAAAGAAATTAAAGGACAGTAATTAATAAGCTAAAGTAATGTTTGGTACGAAAAAACACATTCCCCAGGCCAATATTGCTAATGACATGTAATCTAATTACTAACAATGCAGTGGCATTAAGCCATACAGAAACTAGATGACATTTATACAATAATCAAATCACAGCTACTGAAAGCCCATAAAAAAGGACTTAACATGTCATAGACAAAGAGGAAGTGACTAGCAAAACTGATAACCAAAATGCAAGACCTGGCTCAATTTAGAAATACACAACCCATCATGGTTCACATAAAAGAGTATAACCTGTAGCAGCCCTGTGAACATTCATGGGTGATATAAACAGAAGCACACACGGGTGTTAGCCCGAAAACACTTAGCTTCAGCCAATAGCCCCAGCCTCGGCGCGTTTCCCCGTCATACGCGGGGCTCAGCCACTGCCTTCATCAACCAATTATCCACCTGGCTCCTTCACTTTCTGCTGACATCCCCACCATCATCATGGGTGACTTTAATATCCCTACTGACACCCGCCAGCCAGCAGCCTCCAAGCTACTGGCCCTCACTTCATCCTTCGGACTCACTCAGTGGTCCTCCACAGCCACCCACACAGATGGACATACACTAGACCTCATCTTCACCCTCCTCTGTTCCTTATCTAATCTCACAACCTCTCCCTTCCCCCTATCTGACCACCATCTACTCACCTTCTTATCCGGTGGTCGGTATATGACAGCCATTTGGAGATTAGAGGGAGCGTAGATACGGACAGAGTGAACCTCGAAAGAAGGGAGGATAAGGGAGATTGGGGGTTGGATAGGGTTGAAGGAACAGTTTTTAGAAAGAAGGATACCCACTTCTCCACCATGTCTGTTGCCAGAGCGAGGAGTGTGGGTAAATTGGAGGCCGCCGTAGCTCAGTGCTGCAGGTGAGGCCGTGTCAGGGGGCGTCAGCCAGGTCTCAGTGAGGGCCAGGAAGGAAAGGTTGCGGGAAGTAAAGAGATCGTGGATCACGTGGAGCTTGTTGCATATAGAGCGGGCATTCCAAAGTGCCCCAGAGAGAGGAAGCAGGGGGGTGGGGGTCAGTGGCACAGATTTTAACCCCTTCCCGACCTTTGACACAGCGTATGCGTCATGAAAACCCGTGCCTATCCGACCTGTGACACAGCATATGCGTCATGGTCGGATTGGGCTCCTGCAGGCCGGGTGAAAGGGTTAACTCCAATTTCACCCGGCCTTCAGGGACAGGGGGAGTGGTAGTTTAGCCCAGGGGGGGTGGCTTCACCCCCCCCCCCCGTGGCTACGATCGCTCTGATTGGCTGTTGAAAGTGAAACTGCCAATCAGAGCGATTTGTAATATTTCACCTAAAAAACTGGTGAAATATTACAATCCAGCCATGGCCGATGCTGCAATATCATCAGCCATGGCTGGAAACACTTTTGTGAGCCCAGCCCCCCGATCTGTGGTCCGCTCCCCTCCGTCCTGTGCTCCGCTCCCCCGTCCTCCTGTCCGCTCCCCCCGTGCTCCAATCCCACCCCCCGTGCTCCAATCCACCCCCCCTGCACACCGATCCACCCCCCCGCACACCGATCCACCCGCCCGCACACCGATCTACCCGCCCGCACACCGATCCACCCCCCCATGCTCCGACGCCCCCCCCCCCCCCCCCCCCGTGCCCTGATCTTTCCCCCTTATACTTACCGAGCCTCCCGGGGTCCGTCCGTCTTCTTTCCTGGGCGCCGCCATGTTCCAAAATGGCGGGCGCATGCGCAGTGCCGGCCGGCAGATTCGTTCCAATGTGAATTTTGATCACTGTGATAAAACCTATCGCAGTGATCAAAATAAAAAAAACAGTAAATGACCCCCCCCCTTTTGTCCCCCATAGGTAGGGACAATAATAAAATAAAGAATTTTTTTTTTCCACTAAGGTTGGAGTTAGAATTAGGGTTAGGGGTAGGGTTTCGGTATGTGCACACGTATTCTGGTCCTCTGCGGATTTTTCCGCAGCGGATTTGATAAATCCACAGTGCTAAACCGCTGCGGATTTATGGCGGATTTACCGCGGTTTTTCTGCACATTTCACTGCGGTTTTACAACTGCGATTTTCTATTGGAACAGTTGTAAAACCGCTGTGGAATCCGCAGAAAGAAGTGACATGCTGCGGAATGTAAACCCCTGCGTTTCCGTGCAGTTTTTCCGCAGCATGTGCACACCGATTTTTGTTTCCCATAGGTTTACATTGAACTGTAAACTCATGGGAAACTGCTGCGGATCCGCAGCATTTTCCGCAGCGTGTGCACATACCTTTAGAATTAGGCTATGTGCACACGGTGCGGATTTGGCTGCGGATCCGCAGCCGATTGGCCGCTGCGGATTCGCAGCAGTGTTCCATCAGGTTTACAGTACCATGTAAACATATGGAAAACCAAATCCGCTGTGCCCATGGTGCGGAAAATACAGCGCGGAAAAGCTGCGTTGTATTTTCCGCAGCATGTCAATTATTTGTGCGGATTCCGCAGCGTTTTACACCTGATCCTCAATAGGAATCCGCAGGTGAAATCCGCACAAAAAACACTGGAAATCCGCGGTAAATCTGCAGGTAAAACGTAGTGCCTTTTACCCGCGGATTTTTAAAAAATAGTGCGGAAAAATCTCACACGAATCCGCAACGTGGGCACATAGCCTTAGGGTTGGGTTGGAATTAGGGTTGTGGTTAGGGGTGTGTTGGGGTTAGGGTTGTGGTTAGGGTTACGGCTACAGTTGGGATAAGGGTTAGGGGTGTGTTGGCGTTAGAATTGAGGAGTTTCCACTGTTTAGGCACATCAGGGGGTCTCCAAACGCAACATGGCGCCACCATTGATTCCAGCCAATCTTTTATTCAAAAAGTCAAATGGTGCTCCCTCCCTTCCGAGCCCCGACGTGTGCCCAAACAGTGGTTTACCCCCACATATGGGGTACCAGCATACTCAGGACAAACTGCGTAACAATTACTGGGGTCCAATTTCTCCTGTTACCCTTGAGAACATAAAAAATTGTTTGCTAAAACATAATTTTTGAGGAAAGAAAAATGATTTTTTATTTTCACGGCTCTGCGTTGTAAACATCTGTGAAGCACTTGGGGGTTCAAAGTGCTCACCTCACATCTAGATAAGTTCCTTTCGGGGTCTAGTTTCCAAAATGGGGTCACTTGTGGGGGTTTCTACTGTTTAGGCACCCCAGGGGCTCTGCAAACACAACGTGACGCCCGCAGACCATTCCATCAAAGTCTGCATTTCAAAAGTCACTACTTCCCTTCTGAGCCCCGACGTGTGCCCAAACAGTGGTTTACCCCCACACATGGGGTATCACCGTACTCAGGAGAAACTGGACAACAAATATTGGGGTGAAATTTCTCCTGTTACCCTTGGGAGAATTAAAAAATTCTGGGCTAAATAATTATTTTTGAGGAAAGAAAACGTATTTATTATTTTCACGGCTCTGCATTATAAACTTCTGTGAAGCACTTGGGGGTTGAAAGTGCTCACCACATATCTAGATTAGTTCCTTTCGGGGTCTAGTTTCCAAAATGGGGTCACTTGTAGGGGGTTTCTACTGTTTAGCCACATCAGGGGCTCTGCAAACGCAACGTGACGCCCGTAGAGCATTCCATCAAAGTCTGCATTTCAAAACTTCACTACTTCACTTCCGAGCCCCGGCATGTGCCCAAACAGTAGTTTACCCCCACATATGGGGTATCACCGTACTCAGGAGAAACTGGACAACAAATATTGGGGTCAAATTTCTCCTGTTACCCTTGGGAAAATAAAAAATTGCGGGCTAAAAAATCATTTTTGAGAAAATAAATTTTTTTTTTTATTTTCATGGCTCTGCGTTATAAACTTCTGTGAAGCACTTGAGGGTTCAAAGTGCTCACCACACATCTAGATTAGTTCCTTTGGGGGTCTAGTTTCCAAAATGGGGTCATTTGTGGGGGATCTCCAATGTTTAGGCACACAGGGGCTCTCCAAACGCGACATGGTGTCCGCTAATGATTGGAGCTAATTTTCCATTTAAAAAGCCAAATGGCGTGCCATCCCTTCCGAGCCCTGCCGTGCGCCCAAACAGTGGTTTACCCCCACATATGGGGTATCTGCGTACTCAAGACAAACTGGACAACAACATTTATGGTCCAATTTCTCCTATTACCGTTGGCAAAATAGGAAATTCCAGGCTAAAAAATCATTTTTGAGGAAAGAAAAATTATTTTTTATTTTCATGGCTCTGCGTTATAAACTTCTGTGAAGCACCTGGGGGTTTAAAGTGCTCAGTATGCATCTAGATAAGTTCCTTGGGGGGTCTAGTTTCCAAAATGGGGTCACTTGTGGGGGAGCTCCAATGCATAGGCACACAGGGGCTCTCCAAACGCGACATGGTGTCCGCTAACAATTGGAGCTAATTTTCCATTCAAAAAGTCAAAAGGCACGCCTTCCCTTCCGAGCCCTGCCGTGTGCCCAAACAGTGGTTTACCCCCACATATGAGGTATTGGCGTACTCGGGAGAAATTGCCCAACAAATTTTAGGATCCATTTTATCCTATTGCCCATGTGAAAATGAAAAAATTGAGGCGAAAATAATTTTTTTGTGAAAAAAAAGTACTTTTTCATTTTTACGGATCAATTTGTGAAGCACCTGGAGCTTTAAAGTGCTCACTATGCATCTAGATAAGTTCCTTGGGGCGTCTAGTTTCCAAAATGGGGTCACTTGTGGGGGAGCTCCAATTTTTAGGCACACGGGGGCTCTCCAAATGTGACATGGTGTCCGCTAAAGAGTGCAGCCAATTTTTCATTCAAAAAGTCAAATGGCGCTCCTTCCCTTCCAAGCCCTGCCGTGCGCCCAAACAGTGGTTTACCCCCACATATGAAGTATCAGCGTACTCAGGACAAATTGGACAACAACTTTCGTGGTTCAGTTTCTCCTTTTACCATTGGGAAAAGAAAAAAAATTGTTGCTGAAAGATCATTTTTGTGACTAAAAAGTTAAATGTTCATTTTTTCCTTCCATGTTGCTTCTGCTGCTGTAAAGCACCTGAAGGGTTAATAAACTTCGTGAATGAGGTTTTGTGCACCTTAAGGGGTGCAGTTTTTATAATGGTGTCACTTTTGGGTATTTTCAGCCATATAGACCCCTCAATCTGACTTCAAATGTGAGGTGGTCCCTAAAAAAAATGGTTTTGTAAATTTCGTTGTAAAAATGAGAAATCGCTGGTCAAATTTTAACCCTTATAACTTCCTAGCAAAAAGAAATTTTGTTTCAAAAATTGCGCTGATGTAAAGTATACAAGTGGGAAATGTTATTTATTAACTATTTTGTGTCACATAACTCTGGTTTAACAGAATAAAAATTCAAAATGTGAAAATTGCGAAATTTTCGAAATTTTCGCCAAATTTCCGTTTTTATCACAAATAAACACAGAATTTATTGACCTAAATTTACCACTAACATGAAGCCCAATATGTCACGAAAAAACAATCTCAGAACCGCTAGGGTCCATTGAAGCGTTCCTGAGTTATTACCTCATAAAGGGACACTGGTCAGAATTGCAAAAAACGGCAAGGTCTTTAAGGTCAAAATAGGCTGGGTCATGAAGGGGTTAAGTGTGAGGGATTGCGATAGTTTCTCATAGTGTGAGAAGGATAGCGGTGAGGATTAGTGATGAATGAGGCGGGGGGGGGGGGCAGGAGTGAGAATAAACAGAGCAAGAAGCAGGTGGGTGAAGGAGAGTGAGGGTATAGGGTTAGTGGAGGAGAGTGAGGATTAGTGGAGCAAAAACGGTGGGGGAAATGTGTGCACGGTTAAAGAGCAGGGGAGAAAAAGAAAGGCAAGTAAATTTAGAAGACAGTGATTAGTCTTACCGTCTGGCCGATTTCTGGACTATTTGTGGTATATTTCAGATGATACACTTAAAATATGTCACTTGAAATTATGTCACATCTGACTGAAGTCAGATCTGACCCGCTGCATGCAACTTATACCATTCAAATGTCCAAGAAATGAAGCCAGGTGAGAGAGGGAGGGGAGGAAGGAGGTGGAGGACAGTCCACAGCAGGGGACAATTAGCAGATTGCAGTTAATACAACATTTGACTTCCAAAAATGAAGACAGAGGCAGGATAAGATCAAAAGATGGGGCTAGGTGTGAGGAGCACAGACATGTCAGTATGCATGGCTCATCTACCCGGGCCTATCCTTGTAATCCTTGTATGTTCGGCTCCCCCGGTCCCAACCTTGTATGGTCGGCTCCCTCAGTCCCATCATTGTATGCTCTGCTCCCTCGGTCCCATCTTTGCATGCTCGGCTCCCTTGGTCCCATCCTTGTATGCTCGGCTCCCACGGTCCTAACCTTGAACCTTGTATGCTCGGCTCACTTGGTCCCATCCTTGCATGCTCGGCTCCTCCGGTCCTATTCTTGCATTCTCGGCTCCATTGATCCCATCCTTGTATTCTCTGCTCCCTCAGTCCCATCCTTGTATGCATGGCTTCCCTGTCATCCCCCGTCATACTCACCCTCCTCGATCTGTCGCTAAATGTCCCGAGCCCCGGGATGGGAGGAGGGGGTGTCCCAGCAGTGTGAGGTTGTGGACCCTGGGCTTCAAGAAAATGTCGGCAAGCAGGAACAGAGTCCCCGATCTGCCCATTGATTTCCCAGTGGTGGGCTTCAGGAAAATGGCTGGTGGATATGGCGCAGAAGCCCAGTGCTCGCAGTCTTGCACCACTACGACACCCACTCCTTCCAACCCAGTAAGCTACCGTAAATTCAGACTATAAAGCGGACAACCGTTTTATAAAAAAAAATATTTTTCCTATTTTCGTCCCCAAAATTTGGGGTGATTCTTATAATCCATAAAATACGGTAATCAGCTAATCTTCCAGGGAGAATAATTCTGTGTGAAAACAACATGTATTCACATAGGAACCCTGGTAGACCTTGTTTGGACAGGGTGTGGTGCAGGTAGTGTAGGAACACACCATGCTGGTATCTTGCTCAGCCGCTCAGAAAGTAAAAAATAAAGATTCCATAAGGACTAGGCTCCAGTGCCATTGAGAAAGTGTTAAAATATAACTTTTACTGGGCAATTAAAAACATTCAGAGCTATGAATAAGGAATACTAACCCGAAATGTGTAAGCTTATGGATCCTTAATCTTTATAATGTTTGCTTTATCTCACCATGTTTTTAATTGCACAGTAAGTTATGTTTCAACATTTTCTCATTGGTGCTGGTATGCAGTCCTCATGGACCCTTTTTCCAGTATCAGGGTGTGCCTACAGCCACCGCTGTCACGTGTCTGGACACGTTTGCATGACTGAAAGCCAGCGGCTCCCAGGAGGAAGACAGTTAATTTTCTCCCGGGTGCCACACTATCAGTACTGCGACCGGACACTTTCATAGCGCAATTGACCTGCAGATTAATAATGTTACAGGTTACATTTGGATCATTATTAACTTTTATAGGATTTTTATCCACAATACGTGACAGAGTTCTAGTCCTCTTCCTCTCAGAAGAGACTATTGCATATTTAACTTCTCACAGGAGCACTGCATGGCCATTAAATCTCCTTATGCCGGCTAGACGTGCTCCACAATGAGAAATGTTCTCCCATACCTTCCATAGAAGTGTTCAGTGGCCCCAGATTCCTGAATGAGCTTGGTACATAAGACAAGATGGGGGTATGCATTACCACAGGGGCCAGCATCTGTTGTGGAAGCATGTAGAGTTGTTATTTCTATTTTTTATCCGTTTTGTAAATACAAGAACGGCAATAAAATGATACAGTACTGCATCAATCATTTGAATGTGCACAGCAATGTACCAAAATGTTTTCCATTTCACTAAAATCCAGCAGCATTACTGTACAACTTTTGGGTCCGGCTTAAAAAATATGAATCAAAACAGACAGCATCTGGATCACTTTTAACACTTAAAGCTAAGGGAGGTGAATCAAAACGGATGGCCATCTTTTATGTCCGCCATTAACAGATCCGTTTTTAGAACTGTACATGGCCAGATGCCTAGAGTTGTTCATTAGACACGTGTAGTAAAAAACTGGACCCCTCAATAGATGACGAAACAAATGACCATCTGTATGTCCAGCACAAAAAAGATCAGTTTCAAACTGATCTGTTCACATTTACTTTCATGATTTAAAAAAAAAAGATAGTGTAAAAAAAAAAAAATGTCTAGACATTTTTTTATTCCAGTTGAAAAAAATCATTTCTGCTGGATCAGTTTTTCAGGGTTTTTTTTTTAAGTAATTAAAGTCAATGTAAACCAATAAGTTGTACAACAGTTTCAAAATGATGCAATTTTTTGTTTGCTTTATCCATTTCAAATGGCTGAATACATGGACCAAGGCTTCACAACAGCTGCAGGGCCAATGCCAGGAAAGCTGTGCAAGACCATTTGCAGGAAATGCACTTTTGGACAAGAAGTGGCTTATGTGGTTTCCAAATCCAAAAGAGAAGAGGTGCTCTGTTAGGCTAGGTTCACACTAGCGTTGCGCCGCCCTGCGTCGGCGACGCAACGCGCGACGCACGTAAAAACGCGCGCAAACGCGCGCGTTTTGCGACGCGTGCGTCGTTTTTGACGAAAATCGGACGCACAGAAAATGCTACAATGTAGCGTTTTCTTGCGTCCGACGCTAGCGTCGGAAACGACGCACGTGGCGAAAAACGCCACCAAAACAACGCACGCATCCCCTATGTTAAACATAGGGGCGCGTCGCCGCTGCGTCGCCGCTGCGTCGCCGGCGCAACAGCGACGCACATTGTCGGAACGCCAATGTGAACGTAGCCTTAGCAAATACGGTACATGGTTTACCATAAGACTAGTCACAGGAAGCTGGTTGATTGCACGTGTAGTAATGTGACTTCCACAAACAGAAAGTTGGAGCTTCTGTAGCAGGACATTTTTTTTTCATTGTATTAATTACAAAAGGTAAAGATACAGAGGACAAACAAGACATTATGGTGCCGTGTATCTGTAGTCAGTCTCCTTACATAAAAAACCTATACGCAAAATTATATAACATAACAATCCTTATTATAGGATCAAGAAGTGCCTTCAAACACAATTTACAAAATAGCAATTTCTTTATTTCAAATATAAAATAGAACAACATAACATTAAAATAGGTGCCTCAAACCAAACAAAACCAGAGGCTAGGAAGGCAAAGTGGAGTACAGTTTACTTATATATATACAAACAATACAATATATGGGGACATACGCATTATAAATCTGCCACCTGACATAATGCAATCTTGTAGAAAGGAAAAAACACACAAGCAAAATTTATAGCAGGTGCTGAGGTTATAATTAACCTAAAACAAGCAGACACCCATCATCAGTCTGATACTGCCTGTTTCCTTCTACCACTAACAGGATGTAAAGTGCATGTAACTGCTTCTTCCTGGGGGTGTGGGAAGAAGCGACAGCGAAACGTGAGTAGGGGTCCGGAGGCTCGGCTAGTCATTTGGCTGTGGAACTGTGTGTGGGACTCTAAGGTAATGTGAGGAGGATCTGATTACATGCACTTTACATCCTGTTAGTGGTAGAAGGAAACAGGCAGTATCAGACTGATGATGGGTGTCTGCTTGTTTTAGGTTACCGTATATACTCGAGTATAAGCCGAGATTTTCAGCCCAAATTTTTGGGCTGAAAGTGCCCCTCTGGGCTTATACTCGAGTCAAGGTGGGCGGCAGGGGCGGCGGGTGAGGGCGCTGAGGCATACTTACCTAGTCCCAGCGATCCTGACGCTCCCCCTGGCATCCCACGGTCTTCGGTGCTGTTCTTCCCACGTGGGACCGCTCATTAGAAAAATGAATAGGCGGCTCCACCTCCCATAGGGGTGGAGCCGCCTATTCATTTCTCTAATCAGCGGTAACGGTGACTGCTGATAGAGGAAGAAGCTGCGGCACCGAAGACCAGCTGTGCGGGGAGCGTCAGGACCGCCAGGACTAGGTAAGTATGTAATATTCACCTGTCCGCGTTCCAGCCGCCGGGTGCTGCTCCATCTTCCCAGCGTCTGCGCTCTGACTGTTCAGGTCAGAGGGCGCGATGACGCATGATCAGTCAGAGCAGAGAGACGCCGGGACCGGACGCTGGGAGCTGCAAGCAAGAGAGGTGAGTATGTGTTTGTTTTTTTTTAATTGCAGCAGCAGCGGCGGCACAGATTTATGTGGAGCATCTATGGGACAAAATGAACGGTGCAGAGCACTATATGGGGCAGAGCTATGGGACAAAATGAACGGTGCAGAGCACTGTATGGGGCAGAGCTATGGGACAAAATGAACGGTGCAGAGCATTGTATATGGGGCACAGATATGGGGCAATAATGAACGGTGCCGAGCGCAGTATGGGGCACAGCTATGGGACAAAATGAACGGTGCAGAGCATTGTATATGGGGCACAGATATGGGGGAATAATGAACGGTGCCGAGCACTGTATGGGGCACAGCTATGGGACAAAATGAACGGTGCCGAGCACAGTATGGGGCACAGCTATGGGACAAAATGAACGGTGCAGAGCACTATATGGGGCACAGCTATGGGACAAAATGAACGGTGCAGAGCACTGTATGGGGCACAGCTATGGGGAAATATGAACGGTGCAGAGCACTATATGGGGCAGAACTATGGGGAAATAATGATCTATTTTTATTTTTGAAATTCACCGGAAAATGCTGCATTTCCACCCTAGGCTTATACTCGAGTCAATAAGTTTTCCAGTTTTTTGTGGCAAAATTAGGGGGGTCGGCTTATACTCGAGTATATACAGTAATTATAACCTCAGCACCTGCTATAAATTTTGCTAGTGTGTTTTTTCCTTTCTACAAGATTGCATTATGTCAGGTGGCAGATTAATAATGCGTATGTCCCCATATATTGTATTATTTGTATATATATAATTAAACTGTACTCCACTTTGCCTTCCTAGCCTCTGGTTTTGTTTGGTTTGAGGCACCTATTTTAATGTTATGTTGTTCTATTTTATATTTGAAATAAAGAAATTGCTATTTTGTAAATTGTGTTTGAAGGCACTTCTTGATCCTATAATAAGGATTGTTATGTTATACTAGTATGACGAAGTGTGGCCCATTCCCTTTTGAGGTTTATGGTCGGGGTAGTATGATTGCAAAATTATATAGTCAGAAATATAATAAAATATATATCTTTATTGTTGAAATTACATAAAGTGAAGTGAACAAGAAAACATAATGAGTGAGCTAGGGCAACAAAGCCATCAGGGGGAGAGGAACAGCTGAGTTTACACAGGGTTACATAACAGGTAAGTATACAAATATTGGGGGTGGGGAATCTTTTTTCTGAAAAGGGCTATTTGGGTATTTATACCACCCTTCAGGGGCCGTACAAACTCTGCCCACAAAGGGCATCCTGACTCTGGCACTGGTTTCAGGAGGTAATCTTTCATTGCATGCCCTTCAGTGTTCAGTAGTGAACACTGTGTGTATGTGCTAACAGAGCAAGAAGAAATTAATGAGCTGGTGGCAATCAAAATACACCTCCCTACCTGTTATGATTAGGTAATTCAGTACCACAATGGACATAGAAGTCAGAGCACATACAGTGACCTGACAATAACCCAAAAACATAGAACGAGCTCTGAGACGTGGGAACTCTGCTGACCGCAATCCCTAATCCTCTCCAACCACACTAAAGGCAGCCGTGGATTGCGCCTAACGCTCCCTATGCAACTCGGCACAGCCTGAGAAACTAGCTAGCCTGAAGATAGAAAATAAGCCCCCCACATATAATGACTGTGAGTAAGATGAAAAGACAAACGTAGAGATGAAATAGATTTAGCAAAGTGAGGCCCGACTTTCTGAACAGAGCGAGGATAGGAAAGGTAACTTTGCGGTCAACACAAAACCCTACAAACAACCACGCAAAGGGGGCAAAAAGACCCTCCGTACCGACTAACGGCACGGAGGTACACCCTCTGCGTCCCAGAGCTTCCAGCAAGCAAGAAAAAACCAAATAAGCAAGCTGGACAGAAAAAACAGCAAACAAAAATAACAAAAGCGGAACTTAGCTATGCAGAGCAGCAGGCCACAGGAACGATCCAGGAGGAAGCAAGTCTAATACTAGAACATTGACTGGAAGCCAGGATCAAAGCACTAGGTGTAGTTAAATAGAGCAGCACCTAACGACTTCACCACATCACCTGAGGAAGGAAACTCAGAAGCCGCAGTACCACTTTCCTCCACCAACGGAAGCTCATAGAGAGAATCAGCCGAAGTACCACTTGTGACCACAGGAGGGAGCTCTGCCACAGAATTCACAACACCTACCCATGCGGTCCCTGAGAATCTGCTCGGGGGTCTGATAAAAGGTCATTGAGGGCCGTAAATGGCCCTGGGGCCTGGGGTTCCCCACCCCTTGGTTAGAGTATCTCATGTGGCACCTAAAGCCTGATATTCAAGTGTCCGCAAAAAGATCTAAGTGCAAAGACTAACACACAAATGATACACTTGAAAGGTAAACTTGCACCCTTCAGCAAGAAAATAGCCAAACCAACCACACATCCATGATGTGATCACAAAATGCAGTTTAAACATTAATTTTCATAAATCTGCAGTAAGGAAAAATGACCTGCAGGTTGCACCACACTACCCCAAAGCACACTGCCACAAAACTGCTTACAGACATCACAAACAAATCCTAACATTTGCCTTGGGGGCCTTCCAGCTTGACCATCCGATATCAAGCACATCGGAGGATTGCACACTCTCACCCCTAGAGGTACTGTACAGTAGCATGAGGCAGTGTCTAAAACCCACAGAAGTTCCCCAGGTAGTGCAGCTCATCTGGGATGGCACATCAATGTGAACTGTGGCAAGAAGAGTAGCTGTGTCTGCACAGTGTCCAGAGCATGAAGCAGATACCAGGAGACAGGGCCAGTACACCAGCAGATATGTAGGGGTCCATAGAAAGGCAACAACCCAGCATCCGGACAACTACCTCCTCCTTTGTGCAAGGAGCAGTGCCAGAACCCTGCAAAATGATCATCAGCAGGCCTCTAACATCCATGTGTCTGCTCAAACTTTCAGTAACTGATTCTATGAGGGTGGTATGAGGGCCCGACGTCCACAAGTGGGTGTTGTGCTTACAGCCCAACACTGTGCAGGGCAAGTGGCATTTGCCAGAGAACACCAAGATTAGCAGATTCGACATTGCCACCCTGTGCTCTTCACAGATGAGAGCAGGTTCACACTGAGCACACGTGACAGAGTCTGGAGACACCATGGAGAATGTTCTGGTGCCTGCAACATCCTCCAACATGGCCGGTTTGGCAGTGGGTCAGTAATGGTGTGGGGAGGCTGCTCAGCCCTCCATGAGCTAGCCAGAGGTACCCTGAGTTGGGACATCTTGTCTCGTTACATCTGCCACATTGCACTACAGAATGGCCAGGAGTTGACTGATGCTTTAATACAGGTCTGGGAGGAGATCCATCAAGAGAACATCCGCCGCCTCATCAGGTGTTGTACGGAGGTCATAGAGGCAGGTGGAGGCCACACACTACTGAGCATCATTTCCTTGTCGAGGCATTTCCACTGAAGTTGGATCAGCCTGTAATTTGATTTTACTCTTTGATTTTGAGTATCGTTCCAAATCTAGACCTCCATGGGATATTAATTTTTATTTACATTGATAACTTTTATGTTTTATTGTTCTCAATTAGTGATGAGCGAGTATACTGGTTGCTAGGGTTTTTCCGAGCACGCTCGAGTGGTCTCCAGAGTATTTGTGAATGCTCGGAGATTTAGTTTTTGTCCACGCAGCTGCATGATTTACGGCTGCTAGCCAGCCTGAGTACATGTGGGGGTTGCCTGTATTCAAGCTGGCTAGCAGCTGTAAATCATGCAGCTGCAGTCGACAAAAACTAAATCTCCGAGCACTCACAAATGCTCGCAGACGACCCAAGTGTGCTCTGCAAAACCCCAGCAACAAGTATATTCGCTCATCGATATTCTCAATGCATTCCACTATGTGATGAATAAAGATTTGCAACTGGAATATTCCATTCAGTGATATCTGGGATGTGGTGTTTTAGTGTTCTCTTTATTTTTTTTGAGCAGTGTATCATGTTTTTTTTTTGAGCAGTATATCATGTATCTTCATCTAGCCTTTTTTGAATTCTTATGGTACTGCTGATATTATAATTCATCTATTTGTCTATTGGAGAAATGACTTCTCTGCTTGTTTCTTCCCGCAGGCTCCAACTAATCTCATGTCTTTTGAGTGAACTCGCCAGTCAGTTTCATGACAAAAAGTGCCAAATGAAGGCAGAACTACTTGGCTACCGAAGAGACTACAAGCCAAAAGTCTCTAGGGGGGACAAGAACATTTGCACTTTCTTCTATTTATAAGTGAAAGTAAAAAGCAGATTCTCCATGGAGGCAGGAGAGAGTCTTGCACATAGAAGACTATATTTGTTTTTGATTTTTTTCTAACCGGGCTTTACTTAACACATTAGTCACTGACTAAATCTTGTGTTCGTCGGGAACCATGTACAGACCTTGGACTACAGGCCACCCTCCTTTTTTGGCTACTGTTTTTTTTACCACTAATTTTTAAATGGAAGCTGTGCTGTGTTTTATATTAACCCATGTTGGGTTTTAAGCTCTTTCTCAAATCTTCAGTGTTACTATTATACAACTTGTCCAACCGTTTTATAACTCCAGTGCAGCAAACACTTACCTCTACGGCCGCCTCATACTTTTGTAAAAAAAAACAAAACAAAAAGATACCGTAACTACAAAAAAGTAAATTAACTTCCCATACATGTGTCATCTGATCAATTCCCTGAACATGTATTTTGGCACAAAAAATAATAATGATTTTAAAGAAAAAAATTATTTAGTTTGTTTTTGGTTTTAGAATGGGAGAGACTTTGCTGATGAATATTCAGTTTTTATTTATTTACTATATTAGTATAAAATAAGTAGGGACTGATTGTACCCAATGGAAGGTGTACAGTGCTTAATAAAGGTTCAGGTTTTATTTAGCAATATTTGGGAAATACCAACTTATGTCACACAGGCATAACTTTTTGGGTCTTGCCTCTATACGCCTGCTGATTTTTTTTTTAATGTTTTTTTGTAACTTAAATTGTACCTTTAAAATTAATTATGATATTAGGAGGATTAGACTGTGTTCACGTTGTCGCCATGACAGCAAAAAAGAAAAAAAATACAAAACGCATTGTCACTACCGTATGTGAATGTAGAGTGACTGCAGGGAATCATAAATACATGTACAAGTATTACATTTATGAAGTCGGGATTTAAAGGGCCTTAAAACAAATACAGTTTTGGGTAACATACCCTGAAAGGAAAATCCTGTGTGAATCTAGCAAAGTATTTACACAACCCATTATCCGGTAAGGTCTGACAAACATGAGAATGAAGTGACAGAATAAACATGACGTGTTAGGACCTGGAAAATCAATATAGTCCGTAACAAAGACCATTCCCTGGACGTACTGTATATGTATTCATGTATTTTCACTGCATCATAAATTTAAAATTATGCTATTTTGCTAATAGTATTTATTTTTAAAAGCTAAAATCTGATTTACAAAGCTCGCAGGTGGACCTATGTGTTTCTGTGGTTTCTGATCCTGTAATCATACGTTCATTGCCTCATTCTTTTTATGAAGCTACGAGTTCCATGTTAGCATATATCTGAGGACATACAGAATGTAGCAGCAGAGTACAGACATATTGCCACCAGAGAGAGACACAGTTCTGCCTCTGACCTGTACACATAAAACAGCAGGAGATTTTCAATCAAGACTATTTGCAAAATTGCTTAATCTTTCCATTTAAGATATATTGGGACAACAAAAGAATGTTTGTGAATGTACATAGGGGTATTTTGGTTCATATAAATGATCTTATTTCCATAGACTTTATAGAGTGGCAGGACACATTCTCAACTAGCTGCTGCATTTAAGGAGGGTCCCAGCAGTGGCCTCCACATTGTTTTTACAATTGTCACTTATCTGCCTGATATGAAATAATTACAACAAGTATCCACTCATGGATAAAGATACTAGTAGGGAAATTGTACTGTAATTGACAGTAAGACCCCGATTCATCATGGTTTTTATACCAGAATCATGTCTGAAAACAGCTTGGAGCTGAAGTTTTGCTCAACACAAAGCTGTGCAAAAAATTAGCTATTTTTGTCATTTTCATACTAGGCTTGGGCAGCTTTGCCAGAACTGTTGGGTCTGCTGAGAGAGGATGGTGCACAGTCAAAAAATTTATTAAAAGTGGCATTCATCATGCCAGAAACTTCAGTTCCAGACTGGAGTAACTTTTCTGGTAAGACGTTATCTTATTCCTACCACCCTTCATTAAGACTAGTGTATCAAATGCATTTCTTAAATGAGTCAAGGGCTTAAATGTCCTTTTAAATAGCCTAATATTTGTGCGGTTTGCCTGAAAATCATTATGATCCCTTATACCTAGAGCTGAATTCAGGCAGCTGTGTTTCACAGTCTATATAACAACCACGATGCCAGCACTGACCTGAAATAACAATGTAATATATGTCTACATGGTTGTTAGTTTGTGTGTGGAGTACAAGCATTGAGTTCCATATACAACCCGAGAAACACAGAGCCTAAGGTTGGGGGCAAGGAAATCCCTAAATCCCACAAGCCGCTACATTCACTTGTATTGGTTGGATAGAATGTCTGCATGAAGTCTGGGTTCATCATGTAGCAACACACGGTACACTCGTACAGCGCCGGTCACAAAGATTGCACAGACAACATAATTCAAGAAGATCAAAATTACATTTCTTGGAAGTGCAATGAGATTCAGCTGAGGAACAATGTCAGAGTCTGGATTTCCCTGGGCAAGATAAGTGAAAGCAGTAAGAGGGGAGCGCAGAGGAATCGACCCAGGGAAGGGGAGATAAAAGGGAGTTGTCGAGCACCACCGCAGCTCCAGCTGAATACCTCCAAAGGAGGATAAGAGCGTGTGGGGACGGATTTCTATTTGACACATGGATTTCCCTGGGAGCACTCAAAGGGATTTTTTTCTATAATGTAAGATGTTTTGTATTTTTGTGAAAAACTGTAAATGTGTACTTATTTACACATGGTTTTCCTGCGTTCATGGGTGAAGCGATTAGTCCTCTTATCATAGCTTTGGATTTTTAATCAAGGTTTTATTTTGGTTTCCTACAGGCAAGTCTGTGAGAAAACATCTTCTGCTTTTACACATAAGCCACCATGAGACACCCTTGGTCACACTTCTCATTATCTCCTTCTAACCCTCCCTAAAATGTATTACACATCCTTAAAGAGAACATCAGTAGGGAGAGTAGGCTGAGATACCAACCTACATCAGGGTTGCCAGTTGGTGACATTATGAGAACATGAGGTCCTGGTGTACATCACATTCATCGAGCGCTGATACTATAGCTAGGCCTAGAGGACAGGCTTAGTGAGAACATGAGGTCCTGGTGTACATCACATTCATCGAGCGCTGATACTATAGCTAGGCTTAGAGGACAGGCTTAGTGAGAACATAAGGTCCTGGTGTACATCATATTCATCGAGCGCTGATACTATAGCTAGGCTTAGAGGACAGGCTTATGGTGGAGTTGAAGGTCCCCCTTCATCTGCTGTGGGCTGCACATCTGACCGATTTTGTTTCAAGTCATAGAAGTTGGCTCTTGAAAATGTCACACAGAAAATAATTATTTGCTGTTTTTAAAGAATAATAACAAAGAATAATAGTTAGCTTTCCTGGTGTCTGTTTTAGCAATAATTTACAGAGACCTTAGAATCAATATATTTTTCACTGAGAATTCTGAATGTTGCCGTTTCTCTATTGCTCCTGGTATGAAATTGGTGTGGGGGCGTTAGCATTCCACTTGTCAATCAGCAAAGATAGGAAATGTGGAGATAACTTTGCAAATAATCTAGGTGACTCCTATGTATTATGGAGTGGTATTTCTGGAATTAAAGACAATTAGTCATGTAGCTTATAGTAAGAATTGAGGTTTAGTTACTAGTTCTTTTTATCTCTGAAAGATAAGCAGCCCAAAGCCCAGCCTCCCAGTATAGGGGAGATAACTCAGGTGTTAACATTCCAGGTTTAGAGGGACTTACAAAAGGTGCAGACTAAAGGTACCGTCACACTAAGCGACGCTGCAGCGATACCGACAACGATCCGGATCGCTGCAGCGTCGCTGTTTGGTCGCTGGAGAGCTGTCACACAGACCGCTCTCCAGCGACCAACGATGCTGGTAACCAGGGTAAACATCGTGTTACTAAGCGCAGGGCCGCGCTTAGTAACCCGATGTTTACCCTGGTTACCATCGTTAAAGTAAAAAAAACAACCACTACATACTTACCTACCGCTGTCTGTCCCCGGCGCTGTGCTTCTCTGCTCTGGCTGTGAGCGCCGGGCAGCCGGAAAGCAGAGTGGTGACGTCACCGCTCTGCTTTCCGGCCGCTGTGCTCACAGCCAGAGCAGAGAAGCTGAGCGCCAGGGACAGACAGCGGTAGGTAAGTGTTTAAGTGTAAGTGTAGTGTTTTTTTTACTTTAACGATGGTAACCAGGGTAAACATCGGGTTACTAAGCGCGGCCCTGCGCTTAGTAACCCGATGTTTACCCTGGTTACCAGCTAAGACATCGCTGAATCGGCGTCACACACGCCGATTCAGCGATGTCAGCGGGAGATCCAGCGACGAAACAAAGTTCTGTACTTTCTTCCCCGACCAGCGATATCACAGCAGGGGCCTGATCGCTGCTGCCTGTCACACTGGACGATATCGCTAGCCAGGACGCTGCAACGTCACGGATCGCTAGCGATATCGTCTAGTGTGACGGTACCTTTAGGAGATTACAAACCCATCCACAGGCAGCAATGTCATTATTATTATATAGGGAATGGTCATTTACCAGCTTACTTTATGGAAATCACCAATGGGCTAGAGGTAGTCCAAAAGCCTCAAAACATCACAAAAGTTTCTGACTTAGTGTAAAGAGCTTTGTGAATTAATATTTTGAGTATCTCATTTATACAGGAGTATTCCTTTATCTGTGGGAGAAATCTGAAAATAACGTCCATACTGGGACTGCAGAAGGAGGAAACTTTGGGGTCAAGTAATTGCTGAGATAACTCCTTTGAGATTCCTTCCCAACCAAACACATCCACAGTCATTATGCTCTCTTTAGGACAACCCCTTACCATATGCCCCCATTAATCAGAGCTGAGTGCCATTGCAAAGCCCCTTAAGATTACCTATCCCTAAGTGTGGCGCAGCTGCAGCTTTCTTGGATGCAGTAGCCAGACCATCAGTTATCAACTGACCTACAGGAACTGGCCTGATCAGACCATCATTTTATATACGGTTATTGATGATGGGTTTACAGTTAAAAAAAATATATATATATATAGTTTGTGCCAAAATTCATGAGTAGAAGATTACCTAAATCTCAATGACGCCAGCAATGGCTGCTACCCTTGAAGGAGAACAATACGCGGTGGCAGCCTTCTATATCAATAGTTATCTTTCAACATTATTTTAGACTTTTTGTCATTACAGTATTTTCCCCTTGTAATGTTGCCATCACTGGTGCTCTATGAGGGGCCCTGTGTACAGCCCGCTCATTGCATGCCACTTGTAGGAATCGTGTAATAGGATAGCAGTTTACCATGAGAACATACAAGAGTCGCAGGTTATTGTTCCATGTTGTGCTGTAATGTTTAGTCTTACAGTACGAGATTTACCTCCATCTCATGTGAAGATTCACTCACTTTGTAAAGTTGTTCATAAGCTGTAAACAATAAAGATTACTGGACAGTAATACGACTAACTTGTGTCATCATATCTGCGTGAACTACTAAAATTAACCTGTCAGAACCTCATTTCCTCAAGGAGCAGTTGTTGAGGTAGTGAAATGACAAGAGGAAATAAATAAGGTCAAAGTGACGGCAAAATATTTGTGACTGGGTCAGCTATTGCATGGATTATGGTTATGTTTTCTCGGAGATGAGCTTGTTTAATGACCTCTAATGAATTCTATAAAATGGGTGCAGCACGAGTGAAGTCTTTGCGACAGGAATGTGAAAAGGGTAGTGGTAGGCAGAATTTCATATCGACTTAATTTAAGTAGCTACACTTTGCAAGTCTAGATCTACATAATTATTAGCATAAAGCTTTGGTTTATTTTTATTTGAGGCAACTTTTCAAAAAATGTTCTTAACACTTTCAGGGCGAGATGTTGAGATCCTCAGCTCTTTTAAGAAGTATCTTGTATACTGGGCATCCAAAGTTAAAGCAAACGAGCTTAAAATGAAAGATCTCTACAAATTTATAAAGCAACTCACAAATCTAAACCTTCATTTTTGTGCTGTGTCTTCATTGGTGCTCACACCACAATAATCGATGGTTTGAAAACTCAAGGCTGAGAATTGGCTAAATATTTCCATCTTCTGAAATTTGCAGTCTTAGACTATGTTCACACGTGGGAAGGGGGCTGCGGGTTTTCCCGCAGCGGATTTGATAAATCTGCAGGGCAAACCCGCTGCGGTTATCCCTGCAGATTTATCGCGGTTTGTGTTGCGGGTTCCGCTGCGGGATTTACTCCTACTATTGATGCTGCATATGCACCCTCTGACGTCCCGATCTCCTCGGCGCTGCAGGCGGCGGTCCGGTTCCAAAGATGCTGTGCGAGAAGGACCTTCGTGACGTCACGGTCATGTGACCGCGACGTCACCGCAGGTCCTGGTCGCATAGCAAACCTGAGACCAGACGGCCATGTGCAGCGCTGAGAGGCGAGTACAGCATTATTTATTTTAATTCTTTTTTTTTTACACAAATATGGTTCCCGGGGCCTGGAGGAGAGTCTCCTCTCCTCCACCCCGGGTACCACCCGCACATTATCCGCTTACTTCCCGCATGGTGGGCAGAGCCCCATGCGGTAAGAAAGCGGATCAATGCATTCCTATGGGTGCAGAACCGCCGTGATTCTGCACAAAGAAGTGACATGCTGCGGGTTGTAAACCGCTGCGTTCCCGCGCGGTTTTTCCCGCAGCATGTCAACAGCGGTTTGCGGTTTCCATAGGGTTTACATGTTACTGTAAACGCAATGGAAACTGCAGCGGACTCGCAGCTGCAAAATTGCTGCGGTTCCGCGGTAAAAACCGCAAAGTGTGAACATGGCCTTAAGGACCAGGGATATTTCAGTTTCCATTTTTTGCTCCCCTTCTTCCCAGAGCCATAACTTTGCTATTTTTCCATCAATATGGCCGTGTGAGGTCTTGTTTTTTTGTGGGACGAGTTGTACTTTTCAACGACAGCATTGATTTTACCATATCGTGTACTGGAAAATGTGAAGAAAAAAAATCAAGTGCAGTGAAATGACAAAAAAGTGCAATTTCACAATTTTTGGGGGGATTTTTTTACCATGTTCACTAAATGCTAAAACGGACCTGCTATTGTGATTCTCCAGGTCATTACAAGTACTTAAATAAAAAAGAACCTCTACATGTTTGGTATCTAAGTGGTGAAAAAAAATCCAAAGTTTGTCAAAACAAAAAAAAAAGTCACCATTTTCTGAGCCCTGTAACGTCTTCATTTTTCTTGATCTGATGCTGGGTGAGGGCTTATTTTTTGTGCGCTGATCTGACGTTTTTATTGATACCATTTTGGTGTGGATACGATCTTTTGCATGTTATTGCAATGTTGCAGGGCCCAAAAAATGTAATTCTGGTGTTTTGATTTTTTTCCTCATTTTCCTCTCTCCCAGCTCCACTCATTGTCCTCTCCCCTACATCCCCTCATTGTCCTTTCCCCTGCAGCCCTCACTATCCTCTCCCCTACATCCCCTTATTGTCCTCACCTCCAACTCATTATTCTCTCCTTTACCTCATTGTCCTCACCCCCTCTCCCACTCCCCTTCATTGTCCTTTCCCTACATCCCTCATTGTACTCTCCTCCACCCCATTTGTTCTCTCCCTTACCTCCCCTCATTGTCCTCTTCCCCACATCCCTTCATTGTACTCCTCCCCTTCCTCATTATCCCCGCTCTTACCTTACATCATTGTCCTCCTACCCCATCTCATTGTCCTCTTTCTTACCTCCCCTCATTGTCCTCTCCCTCACCTCCTCTCCACTTATTGTCCTCTCTCCCAGTCCCCCTCATTGTCTTCTCCCCCCTCATTGCCCTCATTTTTCTCCCCCCACCTCTTACCCATCTCATTGTCCTGCCCCCTACATCCCTCATTGTACTCTCCCTACATCTCTCATTGTCCTCTCCTCCACATCATTGTCCTATCCCCTACACCCACTCATTGTCCTCTCTCCCACTCTCCTTTGTCCTCTCCCCAAGCCCCCCTTTGTCCTGTCCCCCACCTCATCATCAGACCCTAACATCCCGCATTGTCCTCCCCCTACATCCCTCATTGTCCCCATCCCCCTCGTTCTCTCCCACACCCCCTCTTTGTCCTCTTTCCTACCACATTGTCCTTCCCCTACATCCCTCATTCCCCTCTTTGTCCTCTCTCCCAGCTCCCCTTTGTCCCACCCTCCCACTGTCCTCTCTCCCTTACCTCCCCTCTTTGTCCTCGCTCCCAGACTCCCAGTCGCCCATAACTAAAGGCCCCTTCACATTAAGCGACGCTGCAGCGATACCGACAACGATTCGGATCGCTGCAGCGTCGCTGTTTGGTCGCTGGAGAGCTGTCACACAGACCGCTCTCCAGCGACCAACGATGCCGGTAACCAGGGTAAACATCGGGTAACTAAGCGCAGGGCCGCGCTTAGTAACCCGATGTTTACCCTGGATACCATGCTAAAAGTAAAAAAAAACAAACACTAGATACTTACCTACAGCCGTCTGTCCTCCAGCGCTGCGCTCTGCTTCTCTGCTCTCCTCCTGTACTGGCTGTGAGCCGGAAAGCAGAGCGGTGATGTCACCGCTCTGCTTTCCGGCTCACAGCCAGTGCAGGAGGAGAGCAGAGCACAGCGCTGGAGGACAGACGGCTGTAGGTAAGTATCTAGTGTTTGTTTTTTTTTACTTTTAGCATGGTAACCAGGGTAAACATCGGGTTACTAAGCGCGGCCCCCTAGTTACCAGTGAAAACATCGCTGGATCGGTGTCACACACGCCGATCCAGCGATGTCAGCAGGAGTCCAGCGACGAAATAAAGTTCTGGACTTTGTTCAGCGACCAACGATCTCCCAGCAGGGGCCTGATCGTTGGTCGCTGTCACACATAACGATTTCATTAACGATATCGTTGCTACGTCACAAATAGCAACGATATCGTTAACAATATCGTTATGTGTGAAGGTACCTTAATAAAGGTAAGTCTGCCACATTTACCCAGAATTCTCTTGAGAGGGCATACATAGGAGGCATATAAATTACTACTATACTACATTCTAAGTGAGATATCGTACAGCACACTCCCACAAACCTCCCCCTTTAAAGGAATAAATGTATTTAAAGGGAATAGTCTTACGTACAGTTTCTTGTGAAATTATTTACCCCCTTGGCATTTTTCGTGTTTTGCTAACTCGCAACCTTGAATGTCACTGGTGATTTTGAGGGTTTTCATTCATTTGCCACTGGCAATTCGCAAGTGGTGAGCATGTATACAAGAGGTGAGTGGCTAACACAGAACAGCCGAGATGACCATTCAGGACAGAGAACTCCAGGAGATAGACAGAGCTGCTTAACCCTTGAAATAACAGCAAGGAAAATCTGCACTGCTAATAGGAAGATGAAGCAGATCTAATCAATGCAAGGGTTCGTGTAAACAGACACTGCAATCTTCTGGCTTCTCTCTGTAGCGGTATCCCCATGACACCAACTCTGACATGTACTTCTTGTCCCTGTCTTGTTTGGCGATCTACGTGGTCTTCATGGTGTTATTTGCTTACTGGTGCCTCTCAATTAAGTGTTGCAGCCTCTGTGGCCTTTCAGAAAACGTGTGCCTATTAAATAATACCACATCCAAGAGAGAAATAGCTTCACACCATGATCAGACCACATACCACTATAAAGATACTAGAAAGATGGCACCATCACAGTATTCTAGTTAAAGTGCTCAACCCGCTGCATGTTAAACACAAATTGCATCAAACCAAAAGAAAAGAAACATGCATATACGCAGGGATCACAAAAATATAACAAAATTTATTGATAACAAATCCTTAAACCACATACACAAGTTTAAAAACACTTAAAAAATCCATACTAACAGAAATACATGTTTACCCAAGAAAAAACCACACAGGGGTCCCAACCCGGGTCCCAACCCACCCCTCCTCCCCCCCTAAACAAAACCCTCTCCTCTAGTTATAAAGCGACATATAAAACTAAGCGGTGTCTTGCCCTGATACAGCTGTGACCAATGGTTATGTAAAAACCAACAAATGTTAAAGACTAAATAAAAGTACCCAATACAGAGAGAGAGATACTATTAAAGCAATAGGGCAAGTAAAGACAAAGCTATTGCAGACAAATCAGTATGAATACCGCTATACAAGAGACTTGATGTCAATAATTTACAATAAACTCCTAATGGACAAGCTCATGTTCAATGTTCAATCATACCGCTCAGGAGGGGATGTGAGGAAGAGGGAGCCGATTCCCATGTGGTCAACCCGACGCGTGTCGTCACAAATGTGACTTCATCAGGGGTAACAAGGATAAAGTGGTTAGCGTATCCTGGATTATATAGTACTTACTCATTTAATGATCTAATACAGCTGTAGGGAGAATGCTGCAAGAAGCCCAACACCCCCACAAGATCCCAGACACTCAGCGTCCCGGAAATACCAACTGCGCATGTCTGGTGGTCACCTAGGTAACATGACAACACCATCCATAACGCGCAAATAGCGCCGACACCATGGGAGCATATATCACGGATATACAGCAATGTTGGTCCGGTTCCTATATCCAATCGGCCCGCACCACCACAAGTGTAGCGTCTCCAAGTACTACCGACAATCAATACCCGAGCGCCCAGTACCATTGCGCATGACCGGAAATAGCCCGACACACCACAGTGAAGAGGAATGGTCCCCCAGGTAACAGACAAACACACCGTCCATGCGCAAACTCCGACCCGCCGACCCAGACCCAGCTCCAAGACTCACAGCATGCAGGTATTCAGAGAACAGGGCAAACACCGGGACGATGAGCCGCTGCGACGGGCCCCATCGCGCATGCGCACCGCCCACATGCAGCCCAGCCTCAGAAACTGCAACTGTACAAGCATCATCCAATTCAATAGGATCCACCACCATTGGGTGGTATATATTCCTCTTATCTGACTCATCACGCCCCCAAACAAGGGCAGATATAGATCCTGGTGGCATAATCAAAGCAGACCTAAAGCAAACATACAATGAGTACCACCTCATGCAATACCTCTTTAATGTTATACCAATAAGCAATAAAAAATGAACATAAATAAGTGACTAAATGTCCATCATAATGAGTCCAATAGCCTCACCAAACCTTAATACTCAACCAGACCTGACTGCCACATAATGTAAATACAGATCATTGGAGAAGGAAGCCTTACAGGATTCCATTTGAGCAACAAAACCCACACGTATAGAAATTGCATACTGAACAAGAGGGCCAGAAATATAATATACTATCACCCATTACTGGCTGATCCGCCTAAACGTTAAATAATATCCAAGCGGCAAAGGGTAAGGCTAACTTTAATTCATTCCCCAGCTATGGAGTTTAATTAAATTGGGTGCAACAATACACCTATGACTACTCTCTCTCATATAGAATTTTTTTCCCTCGGTGCTATTGTTCAAAAAAACACATTATACGCCAAGTATTATATACATGAGATAACAGAAGAAGGGGAACAAAGACATCCTAAAGTTGTTTATAAAATCCAGTAAATAAAAGTTCCTCATTAAGTCCTCTCGGTGCAAGACTCTTCAATCTGTAGATCCACTTAGATTCACATCGCAGCAGTTGGTTGGTCAAATTGCCTCCTCTGATAGTGGCATTAACGTTCTCCAGTCCCATCACTTTGAGGCCTCTGAGGTTACCGCCGTGTACTTCCAAAAAATGTTTTGCCACTGATGTCAATTTCTTCCCCCTTGAGAGGTCCCGTCTGGCCATATTGATGTTAGAGATGTGCTGTTGACACCCTCCTCAATTGTTGAGATGTCTGGCCCACATAGAGTTTAGGGCAATCACATAATAGCACATACACATGATTAGTTGACCTGCAGTTGAAATAAAAGTTACACTTAAGCGGGGATGATAGTACATCAATCGAGATTTCTTCTTGTGCAATCATGAACTGGCACACATTACACCCCCCACAAGGAAAGGTGCCCCTGATCCTATGACCCGTCCTTAATTTACTCTTGGGGCGTTGGTAGTGACTATGGCACAATTGGTCTTTCAAGTTGGTGGCTCTTCTTGCCACTATTTTAGGGGACGGTGTAATGTGTGATACCAATTTAGGCTCACTAAGAAGGATATTCCAGTTTTTATTCAAAATTCTATACACATCAGACCACTGGTTATTATAAGTGGTGATTAAAGAGAGCGGTTGGACTGATTAGTGAGAGCAAACTTGGGACATTCGATAAGGAGACCCTGGTCAACCCATTCCTTGTAAAATTGAAGAAGACACTAGATGAGTTTGAGAAAGATATCATTAATGGGAAGAGAAACAAATTTTATAGGGACAAAATGGACTTTGGTAAAGATCAAGCCTTTAAGTGGGTACATCATGGTAACAGACGTCATACCACCAAGACCCAAACAGGCCCTAGTGGCAATGCATTTGTGCAACCGTCCAGATGTGAATTATCTTCCAGTGATTTTTTGTCCTTGGACCTAAGCGACCCGGAGGGGGCCGCAGGCGGCGTAGGAGAAGGAGGGGGAGACACAAGTCACGGATCTATCCGGAAAAAAGGCAAGAGTCATCGCAATTGGTCGCCAGTACACAAGAGAGAGACGAGATTCAATCGGAGGCGATAGCCTTGGCAGGTATGTCAACATATCCCAAGATTGAAGAATTACAAATTATCAATCTCTCCTCCTATGTTTTGTCGGATTTGGAAAAATCTGTATTGATGAAAGGCCTATCATTTTCACCTACGAATCCCTTGGACAAATTTACGTTAGTAAAAGATGTGTATTTGTTTTGTCGGAAGATGACATTTAAACCATTGTACCATAAACCTTCCCTAGTAGACTCATTCCCTGAAGATGAGAGACAAACCTTTAGAGATCTCCTGGAACTTCTACAGGAGAATGAGAGCACACCGGACCGGACCAGGTTTACTAGAAGATCTCCATCACAGGTGACACCATCACTCTCACTTTTTCCAGCTGTACAAATTTTTTTTGAAAGTGTATGTAGAGACATCGAAGACCTAAGACTAAACAGCTCAAAATATAACAACCTTAGTGCCGGAGAAAGGAGAGCCTTGAAGGAGTTATGTAACAACACAGAGTTCCTTGTCCGTGAAGCGGACAAGGGAGGGAATGTTGTCCTTTGGCCTCACGAGATGTACTCTATTGAAGTATTGCGTCAACTGAACAACACTAACAATTATCATGTTCTTCCCTCAGACCCTACGTGGGTATTTAAGGGCAAATTGGATCATCTCATAAAAGAGGCGACTGGAGAAGGCATTTTGAACAAGAGGGAAGCGGATTTTCTCGTTACTCACCATCCGGTGGTTCCCACTTTCTATATATTGCCGAAAGTGCACAAGTCACTCAACAGGCCCCCGGGAAGACCGATAGTATCTGGCATTGGTGGCATCATGGAAAGACCCTGTATATATCTAGATCACTTCCTGCAACCTATGGCTCTCTCTCTCGACTCTTATATAAGGGACTCAGCACATTTGATGATACATCTGGAAGATCTGACGGTTCTAGAGGGTACCCTGTTGGTCAGTCTTGATGTCGAATCCTTGTATACGAGCATAGCTCACGATCTTGGCATTCAAGCAGTCTCCTTCTACCTGGATAAACATCATGGGAACGGTGAGCATAACCTTTTTCTATTGGAATTGTTACACTTTGTCTTGGACAAGAACTATTTTATCTTCGACAGAAAATATTATAGACAAATCTCCGGGACTGCTATGGGGGCGCGGTGTGCGCCCTCATATGCGAACCTCTTTTTGGGGTGGTGGGAGGAGACTGTGGTGTACAAACATGCAATGTTTTTGAGTAATGTCGTCACTTGGCGACGGTATATAGATGACGTGGTGTTTCTGTGGACAGGGCCACAGTCTGTATGTGAGGAATTCATTCAAGATCTTAACTCCAATTTGTTCAATATCAAACTGACCTCTTATTTCCTCACGCACTATAGACTTTTTGGACATCAAACTCACCTTAGAAGGAAACCGTGTCTCCTCTTGTCTCTATCGGAAATCGACAGCTACAAATAACCTCCTTCACTACTCCAGCTTCCATCCGGTACATTTGAAGAACGGCATCCCAAAAGGTCAGTTTTTGAGACTTCACAGAAATTGCAGCTCATCAGATGATTTTCTAAGACTGGCAGGAGACCTAACCACGCGTTTTATCAGTAGGCAATACCCGCGGAAAATAGTATCTCGGGGTTTTCAGGCGGCAAAACAAAGAGATAGACTCAGCCTCTTTGGTCGGCAGGAGCGTGAATCAGTCCAACCGCTCTCTTTAATCATTACTTATAATAACCAGTGGTCTGATGTGTATAGAATTTTGAATAAAAACTGGAATATCCTTCTTAGTGAGCCTAAATTGGTATCACACATTACACCGTCCCCTAAAATAGTGGCAAGAAGAGCCACCAACTTGAAAGACCAATTGTGCCATAGTCACTACCAACGCCCCAAGAGTAAATTAAGGACGGGTCAGAGGATCAGGGGCACCTTTCCTTGTGGGGGGTGTAATGTGTGCCAGTTCATGATTGCACAAGAAGAAATCTCGATTGATGTACTATCATCCCCGCTTAAGTGTAACTTTTATTTCAACTGCAGGTCAACTAATCATGTGTATGTGCTGTTATGTGATTGCCCTAAACTCTATGTGGGCCAGACATCTCAACAATTGAGGAGGAGGTGTCAACAGCACATCTCTAACATCAATATGGCCAGACGGGACCTCTCAAGGGGGAAGAAATTGACATCAGTGGCGAAACATTTTTTGGAAGTACACGGCGGTAACCTCAGAGGCCTCAAAGTGATGGGACTGGAGAACGTTAATGCCACTATCAGAGGAGGCAATTTGACCAACCAACTGCTGCGATGTGAATCTAAGTGGATCTACAGATTGAAGAGTCTTGCACCGAGAGGACTTAATGAGGAACTTTTATTTACTGGATTTTATAAACAACTTTAGGATGTCCTTGTTCCCCTTCTTCTGTTATCTCATGTATATAATACTTGGCGTATAATGTGTTTTTTTGAACAACAGCACCGAGGGAAAAAAATTCTATATGAGAGAGAGTAGTCATAGGTGTATTGTTGCACCCAATTTAATTAAACTGCATAGCTGGGGAATGAATTAAAGTTAGCCTTACCCTTTGCCGCTTGGATATTATTTAACGTTTAGGCGGATCAGCCAGTAATGGGTGATAGTATATTATATTTCTGGCCGTCTTGTTCAGTATGCAATTTCTATACGTGTGGGTTTTGTTGCTCAAATGGAATCCTGTAAGGCTTCCTTCTCCAATGATCTGTATTTACATTATGTGGCAGTCAGGTCTGGTTGAGTATTAAGGTTTGGTGAGGCTATTGGACTCATTATGATGGACATTTAGTCACTTATTTATGTTCATTTTTTATTGCTTATTGGTATAACATTAAAGAGGTATTGCATGAGGTGGTACTCATTGTATGTTTGCTTTAGGTCTGCTTTGATTATGCCACCAGGATCTATATCTGCCCTTGTTTGAGGGCTTGATGAGTCAGATATGAGGAATATATACCACCCAATGGTGGTGATCCTATTGAATTGGATGATGCCTGTACAGTTGCAGTTTCTGAGGCTGGGCTGCATGTGGGCGGTGCGCATGCGCGATGGGGCCCGTCGCAGCGGCTCATCGTCCCGGTGTTTGCCCTGTTCTCTGAATACCTGCATGCTTTGAGTCTTGGAGCTGGGTCTGGGTCGGCGGGTCGGAGTTTGCGCATGGACGGTTTGTTTGTCTGTTACCTGGGGGACCATTCCTCTTCACTGTGGTGTGTCAGGCTATTTCCGGTCATGCGCAATGGTACTGGGCGCTCGGGTATTGATTGTCGGTAGTACTTGGAGACGCTACACTTGTGGTGGTGCGGGCCGATTGGATATAGGAACCGGACCAACATTGCTGTATATCCGTGATATATGCTCCCATGGTGTCGGCGCTATTTGCGCGTTATGGATGGTGTTGTCATGTTACCTAGGTGACCACCAGACATGCGCAGTTGGTATTTCCGGGACGCTGATTGTCTGGGATCTTGTATTAGATCATTAAATGAGTAAGTACTATATAATCCAGGATACGCTAACCACTTTATCCTTGTTACCCCTGATGAAGTCACATTTGTGACGACACGCGTCGGGTTGACCACATGGGAACCGGCTCCCTCTTCCTCACATCCCCTCCTGAGCAGTATGATTGAACATTGAACATGAGCTTGTCCATTAGGAGTTTATTGTAAATTATTGACATCAAGTCTCTTGTATAGTGGTATTCATATTGATTTGTCTGCAATAGCTTTGTCGTTACTTGCCCTATTGCTTTAATAGTATCTCTCTCTCTGTATTGGGTACTTTTATTTAGTCTTTAACATTTGTTGGTTTTTACATAACCATTGGTCACAGCTGTATCAGGGCAAGACACCGCTTAGTTTTATATGTCGCTTTATAACTAGAGGAGAGGGTTTTGTTTAGGGGGGGAGGAAGGGGGGTTGGGACCCCTGTGTACTTTTTTTCTTGGGTAAACATGTATTTCTGTTAGTATGGATTTTTTAAGCGTTTTTAAACTTGTGTATGTGGTTTAAGGATTTGTTATCAATAAATTTTGTTATATTTTTGTGATCCCTGCGTATATGCATGTTTCTTTTCTTTTGGTTTGATGCAGACCACATATCACCACACAGTGACCGAATAAAACTATACAAGGGACAAATATTGCCACATAAAGACCAGACAACATATTAACACCACATGGTGACCAAAAAATGCTACATAGAAGAGACAAATGCCGCCACACCGTGACTGGATTACATATTACACCACATAGTGACCGAATACTACTACAATACTGATCATAATTAAAACCCACAATACTAAGCGATATAGTATCGCTTTTTAGAAAACAGCGAGGCCATCAATATCTGATTAGTGGGGGTTACTGGAACCACCAGTGGCCAAAAATTCTTAGAAACTGCCAGAATACATCAGCTCCATCATTTCTGGCTGCATATGCACCACCTGTTCAAATGAATACCGGGTGGATCTGTAGTACCCTGCCATTATTTCTATAGTTTTGAGTACTATGTTCCGATAGAGAACCTTCAGCTACAGCTGGTGACCGCTGATCATCAGGGGTGCTGGGTGACGTTTCCTGTTATGATCCGGTGACCTTGGAGCAGCATGAAAACTTTCACTGGAGTAAGTGGTAACTATACTGACCGCAAATCCTGATCTTAACACCGCAACTAGAAGTAGCCGTGGGATGTACCTAACAACCTAGACACCTCGTCACAGCCGGAGGACCAAATACCCCTATAGATGGAAATAGGAATACTATCTTGCCTCAGAGCAGAACCCCAAAGGATAGGCAGCCCCCCACAAATATTGGCTGTGAGTAGGAGAGGAAAGACACACACAGGCAGAAAAACAGGATTTAGCACAAGAGGCCACTCTAGCTAAAATAGGAAAGGATAGGACAGAGTTCTGTGCGGTCAGTATTAAAACCCTTCCAAAAATATCCACAGCAGATTATACAAAAAATTCCTCCATCTAACTAAAGACGTGGAATGTACATCTGCAACTCCAGAGACTAATACACTCAGAGCAGGAATACAATAAAAAAACAAGCACACAGCTTGTGTGCCATGGAAAAAGAAACAGACACTTATGCTGAATTGGCAGCTAAGCAGGAGAAGCCAGACAGAGATCCAACACTTCCCAAGAACATTGACAACTGGCAAGGACTAATGAGTCCTGCAAACCTAAATACCCCAGTCAGAACTGCAATCAGCAGATACACCTGTCCAGGACTTCCGCCCAGGGACAACTGCATTACCACCTACAACCACCGGAGGGAGCCCAAAAGCAGAATTCACAACAGTTTCCCCACCGAACAGGTATTCAAGGCCTATACTAAGAATTGACCATCAGTAAATAGTAGTGGCCAACCTCTTTAATTAAATTAAATAAAGTTTTCTATCTTTTTCTTTTGACAGGATGATGGGTATCATATTTCTATTGCACTAGAATACTACATGCATACTGTACATATTCCTGTTTGTAGCCAGCAAAACCAGAAAGGAAGCATCCGCTGTTTATACCGCTCATGCCATTTTTTATAAAGCACTAGCATATTTTTCAGCAATTATCCTATTAGGATAGGGGAGGAAACCAGCACAAGCACTGAGTGGATTTTCTAGCTTCATACAAATGATGCCCTTGATTAGAATCACACGGAGTATCCCAGCGTTGCAAATGCTAAGAACAGAGCCACTGCGCAGCCTAAATAATTAGATGATTCAAAACACTAAAGTAGAATGGGTCAGAGCAGAACATGTTAAGCATAGGCCCGAAAGACAGGGATAGAGCCATTAGTAAAATGATTGATGGTTGGTATTTGATTGAGACCATAGGGGCGGTGGGGACAGAAAAAAATTGGGGAGTATATAAATGAACAGTGCGGAAAAGGGGCCATTTGAGCCTGCTGCTGGTTACTATAGCCAACATGGAAGCTCTCCTGGCTGCCGGCTTGAGAGGTGAGGTGTGGCTGGAGGATCAGAAATCCGGCGTGCTGGGAGATGGCCACAGTCCCTTCCTGGGAGTAAGGAAGGAAAAAGCAGATGCAGAAAGCTAGACGATAGAGCAAATGGCGAGGCGTATGTCTATTTTGTGGGGTCGTTAGGGGCTCACTCAAAGAGGGAAGTAAAGGAAAAACTGTGGAGGGATGACTATGTGGAGTTATTCTCCCTCCTACCACTTAAGAAATATAATCTTGATAAATGTAAAAAAAGATAGCAAAAAAGAGAAGGAGGAAAAGCGGAGGTGTGCCTGATAACACAAACATTTATAAACTGGCTTCAGGCATTTGCTCTTCTTGCAAGCGTAGTGGATGAAAAGGCATCATAGAACTGTTCTCCACTTTTTTGCTACATGGATTCTAAAGGAGAAACACATGGGCCATTTGGGGGGCAGGCTAGGCTTCCTTTTGATGAACAATTTTGACAAAGAAGGGCTTTGCACCCCAGCATCAGGTGGGATCAGAAGGATATTGGACTTTGGTTGAAGGTGATGATGCAATATAGATATGATCAGTCCTTTCTTTGGGACGCAGGTGGCGGGAACAAGTTGAGAACTGGGGAAGGTAACAACCAGGGGTCACAGGGAGATGAAGAAAATCTGGCTCACGTTGGCAATTTAAAGGGAACCTGTCATCCCCAAAATGGAAGGTGAGCTAAGCCCAGCAGCATCAGCGGCTTATCTACAGCATTCTGGAATGCTGCAGATAAGCCCCTGATGTATCCTAAAAAATGAGAAAAAGAGGTTTCGATTATATTCACCTGGGTGGGCGGATGGGCGTCACGGTCCGGTCCAGGGCCTCCCATCTTCTTACGATGATGTCCGCTTCTTGTTTTCACTCTGCGGCTTCGGCGCAGGTGTACTTTGTCTGCCCTGTTGAGGGCAGAGCAAAGTACTGCAGTGCGCAGGTGCCGGGAAAGGTCAGAGAGGCCCGGCGCCTGTGCACTGCAGTACTTTGCTCTGCCCTCAACAGGGCAGACAAAGTACGCCTGCGCCAGAGGAGCAGCGTGAAGACAAGAAGAGGACGTCATCTGATGAAGATAGGAGGCGCCAGACTGCGACACAGATCGGACCGGACCGGGACCGCCCCTGGGTGAGTATAATCTAACCTCTTTTTCTCATCAGGATACATCGGGGGGCTTATCTACAGCATTATAGAATGCTGTAGATAAGCCCCTGATGCAGAATTGCACTCAGCTTAAAAAAGCAGCAGCAGGCAGCTCTGCTCCTGATTCCCACAAAAAATAATTAGCCGCACAGAGTGAAAACAACCCCCGTGACAGATAAGAAGCTCTGTCTGGCTGTGGAGGGTGTGTGCAGTGCAGGGACTGCACCTCATGTTGGGATCTCTTCAAGTCTGCAACCCATAAACACACTTCATCTCCTGCTGCCCCATACCCAATTGTTTAACTCTTGCTGGACTGGAACAGTTTAATGTGGATGCTGAGGGCAACAATACCTGATTACACATAAACAGAAAGCTACTTCTTGTGCTGAGTTAACTCTTTATATACAGACCACAACTACACCTTATCTCCTGCTGCCCCATACCCACCTGATTAACATTCATTAGGTTGGCACGATAACTGTGGATGTGTTACTAGCTCCCTATAAAAGCCAATTTTAAGCTTCACCTAATCTCTCTTCCTTGGTTCCTCACCAACCCCCATAAGATGTAAACCCACACCTGGGGGAAACTGAGGGTGATCTGGGAGTTTTCATTATTTGCTGCACACCTCAAGCATGATGGTGAAACCCTCACAAAAGCTGACGAGATCGGGGTTAAAGTCCACCAGCTCCAAACCTCTTGCAGACATGGATAAATTCCTGAAAAAGCAAGGCAACACATCCAACTCTGCTAAATCCTCTCACTCAATAGGGAAAGATCCAGAAACTTACTCAGAATCCGAATGAGAGAGCGACGGAGACAATGACGACCAGGACAAGGGTGATCTGGTAACGAGATCATTTATTAAAAGGATTCTAGGCAAAACATTAGAACCCATAAGCAGAGAGCTCTCTACCATCAAGCAAGACCTCAGCCAACTGGGACACACAATTGAAGCGATAGAGGCCTCCCATGCGGAAATAGTCCAAAGCTCTAACTCCAATCTAACTTGCCATAAACGGCATGAGGACCACATCAATAAGATATATACCATACTGGAAGACCATGAAAATAGAGAAAGAAGGAACAATCTGAGACTCAAAGGTGTCCCCGAGTCCATACTTCCAGATGCCCTGATTCCCACCGTCACTGAAATCTTTCACTCAATCCCTACTTCCTCAGACTCATCAGAACTTGATATGGTGAGAGTCCACAGAGCACTGAGGCCCAAACCAAAGCCTGACGAAGCTCCTCGAGATGTCTTATGTCGTTTCCTCGACTTCAGAACAAAAGACCTACTTCTGAAAAGAGCCAGAGAAGCAGACTCGATCACTTTTGGAGGGACCCCAATCCAAATTTTCCAAGACCTCTCTGCCTCCACGCTCTATAAAAGACGCCTTTTAAGACCTCTCACCTCAATCCTTCAACAAAGGCATTATCCATATCGCTGGCTCTTCCCCTTTGGTATCTCCATATCCGCAAAAGATCGGAAATTTCTTATTAAATCTACCGCCGATATTAAATCTGTCTGCGAAGCCTTGGAGATTCAACTCGACCAACCGCTTGTCCTAGAAACTACTTGGGAGGCCCACCATCTGAAACCTCTCCCCATTCCCCCTCCGTGGCAAGACGCATCTACCCTGAAATCCTCAAGATCAAAACGTCGCTCTTCAAAAGGCACGCCACCTAGGGACGAGGAAGATGATCCCGGCAGATGAACAATGGAGAATCACTAACGTTTTTCTTTTTTGTTTACCTACTTCTCTACGTTCTTTATGGCTTCAAGGGCTTTGTGACATTTATCACTAGCCCATAAAGTTAAATACTTGTGCAGCGTTATCACCGCCAATTTAGGAGTCTTAGCCTCCTATACCATGAAGCTAATTATAACTCCCTTTACTTGATCCCCTTTTTTCTCCCTCCCTAGATGTTAAAATTGCAATGTTTTCCCCCTCACTTAAGGTTATCTACCCTCATGCTCTACGTCAATGGTTATTTTACTATTGTGTATCTACCATTCTAACCCCTTCTTTCTCATCCATCTCTCCCACCCCTCTCCTTTTCCCTCCTTTGGATCCGATGGTCGAGTCTCATCCTCATCCAACTTGCCTTCAATCACTTCCACCATGACGGTAAACCGTAAGTCTTTTCAGATTATTTCACACAACTCACACGGTCTAAACTCCCCAATCCCAAGGTCACAAACACTTGCCTTCTTCAAAAAATCAGGCTACGATATACTACTCTTGCAAGAGACCCATTTCATCCCCGACAAGACCCCTTCCTTTGAGAAATGCTTCTTTGACAGATGGTTCCACGCTAGCTCCCCCCAAAAAGGATCTAGAGGCGTCTCAATAGCCCTTGCTAGGGATGTCCCCTTCCTCCTCCTAGACAGCAAAATTGATCCTGAAGGCCGTTACGTTTTCATCAAGGGGCTTATAGCCGGTAACATGGTGACCCTAGGCAGTCTATATGCCCCCAACAAACGCCACCTGAAATGGCTTCGCAAAGCCTTATCCCTCCTACGTACATTCCAGGAAGGTGTAGTCATCCTAGGGGGTGATCTGAATGTTGCTCTAGATCCATCTCTGGACACATCTACAAAAAAAGCTCTATTTCTCTGAAAGATTTGGCGCGCCTTAAATCAACCATTCATTCATTATAGCTGATCGATGCCTGGAGATATCTGCACCCTTCTGATATTGATTTCACATATTACTTGCATCCCCATAATTCCTATCGCCGCCTTGACTACATACTGGTATCCAGATCCATTCTACCTTCCACATTAAAAGCTGAAATAATCCCTGCCATACACACTGACCACTCTGTGGTACTGACTAAATTAGAATTTCACAAACCATACTCTAGTTTCAACTCATGGAGGCTCAATGAGTCTATACTACATAGCGATGAATAGGGTTGAGCGAAACGGGTCGTTCATTTTCAAAAGTCGCCACTTTTGGCAAAGTCGGGTTTCATGAAACCCGATCCGACCCCTGTGCGTGGTCGGCCATGCGGTACGCGACTTTCGCGCCAAAGTCGCGTTTCAATGACGCGAAAAGCGCCATTTCTCAGCCAATGAAGGTGAACGCAGAGTGTGGGCAGCGTGATGACATAGGTCCTGGTCCCCACCATCTTAGAGAAGGGCATTGCAGTGATTGGCTTGCTGTCTGCGGCGTCACAGGGGCTATAAAGGGGCGTTCCCGCCGACCGCCATCTTACTGCTGCTGATCTGAGCTTAGGGAGAGGTTGCTGCCGCTTCGTCAGAAGCAGGGATAGTGTTAGGCAGGGTCCATTAACCACCAAACCGCTTGTGTTGTAGCGATTTCCACTGTCCAACACCACCTTCGGTGTGCAGGGACAGTGGAAGCTACATTTTTTTTTTTCTCAGCGCTGTAGCTCATTGGGCTGCCCTAGAAGGCTCCCTGATAGCTGCATTGCTGTGTGTATGCCGCTGTGCAAACCAACTGCTTTTTTCAAAGCACAAATCCTGTTGTTCTGCACAGCTATCTTGTTTGTTTGTCCACACTTTTTATTTAATTTGTGCATCAGTCCACTCCTTATTGCTGCCTGCCATACCTGGGTGAGATTACTGCAGGGAGATAGTAATTGTAGGACAGTCCCTGTTTTTTTTTGTTTTTTTTTTGTGGGAGATTAAGATTGGGATTTCTGCTAGAGTGCCATCCCTGTGTGTGCCATCTCTCACTCAGTGGGCCATAGAAAGCCTATTTATTTTTTTGCTTGATTTGGGTTCTAAAATCTACCTGAAAAAATCACTACATCAATCAGTGGGAGAAAACTATTGGCCTCAGGGCTTGTGTGCCACTCCTGACTCCTGTGTGTGCCACCTCTCACTCAGTGGGCCATAGAAAGCCTATTGATTTTTTTGCTTGATTTGGGTTCTAAAATCTACCTGAAAAAATCACTACATCAATCAGTGGGAGATAAATATTGGCCTCAGGGCTTGTGTGCCACTCCTGACTCCTGTGTGTGCCATCTCTCACTCAGTGGGGCATAGAAAGCCTTTTTTTTTATTTATTTGGTTTCTAAATTGTCCTTGAAAAAATCATTTTATTTTATTTTGTTTCTAAAGTCTCCCTGAAAAAAAATTAAATAAATAAAACAGTGGGAGATTAATATTGCCCTTTCTGCTTGTGTGCCAGTCTTGACTCCTGGGTGTGGCATTTCTCTCTCTCTCTCTCAAATTGTGGGCCATAGAAAGCCTATTTATTTTTTAGCTTGATTTGGGTTCCAAAATCTACCTGAAAAAATCACTACATCAATCAGTGGGAGATAAATATTGGCCTCAGGGCTTGTGTGCCACTCCTGACTCCTGTGTGTGCCATCTCTCACTCAGTGGGGCATAGAAAGCCTTTTTTTTTATTTATTTGGTTTCTAAATTGTCCTTGAAAAAATCATTTTACTTTATTTTGTTTCTAAAGTCTCCCTGAAAAAAAATTAAATAAATAAAACAGTGGGAGATTAATATTGCCCTTTCTGCTTGTGTGCCAGTCTTGACTCCTGGGTGTGGCATTTCTCTCTCTCTCTCTCAAATTGTGGGCCATAGAAAGCCTATTTATTTTTTAGCTTGATTTGGGTTCCAAAATCTACCTGAAAAAATCACTACATCAATCAGTGGGAGAAAAATATTGGCCTCTGGGCTTGTGTGCCACTCCTGACTCCTGTGTGTGCCATCTCTCACTCAGTGGGCCATAGAAAGCCTATTTATTTTTTTGCTTGATTTGGGTTCTAAAATCTACCTGAAAAAATCACTACATCAATCAGTGGGAGAAAAATATTGGCCTCTGGGCTTGTGTGCCACTCCCGACTCCTGTGTGTGCCATCTCTAACTCAGTGGGGCATAGAAAGCCTTTTTTTTTTTTTTTTTTGGTTTCTAAATTCTTCCTGAAAAAATCATTTTATTTTATTTGGTTTCTAAAGTCTCCCTGAAAAAAAAAAATAAAAAAATAAAACAGTGGGAGATTAATATTGACATTTGTGCTTGAGTGACAGTCCTGCGTGTGTGGCATCTCTGTGATTTGGTGCCACAGAAAACAGAGTGTGTAACATTGTGCCTGATTTTCCTTGTGGTCTCACCAACCTGTAAAGGGATATTGAAATCATACTGAAGTTATAGGTCACCGTGTAAGTTGTTTGACAGCAACAAATAAAGTTACTTTGGTTAAGTTTTTAAAACAATGAGGAAGTCTGGTGCAAGAGGTCGTGGCCGTGGGCGTTTATTGTCAGCTGGTAATGATGGTAGTGGTAAGTGGAGCATCAGGTGGTCGTGGGAAAAAAATATTCCACCTAAGTCTGGAGCTGTGGAGCCAGGTTCGTCGTCTGGCTACACAAGGCCTCGAACGCTCTCTTTTCTGGGAGTAGGAAAACCGCTTTTAAAGCCGGAGCAGCAACAGCAAGTTTTGGCTTACCTTGCAGACTCAGCCTCTAGCTCTTTTGCCTCCTCTTCTGAAACTGGTAAATGTAAAAGCAGCGCGTCGCTTGTGGATGTTCACGGTCAGGGACAAGTCGCTTCCTTGTCCTCTTCAGCAAAAACAACAACAAGAGAGAAGGATGCAGCAGGCGACACAACGGGTTACTCCATGGAGCTCTTTACACATACCGTCCCTGGCTTAGAAAGTGAAACACTTAACAGGCCATGCCCATTACAAGTAGATTCTGACATGGAGTGCACTGATGCACAGCCACAGCCTGACTACTATGCTGGTCCTTTGACTCAGACCACAACATTGCCCTCTCAGGGTACTGATCCACAATCAGACCCTGATGAGACTATGTTGCCCCGTCACGAACGCTATACCACCGACCGACACGGTGACACAGACGAAGTTGCACACGAGCTAGAAGAGGAGGTAATCGATGACCCAGTTGTTGACCCCGATTGGCAGCCATTGGGGGAACAGGGTGCAGGCGGCAGTAGTTCAGAAGCGGAGGTGGCGGAGGGGCCGCAGCAGGCATCAACATCGCAACAGGTTCCATCTGCCGGGCCCGTATCTGGCCCAAAACGCGTGTCAAAGCCAAAACCTGTTGGAGGACAGCGTGGCCATCCGGTTAAAGCTCAGTCTGCAATCCCTGAAAAGGGATCCGATGATAGGAAGAGTGCAGTCTGGCATTTTTTTAAACCACATCCAATTGATCAGCGCAAAGTCATCTGTCAAAAATGTTCAACTACCTTAAGCAGAGGTCAGAATCTGAAAAGTCTCAATACAAGTTGCATGCATAGACATTTAACCACCATGCATTTTCAAGCCTGGACTAACTACCAAACGTCCCTTAAGGTTGTAGCACCCTCGGCCAATGAAGCTAGTCAGCAACGCAACATCCCTTCCGTCACTGTAAGGCCACCATTTTCCGCACCACCGGCAGTATCTGTGCAGGTTTCTTTGCCAGCCAAAAGCAGTCAGGGTCAGGGAATCACCAGTTTTGTAGGAGGAAATATTGCATCTAGGGCACCGGCGGAAACAATACCGTCTCCAACCGTCTCTCAGTCTGCCATGTCCACCGGCACACCCGCAAGTTCCACGATCTCCAGTCCAGCTCACCCTACATGAGACTCTGGTTAGAAAATGGAAGTACTTATCCTCGCATCCGCGTACACAGGGTTTTAACGCCCACATAGCTAGACTAATCTTGTTAGAGATGATGCCCTACCGGTTAGTTGAAAGTGAAGCTTTCAAAGCCCTGATGGAGTACGCTGAACCACGCTACGAGCTACCCAGTCGACACTTTTTTTCCAGAAAAGCCATCCCAGCCCTGCACCAGCATGTTAAACAGCGCATCGTCCATGCACTCAGGCAATCTGTGAGTACAAAGGTGCACCTGACTACAGATGCATGGACCAGTAGGCATGGCCAGGGACGTTACGTGTCCATCACGGCACACTGGGTGAATGTGGTGGATGCAGGGTCCACAGGGGACATCAATTTCGGGACAGTTGTGCCTAGCCCACGGTCTAGGAAACAGTTGGCTGTAGGTGTTCGCACCCCCTCCTCCTCGTCCTCCTGCAGAAGCGACAGCTCTTCCACAGACCGCAGTAGGCCAACCACTCCATCGGCAGCTGACACTGTTGCACACCAGTTGTCCCATTATGGGCCAGCTACTGGCAAGCGTCAGCAGGCTGTATTGGCTATGAAGTGTTTGGGCGACAACAGACACACCGCGGAAGTTCTGTCCGAGTTCTTGCAACAAGAAATGCAGTCGTGGCTGGGCACAGTAGATCTTGAGGCAGGCAAGGTAGTGAGTGATAACGGAAGGAATTTCATGGCTGCCATCTCCCTTTCCCAACTGAAACACATTCCTTGCCTGGCTCACACCTTAAACCTGGTGGTGCAGTGCTTATTGAAAACTTATCCTGGGTTCTCCGACCTGCTCCTCAAAGTGCGTGGACTTTGCTCACATATCCGACGTTCGCCTGTACACTCCAGCCGTATGCAGACCTATCAGCGGTCTTTGAACCTTCCCCAGCATCGCCTAATCATAGACGTTGCAACAAGGTGGAACTCAACACTGCACATGCTTCAGAGACTGTGCCAACAGAGGCGGGCTGTTATGTTTTTGTGGGAGGATACACATACACGGACAGGCAGTAGGATGGCAGACATGGAGTTGTCAGGTGTGCAGTGGTCGAAGATACAAGACATGTGTCAAGTCCTTCAGTGTTTTGAGGAATACACACGGCTGGTTAGTGCAGACAACGCCATAATAAGCATGAGCATCCCCCTAATGTGTCTGCTGATGCAAAGTTTGACGCACATAAAGGATCAGACGTCTGCACCAGAGGAAGAGGAAAGCCTTGATGACAGTCAGCCATTGTCTGGTCAGGGCAGTGTACAGGACGAGGTAGCGGGCGAAGAGGAGGTGGAGGACGAGGAGGATGATGGGGATGAGTATATTTTTAATGAGGAAGCTTTCCCGGGGGCACTGTAAATTGGTTGCGTGGCAAGGCCGGGTTCTGGTTTTTTGAGGGACACAAGTGATGTAGATTTGCCTGAAACTGCCCCTCAACCAATCACAACCGCAGATTTGACAACTGGAACTTTGGCCCACATGGCGGATTATGCCTTACGTATCCTCAAAAGGGACACACGCATTACTAAAATGATGAACGATGATGATTACTGGTTGGCCTGCCTCCTTGATCCTCGCTATAAAGGCAAATTGCAAAATATTATGCCACATGAGAACTTGGAACTAATATTAGCAACCAAACAATCAACTCTTGTTGACCGTTTGCTTCAGGCATTCCCAGCACACAGCGCCCGTGATCGTTCTCACACGAGCTCCAGGGGGCAGCAGACCAGGAGTGTTAGGGGTGCACACATCAGAAGTGGCATTGGACAGAGGGGTTTTCTGACCAGGTTGTGGAGTGATTTTGCTATGACCGCAGACAGGACAGGTACTGCTGCATCAATTGAAAGTGACAGGAGACAACATTTGTCCAGTATGGTTACTAACTATTTTTCATCCCTTATCGATGTTCTCCCTCAACCGTCATTCCCATTTGATTACTGGGCATCAAAATTAGACACCTGGCCAGAATTGGCAGAATATGCATTGCAGGAGCTTGCTTGCCCGGCAGCTAGTGTCCTATCAGAAAGAGTATTCAGTGCTGCAGGTTCAATATTAACCGAAAAAAGGACTCGTCTGGCTACCCAAAATGTTGATGATCTAACATTCATTAAAATGAACCACAACTGGATTTCGAATTCTTTTGCCCCACCTTGCCCGGCAGACACCTAGCTTTCCTACGAAAAGCTCTTGCCTGTGGACTACTGTGAATTACTTTTCGAATGTCTAATTTGCTGCAGCTGATTGTCCAGCATACGACATGTTTACACCTCCCTAAATGGCCAAACTCCCCACACGGGGCCGTGGTACCGCGACTTGGCGCAAGCACCCGTGAGAGTGCTGTTTGTCTGAAGAGGTGGGTGTGCCCGCTTTTGGTCGACGGCACTGCCACTGGGTCCCTCATAGTACAATAAAGTGTCTCTGGCGGTGGTGGTGCGCACCCAACGTCAGACACACTGTTGTAACATGAGGGGCCCTGGGCCTGTACCGCCGGCCACAAGAGAGTTCACCCAACCCCAGGTCAAACATTGCTCTACCACTTCCACAGTTATCTCTCACACTTCCACCAATGTTTAGTCTATGCGCTGACATCCTTCCATTCCTGCCACTGACAATACCATTGTGTTGACATGTATGATGGTACTTAACATAGTCAGGGGCAGTGTCCTCTATTTACCACAGTAAATACTTCGCGCTAAATTAGTAGGTCTGAAACTACGCAGAGGATCCCACCCCTGAACCTAATGATTGCACCCTTTAGTGTTTTCGTTTTGTTTTAATGCGAGACATTCACATTTATTTATTGTTTTGGACTACTAACTGGCAGACACTCATTACAATCGGCCTCCGCTGACCAGACCACTGCTGCCCGTCTACCCCTGGAACCAATTTTAAATTGCCTACAGCCAGCCCATTTTATTATGTTAGGCCTTCGAAGCCTGTCTGCGGCCCGTTCTTTCAACTACTACTACACTGACCTGTCTACTGCTGCCCGTGTACCCCTGGAACCAATTTTATATTGCCTACAGCCAGCCCAATTTTTTTTGTTAGGCCTTCGAAGCCTGTCTGCGGTCCCTCCTTCCACTAGGCCTCCAATGACCATTCTACTGCTGCCCGTGTACCCCTGGAACCAATTTTAAATTGCCAACAGCCCTATTTTGTTATGTTAGGCCTTCGAAGCCTGTGTGCGGTCCCTCCTTCCACTAGGCCTCCACTGACCATTCTACTGCTGCCCGTGTACCCCTGGAACCAATTTTAAATTGCCAACAGCCCTATTTTGTTATGTTAGGCCTTCGAAGCCTCTCTGCGGTCCCTTCTTTCTACTACTACTACACTGACCAGACCATTGCTGCCCATGTACCCCTGGAACCAATTTTAAATTACCAACAGCCCTATTTTGTTATGTTAGGCCTTCGAAGCCTGTCTGCGGTCCCTTCTTTCTACTACTACTACACTGACCAGACCATTGCTGCCCGTGTACCCCTGGAACCAATTTTAAATTGCCAACAGCCCTATTTTGTTATGTTAGGCCTTCGAAGCCTGTCTGTGGTCCCTTCTTTCTACTACTACTACACTGACCAGACCATTGCTGCCCGTGTACCCCTGGAACCAAATTTAAATTGCCTACAGCCAGCCCAATTTTTTTTATGTTAGGCCTTCGAAGCCTGTCTGCGGGCCCTCCTTCCACTAGGCCTCCACTGACCGTTCTACTGCTGCCCGTGTACCCCTGGAACCAATTTTAAATTGCCAACAGCCCTATTTTGTTATGTTAGGCCTTCGAAGCCTGTCTGCGGTCCCTCCTTCCACAAGGCCTCCACTGACCATTCTACTGCTGCCCGTGTACCCCTGGAACCAATTTTAAATTGCCAACAGCCCTATTTTGTTATGTTAGGCCTTTGAAGCCTCTCTGCGGTCCCTTCTTTCTACTACTACTACTACACTGACCAGACCATTGCTGCCCGTGTACCCCTGGAACCTATTTTTTATTGCATAGAGCATCCTTTTTTTAATAGTAGGCGTACAAAGTCTGTCTGCGGTCCACTATTGAAATTGTCCTCCACTGCCCAGAGCAATGCTGCCTGTGTACCCCTGTAACCTTTTTTAAGCTGCAGTGAGCCACAACTTTTGGTTTAAGGCCTACTACCTGTGTCTGTCTGCGCCACTCAATTCAGCTGTGTTCCTTTGAAAAAAGCTGAGCGTCAATAGTCTTGTTTTCAGCCTCTAGGAATTTTAAAACTGCATTGGGGGTACAACTTTGGTAGGGCCTACTAACGGTGTCTGTCGCCCCAAGGTGTGCCCCAGGTTTCGTCCACATTGCTTCGTTCTTCTGACTCTCGTTTAGTAGTTGTAGAAAACTACACTGCATTAGGCTTACAAATTGGGTATGGGGTGTAGAGACGGTGTGTTCCACTCCAAGGTGTTCTCCAGGTTGCCTTTCCTGAGCTTCTATCTTCAGGCTCTCGTTTAGTAGTTGTTGGAAACTACGCTGCATTAGGTCTACAAATTGGGTATGGGGTGTAGAGAGATGGTGTGTTCCACTCCAAGGTGTTCCCCAGGTTTCCTCTCCATTGCTTCGATCTTCTGGCTCTCGTTTAGTAGTTGTTGGAAACTACACTGCATTAGGCCTACAAATTGGGTATGGGGTGTAGAGAGATGGTGTGTTCCACTCCAAGGTGTTCCCCAGGTTTCATCCACATTGCTTCGGTCTTCCGACTCTCGTTTAGTAGTTGTAGAAAACTACACTGCATTAGGCCTACAAATTGGGTATGGGGTGTAGAGAGATGGTGTGTTCCACTCCAAGGTGTTCTCCAGGTTGCCTTTCCTGAGCTTCTATCTTCAGGCTCTCGTTTAGTAGTTGTTGGAAACTACACTGCACTAGGCCTACAAAATGGGTATGGGGTGTAGAGAGATGGTGTGTTCCACTCCAAGGTGTTCCCCAGGTTTCCTCGCCATTGCTTCCATCTTAATGCTCTCGTTTAGTAGTTGTTGGAAACTACGCTGCATTAGGCCTACAAATTGGGTATGGGGTGTAGAGAGATGGTGTGTTCCACTCCAAGGTGTTCTCCAGGTTGCCTTTCCTGAGCTTCTATCTTCAGGCTCTCGTTTAGTAGTTGTTGGAAACTACACTGCATTAGGCCTACAAAATGGGTATGGGGTGTAGAGAGATGGTGTGTTCCACTCCAAGGTGTTCCCCAGGTTTCCTCGCCATTGCTTCCATCTTAATGCTCTCGTTTAGTAGTTGTTGGAAACTACGCTGCATTAGGCCTACAAATTGGGTATGGGGTGTAGAGAGATTGTGTGTTCCACTCCAAGGTGTTCCCCAGGTTTCCTCGCCATTGCTTCGATCTTAATGCTCTCGTTTAGTAGTTGTTGGAAACTACACTGCATTAGGCCTACAAATTGGGTATGGGGTGTAGAGACGGTGTGTTCCACTCCAAGGTGTTCTCCAGGTTGCCTTTCCTGAGCTTCTATCTTCAAGCTCTCGTTTAGTAGTTGTTGGAAACTACACTGCATTAGGCCTACAAAATGGGTATGGGGTGTAGAGAGATGGTGTGTTCCACTCCAAGGTGTTCCCCAGGTTTCCTCGCCATTGCTTCGATCTTAATGCTCTCGTTTAGTAGTTGTTGGAAACTACACTGCATTAGGCCTACAAATTGGGTATGGGGTGTAGAGACGGTGTGTTCCACTCCAAGGTGTTCTCCAGGTTGAATTTCCTGAGCTTCTATCTTCAGGCTCTTGTTAAATAGTGGTTAAATGGAACAACTGCATTTGGCGTACTAGTTGGTTTGGGGCCTACTAACAGTGTCTGCCGCTCCTTGCTGTTCTCCTGGTTTCCTGTCCTGAAATTCCATTTTCAGGCTCTCGTTAAGTAGTTGTTAATGTTAGACTGTATTTGGCCTACGGCCTACTATCGGTGTCTGCCACTCCTTGCTGTTCTCCTCCACTGAACAAAGCTGTGCCGCCTGTTTACTACGGTTGCCAATTTTGAACTGCATTTCGACTACTTACTGATTTGGGCCTACTCTCTGTGTCAGCCTCTCATTCTAGTTGTCCTCCACTGCAATGCCCCCTGGTTAGTCCTGTGTTACCAATTTTGAACTGCATTTAGCCCACTTTATTCTTTGGGCCTATATCTGTGTTTCCTCCTCATCCTGCCCATTGCCCAGCCAGTGATAGATGAGTCTGCTGGTACATTGACCCATAATGCAAAATTCCCCGTGCACGCTACACAGCAAGATTGTGACCCTGCTGAAAGTCAGGTTCCTCTTCCCGCATACCATACCACCTTACACGGGGACAAAGAGGAAGGTGCAGATGAAAGTGCAGGTTCCTTCATCAGGTGAGGGGAGGAATACTAGTTGGCGACGTCACTGGCACAGGGCCTCTCATAGTACGAAAAAAGTGTTGCTGCCGGTGGGAGGCGCCCCCGCCGTGCAAACACACCGCTGTACTTTGAGGGGCCCTGTGCCAGTGCCAACGAGTGGGCCCCCCCCTGCTTGCTCAGGATCTCAGCACTTGCAAAGTTGAAATACTTACCTCTCCCTGCTCTACTGCCGTGACGTGTTCCAGATTTCCTGGGCCCACTAATTACTTGAACCAGCCCTACCCCCCACAACTTTAGCCAAATGACCCCCAATTTCAAATGCCTTCCAATTATTATAAGGTAAATTACGATTGACAAGCTTCTGTAACAAGAATGGATGTTTTTGCCATTAAAATGGGCAGTGTAGGTGTTTTCCTGGCCTCCACTCACTGCCGACTATGCTCCCCCATTGACTTGCATTGGGTTTCGTGTTTCGGGCGATACCCGACTTTTCGCGATAATCGGCCGATTCCACTCGACTCGACTTCTAAGATAGTCGGGTTTCGCGAAACACGGCTCGACTCTAAAAAGGTCAAGGTCGCTCAACCCTAGCGATGAATTCAAAAACCGTATCCGTGAGTCGCTTCAAGAGTTTTTCAATATTAACGCTTCTCCAGACATAGCTCCTCCCGTGTTATGGGAAGCACATAAGGCCACAATCCGAGGGGTTTTTATTTCAATTGCCTCTTTCCTAAACAAACAAAGGAAATCAAAAATCCTTGCCTTATACAATGATATCGTAGCTCTGGATACCCAACACAAAAAGGAACTCTCTCAAACCACACTCACCCAACTCACTGAGAAACGCCAATCTCTCAGGGACCTCCTCAACACACAGTCTTCCAAACATTATCTATCCTGGAAAAACAAAATCTTTGCTCACGGAGACAAAGCCTCTAAACTCATGATCTCGCTGATCAAAAAACGCCAAACCCGTACATTTATCCACAGAATCAAATCTAAAGATGGCAAAGTCCTCCAACATTATAATCAAATCACCGACTCCTTTCTGTCCTTCTATAAAGACCTATACCAACTCCGATATAATGACACAACAGAAGATAAAAATCAGAGGAGTTCCCATATCCAAGCTTTCTTATCCTCCTTACACCTCCCTAAACTAACCAACCTCCAGTAAGATTGCTTACTCAGACCCTTCGACCTCTCTGACCTCCAGTCCACCCTGTCTGGGGGGGGGTAGGGGGAAGGCCCCTGGCCCAGATGGGCTCCCTAAAATCTATTACAAAACCTTTGCTGATATCTTAGGCCTGGCACCTCCTGAACGTCTGTAACGCAGTCCTGGGTGGGAATCCTTTCCCTTCTCAGTCACTAGAAGCCCACATTTCTCTTCTTCATAAAGGAGGTAAAGACCCAGAATGCTGTGGAAGCTATAGGCCTATCTCCCTAGTCAATGTTGATCTAAAAATTTATGCCAGTCTTATTGCGGGGAGATTGGCGGAGCTCATGCCACAACTCATTTCTCTCAATCAATCGGGCTTCGTGATAGGACGTGAGGGAAGGGACAATACAGCTAGAATTCTTCACCTTATTCAGTACGCAAAAATACGGAAAACCCCACTCTTCCTACTGGGAACAGACGCTGAAAAGGCCTTTGACAGGGTGGACTGGATATTCCTTCGTGAAACACTTCTTGCTTTTCACATCCCCCCTCAACTTGTAGATGCCATTTTCCAAATGTACACTACCCCCTCTGCCCGTTTAAGAATAAACAATCTACTATCGGACCCTTTCTCCATTCAAAATGGCACGAGGCAGGGATGCCCTCTCTCTCCGATTCTATATGTATTGGCCATGGAGCCTCTCATTCAGAGCATCCAACAAGATCCAGGCATTAAGGGAATCCAGATAGGTAGTTTTCACCATAAATCTGCAGCGTTCGCTGATGATCTCTTGGTATTCCTATCGGATCCCGAGGAGGGCATCCCTGCCTTCGTCCGCATATTAGACCTATACGGGAAGCTTTCTAATTACAAAATCAACATTACTAAATCGGAAGCTCCCAGCATTAATATCCCCAACCCCGCTATAGACAAATTAAAAAAACTATACCCCTTCAAATGGCCCTCGAGTTTCATCACCAACCTAGGGATTAAGATCGGGAGATCGACGGGGGAGCTTCTGGAACTTAATATCATCCCCCTGTTGAAACAAGCTACCTCCACGGTACAGTCCAGGAGAGCCCCCTTCCTATCTTGGATGGGCAGAAAAAACCTCTTGAAAAGTATTATCTTACCCAAATTTTTATATTTATTCCAGATGCTCCCCATCTACATCCCAAAGCACTATCTATCGAAGATAAACTCTTTTTTCATTAACTACATCTGGATTGGCAATTGCCCACGAATCAATGCCAATTCTCTTGCCATGCCGAAGTCAAAAGGAGGAATCGGAGCCCCGGATATCTTCAAATACTACCGAGCAGCGATGCTCACTAGAGTAGTAGATTGGATTAGAAATCCTTCAGAAAAAGTGTGGATACCAATTGAAGAACATCTAGCCCCTATTCCCCTTAGGACATTAGCCCTTCTGTATAACCACACAAACCTAGACCAACTGCTACTCAACGAAATTACAATCGCTATTCTCAAAATTTGGAGAACAGAATTTCCCAAATTAACCCCGCCTACCTCCCCAATTCTGACGATACAAGACATCGCGGGTCCCATCCCCTTTAAATTACCTAAAGATCCCCCCAGCTCCACCAGTGACGTTCTTAACTCTCCTATACCACTTGACACTCTTTTTATCGACGGGTCCCTAATGAGCCTCGCTGAATTCCAGGCCTCGAACCCACAATTAAATATTTCTTTTCTTCACTACAAAAGATTAAAAGATTACTGCCATAAGCACAAAAGACAGTTAGATTTGCTCCGCCCTCTGACTCCCTTCGAACAATTGTGCGCCCACAAAAACCCACCCAAAAAAGTCCTATCAAAAATTTACAACCTTCTGTTGATGGACGGCGCCGATGTCAAAAGAGCCTTCATAGGTCTCTGGGAGAGAGATCTCACCATCTCTTTCACGGACGACCAGATAGCCTCTATCTACAACAAATCTCACAGACCCTCACAATGCGTAAAAATACAAGAAAACTCATATAAGGTAATATCTAGGTGGTACCGCACTCCAACCCAACTCCATCATTGACACCCCTCCACTCCCGATCTGTGCTGGAGATGCCGTTCAGACTCAGGCTCCTATCTGCACATCTGGTGGTCTTGCCCAAAAATTGTCCCCTTTTGGCAAATGGTCTCGAACGTAATCTCTAAGGTGCTAGATCAAAACACTCTCTTACTTCCTCAATCTACTCTCCTTAACCAACCTCTATGGCCCGAGAATTCCCCGGCCTCGAAACTAGCAAGCAACATAATAGCAGCCGGGAAATATCTAATCCCCACTTTCTGGAAATCTCTCACACCCACCAAAAAACAAGTACTAGATAAAATTGACCTTCTATACCACACTGCTGAGTTAGTTGCCAATACACAAGAATCCCTCACCTCGTTTAGACTTAGGCTACTTTCACACTAGCGTTTTCTGCAATCCGTCACAATGCGTCGTTTTGCAGAAAAAACGCATCCTGCAAAAGTGCTTGCAGGATGCGTTTTTTCCCCATAGACTGCTATTGACGACGCATTTGCGACGGATTGCCACATGTCGCATCCGTCGAGCGACGGATGCGTCGTGCTTCTGCGGACCGTCGGGAGCAAAAAACGCTACATGTAACGTTTTTTGCTCCTGACGGACCGCCCCCACCTCCCCGCACCTTACAATGGGGCAGCGGATGCGCTGGAGAAATGCATCCGCTGCCTCCATTGTGCAATACGTTAAACGCTAGCGTCGGAATCTCTCCCCGACGCATTGCGACGGGGAGATTCCGACGCTAGTGTGAAAGTAGCCTTACCTGGAAACCGTGGATTACCTTCCGCTCCAGTCCTGACTTCTTATCAACATTACCGGAGGATACCTGAATCCACCTCAACCCATCAGATCCTATATGCCGAGCCCCCCCCCCCCCCCTCATTATCATTCTCGACTTCATCTTTTAATTTCATCTCCACCATCGGTCCTTTTTTCCCCCTCCCCCCTCCAAGCCCCCCCTTCAGCTCCCTCTCCCTCCCCTTTCTTACCTCACCCCCCCCCCTCTTTCCTATAACCCTCTCAATCTTTCTATTCCTATCTTAAAACTTTATTCATGTTTCTAATGTTTCCACTGTTTCTCTAATCACCTTTGCTAGTTTCCCTTTCTTCTGAATCTATGTCAAAGTTTGATCCAGAATCCTTTTCCAGTTCTTCAAATTTATCGTATCCCTACATCTTGTTGGACTTTTGTTATTGTCCCATTGGATACCTAATGTTGTTTGAAAACTTCCTCTATTTTTCAATTCCTGTTCAATTGTGATTCCTTTTTCTTCAATAAAAAGAAAATTGAAAGAAAGAAAGATAAGCCCCTGATGCTGGTGGGCTTAGTTCACCTTCAATTTTGGGGGTGACAGGTTCCCTTTAATGAGGGGAACTGCAAATACGGTTCCAGTTACAAATTTAGGCATGTGCTCACATTGCAATGGATCATTCCATGGGGCGGCGAGCTGTTTCAAAAAAGGGAACAGAAAAGATGGTAATAATAGCAAAGGATGAGGCGACAGTGTGTCTTTCTGCAAGGGACTCCTTTGTAAATAGATTTTCGGGTAGAGATTGGGGGCTTATTTTTCAGGGTTTTAAGGAAGGTTTAAAAATTCATCCTCCCAGGCATCAAGTCCCATTTTCATAAAAATTTAAGGATGGCTTTATGTTGGCTTACACATAATTTGATGAGGCTGATTAGTGTGTGTGGTGCTACAGGTCAGGGACGATATTTAAGATGGATATTGAATTAGCTTTTAGGCTGCTACTAGTTCATGGAGTATACGTTTACTAGGGTGCCATTGGGAAGGAGGATTTTACCCTGACAGGTGATAGCTGATGGGTTGTGTAATTTCTTGTTCGCTTTTTGAAGCTTTCACTTCTTTTTTGGAATGGGGGTGAGGAATGTTTCCACCATTTAGTCCATCATTCATTATTTGGATGACTTTTTTGTTTCTCCACACCATTACGTGCACTTAAAAAAGGAGCAGAAGGATGACTTGGTGGTTTGGAGAACATTTTTGGGAAACTATAACAGACGGAATGAGGTGCAGCATAATTTAAATTGTAAGATTTACATGGATGCTGAGGATGGCACAGGTTTGAGGCTTATTATAAGGAACAATTATGTGCTGGTGCATTGCCTAATGAGTGGGAAAAGCAAGGTTTCTTAAAGAATTTGGCATTACTGAAGCCATTTCCAATTTTGGTAACAGTGTCCATTTGGGGAGAAGAGTTCAAAAACCACAAGATAAGGTTTCATTGCAATAGGATGGGAGTGGTTGCTATTATTATTAATCTCACGGCTTCCTCTCCTCCTGTGATAAGATTTAGTGACGAGCAAGTATACTCGTTGCTCGGGTTTTCAGCGATCTCTGAGTATTTGTTAGTATTCGGAGATTAAGTTTTCATCGCAGCAGCTGAATGATTTACAGCTATTAGCCAGTTTGATTACATGTGGGAATTCCCTAGCAACCAGTCAACCCCACATGTACTCAGGCTGGCTAGTAGCTGTAAATCATTCAGCTGCAGTGATGTAAACTTAAGCCCCAAACACTAACAATTACTCGGAGATCACCCGAGCAATGACTATACTCCCTCATCACTAATAAGATTCTGTAGAGAACTAACCTTGCGTTGCTTGGAGCTGATTGCTTGTATTGTGACAGTTCATGTCCCTGGAGTAGAGAATTCCATTGCCGATTCTTTGTCTAGATTTTCAGTTGGATCGCTTCCGCCATTTGGCTCCAGATGTTTAGTTTCAATGAATTTTATTTTCATTAACATAGCAATTTACAACAGGCTCCCGCACATGGGAGTGCAATAAACTTAGATTAAAAAAAAAGAGTATACATATATAAACACAACTTCACAAATCCGAATATGACAAGACAAGTACAAAGGGACACATACATGAGAAATGGGGCAGGAAAAGAGATTCTATACGATGCTCTACAGCAGTCAGCGATGTAGTCGCAGGACGAGGCGATGATTTATTCTGTTTATGGGTCCCCTCCCCCCCCCCCTCCACGCCCCAACAGCTACAAAAGCTCCAGATATTTAGCAGTGGGGACTAGAGGATAGTTATTGAGAAGCAAAAACCTTGATTTGTGGTTTGGTTCCTGACCTTAAGTGAGTTTAAGCTTGGTGAGTATGGAGGAGATGGTTGGTGTATTGGGGTGCTGTTTTTTCTAATAAGGATAGAATTTTTTCTGTTTTGTTTTTTATTAGACGGGCGGCAGACATGCATCGGTCGGTAGCAAAAATGAATAGTTTTGCTGCGGCACTGGCTTTCTGTTTTAAACTTTGTGGGCAGAAGGATATGACTAAGGAATTCATGGTCAGTCAGGTTTTAAAGGGCGATCAGTAGTGTTAGTTAAAGATGGATAAACGACGTCTGGTTTCATTTGATGTTTTGAAAAGGCTTTTTGGATACTTGTTTTTTTACTGTATTTCAGAGTTTGAGAGGATTCTTGTTGTAATAATGCTTATTATATATTGCATCAACTTACTACTGTTTAAAAATGCACGAGTTTCTGTCTCGAGCAAGTGTTAAATTGCCAATAATATATTAAAGAAAAAAAGGAACTAGGAAGTTCCTGCCCACAGTGTGTGTGTGTGTGTGTGTGTATGGAGAACATTTTACTTTCAGTTTGCAAGCTGGCAGACAAAATACTAAGACACTAAGGTATAAGGGTACGTTCACATTTGCGGTTTGCGCCGCAGCGTCGCCGCCGCAACAAAACGCATGCGTCGTGCGGCCCTATCTTTAACATTGGCGCCGCATGGGGCCGCATGTGCATGCGTTGTGTTGCGTTTTACGCCGCATTCGGCGTTATGGCGCACCTGTCTGGGCGCGCCAAACGCAACATGTTGGATTTTTTGTGCGGCGCCGACCTTTTAAAAAACGCATGCGTCGTGCGGCCCTATCTTTAACATTGGCGCCGCATGGGGCCGCATGTGCATGCGTTTTGCTGCGTTTTTGTTTGCGTTGTGCGTTGCGGCGACGACGCTGCGGCGCACAACGCAAATGTGAACTTAGACTAAGAAATACCAGTTTTAAGCTGTGTCATCTTTGTTCCTGAATAACTATATATTCACTGTTCAACGGCTGGACAGTACAGAGATTAATCTGCTGCCGACAGGTTATGGTCTCAAAGACCCAGGGATCCAGAAACTGAAATACCTAAAGAACAGCCCAGAAGAGAGAGAGCAAGTGTACCAAGAAGAAACAAAGATGACCATGTGATGGGGTGTACGGCAGAGCAAGAAGGGACAACAGGCCGAGGGATGATTCAACAGATTTATTATCAAGAACGCTGGAACAACACATGCAGGTAGATCTACAGAGTCCACAATTAGTCCAACAGAACAGATTCGGGGGCACCTCCCGATAATCCTTGTGCCAGGTAACAAAGCAATAGTCCACAATTAGTCCAATGGATCCCAAAACAATCTCACGAACGACGAGATATGTCCTCAGCTCAAGTCTCGCCCCGTTCGCTTCCACAGTCACAGATGGACATGGGGTCTTGCCTCAGCTAAGAATCCCCACTCCTTCTCCTTCAAGGATCAACTCACATCTGATCTCAAAATAAGAATGGATTGTCTGAGCTCCTGGGATCCGCCCATGAAGGGGTAGGGGTTACACCTTCTATTCAATGGTTGGGTCCACCAGAAGATTCTAGACTGGTGGGCTCCAGGCAGTCTATGTAATATGTACATTTGACTAGCCACCTGCTGTGAGGAAGAATGGCTATTCCTCCACTAGTGATGTTGACAAATCTTAATTACATTAGAGCTTTGGGCTGCAAGTATTGGGGGAAGGAGACATTGTTACAGGTGAACTCCCAGCCAAGAAAATACATAAATTACAGCTAATAGAAACCAGAGAACAGTTACATACATCAAATGGCATATTATTCAAATACAGGACAGGGCAAAAGTACATATCATGACAGACCACCAACAGGAACTCCATGCCACATCCGACTAACCAGAACTACAAATCCTGGAAATTCAAGATAAAGATGATGCTGATAAGAGAAGGTGTGTGGAAATACACACAATAATTTAGGCCTGACTCACTACCAAAAGACTGGGTAGAGAAGGATCAAAAAGCACTAGCTCCTTCAGTATAGATGATGATCAGATTATGCATGTATGTAAATGTGACACTGCAAAAAAATGTGTGAACAGTTGCAGAAAGTGCATGAAAGGATAAATCTCTACAACAAGAAAGCTGGATCGGTCTAAGTTAAATAAGGGCCAATATATGAAGGATCACATAATAAATCTAGAAATTGTGGAATTCCTGCAGGGGATTGGGAAAGACGTGAAGGATTTCCATGTTGCTGCATTACTACTAAGCGGTCTGCTAGAAAGTGATGACAGGCTTCTTATTGCACTAGATTATGAGCTTACATTGGAGTATATCAGAGTAGATGTAGGTGTAGATGCTTGTAGATGAGTATAAGTGAAAGACAAAGTGTAAGCAGCAGATCTATCCAAAAATAAAAATCATTTGAAGGTAACTTGAGTGTTTTGTCTGCAGAAATCAGGGCACCTAAAGGCTGACTTCAGAGTCAGGAAATTAGCTGAAAAAAGCAAAATAATCAACAAAGGTTTAAAAGTGCCAATACTGAAGAATGACACTTCAAGTACTTAAGCTCTGTTTACTATTAATGCAAGTACATCAAAGCATGCATGGTGTATAGACTCTGGGGCAACTAGTCATATCACTAATGACAGCAGCTTCTTCTCTAACCTTGACCAATGTCAGACAAAGTGATCTTGGATAATGGTCAGTATTTGAATTCCTAGTGAACAGGAGATGGTTACATTAATTGTCAATTCTCATTTTCTTCTAAACCAAATTGCAAAAACTCAACTCAATTCTGAATCAGTGTGGAATGTCAGAAGCCAAATGTTTATCAACCCCTCTGGAGCCATCCTACTTAAATTTGAAAGGAGTAGTGTTATGAACTGGTGGTTCAGAAACACAATGGACCTGGTGGTTAAGAGCACACAAAGTGACCTGATAGTTACTAATAACATAGGACGAGCTCTGAGACGTGGGAACTCTGCTGACCGCAATCCCTAATCCTATCACACCACACTAGAGGTAGCCGTGGAGCGCTCCTGACCAGACCTAGGCACCTCGGGCACAGCCTGAGAAACTAGCTAGCCCTGAAGATGGAAAAATAAGCCTACCTTGCCTCAGAGAAATTCCCCAAAGGAAAAGGCAGCCCCCCACATATAATGACTGTGAGCAAAGATGAAAATACAAACACAGAGATGAAATAGATTTTAGCAAAGTGAGGCCCGACTTACTGAATAGACCGAGGATAGGAAAGATAGCTTTGCAGTCAGCACAAAAACCTACAAACAACCACGCAGAGGGCGCAAAAAGACCCTCCGCACCGACTAACGGTACGGAGGTGCTTCCTCTGCGTCCCAGAGCTTCCAGCAAGCAAGACAAACCAAAATAGCAAGCTGGACAGAAAAAATAGCAAACCAAGAAACACAAGCAGAACTTATCTTATGCAGGCCACAAGGACGATCCAGGAGAGAGCAAGACCAATACTGGAACATTGACTGGAGGCAAGGAACAAAGAACTAGGTGGAGTTAAATACAGCAGCACCTAACGACTTAACCTCGTCACCTGAGGAAGGAAACTCAGAAGCCGCAGCCCCACTCACATCCACCAGAGGAAGCTCATAGACAGAACCAGCCGAAGTACCACTCATGACCACAGGAGGGAGCTCGACCACAGAATTCACAACAGTACCCCCCCCCCCCTTGAGGAGGGGTCACCGAACCCTCACCAGAGCCCCCAGGCCGACCAGGATGAGCCAAATGAAAGGCACGAACCAGATCGGCAGCATGAACATCAGAGGCAAAGACCCAGGAATTATCTTCCTGACCATAACCCTTCCGTCTCGAAATACGAGAATCCAAAATCTTCTCCACTATATACTCCAACTCCCCCTCAACCAAAACGGGGGCAGGAGGATCAACGGATGGAACCACAGGTGCCACGTATCTCCGCAACAATGACCTATGGAATACATTATGGATGGAAAAAGAAGCTGGAAGGGTCAAACGAAAAGACACAGGATTAAGAACCTCAGAAATCCTATACGGACTAATGAAACAAGGCTTAAACTTAGGAGAGGAAACTTTCATAGGAATATAACGAGACGACAACCAAACCAACCCCCAACACGAAGTCGGGGACCCACACAGCGCCTGCTTTTAGCGAAACGTTGAGCCTTCTCCTGGGACACTGTCAAATTGTCCACTACATGAGTCCAAATCTGCTGCAACCTATCCACCACAGTATCCACACCAGGACAGTCCGAAGACTCAACCTGCCCTGAAGAGAAACGAGGATGGAAACCAGAATTGCAGAAAAACGGCGAAACCAAAGTAGCCGAGCTGGCCCGATTATTAAGGGCGAACTCAGCCAAAGGCAAAAAGGACACCCAATCATCCTGATCAGCAGAAACAAAACATCTCAGATATGTTTCCAAGGTCTGATTGGTTCGTTCGGTCTGGCCATTTGTCTGAGGATGGAAAGCCGAGGAAAAAGACAAATCAATGCCCATCCTAGCACAAAAGGCTCGCCAAAACCTCGAAACAAACTGGGAACCTCTGTCAGAAACGATGTTCTCCGGAATGCCATGTAAACGAACCACATGCTGGAAAAACAATGGCACCAAATCAGAGGAGGAAGGCAATTTAGACAAGGGTACCAAATGGACCATCTTAGAGAAGCGATTACAAACCACCCAAATGACCGACATCTTTTGAGAGACGGGGAAATCCGAAATAAAATCCATAGAGATATGTGTCCAGGGCCTCTTCGGGACTGGCAAGGGCAAAAGCAACCCACTGGCACGAGAACAGCAGGGCTTAGCCCGAGCACAAATCCCACAGGACTGCACAAACGAACGCACATCCCGCGACAGAGACGGCCACCAAAAGGATCTAGCCACCAAATCTCTGGTACCAAAGATTCCATGATGACCACCCAACACCGAACAATGAACCTCAGAGATAACTCTACTCATCCATTTATCAGGGACAAACAGTTTCTCCGCTGGGCAACGGTCAGGTCTATTAGCCTGAAATTTTTGCAGCACCCGCCGCAAATCAGGGGAGATGGCAGACAAAATTACCCCCTCTTTTAGAATACCCGCCGGCTCAGGCAAACCCGGAGAGTCGGGCACAAAACTCCTAGACAGGGCATCTGCCTTCACATTCTTAGAGCCCGGAAGGTACGAAACCACAAAGTCAAAACGGGAGAAAAACAGCGACCAACGAGCCTGTCTAGGATTCAACCGTTTGGCAGACTCGAGATAAGTCAAGTTCTTGTGATCAGTCAAGACCACCACGTGATGCTTAGCTCCTTCAAGCCAATGACGCCACTCCTCGAATGCCCACTTCATGGCCAACAACTCTCGATTGCCAACATCATAATTACGCTCAGCAGGCGAAAACTTCCTGGAAAAGAAGGCACATGGTTTCATCACCGAGCCATCAGAACTTCTTTGCGACAAAACAGCCCCTGCTCCAATCTCAGAAGCATCAACCTCGACCTGGAACGGGAGCGAAACATCTGGCTGGCACAACACAGGGGCAGAAGAAAAACGACGCCTCAACTCCTGAAAAGCTTCTACAGCAGCAGAAGACCAATTAACCACATCAGCACCCTTCTTGGTTAAATCATTCAACGGTTTAGCAACACTAGAAAAAACACTGATGAAGCGACGATAAAAATTAGCAAAGCCCAGGAACTTTTGCAGACTCTTCAGAGAAGTCGGCTGAGTCCAATCATAAATGGCCTGAACTTTAACAGGGTCCATCTCGATAGTAGAAGGGGAAAAAACGAAACCCAAAACTGAAACCTTCTGAACACCAAAGAGACACTTTGACCCCTTCACAAACAAAGAATTCGCACGCAGGACCTGGAACACCATTCTAACCTGCTTCACGTGAGACTCCCAATCATCCGAGAAGACCAAAATATCATCCAAGTATACAATCAGGAATTTATCCAGGTACTCTCGGAAGATGTCATGCATAAAGGACTGAAATACTGATGGAGCATTGGAAAGCCCGAATGGCATAACCAGGTACTCAAAATGGCCTTCGGGCATATTAAATGCTGTTTTCCATTCATCGCCCTGTTTAATACGCACAAGATTATACGCACCACGAAGATCTATCTTGGTGACCCAACTAGCCCCCTTAATCTGAGCAAACAAATCAGACAGCAGCGGCAAGGGGTACTGAAATTTGACCGTGATTTTATTTAGAAGGCGGTAATCAATACAAGTTCTCAACAAACCATCCTTCTTGGCCACAAAAAAGAACCCTGCTCCCAATGGCGACGACGACGGGCGAATATGACCCTTCTCCAAGGATTCCTTTACGTAACTCCGCATAGCGGCGTGCTCAAGCACAGACAAATTAAACAGTCGACCCTTAGGAAACTTACTACCCGGAATCAAATCGATAGCACAATCGCAATCCCTATGCGGAGGTAGGGCACTGGACTTGGGCTCATCAAATACATCCCGGTAATCCGACAAGAACTCTGGGACCTCAGAAGGGGTGGATGATGAAATAAACAGAACTGGAACATTACCATGTACCCCCTGACAACCCCAGCTGGACACAGACATAGATTTCCAATCCAATACTGGGTTATGGACTTGTAGCCATGGCAACCCCAACACGACCACATCATGCAGATTATGCAACACCAAAAAGCGAATATCCTCCTGATGCGCAGGAGCCATGCACATGGTCAGTTGGGTCCAGTACTGAGGCTTATTCTTGGCCAAAGGCGTAGCATCAATTCCTCTCAATGGAATAGGATACTGCAAGGGCTCCAAGAAAAACCCACAGCGCCTAGCAAAGTCCAAGTCCATCAAATTCAGGGCAGCGCCTGAATCCACAAATGCCATGACAGAATAGGATGACAAAGAACAGATCAAAGTAACGGACAAAAGAAATTTCGACTGTACCGTACCAATGGTGGCAGACCGCTTAGTGCGCTTAGGACAATCGGAGATAGCATGAGTGGAATCACCACAATAAAAACAGCCCATTCCGACGTCTGTGTTCTTGCCGCTCAGCTCTGGTCAAAGTCCTATCACATTGCATAGGCTCAGGTTTATGCTCAGATAATACCGCCAAATGGTGCACATTTTTACGCTCACGTAAGCGTCGATCGATCTGAATGGCCAAAGACATAGACTCATTCAGACCAGCAGGCATAGGAAATCCAACCATGACATCCTTAAGGGCTTCAGAGAGACCCTTTCTGAAAATTGCTGCCAGCGCACATTCACTCCATTGAGTGAGCACAGACCACTTCCTAAACTTCTGACAATATATCTCTACCTCATCCTGACCCTGACACAGAGCCAAATTTTTCTCTGCCTGATCCACTGAATTAGGTTCATCATACAGCAATCCGAGCGCCAGAAAAAACGCATCAATATCGCATAATGCAGGATCTCCTGGCGCAAGGGAAAATGCCCAGTCTTGAGGGTCGCCACGTAATAAAGAAATAATGATCTTAACTTGTTGAACTGGGTCACCAAAGGAGCGGGGTTTCAAAGCCAGAAACAGTTTACAATTATTTTTGAAATTCAAAAACTTAGCTCTATCTCCAGAAAATAAGTCAGGAATAGGAATTCTAGGTTCTAACATAGATTTCTGAACCACGTCTTGAATATTTTGTACTCTTGCAGTGAGATGATCCACACAAGAAAACAGACCTTTAATGTCCATCACTACACCTGTGTCCTGAACCACTCAAATGTCTAGGGGAAAAGAAAGACAAAACACAGTGCAGAGAAAAAAAAAATGGTCTCAGAACTTCTCTTTTCCCTCTATTGAGAAGCATTAGTACTTTGGGCCTCCAGTACTGTTATGAACTGGTGGTTCAGAAACACAATGGACCTGGTGGTTAAGGGCACACAAAGTGACCTGATAGTTACTAATAACATAGGACGAGCTCTGAGACGTGGGAACTCTGCTGACCGCAATCCCTAATCCTATCACACCACACTAGAGGTAGCCGTGGAGCGCTCCTGACCAGACCTAGGCGCCTCGGGCACAGCCTGAGAAACTAGCTAGCCCTGAAGATGGAAAAATAAGCCTACCTTGCCTCAGAGAAATTCCCCAAAGGAAAAGGCAGCCCCCCACATATAATGACTGTGAGCAAAGATGAAAATACAAACACAGAGATGAAATAGATTTTAGCAAAGTGAGGCCCGACTTACTGAATAGACCGAGGATAGGAAAGATAGCTTTGCAGTCAGCACAAAAACCTACAAACAACCACGCAGAGGGCGCAAAAAGACCCTCCGCACCGACTAACGGTACGGAGGTGCTTCCTCTGTGTCCCAGAGCTTCCAGCAAGCAGGACAAACCAAAATAGCAAGCTGGACAGAAAAAATAGCAAACCAAGAAACACAAGCAGAACTTAGCTTATGCAGGCCACAAGGACGATCCAGGAGAGAGCAAGACCAATACTGGAACATTGACTGGAGGCAAGGAACAAAGAACTAGGTGGAGTTAAATAGAGCAGCACCTAACGACTTAACCTCGTCACCTGAGGAAGGAAACTCAGAAGCCGCAGCCCCACTCACATCCACCAGAGGAAGCTCATAGACAGAACCAGCCGAAGTACCACTCATGACCACAGGAGGGAGCTCGACCACAGAATTCACAACAGAGTAGATCTGTTACTTAACAATGAGAAATACAGACAGGCAGTGGGTGCACTTCTGTACATAGCAACTATGAATCGACAGGATATCGCAGCAACAACTGGAATTCTCTGCAGATATGTGGAAAAAAGGAACCAAAAAGACTGCAATGCTGCTCAAAAAAGTTGTTCGATATTTGAAAGAGACTCAAGTCATAAATTTAAGGATATCTGCAACAGATCTAAAACTCACAGGCTATTTGGATGCAGACTGGGCTGATGACTTAAGTGGTCATAAATTGACAAGCGGATAGTTGTTCAAGCTTGGAGAAAGTGCAATTTCTTGGTCTAGCAGAAAACAGGTGTCTGTAACCTTGTCATCTACAGAAGAAGAGTATGTTTCTGCAACCCACGAAAGTCAAGAGGTCATTTGGTTAAACTAATTGTTAGGCAATCTTGGTAAGCCATCAACTGACAGTGATTTATGAAAATCAAGGATGCACTAAACTTGCATGCAGTGAGAAGATCAATGCAAGAACCAAACACATTAAAGTTAAACATCATCATCTTCGTGGTTTGATAGAATGTGGTATAATTGAGTTTGTTTATTGCGAGACTGATCAGATGATAGCTAATGTTATGACAAAGTCACTTCCAAGAGACAAATCTGAAAAAGTCAGAACCACTATGGGATTAACAGGATAAGTAGTTGTTCATTGAGGGTGTTGGAATAATGCTTATTATTGTATACATTGCATTAACTACTTACTACTGATTAATGGTGCACGAGTTTCTGTCTCCACTAATAGTGTTAAATTGCCAATAATATATTTAAAAAAAGAACCAGGAAGTTCCTGCTCACCGTGTGAGTAGCTGGAGCAAATTTTACTTTCACTTTGCAAGCTGATAGATAAAATGCTAAGATCCTAAGCCATAAGATAGTTGTAAGCTGTTACCTTTGTTCCAGAATAAATATATATTAACTGTTGAATGGCTGGACAGTACAGAGATTAATCTGCTGCCAACAATTCTATTCCTATTAGCCTTCTTACTGGCTTTCTTTGGGGCTCTGAGAGTTGGGGAACTAGTGCCACCAAAAATTTTAGAGAAGGAGGTTTGTTATTGGGAGACATTTTTGGTTCCAATAGGGTACTAGAGTTTTGGATTAGAAGGTCCAAAACTAATCAGGCAGGTAGGGATAGAAGGGTTGTGTTGGGGCCAGTTGTTGGTTTGTTGATGTGCCCGCTACATTGTTTTACAAAATACTAAAAGCTAGGTAGGGATAGAGAATAAATGTCCTTTACTTTCACGTTATAAGTAGGGATGATCGAATAGCTTTGGATAAATGCTTATCCGAATAGATAAATATAGTGCTTCCCGAATAGCTGCCTCGGTGACCTGGATACCTGGAGCGCTCCCGATAATCAGCTGTTTGGCGGGTAACCTGGATAGCTGGAGCGCTCCCGATAATCAGCCGTTTGGCGGGTAACCTGGATACCTGGAGCGCTCCTGATAATCAGCTGTTTGGCGCTGCAGCTGCATGTGTTGCAGCTGTTTCACATAGATTATCCAGAGATCTCCCTTCCCACTCCTGAAGTGGACCCCCCCACCTTTGGATAAGTAGACAAATCCCCAAAAGAATAGAACTTCACCATTTAGACAGGGAATTAGAGGCCACATGTTAATGAAGCCAAGGAGGAGCAGAGCTAGGACCCCCTGCCGTGTTTTGTGCAAGGCAGCCAACATCAAAGGAAGCTCTAGACCGAGCGTCACCGACACCTAGAGATGAATTATGAGAGTACCATGAAAGTGTGGACACTTGGGCGCTGACACCCAGAGATGAATTACGAGAGTACAATGCATCTCAGGGGTAACTCCAATATACCACCAGAACCCTGGGAGCCCTCCGCACACACCCCAGTGTTTCATATTTCTCCGACTGTCCGGGATACCGAGCTATCGAGACTGGCTCTCCAGAACCACATAGCCGACCCAAGTTTGGACTCTCCATATCGGTCCAGCCCCAACGAACCCGTTGAGACGTCAGTCGTCCCATTTGGACCTCCTGCTAGGAAGTTATGACCCATCCTAGATATTGGGAATTATCTCATGGACCAGAAACTAAGAACTAAGCCTGTGGATACGAGAGCTTCCCTTCATTCACCAGTGATAAGAAACGGTAAAGTGACACATAGAAAGGAGGGGAGGGATATAATCGGCACCTCAACTTGAAAATAAAATCCAAAACTTTATTAGGATGTCAAGCCATGTTAAAAATATTTTTTTAAAAAACACCTTTTTTTTAATATTTTTGACATGGCTTAAAGTTTGGGATTTTATTTATAGGTTGAGTTGCCGTCTATATCCCTCCCCTCCTTTCTACATGGATGTGCTTCTCAGCGGGACCAGCACTCACCTGTTACACATTGGACATAGCCTCATTTGGATTGGATTGCTACGGCGTTCAGCTCCCTGACTCCCTCTTGCCTCCTTAAAGTGACACATACAGCTAACGGCAATCCCTACTTTTATCTGTACTTCTAGCTGTAATATCTGTATATATTTGTAGTATCTAGTGCGCCTTTTGGCAATTAAAATATCAATTAATTTTGGGCTGCTCTTTTATCTTGAAACCCGATTTCCCATATCTGTGAGTCCAGCTAGTACTTATACGCTACCTGGGGTTGGTTTCTGACTTGATATAAACGTGTTAAAGGACCTGGCAACTGGTGGCAGCATACCGTTCTGGTGTTATTGGGGGATCCTGGCAGTGCTGGACCAAAGGTTTATATACAGGGTGGTCCAAAAGTAGGTGGACAGTATGTGTAATAGGGTTATGAAGAGGGAGATTTATCAAACATGGTGTAAAGTGAAACTGGCTCAGTTGCCCTTAGCAACCAATCAGATTCCACCTTTCATTTTCCAAAGAGTCTGATACTTTTGAACCACCCTGTATATGTTCTCGGCCTGGGACTGGTGATATATATACCGCCCTCACTACAGAGTGCCCCGATAACCAGTAGGTGACAGGACAGCCTCTCAGGCGACTATTTATCCTAGGTGCAGTTCCCTGGCTGACCTGAGGGTAAGGGGGACGCCAGAGAGCTGTGACTGTGTAAGCTCCGTCACAGATTGTTGACGGAGGGGGGATATTAGTAGAAGGGCGAGAGTCTGTATTTTGCACCATCTTGGGCATTTGCTGGGACTGTTCTATATGCTATTGTGTGTTGGAGGTTCAATAAATTATTGCCACTCTGTTTTACCCTCACCCTGTGTTGTCTGAGTAGTGTTCTGCCCACAAGGGAGGGAGAGCGAGTGTTCAGTGGTATGAGCCATAGTCCATACAGTCTTTCTAAGGACAGCCGGGCCTGTGGATGAGAGCACCCACTAACCCTGTATCACTACAGATGCAGTGGCCAGTTGTATCCAAAGTAGTCTCCTCTGTTTTATTATTATAATTTAAGGTGTATAGTACTGCAAAGAGAGATAATGGAGTGGGGGTACATTTTGAATGGAACGAATTGGCCATACATTATCATGCACAAATTGTATGTATTATAATCTTCACTTGCTATCAGGTTTCACTTCTCTAAGTGTCTCAAGGCTAAAAGGATTCATCTAAGGCCAGAAAAAAAGTGGTTAAGGTCATAACTGCTGACTGCATCGCTCCCAGCACATCATAGAATGCTGCTACTACAGTAACCTCTTCGCTAGGACTGCAACTAACCGTACAGATGGATGGAAAAAGCTCACCCAGTACTAGAGATAGCAGGAAGAGTCTTCACCCAAGTATGAATTAGGAAAGGCCAAACATAACTTGTTGGACATCCCATGTATGATACCGCTCCTTAATCCACAGTTAATTATTCATGCATGATAAAAAAAAAAAAAAACACAGATCAGCAAATGAAAGCATTCAAGAATTGTTTCCACATCCGCTTGATCTTGCTACAGACAGAGACATAAGGTAAGGAGCTGTCAGCTGCATTTATCGTGGCTTCTTTCACTGTGTTGTAGATAGGCACATGCTGCATGTTTGCATGAAGGCTTTAAATTTATGGTTTAAGAGATTATTGCAAAAAGTTCACATGCAACTTTTTTTTTATCTTTTTAAGAAGCATGGCCAAATATATTTTTTTTCTGTGGTTTCAGAAAATTATAATTTATTCCATGGAGTGAAAACTCTTGAGGCTGACAGCTCGTTTCTTATTCACCAGTGCTTTGCTTGTTCATCAGCTAATAATATTGGTTATGCAGGCCGTAAAACCATTTTTGCCTGAAGAAAGTAGTACCTTGCAATTAGAGGAAGTGCTGCCGACAATAAGCAAACTTAACAATTGTATGTACATTTTTTAATTGGTTCATGTGAAAGGGCCTTAAATGAGGGAAGACCAATATGGTCAGAATATTTCTGGTGTTAAAGTCTCATGCTAATTTTATACTGGCCGGTAATAGGGGAACACTTGTTGGTGACTATCATGCCGTCTACTGTGCACCGGCTGGCAATCACTCAATGAAGAAGCAAAATGCTTGGCTGCGATGATGGTCTTTAAACAGGCTTAAAAATCAGCCCATGTCCTGTGTAAGCAGCTGATGTGCTGCCAGAATAATGATATTCTACGCACAAAGAAGGATTGTATTAGCCCTTGTCCTGTGTACCCAGATGTACGGTCGGCCTGTCTTAACAGGTCATTCAACAGCCAATGGGTTAGGCTGGTTTCACACTTGCATATGGAAGGCTGCGGATGGCAGCGTACTTCCTCCCTTCTTCCTCCCTGAAACTCTGCCTACTTCTCCATGCGTCCTGCGTTGCCCTGTGTACCTATCTTTAGCATTGGGTACGCATTTCCGTGCAGTCGCCACACACCTCAAATCGGCGCATGTGGATGCATCTGTATACAACCCAATGTTAAAGATAGGTACGTAGGGCAATGCAGGACACATGGAGAAGTAGGCGGGGTTGAAGGGAGGAAGTAGGCTGCCATCCGCGGCCCTCCCGTTTGCAAGTGAGAAACCAAACCAGCTTTACCTTGCATGAAGTAAATCAGCAGCTGTTTAAGCCCCAGTCAATGCGTGTCTTTGGTCACACAGTTTTCTTTTATTTATTCATTTTTTATTTTTTTTGTGGAGTGGATCTATTCCACAATGCTCCTTAAAAGCGGTTTAAAAACCACATGACATACTTCTCATTTCTATGGACAATCCACTTTGCACACGAGGTTTTTTTTTTGCATTTTTATTTTCATGACAGAAGTCTGATGTCTATATGGGGTTAGGGTATGTTTACATAAGGCCTATTTGCAGCAGATTCCTCCGCATATCTGGAGCTTACCTATAGCAAAATCCATTGCAGACCCTAAATGTGTTACATGAAGAATTTAGCTTCAGATTTCCTTGTGTGAATGAAAACTAATGGAATCTCATCAACCTCACTGGAACAGGACTATGACTGAATATTCAGTGCGAACAGTCGCTAAAAGGAATAATGGAGTTTATAGCATTATTGTTACAGGTCAATGGGACATGTTAAAAATACATTAGGTTATAGCCATAGTTCCGATCTGAACTTTCCTGTTTCAGTCTAACAACAAATTATGTATATACAAGAAGAAGAAAAGAAGGACAAAGTGAGAAAAATAATACATGTGGCAAAAATAGTTTTCCAGGTGCTTTGTGTTGCGTGACTGAAATCCATACCTGCACGGAGCTTCCTCCTCCTTACACCAGACTAGAGTGTATGCACAGAGTAGGATTTCAGATTTGCATTCTGGTGACTTGAAGATTTGTTTTTGTGCATTTATTTCCCATAACGGCATGATTCAATATTATATTGTGGACTGAAACTGGTAACATTGTCTTAGTTTGTGCATATCCCTGACTATTATTGAGTATAAACAATGAAGAGAAAACATGTGAGTAATGTAAGAAGCCGCAAGACTCTGTAGAAATATATGTAGATGCCACCATAGAACATAAGGAAAATCAAGGTGCAGTAAGGGGGTAATATGCACTGCTCAAAAAAATAAAGGGAACACGAACATCTCACATCCTAGATATCACTGAAAGAAATATTCCAGCTGTAAATCTTTATTCATTGCATAGTGGAATGTGTTGAGAACAATACAACCTCAAAATTATCAACGTAAATCACAAATAATATCCCACGGAGGTCTGAAGATCTCCCTACAATGCCTGGGCATGCTCCTGATGAGGCAGCGGATGGTCTCCTGAGGGATCTCCTCCCAGACCTGTACTAAAGCATCTGCCAACTCCTGGACAGTCTCTGGTGCAACGTGACGTTGGTGCATGGTGCGAGACATGATGTCCCAGATGTGTTCAATCGGATTCAGGTCTGGGGAACGGGCGGGCCAGTCCATAGCTTCAATGCCTTCATCTTGCAGGAACTGCTGACACACTTCAGCCACATGAGGCCTGGCATTGTCCTGTATTAGGAGGAACCCAGGGCCCACCGCACCAGCATATGGTCTCACAAGGGGTCTGAGGATCTCATCTCAGTACCTAATGGCAGTCAGGCTACCTCTGGAGAGCACATGTGGAGGGCTGTGCGGCCCTCCAAAGAAATGCCACCCCACACCATCACTGATCCACTGCCAAACCAGTCATGCTGAAGGATGTTCCAGGCAGCAGCTCACTCTCCTCGGCGTCTCCAGACACTGTCACGTCTGTCACATGTGCTCAGTGTGAACCTGCTTTCATCTCTGAAGAGCACAGGGCACCAGTGGTTTATTTGTCAATCCTGGTCTTTTGTGGCAAATACCAAGCGTCCTGCACGGTGTTGAGCTGTGAGCACAACCCCCATCTGTGGACGTCTGGCACTCAGACCATCCTCATAGAGTCGGTTTCTTACCGTTTGTGCAGATACATGCACATATGTGGCCTGCTTGATGTCATTTTGCAGGGTTCTGGCAGTGCTCCTCCTGTTCCTCCTTGCACAAATGCTGAGGTAGCGGTCCTGCTGCTGGGTTGTTGCCCTCCTACCGCCCTCTCCACGTCTCCTGGTGTACTGGCCTGTCTCCTGGTAGCGCCTACAGTCTCTGTACGCTACGCTGACAGACACAGCAAGCCTTCTCGCCACAGCTCGCATTGATGTGCCATGCTGGATGAGCTGCACTACCTGAGCCACTTGTGTGGGTTGCAGAGTCCTTCTCATGCTACCACGAGTGTGAAAGCACAACCAACATTCAAAAGTGACCAAAACATCAGCCAGAAAGCATTGGTACTGAGATGTGGTCTGTGGTACCCACCTGCAGAACCACTCCTTTATTGAGGGTGTCTTGATAATTGCCAATAATATCCATCTGTTGTCTATCCCATTTGCATAAAAGCATGTGAAATTGATTGTCAAAAAGTGTTTTATTTCACAGAAGTTTCATTTACTTGGAAATATATTCTGTTGTTTAAGTGTTCCCTTTATTTTTTTGAGCAGTGTATTTTACAACTTTAATCAGATGGAGCTTGTATAGCAGCAGTTGTGTATTACTATGCAGACTTCATGATGTGAAGGATTCTATCTTCAGGAGAGCACCGCCTCCTGGCTTCCTACTTGCTGGGGGGTAGTGCGCTCATGATGATTGACAGTTGTGGCTGTTGGCCTGAACTGTACGCTCTCCGAAACACACGGGTACTGAAGCTGGCTATCCAAGAGGCTTCAGAGCAGCACTAGTGGACTGTATACCTCCTTTGTCTAGGAAACCTCATGAATGGAAATTACCGTATATACTCGAGTATAGGCCGAGATTTTGAGCCCATTTTTTTAGGCTGAAAGTGCCCCCCTCGGCTTATACTCGAGACATTGTCCCACGGGGGGCAGCAGGGGAGGGGGAGCGGCGGCTGCCACATACTCACCTGCTCCTGGCGCGGTCCCTGCATGTCCGATGGCCTCTGGCCGATGATAGCTTCTTCCTGTGTTGAGCGGTCACGTGGTACCGCTCATTACAGTAATGAATATGGAGGCAACTCCACTCCCATAGGGGTGGAGCCGCACATTCATTACTGTAATGAGGTATCGGTGGCCGCTAAATGCTGGAAGAAGCTGTCAGCGCCCGGAGAAGACCATCAGGGAAGCTGCCAGGGACCGCACCGGGAGCAGGAGAGTATAATGGGGAGGGTGAGCAGCATTGCGCGATATTCACCTGTCCACTGCCGGGCTCCATCTTCGGCGTCCTCTGCTGTGACACTCAGGTCAGAGGGCGCGATGACGTAGTTAGTGCGCGCCCTCTACCTGAACGTCAGTGCAGAGGATGCTGAAGACGGAGCCCGGCGTTGAAACGAGGACAGGTGAATATTGCAAAGTGCTGAGGGCCTGAGCGACGAGAGGTGAGTATGTCTTTTTTTTTTTTTTTTTTTTTAATCGCAGCAATAGCATATGGGGCAAATATCTCTATGGAGCATCTTATGGGGCCATAATCAGCATTTGTGCAGCATTATATGGGGCAAATATCTATATGGAGCATCTTATGTGGCTATAATCGGCCTTTGTGCAACATTATATGGGGCAAATATCTCTATGGAGCATTTAATGGGGCCATAATCAACATTTGTGCAGCACTGTATGGGGCAAATGTGACTATGGAGCATCGTATGGGACCATTATTAACCTTTGTGCAGCATTATATGGGGCATATTTTAATATGGAGCATCTTATGGAGCCCATCATGAACTGTATGGAGCATTATATGGGGCGTATTTTGTATGGAGCATCTTATGGGGCCCATCATGAACTGTATGGAGCATTATATGGGGCTACTGATTCAATATGGATATTCAAAAACACTTAACCTACTGATGTCTCAATTAATTTTACTTTTATTGGTACCCATTTTTATTTTTGAAATGTACCGGTAGCTGCTGCATTTTCCACCCTAGGCTTATACTCGAGTCATTAAGTTTTCCCAGTTTTTTGTGGCAAAGTTAGGGGTCTCGGCTTATACTCGGGTCGGCTTATACTCGAGTATATACGGGTATTTTTAATGTGAAGTAAATTTCAAAGTTGTGTTTGCAATCTTTTTCCCACTTAAGAAGGTGAGATGACCCCTCTAACACAGGCACCCAATCATATATAGGAAACACATGCTGATATGGTTTATTCATTGGGGCAATATTTGACATAAAATACCTACATGAGCGGTAGAGATAAACAGACATACTGTGAAACACTGTAAAGACCACCATCAGTAAGTAGATTGGAATGGGTACCATAAGGGCACCAATCTACAAGACAGAAGCCATAACTTACTTTAGAATCAGATCCTCTTTGGGGACAAAGGAGCCCCAAAGATATAGTGTGTCTAAAAAATTATAATTCTATATAAACCATGTTAAACATGTTATAATTGGAGACAGTTCCATTTCCACATTTTGTAAAACTATATTGAAAAATTTGCAATTATAATAAGTAACCTACCTTTTAGTCAGGGTTTATTTTTCCAAATTTTCCAATTGCAAAATGTCTCCTAAACGAAAAAGGGGGAAAAAAAATTAAATCTGTGTAATTAGATTTGAAGTAAATTTCCCCCTTTCACATATGATTGACTTTTTGGCAACACTTCATTGGACAGTTTTATATTACTAGATGGTGGCTGTCATTCCGGGCTCACCTGCATAGGAGCAATCCAAGCTCCCATCACCATAAAGCCCTGATACATGTAGGTGAAACAGAAAAACCAGAACCCTCGGTACAGCCCAGCCAAACCCAACCGGACCAGAACACCAATCACAACAACCTGACAAAAGCCGGAATTAGGAAGATGGCAGACGAAGGCCAGGAAAGGTATGTCAGTGACTGGAAGAATGATATCATCAGCTCACAGAAACTGACCATGTACCGGAGCCTACAGAGAGACTACAGACTGGCCCCATATCTGGAGAAACTCCCGGACCCCAGAGACCACCAGATCCTGAGCTGATATAGACTCAGTGCCCACAGTCTGGCCATCGAATGTGGCCGACACAGGCAGAGCTACAAGCCCAGGGAGGAAAGACTGTGCCAACACTGTGACCAGGAGGCCATAGAGGACGAAACCCACTTCCTGCTACACTGCTCCAAATACTCAGCAGTGAGGGACACTCACTTCAGGAGACTCTCACATCTCTTCCCAGACTTCATCACCATGAAGGAGGAAGAGAAAACATATATCCTGCTGGGAGAAGAAGAGAGAGCGGTGGAGATAGCAGCGCGGTATGTGAGCGAATGTCATAGACTGCGAGAAAGAACTATGATGCCATGGACTATAGCCCCCACCCTGGATCTGCCCCATCCACCTCCTCTATGCCATGGACTATAGCCCCCACAATGGATCTGCCCCATCCACCTCCCCTATGCCATGGACTATAGCCCCCACTCTGGATCTGCCCCCATCCACCTCCCCTATGCCATGGACTATAGCCCCCACTCTGGATCTGCCCCCATCCACCTCCCCTATGCCATGGACTATAGCTCCCACAATGGATCTGCCCCATCCACCTCCCCTATGCCATGGACTATAGCCCCCACTCTGGATCTGCCCCCATCCACCTCCCCTATGCCATGGACTATAGCTCCCACAATGGATCTGCCCCATCCACCTCCCCTATGCCATGGACTATAGCCCCCACAATGGAACTGCCCCATCCACCTCCCCTATGCCATGGACTATAGCCCCCACAATGGATCTGCCCCCATCCACCTTCCCTACAGCTCCTACCCAACATCCCCACAGTCCCTATCCCTATTGCCTTTATACACTTGCTTTGGCAAAACTGATGTGTATTTGGTCCTGCCAATAAAGCTTCTTTGAATCTTGAATCTTGGTGGCCCGATTCTAACACATCGGGTATTCTAGAATATGTATGTATGTATATAGCAGCCACATAGTATATAGCACAGGCCACGACATAATGTAGAGTACCTGAAGCGTTAATACAGGCCACACACTATATGACAGTGGCCACGCTGTATATAACACAGCCCAAACAGTATATAACATTTCCCACGTAGTATATAACACTGTCCACGTAGTATATACAGTTAGAGCCAGAAATATTTGGACAGTGACACAATTTTCGCGAGTTGGGCTCTGCATGCCACCACATTGGATTTGAAATGAAACCTCTACAACAGAATTCAAGTGCAGATTGTAACGTTTAATTTGAAGGGTTGAACAAAAATATCTGATAGAAAATGTAGGAATTGTACACATTTCTTTACAAACACTCCACATTTTAGGAGGTCAAAAGTAATTGGACAAATAAACATAACCCAAACAAAATATTTTTATTTTCAATATTTTGTTGCAAATCCTTTGGAGGCAATCACTGCCTTAAGTCTGGAACCCATGGACATCACCAAACGCTGGGTTTCCTCCTTCTTAATGCTTTGCCAGGCCTTTACAGCCGCAGCCTTCAGGTCTTGCTTGTTTGTGGGTCTTTCCGTCTTAAGTCTGGATTTGAGCAAGTGAAATGCATGCTCAATTGGGTTTAGATCTGGAGATTGACTTGGCCATTGCAGAATGTTCCACTTTTTGGCACTCATGAACTCCTGGGTAGCTTTGGCTGTATGCTTGGGGTCATTGTCCATCTGTACTATGAAGCGCCGTCCAATCAACTTTGCAGAATTTGGCTGAATCTGGGCTGAAAGTATATCCCGGTACACTTCAGAATTCATCCGGCTACTCTTGTCTGCTCTTATGTCATCAATAAACACAAGTGACCCAGTGCCATTGAAAGCCATGCATGCCCATGCCATCACGTTTGCCTCCACCATGTTTTACAGAGGATGTGGTGTGCCTTGGATCATGTGCCGTTCCCTTTCTTCTCCAAACTTTTTTCTTCCCATCATTCTGGTACAGGTTGATCTTTGTCTCATCTGTCCATAGAATACTTTTCCAGAACTGAGCTGGCTTCTTGAGGTGTTTTTCTGCAAATTTAACTCTGGCCTGTCTATTTTTGGTATTGATGAATGGTTTGCATCTAGATGTGAACCCTTTGTATTTACTGTCATGGAGTCTTCTCTTTACTGTTGACTTAGAGACAGATACACCTACTTCACTGAGAGTGTTCTGGACTTCAGTTGATGTTGTGAACGGGTTCTTCTTCACCAAATTAAGTATGCGGCGATCATCCACCACTGTTGTCATCCGTGGACGCCCAGGCCTTTTTGAGTTCCCAAGCTCACCAGTCAATTCCTTTTTTCTCAGAATGTACCCAACTGTTGATTTTGCTACTCCAAGCATGTCTGCTATCTCTCTGATGGATTTTTTCTTTTTTTCAGCCTCAGGATGTTCTGCTTCACCTCAATTGAGAGTTCCTTTGACCGCATGTTGTCTGCTCACAGCAACAGCTTCCAAATGCAAAACCACACACCTGGAATCCACCCCTGACCTTTTAACTACTTCATTGATTACAGGTTAACGAGGGAGATGCCTTCAGAGTTAATTGCAGCCCTTAGAGTCCATTGTCCAATTACTTTTGGTCCCTTGAAAAAGAGGACGCTATGCATTACAGAGCTATGATTCCTAAACCCTTTCTCCGATTTGGATGTGGAAACTATCATATTGCAGCTGGGAGTGTGCACTTTCAGCCCATATTATATATATAATTGTATTTCTGAACATGTTTTTGTAAACAGCTAAAATAACAAAACTTGTGTCACTGTCCAAATATTTCTGGCCCTAACTGTAACATTGCCCACTTAGTATATAGCAGCCATGCAGTATATAACACAGCCCAAGCAGTATATAACATTTCCCACGTAGTATATAACACCCTCCATGTAGTATATAACATTGCCCACGTAGTATATAGCAGCCATGCAGCATACAACACAGCCCGTGCAGTATATAACATTGCCCGCATAGTATATGATATAGAAGGGTTAATAGTTTGCCTTTAACTACCTTGCCTTTAAGTGCCTTTTTCCTTAAAGTGTTAGAATTACTAGAATCTGTTGACTCAGTAGTCTGACGGTCTCCTCTTCAAGGAGACTGTACTTATCATCATGTATGTTCTCAAGAGTCAGTACAACATATTCTGGGTTATGGTAAATAAAGTATGACCCTGGGTGATGGTGGGGGCTACATGAGTTACATTGAAATGCATTATGTGTAAATGGTATAAAATATTGCTTCTTGCTCTATTACTTCAGATAAAAGTGACTTGCTCACAGGATATGTGTGAGGCGTCTTTTTGTCTCCAAGCGCGCTTGTAAAATGACGGGCGTAACTCCACAATTTGGCCCTCACTGGTGATCTGTCAGCTGACATTTGGGTGAGAATGAAAAACAGCTACGACAGTTGTGGCGCCCGACCGGGGCCGTGTATCCAGCCTATTCGGAATCCGTATGGGGGAGTTTTCTGCTGAGAAATTGGGCATGCAAAACACCAGCTGCAGCAAGGTGAGAAATGTTATTCTTACAAACCTGTTTTGCACTTGCAATCTCTCATCTAGATCTCTCCGCACCTCTGGGTAAAAGGCTGCGAACATGGTTCAAAGAATCCACATCACCAGTGAGTTTTGTGTTTTGTCTCTTTATGTCCGTATGAGAGTTGAATAATAGAGTTATAAGATGATAATTGTTATCTATATCATTTGTCATTACCCTAATTGGTTGTGTATTTGTGTAGTGTGTAATACAGAGCTGGGATAGACTCTGTGCAGTGTTGTTATTTTGGTCATTTTGGATTGGCAGTACATTATATGAAGCTGTATTTTGTATAAGGCTGTGGTTTTTGTTGTTTGGCCTTAAAGTGCTTTCAGAGTGTCAGTGGACACTGCTGCAGTTTTTGTTATATAGAGTTGTGTTAATTCCAAAGTGCAAAATAGGCAGGCTGTGTGAACCTTGTATGTATGTATGTCTATGAGAACTCTGAATGAGATAAGAGGTGAGTAAATAAGTATAAGGAATAAACATAAATCCCTGATTGATTAGGGGTTCCGTTAGGTGTGGTCCTCTGTATGTGACAGAAGACATTATTCAGCGCAGTTTGAGCTGAGTTAGGTGGAGTGATTGAGATAAGGGATTTTCTTCTTGTAAAAATCAACTGAAAGTGAAAGGAAAAGAAACAACAATCCCTGAATGAGCATGTATGTATGAGTGATCACATAAGTATCATTACCTATCTAACTGTTGCTAATTGTCCAGGACGAATGAGTTGTGGATATTTTTAATGTACATTTAATTTACATCTGAGATTCAGTGAAACCCGTGTTATGTATGGTTTGACATTGGATAGGTTTCTATATGTGTTTTGGCCGGACGCGGTCAGAATCAGCTTATTCAAGTTATGCAGTGATCTGCCTGTATAGAGAAACTGTTTTTAATTCCGAGAGAATGAATGTTTTGTAGAGGTTAAAGGCCCCTTCACATTTAGCGACGCTGCAGCGATACCGACAACAATCCGGATCGCTGCAGCGTCGCTGTTTGGTCGCTGGAGAGCTGTCACACAGACCGCTCTCCAGCGACCAACGATGCCGGTAACCAGGGTAAACATCGGGTAACTAAGCGCAGGGCCGCGCTTAGTAACCCGATGTTTACCCTGGTTACCATGCTAAAAGTAAAAAAAAACAAACAGTACATACTTACCTACAGCCGTCTGTCCTCCAGCGCTGCGCTCTGCTTCTCTGCTCTCCTCCTGTACTGTCTGGGAGCCGGAAAGCAGAGCGGTGACGTCACCGCTCTGCTTTCCGGCTCACAGACAGTACAGGAGGAGTGCAGAGCGCAGCGCTGGAGGACAGACAGCTGTAGGTAAGTATGTACTGTTTGTTTTTTTTTACTTTTAGCATGGTAACCAGGGTAAACATCGGGTTACTAAGCGCGGCCCTGCGCTTAGTTACCCGATGTTTACCCTGGTTACCAGTGAAGACATCGCTGGATCGGTGTCACACACGCCGATCCAGCGATGTCTCCAGGGAGTCCAGCGACGAAATAAAGTTCTGGACTTTATTCAGCGACCAACGATCTCCCAGCAGGGGCCTGATCGTTGGTCGCTGTCACACATAACGATTTCATTAACGATATCGTTGCTACGTCACAAATAGCAACGATATCGTTAACAATATCGTTATGTGTGAAGGTACCTTAAGTCTGAAAACTGCTGCATTCTGTTTCTGTGTGTGTAAGACTCACCAAGCTCTTATCAGCGCTGATGGGAGGGGTAAGCTGAGCCCCTGCGCGACTTGCTTGACATTTCTCCCTTTTGTGCTGTGGGCCAGAGGAAGGGGGGCCACATAGCTGCATTCTAAAGTTTCTCTATCTTTGGTTTAGTACACGCTGAGAGATTTGTGTTTAAAGCAATAAGTACTGTAGGTATTGAAGAAAAAGGGAATGTTGTACAATTGAAGTTGGAATTTGAAAGTGAAAGAATTGTGCCTAGTTTTAGAGGAAGCTTGTAAGTGATTGAAAAGATTGGTAAAAGATTCACCTGCTTCAAGTTGAGTGATTGATATAGCAAATTGAGGATCAGCAGAGGAGGTAGCCAACTGCACGGCTGATGTAGTAGGTGGTGTAACCTGCTATAGTCAGCCTACGGCAAATTGGTGGTGTAACCTTGCCGTTCCATGGAGCTGTGCTAGCCAGCTGATCTACCGAGTGGTAGGTGGTGTAACCTGCTCGCTAGAATCCTTTAGGTCTACCGAGTGGTAGGTGGTGTAACCTGCTCGCTAAACCTTGACACTCACTCTGACTTGTCACGTGTTGCAACCCTGGTTTAAGGCAAGGCACACTAATAAAGGGCATTTTTAGAGGTGAGTGTCTGAGCGGATAAGTTGAAGCCATGGGCAACTTATTCTGTGTGCAGTCAGGGCCCCCAATGGGATCCAGAACCGCTATAGAGATTGTAAAAGACAGAAAAGGAAAGAAAGCCGTGAAAGATGTGAGACCAATATTGAAACAGGCAAAAATGCCAGTGAGTGGATGGATGTTTGGATGTTCAAAAAGGCACAAACAAATGAGGAAAATAGCATGTGAATAAATGGCGTCTGAGAGAATGCAGCAGGACGGTAGTAAGGTGTATTATGAATGTTTTGATGCTCAAAAGTCCGACTATGACCGACACACTACTGCTACGGTCATACCTTTGTATAACCAGAGACCAAGACAAGACAGATGGACTTGTAAACATTGCGGTCAGACAAACCCAGACTGGAGAAATACTTGTATGATCTGTGATGTAATCAGGTAGTGTAAGACAGATACAGGAGTATTATCCCTGGAAGCCCTCTGACTAGCTAGCTACGCTAAAATAATTGGCTGACCCTGAGAACAAACCTTTCCCATTTTACAGACAAAGACAATATGATGGACGTATAAGTGCACCTGAGCAGACCTAGAGAGTTGGTGAGCACCAAAGCAGGTGACGTACTAGGATGCATATTAAGACTTTTACAGATGTGACTAAAGGAGAGAGTAGAGATGTACTCTGGACGGTTACAGCTGAAATGGGCAGACATGGGGTACAGTCCAGTAAACCCACTTGATGTTAAAATATTGGTAAATACATTCATTGACGGTATGACAAAAGGCTTATGAGACGCAGTACAGACAGCCAGACCTAAATGGAGAAATGTAGATCCAAAGACCTCCTGAAGGTTGCTCAGGAGTTGAAGAAACTAGGACAATAAGACGACGTGTCATGTATGCTGGAAAACGAGGAAAACAGTAGAGACGTAGTAAGGGACCTAAGGACTTAGAAACAGTGAAGTGCTGGAATTGTGGAGAAAATGGACACTCAGACCAAATCAGACTAGGAAACTGACAACCCAGTGACAAATTTGTGCCCTGTTATTGTCCCCTCTGGACCTGGTCCTGCCTTGAGGACCACCATACCAATGCTGGGAGGGAAATAGACAGAATTCTTGACCGACACTGGGGCAGCTGGGACTAGTACACAAAGACTTGATACTGCCAGACATGATTACTGACGAGACTGTGGAATATGTGAGGGTAGGGGGACAAGCGACTGAAGCCCCTATGACTAAACAAGAAAAGACTAGAGTCACGAGACAGCCAAGAGGTGCTTACAAACTTATTGTTAGTGACAATACCCCTATGAATTTGCTGGGAGCAGAGTTGAGTGCTGTCTAGACCACTATACAGTGCTCTCCTGAGGGTAATACAGTCACAAGTCCACTTTCATATAAACACTTGGGGCAGATGGACGCCAGGGTCTTCCACGTGCACATTATACCACAGGTAAATCATGCCCTATTGTAGTTACACTTAATTCCATTCATTTGCCAGTTTTAGTAGTTTCCTTACACAAGATGGTATAGTTACTGTGTATTTCTAGGTTGTCTTCATATGATATATAGTTTTTTAGCCATTCATTATATTGGCTCAAACCATAGTCACTGTTTATTTGTCTTTTCCAGTTCTTATACCTTATCGCAAGCAACTGGCATTGATATTTGGCATTTTTCAAATCCCTTCTTTTTGTATTCGGAACTGTTAGTTATGGATTTATATAGGGCTGTTACTTTCTTAGAATAAGCTTGTGCTTTGCTGTGGCCTATGGCATTGTGCTCCCCCGTTTTATGACTCAGTATCTTTCGTAATTATATATATATATATATATATATATAATTTTCCTTTGGTAACATTTTGTGAATCAAATTTAGTTTTTTTAAGGGGTACTCTACCCAATCAAATACGGGTATAAATATTCGGACATTAATGTGTGACTTATATAAACACTTGTGTAATATTGCAGAAATGGTGTATATGGCAAGAGTAGTGAAAGTAACACCTGACACCAGAATGTCTGAGGACAGGGAAAAGAGTCAGGTACCAGACACCGTTTGGGCAAGGGGAAAATCTGATATGGGTCGGCTGCCCATTCCCCCGTCATGATAAATCAAGAGAAGTAATCACTCCTCTTTGGTTAAGGCAATACCCCTTAAGTCTAGTCAAATCAATGGCCCTGAGCAGGAATATTAAAGAGTATGTTAAGGCAGGGGTTCTAGTGCAGAGATATTCCCCCTGCAACACCCCTTTGTATCCCATTAAGAAAAAAAAGGACCCAAGGGTTCCCCTGACACTTACAGAATGGTTCATGACTAACGAGCTATTAATGATGTTACAGTGAGTGTGACCTCAACTGTCCCTAATACACACACCGTACGGTCACAAATCCCAGCGACATCAAAATGTTTCACAGTTATTGATTTGGCAAATGCATTCTTCTCTGTACCACTGCACTTTGACTGTCAGTATCTTTTGTCTTTCACTCACGAAGGTAAACAATACTGTTGGACGGTCCTCCCACAAAGGGGAAAAGAACTCCCCAACCATCTATTCAACAGCGATGGCAGGGATTCTTGAGCAGTGGCAACCACCTCATCCACAGATTGTACTATTACAGTACGTGGATGACCTCTTGCTCTGCTGCCCGGACCAGATGTCTACAGTTTCCTTGCTGTGGTTTTTTTTTTGGCAAAAAAGGGTTGCAGAGTCTCACGTGATTGCAAACAAAAGGTGACATTTTTAGGATATTGTATTGCTGAAGGTACAAGACACCTGACTGAAGACAGAAAACAGGCAATACAAATCTCCCTTTACCCAGGTCACACCAGCATCTACGCACTTTTCTAGGTTTGGTGACCTACTGTAGGCCTTGGATAAGGTCTGCTTCACAAATGATGCACCCACTCTATGACTGTTTGCCATCAGACCCCTACAATCTCACTCAGGAAGCAATTGACTCCTTCCACTCTCTCAAGCTGCTCATTGTGTCAGACATTCCAAACTATGATCAGCCATTTTTCTTATTTTGCACAGAGCAGGGTGGACATGCTACCGCAGTACTGACACTACAACATGGAAAGAAACAGAGACCGATAGCTTACTACTTAGCACAATTAGACCCCGTGATTAGAGGGTCTTCTACATGTGTACGTGCTGTAAGAGCTGCTGTATTACTGAAAGGCATGTGAGATCACACTGACTTTTTCTTTTTGACAATTTGTTCCCCACGTGACATTAAAGCCATACTTGTACAAGTTCAACCAAAACACCTGTCTATGGATAGACAGATCAGACTTGAATGTGCTCTAATACTAATTCCTGAATATGTCACCCTCAAAAGACATAATGTTCTGAATCCAGCCACTCATCTGCCTGTGGATTCAGAAAAGGGGGAATTGGTGACAGCATTGGCAGGTGGGAAAGAGAACATGACATGACGTTGACATGACGCACGAACATGACTGCATAGGAACTGATGAGTCAGGAGACAGTGGGTTTTACATATGTTCGTGGGAAGAAAAAAAAAACCTGTTCCTAATGCATATTTTGAGGTTTTTTTATTTTTGTAGATGGCTTCAGATACCACCAGAATGGGCGTCTCTACATTGGATATGCAGTAGTATCCTCACATGAGGTAATCTGAGCTGAACCACTCGCTCCTCACATGTCGGTGCAGGAGGCAGAGTTGAAGGCACTCACTGAGGCGTGTAGAGCTGCTGCAGGTAAAGTTGCTAACAGTTACACAGATTCAAATTGTGCATGGGGAATATCCCATGATTATTGCCCTATCTGGAGAAGCAGAACGTTTCTTACATCAGCCGGTAAGCCCATTAAAAATGCAGAGCTGGTGAAACAATTAGTGGAGGCATTGACGTTATCAGTCCAGGTTGGCATCGTCAAGGTAAAAAGCACACACGGACGGTGACTCTGTGGAGGAAAAGGGCAACAGAAGGACGGACGAGGCTGCTAAAGTAGCAGCAAGGCGGCCTAGGGAGCAGTGGACGGTGGGGGGAGTCAGCGTATTCCAGCCACACTGAGCCTAGATGTCCTGAAATCCCTCCAGCTGCCCAAACAGAGAAGGAACACTGGGAGAATGGGAGCTGAGCTGAACTCAGAAAGAGTATGGGAGAATCAGGATAAATCGTATATACCAAGATCCCTGCTCCCAATCATGGCGCAAGCAACACAAGATGCCTTCTGGATCGCTCCTGGTTTCAGTTACGCAGCCACAAAGCTCATACAGTCATGCCTTATCTGTGCACAGCACAACCCAGGTAAAACAGTAAAAATCCCTAAGAAAGCGACACCCAGGCCTCTCTACCCGTTTCAGAGACTGCAGACTGGCTACATACAGCTACCCAAGGTAGGAGTGTGTGAAAAATATCCTAGTATGTGTAGATCTATTCTCTGGTTGGCTGGAAGCCTATCTGGTAAAATGTGCAAATACTAAAGCAACTGCAGACAAACTGATGAAGAAAACTGATCTGCAGGTATGGTGTCCTAGAAACCATAGAAAGTGATAGGGACACACACTTCACAGGAGAAATAATGAGGGAAGTCATGCAGGTCCTGGGAGTACAGCAAGCATATCATGCACCATAAAGACCACAAAGTAGTGGGAAAGTGATGAGACTAAACGGGACACTTAAACTGGAAAATCAAAGGCCATGGCAGACAAAGGAAAGAGCGGGGTAGAGTGCTTGTCTCTTGCACTCTTTTCAGTCACACACACTCCAAATAGAAAGGCAGGCTTGTGTCCTTTTGAAGTCCTGTTTAGTAGTTTGCCAGAGGCTGGTCTGTACTTCCCACAGGTGCTACAAAAGCAACACGGTGCTATGACAGCCCATGTCCACGCCTTGCAGAAAAGACTTAATGTGGTGCATAAACATGTGTTTTCATCCATTCCAGATACTAATGCCAGTACAGACGTATATCAGCTGAATCCAGGTGATTGGGTGGTCATACACAGACGTACATCAGCTGAATCCAGGTGATTGGTGGTCATACACAGACACGTGAGAAGGAGCCTAGATCCACGGTTTGACGGCCCGTTTTAAAGTCCAGCTGACCACATTCACCTCAGGGAAACTTGAGGGAAAGCCCACCTGGATCCTTGCCAGTCACTGCAAAAAGATCTTTTCACCAGCAGAATGACTGTTGTCCTAATCACCTTGCTGGCAGTGGTAGGATGTTTGCACCTTACAGAGACCCTGGATAAACAAACTTATTCAACATCTTGCTTTTCTTATGAAAGACGCGGAAGGACAAAAACTGCTGGACTGTTGGATCTGTGCACACAGCCCAGTATCTGCAAGGACTATGCTGTACTTAGCCTTACCCCAGGACCCAAGGAAGGTATTAACACCACACTGCATGCACAGTGAGACTTGGACTCAGATTTTCGTGGTTCCTTAAGGCTCTTAATGAGACTAATACAATATAGAGACTCCTTTTTTTCCAGCCAATTGGCTTAGCGGCCTAGCGGGATGGATTATTTTCGGTGTTTTACAGACTTCTATGCAAATTTTGTTGCTTTACTTATTCTTTTATGTAGCCGTAAAAGCGCTAATATATATATTACCTAAGCTATGGAATAATGTAGGTGTAGAAAAAAATCTAAGGCTGAACCTTCTGTAGTATATCATAGGCCCCGTGTAGCCACTGCTGACGGGGGAGGTGAGTGTCCACACTGAGGGTGGATGGGCGAAGCAGGTAGGAAGTCCCCTTGTGGGTACTAGACCCATGAGACAGTAGCTCCTTTGTGGACATCAGCTGACCCCGTAGCAGAGGTTATACCATTTACAAAAGGGGGAAATTGATATAGAAGGGTTAATAGTTTGCCTTTAACTACCTTGCCTTTAAGTGCCTTTTTCCTTAAAGTGTTAGAATTACTAGAATCTGTTGACTCAGTAGTCTGACGGTCTCCTCTTCAAGGAGACTGTACTTCTTATCATGTATGTTCTCAAGAGTCAGTACAACATATTCTGGGTTATGGTAAATAAAGTATGACCCTGGGTGATGGTGGGGGCTACATGAGTTACATTGAAATGCATTATGTGTAAATGGTATAAAATATTGCTTCTTGCTCTATTACTTCAGATAAAAGTGACTTGCTCACAGGATATGTGTGAGGCGTCTTTTTGTCTCCAAGCGCGCTTGTAAAATGGCGGGCGTAACTCCACAATTTGGCCCTCACTGGTGATCTGTCAGCTGACATTTGGGTCAGAATGAAAAACAGCTACGACATATATAACACCGGCCATGTAGTATATAGCAGCCATGTAGTATATTACACAGCCCACGCAGTATATAACACAGCCCACATAGTATACAACACTGCTTACGTAGTATATAGCAGCCATGTAGTATATAATGTAGCCCACGCAGTATATAACACAGCCCACGGAGTATATAACACAGCCCACGCAGTATATAACACAGCCCACATAGTATATAACACTGCCCATGTAATATATAGCAGCCATGCAGTATATAACACAGCCCACATAGTATACAACATTGCCCACGTAGTATACAGCAGCCATGTAGTATATAACGCAGCCCACGCAGTATATAACACAGCCCATGTAGTATTTAGCAGTGTGGGCACCATATCCCTGTTAAAAAAAAAATTAAAATAAAAAATAGTTCTATACTCACCCTCCGTCGTCCAGTGAAGCTCTGTCGATGCGCGCGCGGCTGCCGCCAGCTTCTGTTCCCAGGATGCATTGCGAAATTACCCAGATGACTTAGCGGTCTCGCGAGACCGCTAAGTCTTCTGGGTAATTTCGCAATGCATCTCTGGGAACGGAAGCTGGCGGCAGCCGCACGCGCCTCGGCGGACAACGGATGGTGAGAATAGCAGGTTTTTTTTTATTATTATTTTTAACATTAGATCTTTTTACTATTGATGCTGCATAGGCAACATCAATAGTAAAAAGTTGGTCACACAGGGTTAATAGCAGCGTTAACGGACTGCGTTACCCGTGGCATAACGCGGTCCGTTAACGCTGTCATTAACCCTGTGTGAGCGCTGACTGGAGGGAAGTATGGAGCGGGCGCCGGACACTCACTGGACGGGAGTAGGAAGGGACTAATTCTCGGCCGGACTGTGCCCGTCGCTGATTGGTCGCGGCAGCCAGGACAGGCAGCTGGCGAGACCAATCAGCGATGCGGGATTTCCATGACGGAAGTTGCAGACAGAAAGATGGAAGTACCCCTTAGAAAATTATATAGTAGATACACCGGTTTATTTTCGACAATCAGTACCAGGCAATTTTTTCCATTGTTACGTTCAAAAGACAACTTTTTTTCACTTTGCCAATTTTTTTCTGGTACCATTATAGTAGAAATGTTACATAGGCAAATGATGGAGGAAGGATACAAACTTATACAGCTTAAGTGAGTAATGAAACAAAGGAGTGTCACTCATCATAGAGATAATGTCAAATGAAATATGAGACGGAATTTCATTGTCCAAAAGCTACAAGCAGACTCCTTGGAGCCAGGTTCCAGTTATGAATAGTTTTTTATTTTGTGCTCGTCGTAGGTTCTATAGTTACGGGAGACATATTTTCTGCATCGTGACGAAGTGGCAAACATAACGTATTTACTTACATCACTGTGCTGCTTGACGATTAGCCCAGAATTAATATCAGCCAGATGGACAAAGTTGGATATGCCATGTCTCCTATCTATAGAAAGCTAAAATCATCATGGGTAATATGTAGTGACGAGCGAATATACTCTTTAATCGAGATTTCTCGAGCATGCTTGGGGGTACTCCGAGTATTTTTTAGTGCTCGGAGATTTAGTTTTTCTTTCCGCAACTGAATGATTTACATCTGTTAGCCAGCATAAGTACATGTGGGGATTCCCAAGCAACCAGGCAACCCCCACGTGTACTTATGCTGGCTTACAGATGTAAATCATTCAGCTGCGACGCTAAAAACTAAATCTCCGAGCACTAAAAAATACTCGGAAGACCCCCGAGCATGCTCGAGAAATCTCGAGTAACGAGTATATTCACTCATCACTAGTAATATGGCATATCTTCCACCTGGGACCTCCAGGTGAGCAGATATCCTGAAGATCGGGTATCCCATAATTTTATGGGATCTAACCGCATCTCATTGATCAGCCTCTACCTGAGCTCACCATGGGGAGGTATGTCGGTGTGACTTTGATCTAATAAAAGCAGATTGTGAATTCTAATCATTGTTCAGTAGATACAGCTTGCTGTAGGATTGTTCTATATTTAATCTGGAGTGTTCCCCTCCACTATGATCTGTGATAGTTGCATGACTTCAGGTCTAATACTGGAATATAAGCCGACCCGAGTATAAGCCGACCCCCCTAATTTTGCCACAAAAAACTGGGAAAACTTATTGACTCGAGTATAAGCCTAGGGTAGGAAATGCAGCAGCTACCGGTGAATTTCAAAAATAAAAATAGATGCTCCATACCGTTCATTATTGCCCCATAAGATGCTCCATATAAAGCTGTGCCACATATAATGCTCCATACTGTTCATTATTGCCCCATAGATGTGCCATATAAAGCTGTGCCATATAGTGCTCTGCACCGTTCATCATTGCCCCATAGATGTGCCATATAAAGCTGTGCCATACAGTGCTCTGCACCGTTCATTATTGCCCCACAGATGTGCCATATAAAGCTGTGCCATATAGTGCTCTGCACCATTCATTATTGCCCCATAGATGTGCCATATAAAGCTGTGCCATATAGTGCTCTGCACCATTCATTATTGCCCCATAGATGTGCCATATAAAGCTGTGCCATATAGTGCTCTGCACCGTTCATTACTGCCCCATAGCTGTGCCATATAGTGCTCTGCGCTGTTCATTACTGCCCCATAGCTGTGCCATATAGTGCTCTGCGCCGTTCATTATTGCCCCATAGTTGTGCCATATAGTGCTCTGCGCCGTTCATTATTGCCCCATAGCTGTGCCATATAGTGCTCTGCACCATTCATTATTGCCCCATAGCTGTGCCATATAGTGCTCTGCGCCGTTCATTATTGCCCCATAGCTGTGCCATATAGTGCTCTGCGCCATTCATTATTGCCCCATAGCTGCCATATAGTGCTCTGCGCCGTTCAGTATTGCCCAATAGCTTTGCCATATAGTGCTCTGCGCCGTTCATTATTGCCCCATAGCTGCCATATAGTGCTCTGCGCCGTTCAGTATTGCCCCGTAGCTGCCATATAGTGCTCTGCGGTGTTCATTATTGCCCCATAGCTGCCATATAGTGCTCTGCGCCGTTCAGTATTGCCCCATAGCTGCCATATAGTGCTCTGCGCCGTTCAGTATTGCCCCATAGCTGCCATATAGTGCTCTGCGCTGTTCAGTATTGCCCCATAGCTGCCATATAGTGCTCTGCGCCGTTCAGTATTGCCCCATAGCTGCCATATAGTGCTCTGCGCCGTTTAGTATTGCCCCATAGCTGTGCCATATAGTGCTCTGCGCCATTCATTATTGCCCCATAGCTGCCATATAGTGCTCTGCGCCGTTCAGTATTGCCCCATAGCTGCCATATAGTGCTCTGCGCCGTTCAGTATTGCCCCATAGCTGCCATATAGTGCTCTGCGCCGTTCAGTATTGCCCCATAGCTGTGCCATATAGTGCTCTGCACCGTTCATTATTGCCCCATAGCTGCCATATAGTGCTCTGCGCCGTTCAGTATTGCCCCATAGCTGTGCCATACAGTGCTCTGCACCGTTCATTATTGCCCCATAGCTGCCATATAGTGCTCTGCACCGTTCATTATTGCCCCATAGCTGCCATATAGTGCTCTGTGCCGTTCACTATTGCCCCATAGCTGCCATATAGTGCTCTGCGCCGTTCAGTATTGCCCCACAGCTGCCATATAGTGCTCTGCGCCGTTCAGTATTGCCCCATAGCTGTGCCATTGCTGCTGCAATAAAAAAAAAAACGCCATACTCACCTCTCTTGCTTGCAGCTCCCAGCGTCCGGTCCCGGCGTCTCTCCGCACTGACTGATCAGGCAGAGGGCGCCGCGCACACTATATGCGTCATTGCGCCCTCTGACCTGCACAGTCAGAGCGGAGAGATGCCGGGAAGATGGAGCGGCGCCCGGCGTGTGGAACGGGGACAGGTGAATATGACATACCTACCTGCTCCCGGCGTCCCGCTCCCTCTGCCTGTCACACGGTCTTCGGTGCCGCAGCCTCTTCCTCTATCAGCGGTCACCGGGACCGCTGATTAGAGAAATGAATATGCGGCTCCACCCCTATGGGAGATGGAGCCACGTATTCATTTCTCTAATGAGCGGTCCCACGTGACCGCTGAACAGGGGAAGAGCTGCAGCACCGAAGACCGTGTGATGGGCAGGGGGAGCGCCAGGATCGCCGGGACTAGGTGAGTATGCCTCAGCGCCCTCTCCCCCTCACCCGCCGACCCTGCCGCCCACCGTGACTCGAGTATAAGCCGAGAGGGGCACTTTCAGCCCAAAATTTTGGGCTGAAAATCTCGGCTTATACTCGAGTATATACGGTACTTTCCTTTAGTTATACTCTTATTTTATGTTATGGTATATACACTGCATTGTTGTGACCCCTTTTGTAATATATTTAGTATATTTTTATAAACACTGCCTACTTTTCAGGTTAAATATCAGGGCTGCCACTAGGAATTTCAGGGCCCCATACTGGCAAAATTTTCAGGGCCCCCTTAAGACTCCGCCCAGGCTCCACCCCAGCCCCGCCTCCACCCCTCGAACTGTCCACAGCCCCACCGCTGTCTCTTAGCAAAACTCCACTTCTCACAAATCACACATTAACAGTTCCCATCACCAGATTAAACACATAGCCAGCAGCTTTTGTTTTGGCCAAAAGGTTTTTTTTAATCTGAGACGACGACAACAAGGTAGACTCTTTTGGCCGGGCCCTACTCTACTCTAACCTATTAAACATTTGTTAAAATATGCAATACAATTTAGGTGTATTTTTATTTATTTTTCAAATGACCAATAATACCACATACAAGGGACAAATACCACCACACCATGACCAGACACCATATTATCACCACAGTGACCTATAATACTATCTACAAGGAACAAATACCACCACACCATGTGCAGACCACATATTACCACCACAGTGACAGAACAATATCACATACAAGGGACAAATACCACCGCAGCATGTACAAACCACATATTACCATCACATGGTGACCAACTACATACAAGGAACAAATACCAACACAACATGAACAGACCAGATATTACCACCACACAGTGACCGAATAATAGCACATGCAAGGAACAAATACCGCTACACCATGGCCGGACAACATATTACCACCACATTGTGACTGAATAGTACAATACTGATCATTAATTAAAAAAAAAAAACTATCACCATAAGTGCCATTATACACAGGAGATCTGTAATTAGTATGCAGTGTGTGTACTGGTAATACAGTGGTCACCGATGCCATTATACACAGGAGGTCTTTATATAGTGTCAGTGTACAGGTAATACAGGGATCACCAGTGACATTATACACAGGAGCTCTGTATATAGGGTACAGTGTACATGTAATACAGCGATCACTAGTGATATTATACACAGGAGCTCTGTATATAGTGTATAGTGTACAGATAATATAGTGATCACCAGTGACATTATACACAGGAGCTCTGTATACAGTATATGGTGTCAGTGTACAGGTAACATACTCACCAGTGACGTCTCTAGCTAAAGTCCTTCATCTTTGCGTTTCTTTTTAATCCAGCGCAGACCGCTATCACTTCTTTCTGCCAGGACTCGTCCCTGCATAAAATAACAGTTATCTACAGCACCGCTTCCAGAGCACATTCCCCATTTTTTCCCTTTCTTCTACACTACACATCTGACTACAGACATTCACCCACCATTAATATATAATTGGTTATTATGCAACCCACCAGTCCAAATATCTAATATATAATTGCCTAGAATACTACTTCCTGCAATTTGTGCCAACTTCCTGTCCGGAGATAATGTCCGGAGCTAATGTCCGGAGATAAGTGACGTCAACAGTGTCCAGTGTCTGATTGGTTGCCGCCTGCTGCGAGCGACCAATCAGAAACATGCCGTACTGTGACACACTCCGCCCGCCATTTTGGTGTGATTTTTGAATTTTTACCTCACAGCAAGTTTCTACTGCGTGGAGGCGGGCCCAGTGACGTTGCTCTTCAAGCTCCTGCCGAATTTCGTCAAAAAAATGATAATACCATTTTTTATCAAAACTATATATATTTAGTTGTGAAGTGGTTCAGTGACATTTTCACACCAATTTTGAACTTTTGTTTGGTGTTTTCTCCATATACTGCCTATTATTCACTGACTGTTATACTGAGAGACTGCCGTTTATTAACCTCTTCTTTGCCACATTGGGTATATTGCTCTATTATTTGCCACATAAGGACATTGTCCATTATTGCCCAGCAATTTCTCTGCAATATAAACTGCCTATTTATTAATATCTGCATTCCTGCAAAGAACTATTGCCTATTATTAACTGGGTATTTTCCTACTACCTGACATTGTTCTTAAGCAAAGAACCGTTGTTGTGGCATTTGCCACAACACGCAAAGTTGTCGTCTGATGTCTTTCATCCCTCCCCTCATAAGCATGTTCATGGATCCTGTGTAACTGTACCTTAAATAACAAGAATTGTCAAGAGCTGGTGAGTGCAGCCATTTTTTGTTCTTTCTTACTATTATTTATTAATTGTATTATTTTTACATTTGAATAAATAAAGTATATATGGATTCTAGACTCCCGATTCTTTAGAATCGGGCTGCCATCTAGTCTAATATATAATTGCCTAGAATACTACTTCCTGCAATTTGTGCCAACTTCCTGTCCGGAGCTAATGTCCGGAGCTAATGTCCGGAGATAAGTGACGTCAACAGTGTCCAGTGTCTGATTGGTTGCCGCCTGCTGCGAGCGACCAATCAGAAACGTGCCGTACTGTGACACACTCCGCCCACCATTTTGGTGTGATTTTTGAATTTTTACCTCACAGCAAGTTTCTACTGCGTGGAGGCGGGCCCAGTGACGTTGCTCTTCAAGCTCCTGCCGAATTTCGTCAAAAAAATGATAATACCATTTACCAAAACTATATATATTTAGTTGTGAAGTGGTTCAGTGACATTTTCACACCAATTTTGAACTTTTGTTTGGTGTTTTCTCCATATACTGCCTATTATTCACTGACTGTTATACTGAGAGACTGCCGTTTATTAACCTCTTCTTTGCCACATTGGGTATATTGCTCTATTATTTGCCACATAAGGACATTGTCCATTATTGCCCAGCAATTTCTTAAATAACAAGAATTGTCAAGAGCTGGTAAGTGCAGCCATTTTTTGTTCTTTCTTACTATTATTTATTAATTGTATTATTCTTACATTTGAATAAATAAAGTATATATGGATTCTAGACTCCCGATTCTTTAGAATCGGGCTGCCATCTAGTAAATTATAATCCGCCACTGTGCCCCCACTATCTGTATATAGCCACTTCCCCATTTATTATATAAATTAATTAGCACCTGTATTCAATCTCCCAATTTATTACCAGTCACTTTATGACTTTACGCTCTAACCCTTACCCCAATTCATTATAGTTACATGCCCCTTCTGCCTCAATTCATTGCCATGTCTTCTCTCTCTCCCACCCTCTATTCATTATCAATTGCTCTTCCCCACCCTCAAAATTCATTATTTGCTCTTCCCACCCCCTCCTTCAATTCAATTGCTGTCCACGTCCCTCACACTCACTTCATGTGCAGTCCCCATCACCCCCACTTCATCATTTAGTCCCCTATCATCATTTAGTCCCCTATCCCCCGTCACTTCATCTGCAGTCCCCCTTACTTCATCATTTCATCATGTGCAGAACCCCCTCAAACACACTTCATCATCTGCAGTCCTTATCACCCCCACATAATTTCCTGTCCCCATCACCCCCACATCATCATTTGCAGTCCCTATCGCCCCCACATCATCATTTGCAGTCCCCATCACCCCCACATCATCATTTGCAGTCCCACCACATCATTTGCAGTCCCCATCACCCCCACATCATCATTTGCAGTCCCCATCACCCCCACATCATTTGCAGTCCCCATCACCCCCACATCATTTGCAGTCCCCATCACCCCCATATCATCATTTGCAGTCCCCATCAACCCCACATCGTCATTTGCAGTCCACATAACCCCCACATCATCATTTGCAGTCCACATAACCCCCACATCATCATTTGCAGTCCCCATCACCCCCACATCATTTGCAGTCCCCATCAACCCCACATCGTCATTTGCAGTCCACATAACCCCCACATCATCATTTGCAGTCCACATAACCCCCACATCATTTGCAGTCCCCATCACCCCCACATCATCATTTGCAGTCCCCATCACCCCCACATCATTTGCAGTACCCATCACCCCCACATCATCATTTGCAGTCCACAACACCCCCACATCATTTGCAGTTCCCATCACCCCCACATCATCATTTGCAGTCCCCTATCCCCCTTCACTTCATCTGAAGTCCCCCTTACTTCATCATTTGCAGCCCCCTATCATTTCATGTGCAGAACCCCCTCAAATACACTTCCTCATTTGCAGCCTCCTATTATTTCATCATGTGCAGTACTCCCTAAAACACACTTCATCATCTGCAGCCCCCTATTATTTCATCATGTGCAGTCTCACTCCCCCCCACCTCACCTATTTAAAAAAAACAAAAATGTTTTTTATACTTACTCAGTCGTTCCTGGGGCGTCTAGTGTTGTCAGCAGTGAAGCAGCAGCTAGAATGTATGGGCTGCTGAGAGGACCTGACAGGAGCCCCTACATTCTAGCACATTCACTACTGAGACGGCTAGAATGTATGGGCTGTAGTCAGGACCTGCAGGGAGCCCATACATTCTAGCTACAGCCGAGCAGGAGCTGCGTAGCCGACTAGGTAAGATGGCCGTGCACAGCTCCAAAAAGCGGCAGACACAGGTTCTCAGACTCCCCTGATGAGTCCTAACGGACGAAACGCGTCGGGAGACGCCGATTTACACAGAGATTTTCTCACCCTTTGAGAGACAGGATGACTCTCTCCACCATCGGGTGAGATCTACCCATGTAATAGTGCCTTATGCAAAAGTGGCACATTTAGGTGCCGTTCTATGACAACCAGGATTGTGTCATAAGGATTGAGACCGCACCAGTTCATACAAGGGGGATGCTCATGAAAGGTGTTCATGGGGCAGCATGGTCCCGGTCTTGTTATTTGATATGGTGATTTTTGGTCTATTACATGCCTCTTATATGCTGCTAGTTTACTGACAGCTGCCTATAGCGCCCAATATACACGGCACCGTCAGATCTACACAATCTGATTACCCTTGAACTCTATAGGCCTTGGGCTATATCACATTTTGCCCATGGCACATGATCAATAGCATGAGTTATAAGTAGAGATTCTTTCGGTGTAACAGTATAGGGTGTCTATATTGGTATTGTTGTGCCTGACTTCCTTTTTTTGTGATAATACACCTATGATATATCTAGACATGCATATCTATGTGCCATGTATGGTTTACAGGGTACTTTATATATGTGCTCTTTCTGATGTGTAGTAGTGTATCTGGTGTTGAAGTATACCAATAGTTGGCCATATAGATAAACGGCACTTTGGATTATTATCTCAATAGTATTTGGGGGCTATAGTACTGTCAGTATTTTATGTGTTTTTTGTTTTTTTGTTTTTTCTTCCCCTTTTTGTGTTGGTTAGGGTCACATATACACACGGGTGTCCCTCCCTGGTTCACATGTTGTATGTTTGTTATTTTTTAACTTATACCTATTAAAGGTTACGTTTTATCCAATAGCTATTCTACTTTATCATTTTTTGGATTTATGCTCAGCTTCTATATATTCCAAAAAGGCTCCCTGGCCCCAGCGCCGACATGTGCGCTGCAGTGCAGAGTATTTTAGTGCACGATGGGGCCCGATCAGTAGAAGCACAACAGTGGGGCCCCGGATCTGCGGGCCCCTTTGTGTACTGCTGCTGACCGGGCCCCATACAGCAGTAACGGCTGTAAGGCCCTGATGGCGGCCCTGTTAAATATATAAAATATAATAGCTTTGTTCCTTTTGTTCTATAAACCGCATCCCTGAAGCCTCATGAGTAGTGATGAGCGAGTATACTCCTTGCTCGGGTGATCTCCAAATATTTGGATATGCTCGGAAAATTAGTTTTCATTGCCTCAGCTGCATGATTTACAGCTACTAGACAGGCTGAATACATGTGAGGAATGCCTGTTTGTTAGGGAATTCCCACATGTATTCAGGCTGTCCAGAAGCCGTAAATCATGCAGCTGAGGCGACAAAAACTAAATCTCCGAGCACATCCAAATACTCGGAGATCACCCGAGCAACAATGCTATTTGCTTATCACTACTCATGAGGCAGTATGTTACCGGAAATGAGTGTCCAATCTGCCTGTATAAACAATTAATGGTGGCAGAATTGTCCTGAATTGTCCTGAAAATTGATTTGTGACAAATTGTTGGCAGCGGTGGAATCTCTGCATGATTCCCTGGCTGTCCTATAACCAATTGGTGGCAACAGTGGTTATTTTTTACCTAAGTGGTGAAAAAAAATTCCAAACTTTGCTAAAAAAAAAAAAAAAAATTGCGCCATTTTTTCGATACTCGTAGCGTCTCCATTTTTCATGATCTGGGGTCGGTTGAGGGCTTATTTTTTGCATGCCGAGATGACGTTTTTAATGATAGCATTTTGGTGCAGATACGTTCTTTTGATCGCCCGTTATTGCATTTTAATGCAATGTCGCGGCGACCAAAAAAACGTAATTCTGGCGTTTCGAATATTTTTCTCGCTACGCTGTTTAGCGATCAGGTTAATGCTTTTTTTAATTGATCGGGCGATTCTGAGCGCGGCGATACCAAATATGTGTAGATTTGATATTTTTTATTGATTTATTTTGATTGGGGCGAAAGGGGGGCGATTTAAACTTTTATATTTTTTTCACATTTTTTTTAACTTTTTTTTTTTTTTTACTTTTGCCATGCTTCAATAGCCTCCATGGGAGGCTAGAAGCAGGCACAACACAATCACCTCTGCTACATAGCAGCCATCTGCTGTTCGCTGCTATGTAGCAGAATTGCAGGTGTGATGTGAGCGCCGACCACAGGGTGGCGCTCACAGCTACTGGCGATCAGTAACCATAGAGGTCTCAAGGACCTCTATGGTTACTATGGAGAAGCATCGCCGACCTCCGATCATGTGACGGGGGTCGGCGATGCCGTCCTTTCCAGCCGCCCGGCCGGATGCGGTAGTTAAATGTCGCTGTCTGCGTTTGACAGCGGCATTTAACTAGTTAATAGGTGCGGGCAGATCGCGATTCTGCTCGCGCCTATTATGGGCACATGTCAGCTGTTGAAAACAGCTGACATGTCCCAGCTTTGATGCGGGCTCACCGCCGGAGCCCTGCATCACTGCAGGGGATCTGACCTCGGACGTACTATCCCGTCCGAGGTCAGAAAGGGGTTAAAATAGAACTCTTTCCTCACAATGATCAAAGGAAAGTGTTGAGAAAAAAGGGTATAGTGTTTCAGGAGAAGAAAATTTCACGGGTAGAGGAAGAATGGATTCAATGAAATTTCAACAAATTCTTGATGCAAACAAAACACCATCTGTAAAAAAGGATGGATGGATAATGATCCTAAACATGCGTCAAAACCCACAATAGAAAACCTCAAAAAGGCACAAGCTGAAGGTTTTACAATGGACCTCACAGTCCCACAGTCCCCTGATCTGAACATCATTGAAAACAGCAGCACATGCAAGATGACCCAGGAATACCACAGAACTGAAAGAATTTTCCAAGGAAGAATGGATGAAATCCTTAATACAAGAATTAAAAGACTCTTGGCTTGCTACAAAAAAGCGTTTACAAGCGGTAAACATACTTCGAAAAGGGGTGCTGATAGGTACTAAACTTGCAGGGTGCCTAAACATTTGCAATGGCCCTTTTTCCTTATTATACATTTTGAAATGTAAAAAAGGATTTCTATTGTCTCTAAGCTATAAAGGAAATGCGTCATATTTAACTTTAGGCCTTTCAGAGATCATTTCATCTTCAACTCGCTCAACTGTTCACAATCACAGTAACTTTGACCTAACGAGGTGTGCCTCTCGTTATGGATATTGCCATCCCTATTTACACAATGCTCTCTCTTGATATATACAGCACCGTTCTTTAGATATCGGATTCTCATTATTTTTGTTATTTATAGCGCCTGTTCTGTATTACATACCATCCTCTCTTGTTAGATATAAACTATAATGACGGCTGATGGAACATAGTAAGGCTTTTTTTTCTGCTGGAGAAGGCTGATTGACTGGTCTTCTGGTCAGATGCTGCCCCATCAGCAGGCATTTTATACCTAACTCAAGGAAGGACAACATAATAAAGAGAGGGTGCTATGATTAACAAAAATAACGAGAATAGGCCATGTAAGGGACAGTCCTTTATAGAACAAGAAATAACACTAAACCAGGGATTCAAGCTTGAGGAGGCTAATTTGCATATTCCAGGTGCTTTCTGGGAAAAGCGAAGAGTCTCCCTAAGCTAGAAGATCGTTGGGTACAGCCGGGACCAGCTGCTTGGAAAGAATCACCAAACCAGGGATTCAAGCTTGAGGAGGCTAATTTGCATATTCCAGGTGCTTTCTGGGAAAAGCGAAGAGTCTCCCTAAGCTAGAAGATCGTTGGGTACAGCCGGGACCAGCTGCTTGGAAAGAATCACCAAACCAGGGATTCAATTTTTGCCTGTAGGATATTATTGCAAGAGAGCTTGGCTGAGTAGATTACACAAGAAGGAAAGCACACAGCAAGTCAGCAGGATCTAGGAGCAACATGGCAGATGTGACAACCTACATGGTGAGCTGCAGCATGTGCTACATGTTCACAGATCGACCAGAAGAAGAATCAAATTTCACCTGTCAGAAGTGTAGACTAGTGGCCCTTTTAGAAGAAAAGGTGCGGGGTCTGGAAGAAAGAATAGCAACTTTGAAACTCATCAAAGAGAATGAAGACTTTCTAGACAGAACAGAAGCATCTCTACTGGTCACAGAAGGTGAAAAAAGTGTCAGAGAACCTCCAAAAGCAGATGAGTGGAAGCATGTGACCAAAAGAAGCAAGAAGACCATGGAGAAATCACCAACCACACAACTGAAGAACCGATATCAAATCTTTGTAGAGGATGAAGATGGCACACCTAAGGATGAAACAATACCAGCAAGCAAAAAAGAAAAGGGCACACAGCAACAAGTGACAGCAAAAAGTACAGCCAAGAAGCAACAAAGAGTGGTGGTGGTGGGAGACTCACTACTGAGAGGCACAGAAGCAGCCATCTGCAGACCGGACATAACCGCAAGAGAAGTATGCTGCCTTCCAGGTGCGATGATCAAAGATGTGACCGATAGGATACCAAAGCTCTTCAGCTCCAAGGACGTCCACCCATTTCTTCTGATACATGTTGGCACCAATGACACGGCAAGGAAGGACCTACCGACAATCTGCAAAGACTTTGAAGAGTTGGGGAAGAAAGTAAAGGAACTGGATGCACAGGTAGTTTTTTCTTCTATCCTTCCAGTAGACGGTCATGGCACCAGGAGATGGAACAGGATCCTTGATGCAAACAACTGGCTAAGACGATGGTGCAGACAACAAGGATTCGGATTCCTGGACCACGGTGTGAATTACTTGTACGATGGACTCCTCGCCAGAGACGGACTACACCTCAACAAACCTGGGAAACACACATTCGCCAGAAGACTCGCTACACTCATCAGGAGGGCGTTAAACTAGAAGAAGAGGGGACGGGAAGAAAAACATTAGACTTGAACAAAGAAGATCCAGGAAAACATACTCAGAAGGGAGGTAAGGACATTTCTAAAACAATCCACAGCGAGGAGATTGGAACAAAACAAAATCCTCTAAACTGCATGCTCGCAAACGCCAGAAGCCTGACAAACAAGATGGAAGAACTAGAAGCAGAAATATCTACAGGTAACTTTGACATAGTGGGAATAACCGAAACATGGTTAGATGAAAGCTATGACTGGGCAGTTAACTTACAGGGTTACAGTCTGTTTAGAAAGGATCGTAAAAATCGGAGAGGAGGAGGGGTTTGTCTCTATGTAAAGTCTTGTCTAAAGTCCACTTTAAGGGAGGATATTAGCGAAGGAAATGAGGATGTCGAGTCCATATGGGTCGAAATTCATGGAGGGAAAAATGGTAACAAAATTCTCATTGGGGTCTGTTACAAACCCCCAAATATAACAGAAACCATGGAAAGTCTACTTCTAAAGCAGATAGATGAAGCTGCAACCCATAATGAGGTCCTGGTTATGGGGGACTTTAACTACCCGGATATTAACTGGGAAACAGAAACCTGTGAAACCCATAAAGGCAACAGGTTTCTGCTAATAACCAAGAAAAATTATCTTTCACAATTGGTGCAGAATCCAACCAGAGGAGCAGCACTTTTAGACCTAATACTATCTAATAGACCTGACAGAATAACAAATCTGCAGGTGGTCGGGCATCTAGGAAATAGCGACCACAATATTGTACAGTTTCACCTGTCTTTCACTAGGGGGACTTGTCAGGGAGTCACAAAAACACTGAACTTTAGGAAGGCAAAGTTTGACCAGCTTAGAGATGCCCTTAATCTGGTAGACTGGGACAATATCCTCAGAAATAAGAATACAGATAATAAATGGGAAATGTTTAAGAACATCCTAAATAGGCAGTGTAAGCGGTTTATACCTTGTGGGAATAAAAGGACTAGAAATAGGAAAAACCCAATGTGGCTAAACAAAGAAGTAAGACAGGCAATTAACAGTAAAAAGAAAGCATTTGCACTACTAAAGCAGGATGGCACCATTGAAGCTCTAAAAAACTATAGGGAGAAAAATACTTTATCTAAAAAACTAATTAAAGCTGCCAAAAAGGAAACAGAGAAGCACATTGCTAAGGAGAGTAAAACTAATCCCAAACTGTTCTTCAACTATATCAATAGTAAAAGAATAAAAACTGAAAATGTAGGCCCCTTAAAAAATAGTGAGGAAAGAATGGTTGTAGATGACGAGGAAAAAGCTAACATATTAAACACCTTCTTCTCCACGGTATTCACGGTGGAAAATGAAATGCTAGGTGAAATCCCAAGAAACAATGAAAACCCTATATTAAGGGTCACCAATCTAACCCAAGAAGAGGTGCGAAACCGGCTAAATAAGATTAAAATAGATAAATCTCCGGGTCCGGATGGCATACACCCACGAGTACTAAGAGAACTAAGCAATGTAATAGATAAACCATTATTTCTTATTTTTAGGGACTCTATAGCGACAGGGTCTGTTCCGCAGGATTGGCGCATAGCAAATGTGGTGCCAATATTCAAAAAGGGCTCTAAAAGTGAACCTGGAAATTATAGGCCAGTAAGTCTAACCTCTATTGTTGGTAAAATATTTGAAGGGTTTCTGAGGGATGTTATTCTGGATTATCTCAATGAGAATAACTGTTTAACTCCATATCAGCATGGGTTTATGAGAAATCGCTCCTGTCAAACCAATCTAATCAGTTTTTATGAAGAGGTAAGCTATAGGCTGGACCACGGTGAGTCATTGGACGTGGTATATCTCGATTTTTCCAAAGCGTTTGATACCGTGCCGCACAAGAGGTTGGTACACAAAATGAGAATGCTTGGTCTGGGGGAAAATGTGTGTAAATGGGTTAGTAACTGGCTTAGTGATAGAAAGCAGAGGGTGGTTATAAATGGTATAGTCTCTAACTGGGTCGCTGTGACCAGTGGGGTACCGCAGGGGTCGGTATTGGGACCTGTTCTCTTCAACATATTCATTAATGATCTGTTAGAAGGTTTACACAGTAAAATATCGATATTTGCAGATGATACAAAACTATGTAAAGCAGTTAATACAAGAGAAGATAGTATTCTGCTACAGATGGATCTGGATAAGTTGGAAACTTGGGCTGAAAGGTGGCAGATGAGGTTTAACAATGATAAATGTAAGTTTATACACATGGGAAGAAGGAATCAATGTCACCATTACACACTGAATGGGAAACCACTGGGTAAATCTGACAGGGAGAAGGACTTGGGGATCCTAGTTAATGATAAACTTACCTGGAGCAGCCAGTGCCAGGCAGCAGCTGCCAAGGCAAACAGGATCATGGGGTGCATTAAAAGAGGTCTGGATACACATGATGAGAGCATTATACTGCCTCTGTACAAATCCCTAGTTAGACCGCACATAGAGTACTGTGTCCAGTTTTGGGCACCGGTGCTCAGGAAGGATATAATGGAACTAGAGAGAGTACAAAGGAGGGCAACAAAATTAATAAAGGGGATGGGAGAACTACAATACCCAGATAGATTAGCGAAATTAGGATTATTTAGTCTAGAAAAAAGACGACTGAGGGGCGATCTAATAACCATGTATAAGTATATAAGGGGACAATACAAATATCTCGCTGAGGATCTGTTTATACCAAGGAAGGTGACGGGCACAAGGGGGCATTCTTTGCGTCTGGAGGAGAGAAGGTTTTTCCACCAACATAGAAGAGGATTCTTTACTGTTAGGGCAGTGAGAATCTGGAATTGCTTGCCTGAGGAGGTGGTGATGGCGAACTCAGTCGAGGGGTTCAAGAGAGGCCTGGATGTCTTCCTGGAGCAGAACAATATTGTATCATACAATTATTAGGTTCTGTAGAAGGACGTAGATCTGGGGATTTATTATGATGGAATATAGGCTGAACTGGATGGACAAATGTCTTTTTTTGGCCTTACTAACTATGTTACTATGTTACTATGTAGTAATGGAATTGAACAGTACATAACAACAGAGGACGCTACATATAAGGGACCACCCCATATATAACTGGAGTGAATGGTACATTATAAGGTAAATCCTTATTGCACATATAATAACACGTGAAGATACAAAAAGGGGAGAGCGCTCCATGTAGAGATCACTCCCCTCCATTGGTTGCGTATAGCAGGCACAACACTGTCAAAAATTGTTTGGAGCCAGCGGTCCAGGAGTGATGCAGGACCTTCCACCTTCCCCTGGGGTCAAGCACAGGAGCAGTAGCAGGTGAAAGATGATGGGAGTATTGGCCAGATATATTAAGGGTACCACTCTAAGTGAGGAAGCCAGCCAGACCAGATCAAGGTAATGATTTTTTAAATACTACGCGTTTCAGGGACAATCCGTCTCCTTCGTCCAGTGAGTATAAAACACTAGGCATCATTCAGCACTTTATATATACACACTGGTGTGAACAGCTACTCGCTGTTATCTGCCGCCCCTAATCCTGCACCCTTCCTTTTAATGGTACGAACATCTCTGCTACTCGCTGTTATCTGCCGCCCCTAATCCTGCACCCTTCCCTTTAATGTGCCTGTTGACTGTATGCTAAATGCATTTGTTGCATTGTATTACTTACTGCTGTCCATCCATGCTGGGGTCACAGGAGACATTATTGTGTTCATGGTGTTAGAGCAAATGTTTGCAGCCAGGTCTAGTGCCTTTGATCTTGTAACCTCCCCCGGGGTGTTGGCCAATTGCTAATTTATCCCAAATAAGGACCCACAATCCCTCTCACCTGATCCTTTAGTCAGTCCTATAAATTTAGTAGCATCTTAAGGGGTGCACGCGTGTGGGGTCAGGCACGCGCATCTCTGCAGCAAAGCATCACGGCAGCTAAGCATACAGACGCCGCAGTTATTTCAACGGCACTTAGTCACGGCAGGAGTCAGGACCCCACTCTATGTTCTGTTTCTTCTGGGTGTGTCTTCCGAGTAAGCACTTCTTATTACTTGAATCTAGCTTTCTATTAACCCATCTTACTTCTTTGCCATGTTTACCTATGCCCCTACATTGTTTGCTCCACTAGTCCTCTCTCTCCTTCGCTATCACAAATCCCAGCACTCCCTAACCTAATAATCATCTCCCCTTCCCTCTTACCTCCCCACCTGTCCTCCTCTGCTGACCTGCTCCTCAACCTCAAATCTGTCCAACAAACACATAAAACAAGTCGGCCACTCTCTTTCTCCCACCTGCTCTCTCTCTCTCCTTCTCCTCACTGCTGGAGACATATCTCCCATCCCTGGACCCCCACATCTCAAACCTCCCATTACTACTCCCTCCTATCACTCACTATCCAACATGAACTTCCGCACTCTTTCCAACATAAAACCCGTGCCCCTGACGCCCACCCCCCTGCTCCCTCTCTCTGGAGCACTCTGGAATGCCCGCTCAATCTGCAATAAGCTTCATGTGATTCACGACCTTTTTCTCTCCCGCAATCTTGCCTTCCTTGGCCTCACAGAAACATGGCTAACACCCTCTGACACCGCCTCCCCTGCTGCGCTGTGTTACGGAGGCCTCCACTTCACCCACACCCCTCGACCCGGCAACAAACATGGTGGAGGAGTGGGTCTTCTCCTTTCTTCAAACTGCACCTCTAACCCAATCCCACCTCTTCCCTCCCTTATCCTCCCCTCTTTTGAAGTCCATTCTGTCCGCATCTACTCTCCCTCCAACCTCCAAGTGGCCGTCATATACCGACCTCCGGGCCCGGCCACTGCCTTTATTGACCAATTCTCCACCTGGCTTCTTCACTTTCTCTCTGCTGACACTCCCACCATCATCATGGGTGACTTCAACATCCCCATTGATACCCTTCAGTCAACAGCCTTCAAACTTCTGTCCCTTACCTCATCCTTTGGACTTACTCAGTGGTCCTCCGCAGCCACCCACACGGATGGGCATACACTAGACCTGGTATTCACCCGTCTCTGCTCTCTATCTAACTTCACCACCTCCCCTCTCCCTCTATCCGACCACCATCTGCTCACCTTCTCATCCCTGTCCTCCTCACCAATCATCCATATCCAGCAACATGCGCACCCACGCAGAAACCTTGCACACCTAGACACCCACACACTCTCTGACTCCATCCTACCACTGGCATCCATATCCTCACTCCACGACACAGACAGTGCTGCTGCTTTCTACAATGCCACTCTCGCATCAGCTATTGACACGGTTGCCCCTCTCGTCCATGGCAGAGCGCGACGTATCAATAGACAACCTTGGCATAATAACACCACCAAAAAGCTAAGGCAAGTGTCCAGGGTTGCGGAGCGGCGTTGGAAGAGAACACACTCGCAAGACGACTTCACTGTATTCAAACAAGCAACACTCGCTTTTAAATCTGCACTCACCTCTGCTAAACAGGCCTACTTCACAACCCTCGTATCTTCCCTATCCCACAACCCCAAACAGTTATTCAAAACATTTAACTCCCTCCTCCGCCCCCCACTGCCCCCTCCAACCTCCCTCATCTCTGCTGAGGACTTTGCCACACACTTTAAAAATAAGATCGACCAGACAAGGCAAGACTTTATTGTTCAACCACCACAACCCCTTTGTATACCAGACCAATGCCCAAACCCCATAACCTCCCTATCCAACATCACTGAAGGGGGACTTAATTGTCTCCTCTCCAAATCCCACCTCACCACCTGTGCGCTCGACCCCATCCCATCCCACCTCCTCCCCAACCTCACCACCACACTTATCCCATCCCTAACCCACCTCTTCAACCTATCACTAACTTCTGGCACCTTCCCCTCTGCGTTCAAACATGCCACAATCACGCCTATCCTTAAAAAGCCAACCCTCAATCCAACTGCTATGTCCAGCTATCGCCCAATATCGCTGCTCCCATTTGCTTCCAAACTCCTGGAGCAGCACGTCCATGCTGAACTCTCCTCCCACCTCTCATCTAACTTGTTGTACGACAATCTACAATCTGGTTTCCGCCCCCATCACTCAACTGAGACTGCCCTGACCAAAATCACTAACGACCTACTTACCGCCAAAGCTACTGGACAATACTCTGTACTCCTCCTTCTAGACCTGTCCTCTGCTTTCGACACAGTTGACCACTGCCTCCTACTACAGATCCTCTCCTCCTTTGGCATCAAAGACCTCGCCCTATCCTGGATCGCCTCGTACCTTTCCAACCGCACATTCAGCGTCTCCCACTCCCATACTACCGCCTCATCCCACCCTCTCTCTGTTGGAGTCCCCCAAGGCTCTGTTCTAGGACCCCTACTCTTCTCAATCTATACACTTGGCTTGGGACAACTCATAAAGTCCCATGGATTCCAGTACCACCTCTATGCTGACGACACTCAGATCTACCTCTCTGGCCCAGACGTCACCACTCTGCTGTCCAGAATCCCAGAGTGCCTATCAGCCATATCCTCCTTCTTCTCCTCTCGCTTCCTCAAACTCAATGTGGACAAATCTGAACTCATCATCTTTCCTCCATCCCACAAATCTTCCTTACTTGACCTATCTATCGCAGTCAATGACATCATGCTTTCCCCTGTACCCGAAGTCCGCTGCCTCGGAGTAACCTTCGACTCTGCCCTGTCCTTCAAACCACACATCCAAGCTCTTTCCACCTCCTGTCGCCTCCAGCTCAAAAATATCTCCAGGATCCGTCCTTTCCTCAACCCCCAATCTACTAAAATGCTTGTGCACGCCCTCATCATTTCCCGCCTTGACTACTGCAACATCCTTTTCTGTGGCCTCCCTGCTAACACCCTTGCACCTCTCCAGTCCATCCTTAACTCTGCTGCCCGACTAATCCATCTCTCTCCTCGCTACTCCTCCGCTTCCCCCCTCTGCAAATCTCTTCACTGGCTCCCATTCCCTCAGCGTATCCAGTTCAAATTGCTAAGACTGACCTACAAAGCCATCCACAACCTGTCTCCTCCATATATCTCTGAACTAATCTCTCGATATCTTCCCTCACGTGACCTCCGGTCCTCCCAAGACCTTCTTCTCTCCTCCACACTTATTCGCTCCTCATCCAATCGCCTCCAAGACTTCTCCCGAATATCCCCCATCCTCTGGAACTCTCTGCCCCAACACGTCCGACTATCAACCATAGTCGGATCCTTCAGACGGAACCTGAAAACTCATCTCTTCAGGAAAGCCTACAGCCTGCACTGACACCGCTGCTGCCTCATCACCAACGAAGCTACCGCCTCACCAACACCGGAGCTACCGCCTCACCAACACCGGAGCTCCTGCAACCCTCAACCTACTGTCTCCTTCCCCATAATCCTGTAGAATGTAAGCCCGCAAGGGCAGGGTCCTCGCCCCTCTGTATCAGTCCGTCATTGTTAGTTTGTTTACTGTATGTGATATTTGTAACTTGTATGTAACCCCTTCTCATGTACAGCACCATGGAATCAATGGTGCTATATAAATAAATAATAATAATAATTGATTAATTAATCAATTATATGCAAAACACAAAGTATGATTAAAAAATAGGCATAAAATTATATAAATGGGAACAAATCAATTAATAAAGAAAAAAGGAAAATAATGATCACATTCCCCTGGGGGTTCCCTGAGCAGAGAGCAAATAATGTTTTGTTATCATATACCACTGATCAAAGCCTTATAATACTACTATTTGGTAGTGAAATTTAATCCTTGATTTACAAGTGCCGTATTTTCCAGACCATAAGATGCACCTAGGTTTTAGAGGAGGAAATTAGGGGAAAAAATTGAAGCAAAAAATGGTAAATTCTAGTATATATGGTCCCCTCATCCCCATTCTGATACACATGGCCCCCCTCATCCCTATTCTGGTGTGCATGGCCCCATCCTGTTCCTGGTATGATTGGTCCCATCCTTTTTCTTTTATAATTGGCCCCATCCCGTTCCTGGTATGATTGGTCCCATCCTTTTTCTTTTATAATTGGCCCCATCCCGTTCCTGGTATGATTGGTCCCATCCTTTTTCTTTTATAATTGGCCCCATCCCGTTCCTGGTATGATTGGTCCCATCCTTTTTCTTTTATAATTGGCCCCATCCCGTTCCTGGTATGATTGGTCCCATCCTTTTTCTTTTATAATTGGCCCCATCCCGTTCCTGGTATGATTGGTCCCATCCTTTTTCTTTTATAATTGGCCCCATCCCGTTCCTGGTATGATTGGTCCCATCCTTTTTCTTTTATAATTGGCCCCATCCCGTTCCTGGTATGATTGGTCCCATCCTTTTTCTTTTATAATTGGCCCCATCCCGTTCCTGGTATGATTGGTCCCATCCTTTTTCTTTTATAATTGGCCCCATCCCATGCCTGGTATCCATGGCCCCATCAGGAAATTAAAAAAAAAAAAACAACAAACATTACACTCACCTACACGGCTGTTATGATCTGGTAGCCTAGGAGCAGCATGAGACGGACTCTGGAGAAGGTGGTCCCTGTACTGACCGCAAACCCTGAACCTAGCAGCGCAACTAGAAGTAGCCGTGGGGGGTACCTAACACTACCTAGACCCCTCGGCACAGCCTAAGATCTAACTACCCCTAAAGACAGAAACAGGAAACCTATCTTGCCTCAGAGAAAATCCCCAAAGGATAGATAGCCCCCCACAAATATTGACTGTGAGAGGAGAGGGAAATAACATACGCAGATATGAAATCAGATTTTAGCATAGGAGGCCATACTAGCTAAGAAGAAAGAATAGAACAGAGTACTGTGCGGTCAGTATAAAAACACTAGAAAATATCCACCGCAGAAAATACGGATCACCACATCTGACTAAAGACATGGGGGGTATATCTGCATCTCCAGAGAAATAGCTAGGCTGCAAAAAATCCTTCACAGACTAAGCTGGACAAGACAAAAACATGAACATGCACAGAACTTTAAGGTCCACAGCAGGTGGACAGCAAAAACAAAGCCAGGACTTATCTTTGTAGAAAAGCACAGCAAACTGGAGAGACCAGCAGGGAAGTGAATCCTTCCAGAACAATGGAAAACTGGCACTGACTAAAGGATCCTGCAAAGCTATATACCCCAGTCAGTTTTGCAATTAGTAGATACACCTGTCCACTCCTGCAGTCCAGGCACAACTGCATTACCCTCTACAACCACCGGAGGGAGCCCAAAAGCTGAATTCACAACACACGGCGCTCCCTCGCAGCGTCCTGATCCGGTGCCAGCAGCTGCTTAATGCTTGTAAGCAGCAGATGGCAGGGACATCATGCGCTGCTCACAAGCAGTGCACAGCTGCTGGAATACCCACCGGGACAGTTCATCGCAGAGCGTGGCGAGTATCCATTCCTCTTCAGTAGCGCGCACTGTCAGCCGGAGACTTCCTGCTGCGGCCGGCGCTCACGTGTGTGTTGTGAATTCTGCTCTTTGGCTCCCTCTGGTGGTTATGAGTGGTAGTGCTGCTGTCTGTGGATCGCAGCATTTATCAGGTGTGTTCAATTTGGACTCAGCTATTTAGTCCTGCTTGATCCTTTAGTCTGTGCCAGTTGTCCATTGTTTTTGGAGGATTCACATCCCTTCTGGTCTCTCCTGTTCGCTGTGCTTTTCTTCAAAGATAAGTCCTGGCTTTGTTTTTGCTGTCCACCTGCTGTGGACCTTATAGTTCTGTGCATTTTCATGTTTCGTCTTGTCCAGCTTTGTCTGTGAAGGATTTTTTTGCAGCCTAGCTGTGTCTCTGGAGATGCAGATATACCCTCCATGTCTTTAGTCAGATGTGGTGATTTGTATTTTCTGTGGTGGATATTTTCTAGTGTTTTAATACTGACCGCATAGTACTCTGTTCTATTCTTTCTGTTTAGCTAGTATGGCCTCCTATGCTAAATCCTGCGTATGTTATTTCCCTCTCCTCTCACAGTCAATATTTGTGGGGGGCTGCCTATCCTTTGGGGATTTTTTCTGAGGCAAGATAGGTTTCCTGTTTCTGTCTTTAGGGGTAGTTAGATCTTAGGCTGTGTTGAGGGGTCTAGGGAGCGTTAGGTACCCCCCACGGCTACTTCTAGTTGCGCTGCTAAGTTCAGGGTTTGCGGTCAGTACAGGTGCCTTCTCCAGAGTACGTCTCTTGCTGCTCCAAGGCTACCAGATCATAACACGTGTGCCGATATTTAAGAATATTCAAAATATTAATTTCTCTTAAGTATCGGCACATGTGACCGCCAGCCCCAGCAAAAAACTGCTGGCTGACAGTGCGCGCTACTGAAGAGGAATGGATACTTACAGCTCTCTGCGATGAACGGTCCCAGTGAGTATTCCGGCAGCTGTGCTCTGCTTGTGAGCAGCGCAGGACGTCCCTGCCATGCGCTGATTACAAGCATTAAGCAGCTGCTGGCACCGAAGAGGACGCTGCGAGGGAGCAACGTGTAGGTGAGTGTAATGTTTGTTTTTTTAATCTTTCCTGATGGAGCCATGGATACCAGGAACAGGGTGGGGCCAATTATAAAAGAAAAAGGATGGGACCAATAATACCAGGAACAGGATGGGGCCATTTATACCAGGATGCCAGAAAAATTAATATGCATTGCATTCCATGCCCATGGGCGTGGAATGCAGTGCATATTCATTTCTCTTTAGCAGCAGGCACTGGAGTTAGCCGGAGCCGCCGGCTCCAGCCTCCTGTGACCCAATGCTCTGTCGAAATGGCGCCCTCACCTCCCCACGACAGCCAGACCCCATACACTGGACTACAAGACGCACCCCCATTTTCCTCCACATTTTGAGAGGAAAAAAGTGTGTCTTATAGTCCCAAAAATACAGTATTTATAATCAGTTATAATGGAATAGCGTGTATGTCCAATGCGAATATTAAGACCTTATGGGTGCAAAGTAGCTAATTTACCATATATGTCCAGAAGAATTCTCTATTATTTAATGTCTGTAAACCATCAGAAATATTCTATGGTAGATGCTCTAAAATAGTAACATCTATATTTTAAAGATTCTTGATATATTAAAAAATATCTGGCTAAGCTATGATTTGTTATTTTGTTTTTTTTATGTTGCATCTATGGCTATTTATTCTGTTATGAATCGGTTGGATAGTACGTCCCATGTATTGGAGACCACAACCACATTCCAACACATAAATAACAAAAGATGTATTACAATTAAGGAATTGATTAATGCCAAAAACTTCCCCTGTCACTCTTGATTGAAAATTCCTGTAGCTATGCTTCAGCCTAGTAGAACAAAGGCATTGAGTTACCACACCTGTACATCCCATTACATTCAGAAATCAGTAAGGAGGTATTGCTAAATTCTGTCCTACCACATATCTGACCAGGAGCAATGGCCTTTTAGACTTCTGTTCCTTCTGAACACAATACTCAGGGTCTTGGGTATATCCACCGAAAAAACAGGATCATTACCCAAGATGAACCAATCATTTTTTAATATATTGTCAAATAATCCTGAAAATCTAAATCTTACTACTTTAGAGCATATACCATAGCATTTCTGATGGTTTACAGACATTAAATAATAGGGAATCCTTCTGGATATATAAATTAGCTACTGTGAGGGGTTGACACACTTAGCTGATTCCTCAGGTAGACACATGTACCGTTCTGGTAGAGAATCACCTGCTGGTTTATTGGGGATGGCATAAACCTTGGCAGGGTTCAGCAAAATAAACATATCCTTGCTGACATAACTGTTAAACAAAAACATAGTCCTTATGAGTCCATTCCCTGCAGGTTTCATCTGCAGTTTTCCGGCACAGTCCTTTAGCCCCTACAGGAGCTATGTGGGAGTTCCTGCTCTCCCAATACACAACACACACTGACTCTCATGGGCAGATATTTAACAACCATGTGATATCACATGACCTTGACCTCACACAGGTTCAGGCAGAACTCTGCATGTGGAGATACGGTGGACCTCCTCCCACCCGCTCTATGAAGGTCCACTAAAACTAGCCCATGACATAGGTTTCTATTAACCCTCTCAGCACTTAGAGTGCTGGAGGCAAAAACACTGGTTTTACATCACTGACTGCTGTAGGCGCAGTGACACGTATCTCCCTTCACATCCTATGCCAGTGACTCTGTCACGCTGCTTTGCACCCAGAAGGTCTGAATATTAGCATTGGACACACGCTAATCCAGTATCACTGATATTAAATACCTGTAAAGCAAGGATTCAATTTCACTACCGAATAGAAGTATTATAAGGCTTTTATCAGTGACAAATGAAGACAAAACATCATACCCTCCATTCTTTGCTCTTTGGTCGGAGGGACCTCCAGGGGGATGTTATCATACCGAGTCTGGTATTTGTTTTTTCCTGTTTTCTTTAATATTTGATTTGTACCCATTTATATATTTTTATGCATATTTTATAATCATGTTTTGGGTTTTATATCTAACTAATTAATCACACCAGTGCTGGTCTATTTAATCAAAGTGCTGAGTGATGCCTTATGGTTTATACTAACCAGATGAAGGGGACGGATTGTCCTTGAAACGCGTAGTGTTTAATAAATAGTTACGTGATCCGGTCTGGCTGTCTTCCACACTTACAGGTGTGGAATCCTCCCACTACTCCAATCATCCTACATATAACAACACAAATTACTGGTTTATTGACCATTTAAAAGAAAAAAAAAAAAGAAAAACAATTCCTAAAACTGAAAAAAAGAAAGAAAGTATAAAATATTTCCTCTACCTATTTCTTCCAAACAAATCAGGCGAGATGAGAACAAACCAGGAGCACGCTCCCCTTAACTGCTCCGTTCTTTTAAACCATTTTATCTGTCATTTTAAAATGGAAGCAAGGAGAAAGAAATAAACATTTGTTTTCTTTACAAGGCTGTTTTAGATAAATGAGTGGAGTAGCAGCCTCCAGGCACAACAGCCGCCCACCTTTTCTCTTGACTGATCAGAGTCCTAACAATAGGACCTCCAAGCAGTCATGCACTTATCTTGTAGGTGGGTCAAAAGATGTCATTCCTCTAATCCCTTAATGACTGCATGCATGGTCATTAAAGCTACTGTGCAGGTATTAAGGGGGAGCAAATATACAACTTAAAACCTGCAGATTTGCAAAAGGGTAGGGTATGCTTACCAACCTGTCAGCCATATCATTGCCCCATAGATGACTGCGCACTACTTGTTTCTCTCTATAGACATATTCCTTGTATAATTGCGGTTTATAATGTGCATCATCTGTAATGTGTAGTTGTACAGATTGTAAGTTGTTAAACCACCCGTGATGTTGCCAGCACAGATACCATACAATCCCTGGTTTATAGTAAGCTTCTATAAACAAAAATGTGTAGGTCACAACTTTGTGGCTCATTTTCTTTTTGATGGAGTGTAGACTGGAGGGTTTCATAGCTTTGTACAACAACGCTACTGCCACCACCAAATTTACAGAACAGGAATAGTGCAAAACCTGCTTTTGGACCGCATTTACACTGGCAAGCTGCCGACAGGCTTGAAACACATTAAACAGATATGGAAATATCTGATGACAAAACTAAATGTCGCCTATTTGACTGTACATACAAAAACCAAGATAACATTTTCAAGAGAAAAATATATCTAAATGGGTGTGTACAGCAAACAAAAGGCAAACTGTGTTTGTAATGTTCTTTCTTATACTCCAAAGTTCGTCTTGTGGTGAAGCATTTATGCAAATGTAGAACTATAAGGCTATTTGCACAAGTTCCGTATTCTTTCGGCGGTTTTCCGCTGCAAAAATGTTTAAAAAATGCTTACATTAAGCATCCCATCAATGTAATGCATTCTGCAATGTTTCTGCCCATGCTGCATTTTTTTTGCGAAAAAAAAGCATCGCGAAAAAAGACGAAGCATGTTCATTATTTTTGTGGAAAATCTGCGGATTTGCCGCTAAATTATTGTATTGGGAACCTCCGGAAAAAAAAAAACGCAAAAAATCTGCAAAAAAAAAAACGCAAAAACACGCGTGCGGAATTCTTGCGAAAGTAGTCTGGATTTGCCCAGGAAAATTCTACAAACTTCCCTGAACGTGGGCACATAGCCTAAGAAAGAAACCTGAGTGTCCGTGACACATTCAAGCCGTTTTAGAGCACATTAGGACAACAGCTGTAACTTTTTACCTACTGAACTATGAATGTGCTTTGTGACCTTCTTTAGTTTCCAATAAAGTTTTCCTTTTCAGTTATTTTTACAGTTTTTATTTTTTTTATTTTTTTTACAATTATTAGACTTAAAGTTTGTAAGATGGTAAAATAAATAATTCTAGCCACAAACTAACATTTATTTTTATCTTTCTATTTCCTGTTAACATTCGTTTTGATACAATGTATGTACAGGTACAGTGGGGCAAAAAAGTATTTAGTCAGTCAGCAATAGTGCAAGTTCCACCACTTAAAAAGATGAGAGGCATCTGTAATTTACATCATAGGTAGACCTCAACTATGGGAGACAAACTGAGAAAAAAAAATCCAGAAAATCACATTGTCTGTTTTTTTAACATTTTATTTGCATATTATGGTGGAAAATAAGTATTTGGTCAGAAACAAAATTTCATCTCAATACTTTGTAATATATCCTTTGTTGGCAATGACAGAGGTCAAACGTTTTCTGTAAGTCTTCACAAGGTTGCCACACACTGTTGTTGGTATGTTGGCCCATTCCTCCATGCAGATCTCCTCTAGAGCAGTGATGTTTTTGGCTTTTCGCTTGGCAACACGGACTTTCAACTCCCTCCAAAGGTTTTCTATAGGGTTGAGATCTGGAGACTGGCTAGGCCACTCCAGGACCTTGAAATGCTTCTTACGAAGCCACTCCTTCGTTGCCCTGGCGCTGTGCTTTGGATCATTGTCATGTTGAAAGACCCAGCCACGTTTCATCTTCAATGCCCTTGCTGATGGAAGGAGGTTTGCACTCAAAATCTCACGATACATGGTCCCATTCATTCTTTCATGTACCCGGATCAGTCATCCTGGCCACTTTGCAGAGAATCAGCCCCAAAGCATGATGTTTCCACCACCATGCTTTACAGTAGGTATGGTGTTTGATGGATGCAACTCAGTATTCTTTTTCCTCCAAACACGACAAGTTGTGTTTCTACCAAACAGTTCCAGTTTGGTTTCATCAGACCATAGGACATTCTCCCAAAACTCCTCTGGATCATCCAAATGCTCTCTATCAAACTTCAGATGGGCCCGGACATGTACTGGCTTAAGCAGTGGGACACGTCTGGCACTGCAGGATCTGAGTCCATGGTGACGTAGTGTGTTACTTATGGTAGGCCCTGTTACATTGGTCCCAGCTCTCTGCAGTTCATTCACTAGGTTCCCCCGCGTGGTTCTGGGATTTTTGCTCACCGTTCTTGTGATCATTCTGACCCCACGGGGTGGGATTTTGCGTGGAGCCCCAGATCGAGGGAGATTGTCAGTGGTCTTGTATGTCTTCCATTTTCTAATTATTGCTCCCATTGTTGATTTCTTCACTCCAAGCTGGTTGGCCATTGCAGATTCAGTCTTCCCAGCCTGGTGCAGGGCTACAATTTTGTTTCTGGTGTCCTTTGACAGCTCTTTGGTCTTCACCATAGTGGAGTTTGGAGTCAGACTGTTTGAGGGTGTGCACAGGTGTCTTTTTATACTGATAACAAGTTTAAACAGGTGCCATTACTACAGGTAATGAGTGGAGGAAAGAGGAGACTCTTAAAGAAGAAGTTACAGGTCTGTGAGAGCCAGAAATCTTGATTGTTTGTTTCTGACCAAATACTTATTTTCCACAATAATATGCAAAAAAAATGATAAAAAAACAGACAATGTGATTTTCTGGATTTTTTTTTCTCAGTTTGTCTCCCATAGTTGAGGTCTACCTATGATGTAAATTACAGACGCCTCTCATCTTTTTAAGTGGTGGAACTTGCACTATTGCTGACTGACTAAATACTTTTTTGCCCCACTGTATATTAATTGAGTGATTTGAGATCCGTCTTATCCCCTTAAGGCAGATAATTATCAATTGTATGCATGTAATTGGGTTTTTACAGCAGGTGGTCTTTAAATTAAAAGGAGCGGTTTCATGAAATCCTATTAGGGCCTTAGGATGTTATTGTAGGATGTCCCCCGCTCGATATGTCTTTTATTAGCTCGCGTGGAGAACCACTCAAATACTGTTTGACCTATGTATTACATGCGACAACAAATCATTCTTAATTTGAAGGGCCGTAAAGCATAATCCATGACAGGGAAACACCATGACATGATCCGAAATCCCCATGACAATGGCGTAAAAATCCTACAGTATTCCATGTAATGGCAGCAGTAAAACAGCAATCAGGCACATGTGACGCCTCTTACTTCATTGGTTGTTGACACCTTAAATATTCTATCTGGCCAGTACCCAACCACCACTGGATGAAGCACTTCGGTGCGAAACGCGCGTCGGGTCCTGGGTGTACTTAAGTTGGTATGCATGCAAAATAAGAGCATGTTCACACTGGCCATTAAACAGACAAAATCCAAGGCAGAAACAAAATGAAAAGCAATAGTGCATATAAATAAAGTATGGTACTTGGTAAACAGCGTTGTTTCAGATTTAAAAAAAAAAAATGCAAAAGCCATCCCACAAACGTAAAGGTCTACCACAATTGGGATGGTCCTAACCTCTAGTATTATGCATTACATGGTCAAATGAACAACAATATCACCGTCCTCTAATGTATGATCCGGATTTTTCTGAATCATGCAGTTGCGAGTTGGGTTTTTTTTTTTTTTTTTGTTTGTTTGGTTGTTTTTTTTTTTTTTTTTTGGGGGGGGGGGGGCAGGATGGGGATTTGCATTCAGTGTGTAGGTTTACATTTTACTTGCATGAGCCTCAAAGAGGAAGAACAAAGTGTCCATGTAATAATTGTTGATGGTTTGAAACAACATTGGGATTGTCGATAAACTAATCCTGTGAGGTTAAATAAGGCTGAATTCAGACATCCGTGAAAAGAACTGTGATGTGTATGGACGGTCAACTGTGGGTCTCCTGACCCAAAGTCAACAGCCTTATGTATTCCCTATAAAGCTGTTGAGCTCATGTCAGGAGACTCAAGATTGCACCAGATACTGTTGGCACATGGACAGTGTTTCTCGAATGTCTGAATTCAGCCAAAGGACTCTTTGCCTGTCCATGTTTCTGATACATGAGGTGTCCATTTTCACATGTACCTGTGACAAGTACACACTCACACCCATTATAATCTACAGTTGGTACGGAAATTATTCAGACCCCTTTAAATTTTTCACTCTTTGTTTCATTGCAGCCATTTGGTAAATTCAAAAAAGTTCATTTTTTAATGTACACTCTGCACCCCATCCTGACTGAAAAAAAACAGAAATGTAGAAATTTTTGCAAATTTAATTTAAAAAAAACTGAAATATCACGTGGTCATAAGTATTCAGACCCTTTGCTCAGACACTCATATTTAAGTCACATGCTGTCCATTCCCTTGTGATCCTCCTTGAATTGGCTCTACTCCTTCATTGGAGGCCAGCTCTGTTTAATTAAATTGATAGGACTTGATTTGGAAAGGCGCACACCAGTCTATACAAGACCTGACAGCTCGCAGTGCATGTCAGACCAAATGAGAATCAGGAGGTCCAATGAACTGGCCAAGGAGCTCATTAGACAGAATTGTGGCAAGGCACAGATCTGACCAAGGTTACAACAGAATTTCTGCAGTACCAAAGGTTCCTAAGAGCACAGTGGCCTCCATAATCCTTAAATGGAAGAAGTTTGGGACCACCAGAAGCCGTCCAGCCAAACTGAGCAATTGTGGGAGAAGAGCCTTGGTGATAGAGGTAAAGAAGAACCCCAAGATCACTGTGGCTGAGCTCCAGAGATGCAATAGGGAGATGGGAGAAAGCTCGATTTTGGTTTAATCTGACCAGAGCACCTTCTTCCACATGTTTGGTGTGTCTCCCAGGTGGCTTGTTGCAAACGTTAAACACTTTTTATGGATATCTTTTGAGAAATGGTGTTTTTCTTGCCGCTCTTCCATAAAGGCCAGATTTGTGCAGTGTACGACTGATTGTTGTCCTATGGACAGACTGTCCCACCTCAGCTGTAGATCTCTGCAGTTCATCCAGAGTGATAATGGGCCTCTTGGCTGCATCTCTGATCAGTCTTATCCTTGTTTGAGATGAAAGTTTAGAGGGACGGCCGGGTCTTGGTAGATTTGCAGTGGTATAGATTTGCAGTGGTATACTCCTTCCATTTCAATATGATCGCTTGCACAGTGCTCCTTGGGATGTTTTAAGTGTTTTGGAAATCATTTTGTATCCAAATCCGGCTTTCTCCACAACAGTATCACGGTCCTGCCTGTTGTATTCCTTGGTTTTCATGATGCTCTCTGTGCTTCAACCAGAACCCTGAGACTATCATAGAGCAGGTGCATTTATACGGAGAGTTGATTACACACAGGTGGATCATATTTGTCATCATTAGGCATTTAGGACAACAATCGATCATTCAGAGATCCACAATGAACTTCTGGAGTGAGTTTGCTGCAGTAAAGGGGCCGAATAATATTGCACGCCCCACTTTTCAGTTTTTGAATTTCCACAAAAATGTAAAATAACCAATAAATTTCATTCAACTTCACAATTGTGTTCCACTTATTGTTGATTCTTCACCAAAAATTTACATTTGGTATCTTTATGTTTGAAGCATGATATGTGGGAAAAGATTGAAAAGTTCCAGGGAGCCGAATGCTTTCGCAAGGACCTGTAATAATTCTACTCACCTCCGCTCCCATGCTACACAGTGTCCTCTTCTAATACCAGTGCAGGAGTCACCAGCTGACTTCGGTGTCCCCACCATCTTGCATGATATCACTGCCATATGCCGCCTAGTCATGGGCACACCGAGGTCACCTGCTGGACGCAAATTGGCCAGCGGCGTGTACTGCAGCGGAACTGGTGGATTCCCTGCACTGCAATATACTTCAGCTGAATGTGCATCTGAGGATGCAGATGGAGCTGAAATATTCACTTATATCAGCCGGCCTCATTCCAACTCTGGGCCTGATGCAGCCGCATCGGCAAATTGTCTGCTCCCAAGAAAACCCCATTAAGCATCCTGTTATGTTGAGCGCTGTCCTTTATTATACAGTGTCCTGTTATGTGGAGTGTTGTCCATTATTATATCAAAGTCAGTATAAGGCGGTCATGTAGGAGCGCTGAAGAGGCAGCCCCAGGGATAGGGGAAGGTGCCGAGTACCGCCGCAGCTCAAGCCGAAAACCTCCAGAGGAGGATGGACACAAAATTAAATAGTAGAAATCGGTCACAGAAGCGGCGAAAGGAGACTGACGCAGGATAGAGTTTAGCCACAACTGAAATACCATCTTCATCAGGTGGGAGTTTTATTATTCCATTATTATTGCCTTCCTTTATTACATATTATCATCTCTTGTCATCTGCAGCACCATCCCTTACATTGAGTATCCTCATTATTTTTGTTATTCACAGCGCCCTCTCTTTATTACATAGTCTTCTCTTGTGGAATGTAAAATGACTGCTGATGGAGCAGCATCTGACCAGAAGACCAGTCCGTCAGCCTCATCCATCACAAAAGAAGCTTTCCCATGCTCCATCAGCTGTCTTTTCAGTTTATATCTAACAAGAGAGGACGATATGTAAGAAATAACAGGAAGCTATAAATAACAAAAATAACGACAATCCAATATGTAAGGGACGGTGCTGTATACAACAAGAGGGAACTATGTAATAAGGGGCGGCAATATACACTGCTCAAAAAAATAAAAGGAACACTAAAATTCAACATCCTTGATATCAATGTATGAAATATTCCAGTTGTAAATCTTTATTCATTACATAGTGTAATGTGCTGCGAACAATAAAACCTAAAAATGATCAACGTAAATCACAACTAATATCCCACGGAGGTCTGGAGTTGCAATGATGCTCAAAAACAAAGTGGAAAATTAAGTTACAGGCTTATCCAACTTCAGTGGAAATGCCTCAAGACAAGGAAATGATGCTCAGTAGTGTGTGTGACCTCCACGTGCCTGTATGACCTCCCTACAATACCTGGGCATGCTCCTGATGAGGCGGCAGATGGTCCCCTGAGAGATCTCCTCCCAGACCTGGGCTAAAGCATCCACCAACTCCTGGAGAGTCTGTGGTGCAACGTGACGGTGGATGGTGCGAGACATGATGTCCCAGATGTGTTCAATCGGATTCAGGTCTGGGGAACTGGCGGGCCAGTCCATAGCTTCAATGCCTTCATCTTGCAGGAGCTGCTGACACACTCCAGCCACATGAGGTCTGGCATTGTCCTGCATTAGGAGGTACCCAGGGCCAACCGCATTAGCATATGGTCTCACAAGGGGTCTGAGTATCTCATCTCGGTACCTAATGGCAGTCAGGCTACCTTTGGCAAGCACAGGGAGGGCTGTGCGGCCCTCCAAAGAAATGCCACCCCACACCATTACTGACCCACTGCCAAACCGATCATGCTGAAGGATGTTCCAGGCAGCAGATCGCTCTCCACAGTATCTCCAGACTCTGTCACGTCTGTGACATGTGCTCAGTGTGAATCTACTTTCATCTGTGAAGAGCACAGGGCGCCAGTGGTGAATTTGCCAATCCTGGTGTCCTATGGCAAATGGCAAGTGTCCTGCACGGTGTTAGGCTGTGAGCACAACCCCCATCTGTGGACGTTGGGCACTCAGACCATCCTCATGGAGTTGGTTTCTAACAGTTTGTGCAGACACATGCACATATGTGGCCTGCTGGGTTCTGGCAGTGTTCCTCCTGTTACTCCTTGCACAAAGGCTGAGTTAGCGGTCCTGCTGCTGGATTGTTGCCATCCTACGGCCCTCTCCACGTCTCCTGGTGTACTGGCCTGTCTCCTGGTAGCGCCTCCAGCCTCTGGACACTACGCTGACAGACACAGCAAACCTTCTTGCCACAGCTCGCATTGATGTGCTATTCCTGGATAAGCTGCACTACCTGAGCCACTTGTGTGGGTTGTAGAGTCCGTCTCATGCTACCACATGAGAAAGCACAACCAACATTCAAAAGTGACCAAAACATCAGCCAGAAAGCATTAATACTGAGATGTGGTCTGTGGTCCCCACCTGCAGAACCACTCCTTTATTGAGTGTCTCTTGATAATTGCCAATAATTTCCATCTGTTGTCGATTCCATTTGCACAACAGCATGTGAAATTGATTGTCAAACAGTGTTGCTTCTTAAGTGGACAGTTTGATTTCACAGAAGTTTGATTTACTTAGAGTTACCGTATATACTCATGTATAAGCCGACCAGAGTATAAGCCGACCCCCCTAATTTTGCCACAAGAAACTGGGAAAACTTATTGACTCAAGTATAAGCCTAGGGTAGGAAATGTAGCAGCTACCGGTGAATTTCAAAAATAAAAATAGATGCTCCATACCGTTCATTATTGCCCCATAAGATGCTCCATATAAAGCTGTGCCACATATAATGCTCCATACTGTTCATTATGGCCCCATAGATGCTCCATATAAAGCTGTGCCACATTTAATGCTCTGCACCATTCATTATGGCCCCATAGATGCTCCATAGAAAGCTGTGCCCCATATAGAATGCTCTGCACCGTTCATTATTGCCCCATGGATGCTCCATAGAAAGCTGTGCCATATATAATGCTGCTGCTGCTGCAATAAAAAAAAAAATCACATACTCACCTCTCTTACTCAGGACGCCGGCCCTTTCAATATTTACCTGCTCCTCGTGCGGCTCCGTCTCCAGCACTGACGCTCAGCAGAGGGCACGCACTGACGCTCAGCAGGAGGCACGCACTGACTACGTCACTGCGCCCTCTAACCTGAGCGTCACTGCTAGAGGACGCTGCAAATGGAGCCACACCGGAGCGAGGAGCAGGTAAATATCACGAAGCGCTGCGCTCCCCGTATACTTACCTACTCCCGGCGTGGTCCCTGCAGTCCCTGGCGCTGCATCTTCTTCCTGTATTGAGCGGTCACAGTTACCGCTCATTTACAGCAATGAATATGCGGCTCCACCCCTATGGGAGGTGGAGCCGCATATTCATTTCTGTATATGACTCGAGTATAAGCCGAGAGGGGGACTTTCAGCCCAAAAAAATGGGCTGAAAATCTCGGCTTATACTCGAGTATATACGGTATATTCTGTTATTTAATTGTTCCCTTTATTTTTTTGAGCAGTGTATATATTGAGAGGAGACTGTAACAAAAATATACCGTATATACTCGAAAAACAAGGTTTCATCCCATTCAGGGAACAAAACAATCAAAGTGACTACTATAAAGATTTAACAAAACATTTATTAAATGATTAAATAAAAATTCATAAATATAACAGGAAAGGGGAGGAGGCACTAGAAGAAAGAGGTGTTTTAAATATAAATATAGCAGCAGGTATACATATTGAAAATAAAAAAAAGGTAGGGCTAGCTACAGTATTAATTCATAGGTGTAAATGACAGTCGAACATGTGAAATTACCTATAATCAATGAACCAAATCAACATGAATTAATTATAAACAATCAATGACACCCATGAAATAAATCAGAACTATGTTCCATTTACTATTAGATACAGTGCCTACAAGTAGTAATTCAACCCCCTGCAGATTTAGCAGGTTTACACATTTGGAAATAACTTGGCATTGTGACATTTGGACTGTAGATCAGCCTGGAAGTGTGAAATGCACTGCAGCAAAAAAGAATGTTATTTCTTTGTTTATTTTTTTTTAAATTGTGAAAAGTCTTTTCAGAGGGTCATTTATTATTCAACCCCTCAACCCACCAGAATTCTGTTTGGTTCCCCTAAAGTATTAAAAAGTAGTTCAGGCACAAAGAACAATGAGCTTCACATGTTTGGATTAATTATCTCTTTTTCCAGCCTTTTCTGACTATTTAAGACCCTCCCCAAACTTGTGAACAGCACTCATACATGGTCAACATGGGAAAGACAAAGGAGCATTCCAAGGCCATCAGAGACAAGATCGTGGAGGGTCACAAGGCTGGCAAGGATACAAAACCCTTTCCAAGGAGTTGGGCCTACCTGTCTCCACTGTTGGGAGCATCATCCGGAAGTGGAAGGCTTATGGAACTACTGTTAGCCTTCCACGGCCTGGACAGCCTTTGAAAGTTTCCTCCCGTGCCGAGGCCAGGCTTGTCCGAAGAGTCAAGGCTAACCCAAGGACAACAAGGAAGGAGCTCCGGGAAGATCTCATGGCAGTGGGGACATTGGTTTCAGTCAATACCATAAGTAACGTACTCCACCGCAATGGTCTCCGTTCCAGACGAGCCCATAAGGTACCTTTACGTTCAAAGCGTCATTTCAAGGCTCGTCTACAGTTTGCTCATGATCACTTGGAGGATTCTGAGACTGACTGGTTCAAGGTTCTCTGGTCTGATGAGACCAAGATCGAGATCTTTGGTGCCAACCACACACGTGACGTTTGGAGACTGGATGGCACTGCATACGACCCCAAGAATACCATCCCTACAGTCAAGCATGGTGGTGGCAGCATCATGCTGTGGGGCTGTTTCTCAGCCAAGGGGCCTGGCCATCTGGTCCCCATCCATGGGAAGATGGATAGCACGGCCTACCTGGAGATTTTGGCCAAGAACCTCCGCTCCTCCATCAAGGATCTTAAGATGAGTCGTCATTTCATCTTCCAACAAGACAACGACCCAAAGCACACAGCCAAGAAAACCAAGGCCTGGTTCAAGAGGCAAAAAATCAAGGTGTTGCAGTGGCCTAGTCAGTCTCCTGACCTTAACCCAATTGAAAACTTGAGGAAGGAGCTCAAGATTAAAGTCCACATGAGACACCCAAAGAACCTAGATAACTTGGAGAAGATCTGCATGGAGGAGTGGGCCAAGATAACTCCAGAGACGTGTGCCGGCCTGATCAGGTCTTATAAAAGACGATTATTAGCTGTAATTGCAAACAAAGGTTATTCCACAAAATATTAAACCTAGGGGTTGAATAATAATTGACCCACACTTTTATGTTTAAAATTTATAAAAATTTAACTGAGCAACAAAACTTTTTGGTTTGTAAGATTTATGCATCTGTTAATAAATCCTGCTCTTGTTTGAAGGCTCTAACTTATTTGCATCTTATTAAACCTGCTAAATCTGCAGGGGGTTGAATACTACTTGTAGGCATTGTATATAGCCATAGGTTAAAAGTTTTCATATTTGAACAAAATACCAGTGCCACGTGAAAAAAAACATATATACTATTGATCAAACAGAAAAAAACAATTTATAGATGTAGATAATCCTCCTAATCTGATAATTATGTATAATGCATGAAAAAATTCATTGCTACACTATAAAAATGAAATCAACAATAAAATCTATGAAACATGCACATACTTGTTTTTATTATGTATACCCCTCCTCACATGTAAAGTGCCATGGAATAAATGGCGCTACAACAATAAATAATAAGAATAATACTACATCTAACATCCATTACAGTAAACGGCTGCCCACTCTCCCCAGTCCCACAAGCCCGCTGTCTTGGGGTAATCCTTGACACTGATCTCTCCTTTAAACCACATATCCAAACCCTTTCCACTTCCTGCCGCCTCCAACTCAAAAATATTTCACGGATCCGCACATTCCTAAACCAAGAATCTGCAAAAACCCTAGTCCATGCCCTCATCATCTCCCGCCTTGACTACTGTAACCTCCTGCTCTGTGGCCTCCCCTCTAACACTCTTGCACCCCTCCAATCTATTCTAAACTCTGCTGCCCGACTAATCCACCTGTCCCCCCGCTATTCCCCGGCCTCTCCCCTCTGTCAATCCCTGCACTGGCTCCCCATCACCCAGAGACTCCAGTACAAAAGCCTAACCATGACATATAAAGCCATCCACAACCTGTCTCCTCCATACATCTGTGACCTCGTCTCCCGGTACTTTCCTGCACGCAACCTCCGATCCTCACAAGATCTCCTTCTCTACTCCCCTATTATCTCCTCTTCCCACAATCGCATACAAGATTTCTCTCGTGCATCCCCCCTACTCTGGAATGCTCTACCACAACATATCAGACTCTCGCCTACCATCGAAACCTTCAAAAAGAACCTGAAGACCCACCTCTTCCGACAAGCCTACAACCTGCAGTAACCACCGATTGACCAAACCGCTGCACGGCCAGCTCTACCCTCACCTACTGTATCCTCACCCATCCCTTGTAGATTGTGAGCCCTCGCGGGCAGGGTCCTCTCTCCTCCTGTACCAGTTGTGACTTGTATTTTTCAAGATTATTGTACTTGTTTTATTATGTATACCCCTCCTCACATGTAAAGCGCCATGGAATAAATGGCGCTATAATAATAAATAATAATAATAATAATCTAACTAACAATTGAAAACACAAAAAAGCACAGTAAAACCAAAAACACACTGTTGCAAAAAAATCACAGTGGACAGCAAGTGCTAGTAAAAAGATGGAAAAAACAGGGTATTTGGTTGATACGTTTTTTGCAAAAAATGTATATTAAGCCGCTCTACCAAACGTCAAGGTATACCCATACTGTGCTTTTTTGTGTTTTCAAGTCTCTTGGTGGTGTGAACATGTCTCTACGGGCTTGTTCACTGTGCGCGCAGCTCATGTGTTCTGGTTTCATCTAACTAACAATTATATATTTGGCCACAAGGTGATACAATTATCCTCCTGTTAAGACAAGGTGCCAGTGCCAGGCCTTAAAAATAGGTAGCAATGGACCACTGAACAAACACAAGTCCCATAAAGTAAGACAAAAAGGCCATAATTTATCCCAATGTCCGCAGTGTAAACAATTGACTGTAATATTAAGATGAGCATACAATACCTCAATCTCGCTGATGTAAACATAAGGTGTTCAATGAACTTTAGACTATGTGCACGCGTTCAGGATTTCTCGCAGAAAATTTCTGAGAAAAACCGGACATTTTCTGCAAGAAATCCGCAAGAAAACCGCATGCGTTTTTGCCGCGTTTTTTTCCGGACACTTCCCAATGCATTTTGTAGTGGGAAATCCGCAAAAAAAAACAAACGCAAAATTAATGAACATGCTGCGGTTTTTACCGCGATGCGTTTTTTTTGGCGGAAAAAACGCATCATGTGCACAAAACATGCGGAATTCATTCTAAATGATGGGATGCTTATTGTATGCGGGGTTTTTTTTGCGGTTTTATAGCGTTTTTATCGGGAAAAACCGCGCAAAAAACGCAACGTGTGCACGCAGCCTTAAACCTCTAGCCTCGAGTATAAGTCGACCCAAGTATAAGCCGAGGCACCTAATTTTACCTAAAAAACTGAGAAACCTTATTGACTCGAGTATAAGCCTGGTATGCATTATCCCTTCATCCCCATCTTGGTATGCACGGGCTCCTCATCCCTATTCTTATATGCATGGCTCCTCATCCCTATCCTTATATGCAAGGCTCCTCATCCCTATCCTTGTATGCAAGGCTCCTCATCCCTATCCTTGCATGCATGGCTCCATCCCTACCCTTGAATGTATGGCTCCATCTCTATCCTTGCATGCATGGCTCCATCCCTATCCTTTTTTGCATGGCCCCATCCCTATCCTTGCATGCATGGCTCCATCCCTATCCTTGCATGCATGGCTCCATCTCTATGCTTGCCTATCCTTGCATGCATGGCCCCCATCCCTATCCTTTTTTGTATGGCCCCATCCCTATCCTTGCATGCATTTCTCCATCTTTATTGTTGCCTATCGTTGCATGCATGGATCCATCCCTATCCTTTTATGCATGGCCCCATCCCTATCCTTGCATGCATGGCTCCATCCCTACCCTTGAATGTATGGCTCCATCTCTATCCTTGCATGCATGGCTCCATCCCTATCCTTTTTTGCATGGCCCCATCCCTATCCTTGCATGCATGGCTCCATCCCTATCCTTGCATGCATGGCTCCATCTCTATGCTTGCCTAACCTTGCATGCATGGCCCCATCCCTATCCTTTTTTGTATGGCCCCATCCCTATCCTTGCATGCATGGCTCCATCTCTATTGTTGCCTATCCTTGCATGCATCAGGGTGGATAAAAATCAATGTGTTTTAAAAAAAAAAAAAAAAAAAAAAAATCGCATTTTTTTTTATTTAAATTGGATTTTTTTCAATAAACTGCTTTTTGAGGAAAATATTTTACCATCCAAAGGTTCTTACATCATGAGATAAAGCGGAGTTGTTTAACTCAGTAGAATAAAGGCTGTATATGTGTAACATTCACAATGCCATGCTCTTCCAGAGGTTTCTGTAGGATTAGTGGGCAGTTTCTCTCCTATATTATCACAGATGCTCGCTTTACTTACGCAGTTCTCAAAACTGAATTTGACTCCGCAGAGGTCCCAGCCTCTTCTTCACGGCAAAAATGTTACAACATGAACAGAGTTGAGAAAAAGACCTTAATCCTATTGTTCTACAAACCTATGAATACAGAATCAACCCCTTCAGTGCCAAGTCCAAGAAGTTAGACAATATGTTTCTGATTGTTTGGAGTGGAATAGATCTACACAACACAAGAAGAATGTGAATCTAAGTGTGAGGAGGAGGAAGGGCAAGCAGACAAGAAAATGAAAGTGAAACTTTGAGCACAATACTGCAGCATTACCACAGACAGACAAGTCTGGATCTGTTTGTGTGTACGATCTGAGGTTTATTACATTCTTTCCTTATAATGGCAGCAGGCCGTAAAAGAGACCCAGTTTGGGAATATTTTAATGAAGCTCCTTCGCCTATCGGTAAGGCAGGCATGCGTGCAAAATGCAAACGATGCAACAGAGATGCAAGGCCTGGTGGCGCGAATGAGGCAACATCATGAGAAGTGCGGTGATGAAGATGACCAAAGAAACACTTCTGAACAGGCAGGATCTTCAGGTTGGTAAACATTTTTATTGAATCCTATTTCTAAAGACTGAACTGTCATGTGTGAGAAAAATTATATTTCTTATTATTACTGCATGTTACTGTCATTTGGTACAGTTATGAAGAAAAACAAATATTCCTTTTGGGGCAGGGGCAGTGATGTGTTGTGTACAATAAGCAGAAATTGTATAAACAATAAAATAACAGCATTGACTTTTTTTGTTTAGGGGAATTCATGGATTCTGGAAACTATCCACCTCCAAGATCACCATCATCCTGTTCTACAGTTTCAGAGTTATCCATCCAGGATAGTGCTTCATTAGCAGCAGCATCATCATCAGACACCCACAGCCACATATCACCATCACCCAAAAGGAAGAAAAAACCTTTACCTCCTGGAACCACCATAGATAGGTTTGTGATAAGTGTCACGCACGCGCCCAGACTGGTTGGCGCGGGCATACGGGGGTGTGGCCCCACTGGACCACAGACCAAACTTCCCTGGAAGGGGCGTAACTAAGTAGCTTCCTAGGTGTTCGCTGGAGCCTCTGATGGTGAGGTCAGACTTGTGCAATAGGAAGCTACCAGGTGCCACTCCAGGGTGATGTCTGGCTGTGGCTGCTGATCCCACTAAGGAACGGAGCGGGCACGGCTGGCACTCTGGCTGACAGGCGGGCACGGCTGGGACACAGGCAGGCAGACGGGTACAACAGAGACACTGGCGGGCAGGCGGACACGGCTGGCTCTCTGGTAGGCAGGCGGGTACGGCTGGAACATAGGAAGAACCGGTAGGGACCGGTCTGCAGGCAGGTATGTGAAACAGGTTGGAACCTGTTCAGACAGGAGGACTAAGTAACAAGTAGAGAAAGACCGCAAGAGCGGATGCAGAGCGAAAGCACAAGAGCTAGAACCAAGAACAGAAACGCAGGAGGCTGAGTACGAGTAGAAGGTGGAACTAAGAGAAGAGAAGGAGAAGGCAGAGCCAAGGGCGGATTCGCAAGAGGTGCAGCCAAGGGCGGAGACGCTGGTGGCGGTGCCAAGAGCGGAGAAGCTGGAGGCGGAGCCAAGAGCGGAGATGCTGGAGGCGGAGCCAAGAGCAGAGATGCTGGAGGCGGAGCCAAGAGCAGAGACGCTGGAGGCGGAGCCAGGTAGAACCGCAAAGAGCGGAGCCAGGTAGAACCGCAAAGAGCGGAGCCAGGTAGAACCGCAAAGAGCGGAGCCACAGAGCAAAGCCACAGAGTGCGGAGCAAGGTCTGAGTGCAGAGCTGAGAGCAAAGCCACGGAGTGTAAAGCAAGGTCAGAGTGCAGAGCAAAGAGAAGCAGAGCCACAGACAGTGACGAACAGAGCAGAAAAGGCAAACCAAGACAGATATAAACAGATAGAGGAATAGGACTAGACTAAGACAGAGTCAGGAACGAGACAAGACACAGAGACATAGACACAAGCCAGGGTATGACGCCCCCCTGGGTGGCAGACAAGAAAGAGTAACCGAGACAGGACCTGGCACCTCAGCAGCTAAGAACTGACTGAGGGAGTAAGTTGCACAGGCCCAGACCACAGGGTGGAGCTGCACTATATACAGGAGGCCTCTTGGTAATTGGTCAGGAACTGATTAGACAGATGCACCTGATTCCAATAAGAACCAGAGAGTTCAGGCGCCGGCCCCCTATACACATAGCCATGAAGCATGCACAGAGCAGAGACACAGAACATGGAGCTGGCATGAAACAGAAACCACATCATGGCCTGGAGCAGTGGGTAAGATTGTGTGAGAGATGTGAGGCCATGCCGAGATGCCAGCAGAGTCGTTACAGTACCCCCCCCCTTTACGGCCCCTCTTCTTCAAGCCCGCCAGAATAACTTGTAGAAGAAGGATAGGAGCTCACATAGTCCAGGCCAACATGACATCTTCAGGGTAGAATAAGGCAGGCGGGTCACCAGGATTCTCATAAAACAAAGTCTCTAGGTGCTCAACAGGGTTAGCTTCCACAATGAGCTGGACCACCTCCTTCAGGTAGACAGGTAACAGGGAATTGAATGCTGCTGTCTTGACATCTTCACCAGCCGGACACATGGAAACTGGAAGCCTTCTCATAGGATTCAACTTTTGCCCGACAGGTAGCAGAGATGTTCTTAGGTACGGAACACAAGAAAAGTAATTAGAGATGGGAGTGGAGAAGAACAGCTCCACCGGGTCAGAGAAAAATTGAGGTGAACAAACTTCTGTTTTGAAATCTTCACCAGCCGGCCACAAGGACGCTGAAGGTATCCACATAGGAACCATCTTCTGCCCGTTATCCAGAAGAAATCGTCCAAATAGCGGGGATCTTCCTAGGAACAGATTACAGGAATAGTCGTGGTAGATGTGTGGAGAGATAGTCACCGCTTCCCCATCTTCAGTGACGTTAGCACACCTTGACTCGACGACTAACTGTTTACTGGTATAGTCGCTGGAGATGTGTGGAGACATCGTCACCGTTTCCCCATCTTCAGTGACGTCAGCACACCTTGACTCGACGACTAGCAGACCAGCTGAAGAAGATGACACTGCTGAGAGTCTTTGACGCATGGGAACCAGACACTTCTCAAGACTGGGTAAGTTCAAACGAAGCACTTTACTGGAACTCTTGACCAGAGTTGGTGGTAGAGTCCTTGGCTCAGAATGACCCATGGGCATAACAGACAGCATACAGAAAACAAACTTCTTCATGTATAAGGCTCCAACTTGGAGCTGTAGTTGTCCTTGCAGGACTAGACTGCTCTTTAGCAGGGCTCGGCCATTATCAGGCAACGCCCACACCGGGTTCTGGAGCTGTAGAACGGAGACCATACACTGACTCCGAATGATAGGCGGCTTAAACACACCAAAGCTCCCAGAAGGGAGAGAAACAGTCATTAACTTTGATGGAGAGGAAGTACTCTCGCCAGGGGCAGCCTCTCCTACTGGCCCAGGGTTTTTGGAGTACAGGCTTCACAGGGCAAAGACCATCTGAATGTTCTTTACAACCACAGGGATACCGTATTTCAATCTCAGCACCAGATTCAGGCTGCAGATTTGCCAGACCCCTCTTATTAGACCTCTTGGATCTTGCTCGGGTGGCCGTTTTGGCGGGTTGTGGAACAGATGAGTCTTGGACGGTCATGGATGGAAGTGACGGTTTACCTACAGGTTTCTTTCGTCTGGACCGTCTCTGTGAGCTTGAAGGGGAAGACTTTTCAGGAGATGCAGTACTTGGCTCATCGAAGGCTTTACAGAAGGCCACCAGGAAGGCCGGCAGATTCGAGATGATGGGGTCCCCTGCTTCCCAAAGGGGGTCGCACCACATCAAAGCATCTCCTCTAAGGTAGGCCATTAAGAAACCTACTTTCAACCAGTCAGTGGGGAATTGGGTAGCATGCCACTTGAAATAACGCAAGCACCGCTCCAGGAACACACGACATTGCTTTGGGTCCCCATACTAGCATGGAGGATCTGCTGGCTTGGATTCGTCATTAGGAGCGCAGGCTTGAAGTTGATCAAACAGCTCATTAGAGATGACAATAGGGGATGGAGCAGTGAAGGACTGGCTTTCAGACTGGGTAAACATTTTCCTCGGAGGCCAATACTGGCAAGAAGAGAGTTCAGCTTGCTCCGAGAGCGAAGGCACATGGGACTCAGCGGGGACCATGGCTTGTGCAAACTGTCAAGCACGCGCCCAGACTGGTTGGCGCGGGCATACGGGGGTGTGGCCCCACTGGACCACAGACCAAACTTCCCTGGAAGGGGCGTAACTAAGTAGCTTCCTAGGTGTTCGCTGGAGCCTCTGATGGTGAGGTCAGACTTGTGCAATAGGAAGCTACCAGGTGCCACTCCAGGGTGATGTCTGGCTGTGGCTGCTGATCCCACTAAGGAACGGAGCGGGCACGGCTGGCACTCTGGCTGACAGGCGGGTACGGCTGGAACATAGGAAGAACCGGTAGGGACCGGTCTGCAGGCAGGTATGTGAAACAGGTTGGAACCTGTTCAGACAGGAGGACTAAGTAACAAGTAGAGAAAGACCGCAAGAGCGGATGCAGAGCGAAAGCACAAGAGCTAGAACCAAGAACAGAAACGCAGGAGGCTGAGTACGAGTAGAAGGTGGAACTAAGAGAAGAGAAGGAGAAGGCAGAGCCAAGGGCGGAGCCGCAAGAGGCGGAGCCAAGGGCGGAGACGCTGGAGGCGGAGCCAAGAGCGGAGACGCTGGAGGCGGAGCCAAGAGCGGAGACGCTGGAGGCGGAGCCAAGAGCGGAGACGCTGGAGGCGGAGCCAAGAGCAGAGACGCTGGGGGCGGAGCCAAGAGCAGAGACGCTGGAGGCGGAGCCAAGAGCAGAGACGCTGGAGGCGGAGCCAAGAGCAGAGATGCTGGAGGCGGAGCCAGGTAGAACCGCAAAGAGTGGAGCCAGGTAGAACCGCAAAGAGCGGAGCCACAGAGCAAAGCCACAGAGTGCGGAGCAAGGTCTGAGTGCAGAGCTGAGAGCAAAGCCACAGAGTGTAAAGCAAGGTCAGAGTGCAGAGCAAAGAGAAGCAGAGCCACAGACAGTGACGCACAGAGCAGAAAAGGCAAACCAAGACAGATATAAACAGACAGAGGAATAGGACTAGACTAAGACAGAGTCAGGAACGAGACAAGACACAGAGACATAGACACAAGCCAGGGTATGATGCCCCTCTGGGTGGCTACACAAGACAGAGACCAGGGTACAAAGCCCCACTGGGTGGCTACAAAGGACAAGACCAGGGTACAACGCCCCCCTGGGTGGCAGACAAGAAAGAGTAACCGAGACAGGACCTGGCACCTCAGCAGCTAAGAACTGACTGAGGGAGTAAGTTGCACAGGCCCAGACCACAGGGTGGAGCTGCACTATATACAGGAGGCCTCTTGGTAATTGGTCAGGAACTGATTAGACAGATGCACCTGATTCCAATAAGAACCAGAGAGTTCAGGCGCCGGCCCCCTATACACATAGCCATGAAGCATGCACAGAGCAGAGACACAGAACATGGAGCTGGCATGAAACAGAAACCACATCATGGCCTGGAGCAGTGGGTAAGATTGTGTGAGAGATGTGAGGCCATGCCGTGATGCCAGCAGAGTTGTTACAGTAAGAACTAGCAGATTAGAAAAAGAGTTGATTGATGAAAAAATTGCCCAGTGTATTTATGCAACGAACTCTTCTTTCCGTCTGACTGAGAACCCACATTTCATTAATATGGTTCAGTCACTGAGACCAGGATACAGTCCACCCAGCAGAGCTGATGTTGCAGGGAAACTGCTGGATCAAGTGTATGACAGAGAAATGGAGCAATGTGCAACAGCTCTGGAGGGTAAAATTGTTAACCTAAGTATTGATGGGTGGAGTAATGTCCACAATGATCCTATTGTATGTGCTTGTATAACAACAGAAGAAGGTAAAGTCTTCTTTGCACAAACAACTGATACGTCAGGAAATGCACACACAGCAGAATACTTACAAGAAGTGGCAGTAAAAGCTATAACGACATGTGAACAAAAATTCAAATGTCTAGTACGCAGTTTGGTCACTGACAATGCTGCAAACGTATCCAAGATGAGAAGAGATTTAGAAGAGCAGGGAGGGAATAAAAAGCTGTTAATAACATATGGTTGCAGTGCTCATTTGCTGCACCTCTTAGCCAAAGACTTAAGTGTTCCAGAAATAAAGGCTAATGTTGTTGAAATTGCTAAATACTTCCGTAATAATCATTTTGCTGCAGCAGCTCTGAAAAGGATGGGTGGAACCAAGCTAACGCTCCCACAAGATGTTAGATGGAACTCTGTGGTGGACTGTTTTGGGCAGTATATCAAAAACTGGCCTATTCTGATGACACTTTGTGAAGAAAATCGAGATAAAATAGATGGCACTGTCACGGCCAAAATCCTCAACATTGGGCTTAAGAGAAATGTTGAACATATGCTGAGCTTCCTGAAACCCATCTCTCAAGCTTTAAACAACATACAGAAAAATAGCTGTTTTATTGCGGATGCTGTTGAAATTTGCAAGGAACTGAGTGAACACTTAAAAACAGAACTACACATGGACAGAATTAAATTACAAGCAGTAAACAAACGAATGGGACAAGCACTGACTCCAGCTCATTTTTTGGCAAATATTGTCAATATCCAATATCAGGGTCAAAACCTAAGTGCTGAGGAAGAGGAGCTAGCTATGACATGGGTATCCAGCAATCATCCATCTTTAATGCCAACTATAATAAACTTCAGAGCTAAGGGGGAACCATTCAAGAAATATATGTTTGCCGAAGATATTTTAAGGAAGGTCACACAAGTAAACTGGTGGAAGTCACTTAAGCGCTTGGATTTAGAGACTGTTCAAGTAATGATTTCACTTTTAACAGCAGTAGCTTCTTCTGCAGGCATTGAAAGAATATTCTCATCCTTTGGACTCATTCATTCTAAATTGAGAAATCGGTTGGGACCCAATAAAGCAGGAAAGCTTGTTTTTCTTTTCCAGATTATGAATAGGAACAAAGAAGAAGATGATGATGAAGATGACGACAAGTGAGCTACAGAGGACAGCAGGGACAGTAGTATTTAAGTTTTTCATGTGTCGGCTGGGCTGACAGTCTAAGTTTCTTATAATATATATATATTTTGTTTAGCCAAATTAGTTAACAAACATGGATGTTTGATTAAGCAAACAACTTATGCTGTAATGTTGTTATTGTTTCAGTTGAATAAATCTATTTAACCCCTTACCGGCATCGGACGTACTATACCGTCCGATGCCGGCTCCCCTGCTTTGATGCAGGGCTCCGCGGTGAGCCCGCACCAAAGCCGGGACATGTCAGCTGTTTTGAACAGCTGACATGTGCCCCTAATAGGCGCGGGCAGAATTGCGATCTGCCCGCACCTATTAACTAGTTAAATGCCGCTGTCAAACGCAGACAGCGGCATTTAACTACCGCTTCCGGCCGGGCGGCCGGAAATGACGTCATCGCCGACCCCCGTCACATGATTGGGGGTCGGCGATGCTTGTGAATGGTAACCATAGAGGTCCTTGAGACCTCTATGGTTACTGATTGCCCGTCGCTGTGAGCGCCACCCTGTGGTCGGCGCTCACAGCACACGTGCAATTCTGCTACATAGCAGCGATCAGCAGATCGCTGCTATGTAGCAGAGCCGATCGTGCTATGCCTGCTTCTAGCCTCTCATGGAGGCTATTGAAGCATGGCAAAAGTTAAAAAAAAAAGTTTAAAAAAAATGTGAAAAAAATAAAAAAAACATAAAAGTTTAAATCAACCCCCTTTCGCCCCAATCAAAATAAATCAATAAAAAAAATATCAAATCTACGCATATTTGGTATCGCCGCGCTCAGAATCGCCCGATCTATCAATTAAAAAAAAGTATTAACCTGATCGCTAAACAGCGTAGCGGGAAAAAAATTCGAAACGCCAGAATTACGTTTTTTTGGTCGCCGCGACATTGCATTAAAATGCAATAACGGGCGATCAAAAGAACGTATCTGCACCGAAATGCTATCATTAAAAACGTCATCTCGGCACGCAAAAAATAAGCCCTCAACCGACCCCAGATGATGAAAAATGGAGACGCTACGAGTATCGGAAAATGGCGCAATTTTTTTTTTTTTTAGCAAAGTTTGGAATTTTTTTTCACCACTTGGATAAAAAATAACCTAGTCATGTTTGGTGTCTATGAACTCGTAATGACCTGGAGAATCATAATGGCAGGTCAGTTTTAGCATTTAGTGAACCTAGCAAAAAAGCCAAACAAAAAACCAATGTGGGATTGCACTTTTTTTGCAATTTCACCGCACTTGGAATATTTTTCCCGTTTTCTAGTAGACGACATGCTAAAACCAATGATGTCGTTCAAAAGTACAACTCGTCCCGCAAAAAATAAGCCCTCACATGGCCAAATTGACAGAAAAATAAAAAAGTTATGGCTCTGGGAAGGAGGGGAGCGAAAAACGAACACGGAAAAACGAAAAATCCCCCGGTCATGAAGGGGTTAAATTGTTATTAAGGTCAGGATTATTTTTCTCCTTCCTAAGTACAACAGAACAGTGGTGTCCAAATATGAATGATTAACCCATTAAACCGGGGAGAAAAAAGTAATATAAAAAGTGATTCTAAAAATCTTCATCTACTTGCATGTTAAAGTAGCAAGAACTAGTTTAGGTAGAAACTTTGATTTAAATCACTGATTTAAATCAAGCCTTACTGACTAGTGATTTAAATCGTGATTTAAATCGTGATTTAAATCAGTTAGATTTAAATCAAATCCACCCTGACATGCATGGATCCATCCCTATCCTTTTATGCATGGCCCCATCCCTATCCTTGCATGCATGGCTCCATCTCTATTGTTGCCTATCCTTGCATGCATGGATCCATCCCTATCCTTTTATGCATGGCCTCATCCCTATCCTTGTATGCATGGCCACATCCCTATCAGTGTATGCATGACCCCATTCTTATGCAGGTATGATTGGCCCCCATCAAAACACACAAAAAAATAAACCATTACACTTACATTCTTGCGCTCCCTCGCAGAGTCTTGTTCCGGTGCCAGAAGCTGCTTTATGATTGTAAGCAGCGCATGGCAGGGACGTCATGCACTGCTCACAAGTAGAGCACAGCTGCCAGAATACTCACCGCTCCCCATGCCGGAACTATGTGCATGGAGGACAGTGAGTATTAAGTAGTGGGCTCAGTGTCAGCAGCCGGGCGGTCACATGTGCTGCTACTTAAGAGAAATTAATATTCACCTCTCTTAAGTAGCAGCACATGTGACTGCCTGGCAGCTGCAGGAGCCAGCTGCTGCGGCTGACACTGCGCATTATTAGAGAGAAATTAATATTCATTTCCAGTGCAATGAATATTAATTTCTTTTTAGCACCAGGCACAGGAGTTAGCCGCAGCAGCCGGATCCTACCTCTGTGACCCGCTGCTGCCTCTCCCCCTCCATGTTCTGAACACCTCACTCGAGTATAAACCGAGGAGGGCGTTTTCAGCACACAAAAAAATGTGCTGAAAAACTTGGCTTATTCTCGAGTATATACGTTATATACAGTATATCAGTAGCTTGGTTACCATAAAAGGAGGGGGGCCCAGACACATTTCTTGCAAGTACAAGAAAAATGAACGGCACAGCTATGCCGCTCCGGGACACGAGGTTAAAGCAAACACCAGGGACAAGGGTGCCGATCAGCAGAAATGAAGCAAATATCCAAATTTCACCATGTAGAAAAAAAAAGTACATGGCACTCACCGTCCCAAGCAAATGTCCTTTATTGTGGATACATATACAACAGAGGCAGGGAGGCTTTCAAGTGGGTAACGTACCGGACGACGGCCATTTCGCGCTACATTTGCGCTTCTACGGGACCCATAGAAGCGCAAATGTAGCATGAAATGGCCGTCGTCCGGTACGTTACCCACTTGAAAGCCTCCCTGCCTCTGTTGTATATATATCCACAATAAAGGACATTTGCTTGGGACGGTGAGTGCCATGCTCTTTTTTTCTACAAGACGAAATCTAGACACATTCGTTGCACAGGGGCCCCAAGCTGTCAGTGTCCGCCGCTGATCCTCTTTTTCTATGCACTATGCTTTAGCATAGGAAACTAGCTATCACCCTGCATCCCCCAACTAGAGGTTAGTAAGAATAAAATAATAAGAGCGGGGATAAGATCCATTAACAAATTCATTGTGACATACTATTAGATCATAAGAACTATACGATTCCCGTCCATTGACAAATAATTCGTCATGATGATTTGTACTAGTTGTATTAGTAGGGATAGTTGCAGGGATCTGAGATAACTGTAATCCTGGCCGGTTACCCACTCAGTGACCACCAATACATCCTTTAACTGACCTGATATATAAGAGCATAGCATCCAATGACGGGTGAATATGTAGCAGCTGTCAGTCATACACTATGGCTGACATTCTGCTGCGTCAGACATGATTGGTATTTACACTGATCGTGGCCGTTTAACCCCTTAGATACTGCTGTCAATAGTCTACGGCATCTAGATGGATAAGGCTACTTTCACACTGGCGTTTTTTGCCAGACGTCGCAATGCGTAGTTTATGGCAAAAAAACGCATCCTGCAAAGTTGTTTGCAGGATGCGTTTTTGCCCCATAGATTAACATTAGCGATGCATTGCAACGCTTTGCCACACGTCGCAACTGTCGTGCGACGGTTGCGCCGTGTTGTGGCGGACCGCTGGGAGCAAAAAACGTTAAATGTAACGTTGTTTGCTCCTGACGGACCGTTTTTTCCGACCGCGCATGCGCGGCTGGAACTCTGCCCCCACCTCCCCGCACCTCACAATGGGGCAGCGGATGCGCCGGAGAAATGCATCCGCTGCACCCGTTGTGCAGTGCGTCAAACGCTAGCGTCAGAATCTCTGCCCGACGCATTGCGACGGGGAGATTCCGACGCTAGTGTGAAAGTAGCCTAACAGAGTGTGTCGGCTTCCTCTTTATCTCCATCGGCACCATGAGATCATGATTGCATGGTTCCGATATATGCCATGGCAATACATGGCCAAGTAAAGGCCTTAGAGTCTGCCAGCTATAATGGCCTGATCAGAATTTAGCAACATTTAGGTGGTAAGAATAATATTTTTCATTCGTGTAATGTCATTTTGCATAAAATCCTGAAAACACCCAAAGGATTAACCCCTTTACAACGTCATGCGTAGTAGTACGCTGACGTCAGACTCACCACCGGAGCCCACATCTTTCCCGGGAGATACCAGCTGTTTTTAACAGCTGACATGTGCCTACAAAAGCTGCAGGTGGAATCATGATCCACCCGTGACCATTAACCCATTAAATGCCGCTATCATGACCCCTATCATGTGATCGTGGGTCACCGTTTCGTTGGCATGACAGTCAGAGGTCTCCTGCAGATTTCTATGGTTGTCACTTCCGGCGCTCATAGCAAGTGAGTAATTCTACTACATCGAGGCAATCTGAAGAGCCGCTCCTCTGAGAAAAAGGGGAGCAAAAATAGGAAATGCAAAACCGAAAATAACTACTGGGGTTAAGGGGTTAATAAACTTGAATATTTTTTGGGGTGCTGTTTTTAAATGGTGTCACTATCTTTTTTTTTATTTCCTTAAAAACATGAAAAATTGTTGCTACACTTTTAAACCTTTTAAAACCCCAACAAAAAAGAAATAATTTTACAGATGGTGCTGATGTAAAACAGACACGAGGCAAATGCAATTTATTAAAGGGAACTTGTCACCCCGTTTTTTCAGATTGAGATATAAATACTGTTAAATAGGGCCTGCGCTGTGCGTTACTATAGTGTATGTAGTGCACCCTGATTCCCCACCTATGCTGAGAAATACATTACCAAAGTCGCCGTTTTCGCCTGTCAATCAGGCTGGTCAGGTCGGGTGGGCGTGGTGACATCGCTCTTTTCTTCCCCAGCTTTCCGTTGGTGGCGTAGTGGTGTGCGCATGTCGCAGTGACGAATCCACTGTGCGCACGTGAAGAAGCAGTGCGCGATCTGCGCTATTACCCCCTGTCATCGGTGGGGGCGGCCATCTTCCTGGGGCCACGCGTGCGCAGATGGAGTGCTCTGCTGCACGGGGCTTCAGGAAAATGGCCGCGGGATGCCGCGCGTGCGCAGAAGAGATCGCGGCGGCCATTTTCCCAAAGCCGAGTTTGCATCAGAATAGGCCAGTTTTTGATATACTGCCCAAAACAGTCCACCACAGAGTTCCATCTAACATCTTGTGGGAGCGTTAGCTTGGTTCCACCCATCCACCCGAGTTTGCATCTCGGCTTTGGGAAAATGGCCGCCGCGATCTCTCCTGCGCACGTGCGGCATCCCGCGACCATTTTCCTGAAGCCCCGTGCAGCAGAGCACTCCATCTGCGCACGCGCGGCCCCAGGAAGATGGCCGCCCCCACGATGACAGGGGGTAATAGCGCAGATCGCGCGCTGCTTCTTCACGTGCACGCAGTGGATTCGTCACTGCGACATGCGCACACCACTACGCCACCAACGGAAAGCTGGGGAAGAAAAGAGCGATGTCACCACGCCCACCCGACCTGACCAGCCTGATTGACAGGCGAAAACGGCGACTTTGGTAATGTATTTCTCAGCATAGGTGGGGAATCAGGGTACACTACATAAACTATAGTAACGCACAGCGCAGGCCCTATTTAACAGTATTTATATCTCAATCTGAAAAAACGGGGTGACAGGTTCCCTTTAACTATTTTGTGTGCTCTGAGTCTCCGGATTAAAAGGATAATCATTGAAAGTTTGAAAATTGCTAATGCTTTTTACATTTTTGTAAAATTTCTAACATTTTCATAAACGCAAAACATATTGACCTAAATTTACCATTAACGTAAAGTCTAATGTGTCATGGAAAAAAAAAATCTCTAAATCACTGGGATATGTTGAAACATTCCAAAAAGTTATTGCCACAGAAAGTGGCAGGTTTGAAAAATTTGGCCCGGTCACTGGTGGGGTTAATTCCCGTAGCCATGTAATTAGTTTGAGATAAGGGGCTGGCTCCCTTTATCATCAATAGCTCCACTGGCAGACAGAGACCGAAAACAATATGTGGACCCTTTAGGGTATGTGCACACGTCCGGATTTCTTGCAGAAATTTCCTGAAGAAAACCGGAAATTTTCTGCAAGAAATCCGCTTTTTTTTTTTTGCGTTTTTTTTTTCCGTTTTTTTCGCGTTTTTTTTTAGCATTCTGCAAGCGTAATTAGCTTGCAGAATGCTAAAGTTTTCCAAGCGATATGTAGCATCGCTTGGAAAACTGACTGACAGGTTGGTCACACTTGTCAAACATAGTGTTTGACAAGTGTGACCTACTTTTTACTATTGATGCTGCCTATGCAGCATCAATAGTAAAAGATAGAATGTTTAAAAATAATAAAAAAAAGTAAAAAAAATGGTTATACTTACCTGCAGACAGCCGATCTCCTCGGCGGCGTCCGTTCCTATAGATGGTTTGTGTGTGAAGGACCTTCGATGACGTCGCGGCTTGTGATTGGTTGCGTGAGCGGTCACATGAGCGGTCACGCGACCAATCACAAGACTGCGACGTCATCGCAGGTCCTTCACACAGACCATCTAAAGGAACGGAACCGGCAGTGTGCACCGGAGAGGCGGGAACACTCCTGGGGCCATCAGAGGGTGAGTATATCATTATTTCTTATTTTAATTCTTTTTTTTTTTACCAATTATATGGTGCCCAGTCCGTGGAGGAGAGTCTCCTTTCCTCCACCCTGGGTACCAACCGCACATAATCTGCTTACTTCCCGCATGGTGTGCACAGCCCCATGCGGAAAGTATGCAGATCAATGCACTCCTAGGTGTGCGGAATCCCCGCAATTCCGCATATTTAATGAACATGTTGCTTTTTTTTCTGCGATATGATTTTTTCGCGGAAAAAAATGCAACATTTGCACAAAAAATGCGGAATACCCTGCAAATAATAGGAGGCATATGTTAGCGTTTTTTTCACGTTTTTATAGCGAAAAAACGCAAAAAATCCTGAACGTGTGCACATGGCCTTACAGTCCAAAAGATCATCAAAACGTATTTTTATTTATTTTACTCACTTATATAGTGCCATTAATTCCCCAGCGCTTTACATACATTATCATCGCTGTCCCCATTGGGGTTAACAATCTATTTTCTCTATCGGTATGTCTTTGGAGTGTGGGAGGAAACCGGAGAATCCGGGGGAAACCCACACAGACATGGGGAGGACAGATAAACTCCTTGCAGATGTTGTCCTTGGCGGGATTTGAACCCAGAACCCCAGCGCTGCAAGGCTGCAGTACTACCAAAATGCTAATTTGTGCCTTCTTTAGGCTACGTTCACATTTGCGTTGTTGGGCGCAGCGTCGGCGACGCGACGCAACGCAACCAACAACGCAAATACACAATGCAGCATTTTGTGACGCATGCGATGTCATAAGACCCCACAGATCAAGACTTTCGACGCAGGGAAAACGCTACAAGTAGCGTCCTCTGCGCCCTGTCTTGTGCGTCTATATGACGCATACGTCGTAAAATGTAGTACAACGCATACCGGCGCATGTCCATGCGCCCCCCCATGTTAAAGATAGGGGCGCATGACGCATGCGTCGGTATGCGTCAACGACGCTGCACCTAGCAACGCAAATGTGAACGTAGCCTTAGTGGGGTGCTGATTGGTCTAAAAATTACCAAGTCTGCCATCATGCTACAACTACTGACAATGTGACATGTCAGGGTTACATAGACGGGTGACAGGTATAACTAACACAGACTATTTCAAGTCCTCTTGTTGAAATACAATAAAAAGAAAAAAAAAGCACACAATTGGGATTGTGACATCTATAAGAACAGTAATTAAACTTTTTTGATGCCGACATTATAAGAAAGGCACACTGACAGGTACAGCGCTATGCCTAGCACTGTATGGCAATCAATGAAAGCAGAAGGGGCGATATGTACGTGGGTCTAGGCGAGTATGCAAAACTATGTTGCCCAAAATTTCATGTAACCTAGGAGTGGGCAGAGGTTACAATGCTAGTATCATACACTCACATTTGGGATGATGCGATTCCTTATTTTAATACCCACAATGTCAGAAATTTGTTCGACTAGCTGTGTCATTTTTGGTTCGTAGCCTTGCTGTCAGAAGTAGACTCCATCCTCATCTCTTTGGGGGTTTTTTGCCTGCCACTGATACGGAGGAGGGCAGTGGACTGTATTAGGTATCCAATGCTTGGTGCATAACCCGTACTGCCATTAACCCCACCCATGTAAAGGAATAAAAGAGCTTACCTTCAGCTAGCTGTCTCCTACGACAGATTAAGGTAGGGCGGAGATAGATTGTGATGTCATTACTTTGTCACATTTATATATACATACAAGAACACGAATAACGTCTATATGAAAACTCAGAAGAAGACAGGAAGCTCGAATCCTATGAAAAAGAGGTGGATACAGCCGTCTGCTGGAGGTGAGCTCAGCATTAGTTCTTACGTTTGCAGCTTGTACAGAAGCTGCTTGCTTTTTTGCTGTCCACTTTTCTACTGCTCAATCACTACAGTAATATATCCCTTCACTCTGACATCCAGGAGTATGGAATTACAGCAACAATAGTCGTGTACTGGAGTCAGTAATGGATGGAACCTTCAGGATAGGTAGGGGTGAACACAGACAGTAGAGGGCCTCTGTGCAAAAACTGAATTGGGGGTCCCTCTTATCCCATAGTGCATTATGAAGCACCTAATCATTTCTTTCTAACAATCCCCCAGTAATTGTGAGTTATAACGTTTCTAATTGATAGCAGGAAACTGTTTTATGATGATCTTGGGCCCCCTAGCCTATTGACCCCTCAGGCAGCTGCACAGGTTGCACCAATGTTATGTCCACTCCTAAGGACATGTATATTGCAACCTACCGCGCAGGGCGAACACGAATAGAAGAGAGCACCTGAGCAACAACAGTATTTGGACCTTTCGTAGCCCAATAATATGTCTGTGACAAAACCTGTTTGCAGCACTGGAGGTGGATGTGGCCCCCGTAGACAGGTTGCTCCAATGATATGTCCGTCCCTGCTACCGCAGTTGAGACACAGAGTCACAAGTGTTTCCAAATGTGATGGATTTTCTGGTACTGGTTGCCATAGACTGAAATACAAGTCACATGAGTCTGTGTCTTGTCTGCGATTTAATTTTTTTTCTTATTTTAACAGCGAATTTGCCTTTGACAACAGCGATTTTTTTTCTTTTTATATTGTCATATTCCAGCAGCCATAGTACTTTTATTCTCCAGTTTACATAATTGTATGATGGTCTGTTTTTTTCAGGATGAGGGATTGAATGGTAGTCAGTAGTAACTATTATTAACTCTTTACAGCAAAAGCAGTTTTTTTATGTAATGTTTACATTTTCTGCTAATCACATGCTGCAAAAGTAAGGAGCCCATGTTGAAATTTATATATATTTTTTAGATTTTACTATTTGTATAATATATATATACTTTTTGAAAAATCTCATTTGTTTTTGTGTCACCACATACCGAGATCCATGACATTTACAATTTGCTGACAGTAGAGGGCTATGAGGGCTTCCTTTTTCAGTGGGACAATATGTAGTTTTCAGTGGTACTGTTTTCTGATATGTATGGCTTTTTGTTACAGTTTTTTTGAAGTGGAATGTTCAAACCAAACAATAATGTGAAACTTTTCTTTAGTTATTCTTTTAACACTAGATTATTCAGTGTGTGGTAAACTACATATTAAACTTTATTCCACAGGTTGATACGCTAACAACAATGTTATAGGGTTTTTTTTATGTTTTACTGCTCCAAAAAAATATTTTTTTAAATAATTTTTGGGGGATTCACTATATTCTGAAACCCATACAAAGAGGTTGTTTGCTATTGGACAATATTATTTTCGTTAGAAGAGTCCCCCAAATTCAATCAGATACCTCCAGAGGTGAGCTTAACATATTAGTATTTCAGCTGATTCTCCAGAGAGTCCTCCATCATTCACCATCCAACTTGACGGACCTGGAGAGGATCTGCAAGGAAGAATGGCAGAGGATCCCCAAATCCAGGTGTGAAAAACTTGTTGCATCATTCCCAAGAAGACTCATGGCTGTACTAGCTCAAAAGGGTCTGAATACTTATGACCATGTGATTTCAGTTTTTCTTTAATAATTTTGCAAAAATTACTACATCTCTGTTTTTTTCAGTCAAGATGGGGTGCAGAGTGCACATTAATGAGAAGAAAATCAACTTTTTTGAATTTACCAAATGGCTGCAATGAAACAAAGTGAACAATTTAAAGGGTTATGAATACTTTCCGCCGTACCCACTGTATAAACATGGATGTTGCACACACACAATATGTGACAACGCTATATGTTACACACACACATGTATATACATAGCACATATAGGTTTTTACAGAGAGCACATACAAACCCATATTTGTATACGTGGCGCACATACAAACACATAGATGCATCTATAAAGCACCTACACATTTTGTTTTATTTATTACACACACACACTGTAGAATACTTACCAGTCTTCTCCTCTTCAGTTCTTTTAAATTTGAGGGTATGTGTACACGTTCAGGTTTTTTTGCGTTTTTTCGCGATAAAAATGCTATAAAAATGCATTAAAAACGCATACATTATACATCCTATCATTTAGAATGCATTCTGCAATTTTTGTGCACATGATGCGTTTTTTTTCCGCCAAAAACGAATCACGGTAAAAAAAAGCAGCATGTTCATTAATTTTGCCGATTTTTCGCGTTTTCCCCGCTATTCTATGCATTGGGAAAAAACGCACAAAAAATGCATAAAAAAGGCGAAAAAAACGCATGCGGATTTCTGGCAGAAATGTCCGGTTTTTGTCAGGAAATTTCTGTAAGAAATCCTGACGTGTGCACATACCCTGAAATTGCATAGCTATTATCAATGTCATTTCAGCTGTAGATCTTAGGGGCAGGGGCGTACATAGAAATCATGGGGCCCCATAGCACAAGTCATAATAAAAAAAAAAAGTCTATTCTCTTTTGTGCCATACAAGAATATCATTTAGCAGCCCTTACACAACCCTCCACAGAGTATAATGGACCCAGCACAATCCTTCACACAGTATAATGGTCCACATAATACTCCACGTAGCATGACGGACCCCACATAGCCCTCAACATAGTATAATTGCCTCCACATAGCACTCAAAATAGTATGATGTATCCACAAATAGCTATCCAGATTGTATAATGCCCCACAAATAGCCCTCCATGTAGTGTGTGGTATGGTCTGTACTGCTCGGCACAGTGGTCACGATGTAATGACGTCATCGCACCCGCTGGGCTGAGACGTCAGAAGCACAGGGAGAATGATGGAGAAGGAAGCGTCAATTGACAGTTCCATTCCCCATCTTTACTTTCAGCTGTATCTGCATCCAAGATGTGGATACAACTGAACCGGCTGCCAGCACTGACACTGGGCTCCCCGGACTCACATGCCTCGTAGCGGCCGCGTGGTCTGCCACTACTAGCGTTACACTACTGGCTGGGGGACCCCTGAGCAATTGCCCAGTTTGTGAACCCCCTGACGCCAGCCCTGCATTTAGTCTTTTCCTTACCAAATGCCGTCAAGTCGGTAATGCTTCGTAAAAATGTGGACACATTTCCATGTGGCTGCTGTGCAAATCTGATCTAATGAAACAGAGGCCCCTTTCGCCCATTAGACAGAAACTGATCTAGTAGAATGGGCCTGAAAAGGGGTTTGTCTCCCCAAAAGACAATTTAAACAGACCACATTTACAGTAGATGTATGACTATATAACTAAATCTGTCCCTCCATTGTGGAAAAAAAGAGCTTTTTACTCCCATACGCTAACTAGGGAGCTTGGTGCTCGTTTGGCGTGGCCGAGCAGCTTCAGTGCACCATTCTGGACCCTCAATTTGAATACCCCTGCCGCTATCTTTGGTGAAAGACAGCACTGGCTTGTCCACAACCGGCGCTGTCTCAAGAGTAAACTGATGCCTGCATGCGTGCACACAGCTATCCTCTCTGCTGCGACTGCTCCACTACTAGCAAGCAGGCACCGGAGAAGGGACACGCACTCCAAAGGTGAGTGACTGCAGGTATGAGCTTTCTCCAGTCTCATCGCAAGAGAAAAGGGTGCTATTCAAATTTAGGGGGGAAAATCGTGCACTGAAGCTGCTTGCCCATACCAAGGGTACATCAGGTGTTTTCTGCACAACAGACTAACAGATTTATACAGGAAAGATATGAATTGTGTAGGCGCCAAGTCCCCTATCTCACTAGGTGCTTAGTTTAAATTGTGTTTTGGAGTTGACAGACTAATATTTTCTGTGACTGGATTACTAAGGGACTTAAAAGCCTCCAAAATGGAAAGGCAAATCCAGTGAGCTTTGGCTCAGTATAGTGGAGAACAGATCTACAAATGTCAAGATTACAAAAACCGTTGTAGAATCTGAAATCATAAAATACACATTTGGGCAGAACTTTTGGATCAAGTTGGAAAATAAACTCATCACTCAAAATTCTTGGAAAAGATTCCTGCACTGACAGGGCCTGAATCTTGCTGACTAACGGCAGACACCTTCTTAGTGAGGACATCTGCCAAAACAATTATCCTCCTATCCAAAGAAACATGACTTCTGTTCCAATGGGACAGGATCAGTTTAGCCTCATGTTCCTGCCTGTGTGTCATCTGTTCCAGGTAACTATTGTGAAAAATAAAGTTTAAAAAAAATGTTAATTGAAAAAAAAAAAAAAATCAGATGTGTGATCGCCCTGTTCTCTAGTTAAAAATGAAAAAAAAAAATGTAAAAAATATACATATTTCATAACACCACATCTGTAAAAGTCTGAGCAGTAGTGTAGCTTCCAGGGGAGGGGCAGATGGTGCAGTCACCCCAGGCCCCTTGCTTTAACCCCTTCATGACCCAGCCTATTTTGACCTTAAAGACCTTGCCGTTTTTTGCAATTCTGACCAGTGTCCCTTTATGAGGTAATAACTCAGGAACGCTTCAACGGATCCTAGCGGTTCTGAGATTGTTTTTTCGTGACATATTGGGCTTCATGTTAGTGGTAAATTTAGGTCAATAAATTCTGCGTTTATTTGTGATAAAAACGGAAATTTGGCGAAAATTTTGAAAATTTCGCAATTTTCACATTTTTAATTTTTATTCTGTTAAACCAGAGAGTTATGTGACACAAAATAGTTAATAAATAACATTTCACACACGTCTACTTTACATCAGCACAATTTTGGAAACAAAATTTTTTTTTGCTAGGAAGTTATAAGGGTTAAAATTTGACCAGCGATTTCTCATTTTTACAGCGAAATTTACAAAACCATTTTTTTAGGGACCACCTCACATTTGAAGTCAGTTTGAGGGGTCTTTATAACTGAAAATACCCAAAAGTGACACCATTCTAAAAAAAATGCACACCTCAAGGTACTCAAAACCACATTCAAGAAGTTTATTAACCCTTCAGGTACTTCACAGCAGCAGAAGCAACATGGAAGGAAAAAATGAACATTTAACTTTTTAGTCACGAAAATTATCTTTTAGCAACAATTTTTTTATTTTCCCAATGGTAAAAGGAGAAACTGAACCACGAAAGTTGTTGTCCAATTTGTCCTGAATACGCTGATACCTCATATGTGGGGGTAAACCACTGTTTGGGCGCACGGCAGGGCTTGGAAGGGAAGGAGCGCCATTTGACTTTTTGAATGAAAAATTGGCTCCACTCTTTAGCGGACACCATGTCGCGTTTGGAGAGCCCCCGTGTGCCTAAAAATTGGAGCTCCCCCACAAGTGACCCCATTTTGGAAACTAGACGCCCCAAGGAACTTATCTAGATGCATAGTGAGCACTTTGAACCCCCAGGTGCTTCACAAATTGATCCGTAAAAATGAAAAAGTACTTTTTTTCACAAAAAAATTCTATTCGCCTCAATTTTTTCATTTTCACATGGGCAATAGGATAAAATGGATCCTAAAATTTGTTGGGCAATTTCTCCCGAGTACGCCGATACCTCATCTGTGGGGGTAAACCACTGTTTGGGCACACGGCAGGGCTCGGAAGGGAAGGCGCGCCATTTGACTTTTTGAATGGAAAATTAGCGGACACCATGTCGCGTTTGGAGAGCCCCTGTGTGCCTAAACATTGGAGCTTCTCCACAAGTGACCCCATTTTGGAAACTAGACCCCCCAAGTAACTTATCTAGATGCATATTGAGCACTTTAAACCCCCAGGTGCTTCACAGAAGTTTATAACGCAGAGCCATGAAAATAAAAAATAATTTTTCTTTCCTCAAAAATGATTTTTTAGCCTGGAATTTCCTATTTTGCCAAGGGTAATAGGAGAAATTGGACCCCAAATGTTGTTGTCCAGTTTGTCCTGAGTACGCCGATACCGCATATGTGGGGGTAAACCACTGTTTGGGCGCAAGGCAAGGCTCGGAAGGGAAGGCACGCCGTTTGGCTTTTTAAATGGAAAATTAGCGCCAATCATTAGCGGACACCATATCACGTTTGGAGAGCCCCTGTGTGCCTAAACATTGGAGATCCCCCACAAATGACCCAATTTTGGAAACTAGACCCCCAAAGGAACTAATCTAGATGTGTGGTGAGGACTTTGAACCCCCAAGTGCTTCACAGAAGTTTATAACGCAGAGCCATGAAAATAAAAAAAAAATTATTTTCTCAAAAATGATTTTTTAGCCTGCAATTTTTTATTTTCCCAAGGGTAACAGGAGAAATTTGACCCCAAAAGTTGTTGTCCAGTTTCTCCTGAGTACGCTGATACCCCATATGTGGGGGTAAACCACTGTTTGGGCACACGTCGGGGCTCAGAAGGGAAGTAGTGACTTTTGAAATGCAGACTTTGATGGAATGGTCTGCGGGTGTCACGTTGCGTTTGCAGAGCCCCTGGTGTGCCTAAACAGTAGAAACCCCCCACAAGTGACCCCATTTTAGAAACTAGACCCCCCAAGGAACTTATCTAGATATGTGGTGAGCACTTTGAACCCCCAAGTGCTTCACAGACGTTTACAACGCAGAGCCGTGAAAATAAAAAATCACTTTTCTTTCCTCAAAAATGATGTTTTAGCAAGCAGTTTTTTATTTTCACAAGGGTAACAGGAGAAATTGGACCCCAGTAATTGTTGCGCAGTTTGTCCTGAGTATGCTGGTACCCCACATGAGGGGGTAAACCACTGTTTGGGCGCACGTCGGGGCTCAGAAGTGAGGGAGCACCATTTGACTTTTTGAATACAAGATTGGCTGGAATCAATGGTGGCGCCATGTTGCGTTTGGAGACCCCTGATGTGCCTAAACAGTGGAAACCCCTCAATTCTAACTCCAACACTAACCCCAACACACCCCTAACCCTTATCCCAACTGTAGCCGTAACCCTAATCACAACCCTAACCCCAACACACCCCTAATCACAACACTAACCACAACCCTAATTCCAACCCTAACCCTAAGGCTATGTGCCCACGTTGCGGATTCGTGTGAGATTTTTCAGCACAATTTTTGAAAAATCCGCGGGTAAAAGGCACTGCGTTTTACCTGCGGATTTACCGCGGATTTCCAGTGTTTTTTGTGCGGATTTCACCTGTGGATTCCTATTGAGGATCACGTGTAAAACGCTGCGGAATCCGCACAAAGAATTGACATGCTGCGGAAAATACAAAGCAGCGTTTCCGCGCAGTATTTTCCGCACCATGGGCACAGCGGATTTACTTTTCCATAGGTTTACATGGTACTGTAAACCTGATGGAACACTGCTGCAGATCCGCAGTGGCCAATCCGCTGCGAATCCGCAGCCAAATCCACACCGTGTGCACATAGCCTAATTCTAAAGGTATGTGCACACGCTGCAGAAAACGCTGCGGATCCGCAGCAGTTTCCCATGAGTTTACAGTTCAATGTAAACCTATGGGAAACAAAAATCGCTGTACACATGCTGCGGAAAAACTGCACGGCAACGCAGGGGTTTACATTCCGCAGCATGTCACTTGTTTCTGCGGATTCCGCAGCGGTTTTACAACTGCTCCAATAGAAAATCGCAGTTGTAAAACCGCAGTGAAATGCGCAGAAAAACCGCGGTAAATCCACAGCGGTTTAGCACTGCAGATTTATCAAATCCGCAGCGGAAAAATCCGCAGAGGAACAGAATACGTGTGCACATACCGAAAAACTAACCCTAACCCTAGCCCTAACCCTAACCCTATTCTATCCTTAGTGGGGAAAAAAATTCTTTATTTTTTTATTGTCCCTACCTATGGGGGTGACAAAGGGGGGGGGGGGTCATTTATTATTTTTTTTATTTTGATCACTGTGATAGATTATATCTCAGTGATCAAAATGCACTTTGGAACAAATCTGCCGGCCGGCAGATTCGGCGGGCGCACTGCGTATGCGCCCGCCATTTTGGAAGATGGCGGCGCCCAGGGAGAAGATGGACAGACCCCGGCAGGATCGGTAAGTATGATGGGGTTGGGGGGGAGCACGGGGGGGGGGGATCGGAGCATGGGGGCTGAATCGGAGCGCGGGGGGTGGAACGGAGCACGGGGGGTGGAACGGAGCACGGCGGGGGGTGGATCGGAGCACGGGGGGTGGATGATGCACGGGGGGTGGATCGGAGTGCAGGGGGGTTGGATCGGAGCACGGGGGGGTGATTGGAGCACGGGGAGAGCGGACAAGAGCACGGGGGGAGCGGAGCACAGGACGGAGGGGAGCCGGAGCAGTGTACCGGACAGATCGGTGGCTTGGGGGGGCGATCGGTGGGGTGGGGGCACATTAGTGTTTCCAGCCATGGCCGATGATATTGCAGCATCGGCCATGGCTGGATTGTAATATTTCACCAGTTTTAATAGGTGAATAATTACAAATCGCTCTGATTGGCAGTTTCACTTTCAACAGCCAATCAGAGCGATCGTAGCCACGGGGGGGTGAAGCCACCCCCCCTGGGCTAAACTACCACTCCCCCTGTCCCTGCAGATCGGGTGAAATGGGAGTTAACCCTTTCACCCGATCTGCAGGGACGCGATCTTTCCATGACGCCACATAGGCGTCATGGGTCGGATTGGCACCGACTTTCATGACGCCTACGTGGCGTCATGGGTCGGGAAGGGGTAAAGGTGCCTACCCGGAGCTACGCCACTTAACTGTATCGCCGTGTGCAGAGCACTGATACAGTTAAACTCTACGGCGGAACAGGGAGACATGATCTCTCTGCAATGTCGCTCTCCATTCTGTAGTTCACTTTAGTCCTGCGGCCCATAGAATGGGAGGTCAAGAGTAGAGGTGAGCGGTGTTCGAGTCGAACTGTTCGCCAATTTCAAATTTGAGTCGTTGTATAGATCTGTGCTGAAATGACTCTGATCTCCATTTATTTTTCTTTCCCGCATTTACAGTGGGGCAGTGCAGTCTCTCAGCCTATCAGCAGTGCGCACACACACAGCAATGTGCATGTGATGCACACAAGCAAAAGCATGTGTCATTGGCTGTGTATGTCACATTTCCTCCTTGCCCTATAAGAACCAGTCATTTACCCCGTCGCCACCATTCCTCACTGCTGCAGCTTTGTGTTAGATGACACCACTGCTGCAGTGGGCGCTATACAGACTAAGAGTGTTTTTTTGGAACGAATTGTCAGAGAGATAGGTTTAGGGAGTCGGGAGGAGTCGGGACTAGTTGTAATATCAGCCCTTTTCAGGGTATGTTACAGCAGTTCACAGCACTGTTTGCCAGGCAGGTCTGTGCCAGTGTTGTGCAAGTGTTTGTCACAGCATTTGGTGTAATCTAGCTCAGCCAATCCTTTTGGGCTAGAAGCATTGTCTGATAGTCATCTGAGTAGCCCGCCTGTGAAATTAACTACACCACCTGTGTATCTCTATTTTTACTGCATCTAATCCAGTTAATAGTTTAGGGCCTATGAGCAGTGTCTGCACGTCAGCAGAGTAGCCCGCCTGTGAAGCTAGCTACACCGCATGTGTATCTCAATTTTTACTGCATCTAACCCAGTTAATAGTTTTGGGCCTAGGAGCAGTGTCTGCACGTCAGCAGAGTAGCCCGCCTGTGAAACAAACTATACCGCCTGTGTATCTTAATTTTCACTGCATCTAATCCAGTTATTAGTTTTGGGCCTAGTACCACAGTTTGGCCACTCAGTTCTGCTCGGTTTTCATCCATCGGTTGTTGTGCCAACAACTACAGATACAGAGTTGCCAATTAGTTAAGCACTAAAAAGTGGAAAAACGCCTGCTGCTGGTGGAAAGGGGAATAGGCGTGTTGGAAAGGGAAAAAAAGGTTGTGTCCGTGGGGTAGGTGGTAAAGCAACAGTAACATCTGCAGAAGAAAGACCATCTTCCAACCAAAGTAAGATGTCTACTTCTTTTCGTGGACAATCTGATATGATCCCTTTCTTACGACTATCGCTACAAACATCGCCAAAAATTCCAGATGAGGCACAAAAACAGCAGGTGCTTGAATGGATATCAAGTGCTCGTTCAAGTGGGCTCTCCTCCATGTCAACTTCAACATCACATCTACTCCAGTCCTCAGAGTTGTCACCCCAATCGCACTTGCTTCCTCACAGCTCCCAAGTCTCCAGCTGCCCGTCTGAGCATGGGGTAACACACATGGTTGAGTCTGTAGAGCTGTTTACGCATACTATAGCCTGGGAATCAGAGGTCTGCTCCAGAGCTTCTGTGAATCCAGACGAGGAAATGATCTGCACTGATGCCCAGAATCTTAGTGAGTCGGATCCAGGCCCAGATGAAGAAGGTTCTGAGCATAATGTAGACCCTCGTTCCCAAACTGTAACTCCTGTTGGTGGAGACAATGAGGAAGATGATGATGAGACAGATACCTGATTGGAACGAAAACTTGACTTTTCGGTCGGGGCAGGAAGAGGTTGGCTCTGAGGACGACGGGTGTGAGAACACACAGGATGATGATGACGAGGTTGTAGACCCCACTTAGTGTCAACCCCCAGTCCGCCAATCCATGAGGTCAGCAGAGGAGGTGGAGGAGGATGCTAGAGACGAGTCTGACGACGAGGTAACGGTGCGCCTTCCTGGACAGAGACGGCGTACTGGAAGCACGTCAACAACTGCATCCTCAACCCCAACTGTGCCTCAGACCAGAAGTCGTGGTGGCTCTTCAGGTCGCACGGGCTCTAAGCCTTGCATTGCCTGGGCATTTTTTGGATGACAACTCATGTTGTCTGTAAAATTTGTCAACAAAATCTAAGTAGAGGCCAAAAAATCACTAGCTTGAGTACTTCATGCATGAACCGTCACATGGATATGAGGCATAAATTGCAGTGGGAAGCTCACTGTGCTACAATGCGGCATAGTGGGCCGGGTCAACCACCGTCTGCCCCATCAAGTGCATCCGCATCCTCTTCATCCTCTGACTGTGGGGACAGCAGTCGCACATGGTTTTGGATGCAGACCTTCTACCTCTTTACAGCCAGTGTGATTGGCATGTCGTCAGGACATTTGCAAGTGGAAACACCTGCTGGTGTTGAGCACTCTCCAACATCGACACCACATTTTGATCAAGGCAACATAACATTTCCGCCTGCACCTTCCTCATGGACCAGCAGTTTGCCGGGGACACCCTACTCAACTCCGTCTAAGCACGGCAGCCAGCCTTCAGTCCCTCAGATGTGGACAAGTAAAAGACCATTTCCTCCTAGCCATGACAAAGCTAAGAGGTTGAATCTCTCCATCTGCAAGCTGTTGGCTACAGAAATGCTGCCTTTCCGCCTGGTGGACACAGAGGATTTTCGAGACCTTATGTCCATCGCAGTGCCCCAGTACCAGATGCCCAATTGCCACTACTTCTCAAAGAAAGCTGTGCCTGCTCTACACCAGCATGTCGCACACAACATCACCGCTTCCTTGACAAACTGTGTGTGACAGGGTGCATTTTACCACAGACAATTGGACGAGTAGACATGGACAGGGGCGTTACATGTCGGTGACTGGGCACTGGGTAACTACGATGACATCAGGAGAAGGGGCTGCTGTCCAAGTCTTGCCGTCGCCACGAGTTGCTCGTCGATCCTCTGTATCTAGAAGTTCCTCCACTGCTTCTGCCTCCTCAACGTCCTCTCGGTCCTCCACCTGCACCCAAAGCCTGTCTGGTAATGCCACCTACGGTGTAACTGTGCCGAAGGAATCCTGCACACCTCCTCACTATGCTGTCACCAGGGCTCAATGGCATCAGGCAGTGTTTACATTGAAATGTCTGGGAAATGTGAGTCACAGAGCTGAGGAGTTGTGGTCAGCTCTGGAGACAGAGTTCCATCAATGGTTGTCTCCACTCAACCTGCAGCCAGGGGAGGCTGTGTGCGACAATGCTGTAAACCTGGGTGTGGCCCTTCGCCGGGGAATTGTCACACACGTGCCTTATACGGCTCAAGTTTTGAACCTGGTTGTCCAGCAATTTTTATCCCACTATCCCGGACTAGATGGGCTTCTGCAGAGGGCACGGTCGCTGTGTGCTCACTTCCGCCATTCGCATCCCGCAGCTCGACGACTTGCATCTCTACAGAAGTCGTTGGGCCTGCCAGTTCACCGGCTGAAATGCGATGTGCCCACGCGGTGGAATTCAACTCTGCTCATGTTGCAGAGACTGTGGCAGCACCGACGAGCCCTGGTGCAATACGTTATGACGTATAGCCTGGGCCAACGAGATCAAGAGGTGGGGCAAATCATGCTGCAGGAGTGGTCTCAGATCAGGGACCTATGCACCCTTTTGCACAATTTTGAAATAGCGACGAAGATGTTTAGTGCTGACGAAGCCATTATCAGCATGACCATTCTGGTGATTTACATGCTGGAGCACACCTTACACAGTGTTCGGAGTCAGATGGTGGAACAAGAGGAGCAGGAGGAGGAGAAACAGGAGGAGTCGTATGCGGAAGGGATCATATCTCCAAGGTCAAGAAAGTTGGCTTCTCTCCATTCGAGCTCCTGTATGGCCGACATCCGAAAAGACTCCTGGACATTGCCAAGGAAACCTGGGAAGCCGAGGTCAAGCCATACCGGAGCGTCACAGAGCATGTCGCCCAGTTACAGGAGAGGATGACGAAAGTGATGCCAATCGTGAGGGAGCATCTTCTGCAGGTGCAGGAAGCTCAGGCAAGGGTGTACAACCGGTCAGCGAGAGTGAGGCAGTTCCAGCTTGGGGACCACGTGCTAGTGCTTATCCCCATGGTAGAGAGCAAGTTCCTAGCCAAGTGGAAAGGCCCATACACGGTGGTGGAGATGCTGAGTGAAGTAAACTACAAGGTACACCAGCCAGGCCAAAGGAAGCAGCACCAAATATACTATGTGAACCTGCTCAAGCCATGGCAGGAACGGGAACAGCGGGAAACCCATTGCCTAGGAGCCAGTCGCCAGGCAACAGTGGACGACATCACTGTGGCACAGACTCTCACACTGGCCCAGAGACAAGTGTCAGGAACTGTTGCAGCGGAACCGTGACCTGTTCTCCAAGTTGGCAGGGTGTACGCAAGTGACTGAGCATGATGTGTTGACAAAACCACATGTAAGGGTGAACCTCAGGCCCTATCAAATTCTGTCGGGGGGTAATAGCCAATGAAGTGAAGTGGATGTTAGACCTTGGCATGATCGAGGAGTCAAAAAGCGGATGGTCGAGTCCCAACGTCCTCGTGCTGAAGTGCAATGGCGAGTGGCGGTTCTGCAACAATTACCGTGGATACCCTGAGGTACTACCTGCTAGGCCGTAGGTTTAAGCTGGTATCTGACCATGCCCCTCTGAGGTGGTTGAGGGAAACGAAGGGTAGGAATGCTCATGTGACGAGATGGTTCTTGGACCTCCAAGAATTCGATATTCACGTAGAACATAGGCCATCAAAATTACACAGGAATGCAGATGCCTTGTCCAAACTCCCCTGCCTAGTGAGTCAAGATGCCAAAAGCCCCAGCTTTGGGCAGAGGGGGGAATATGTGACAGAGTCACTGGTATATGGAGGAAGGGAGGTACATGTCACTGCGCATGCAGCTGTCAGTGATGTCAAGATAGAATGTTTTTGTGCTTCCAGCACACTAGGTGCCGAGAGGCTATGTACAGAGTTCAATGGTCCTGTTTTATGTGAGCATCCGCAGTGCGGGTGCTCACTGTACCACTTTCCCTGCAGGACCTGCAAGTGCTTGAGAACCTGCAGTGAGGTCATGATCATGTGATCAATCACATGATGGGGAAGCTACAGGCTTAGGATGAAATAACCAAACTCTACGGGCAGTCTGGGTTCAGCTAGCCTGGAGAGAGGTGTCTCCAGAGGCTTTGTCGCTTGTCAGGCACAGGCTGAACCTGTGCTGCTCCAGAGCGGGGTGCTACCTGCAACATACGGATGGTGTTGCAGCATTTTGCTTTTCTTTTGTTGTTTTGTTCCTGTTTTAGCCGGAAAGGCTGTTTGTTTTCCCCACTAGTTGGTTTATGCTGCCTGACATTAAACCAAAGAGGGCTTTTAAAGAGACGGTGTTCCCATTTTTTTCTACCTCTGTGTGCCACCACGTGAGTGAACTACAACAGGGGTCATGAAACAGTATAAGGTCTGCTGAGGGGGTCAACATACACTGGGGGGGTCATCATACCGTGTGGAAGCTAATGTAGGGCCTTTTTACAGTGTGGGGGCATCATACAGTGTCGGGGCTATCAAACAGTTTGGGAACTACTAAGGGCTTAGTATTCTGTATGGGGGCTACTTTACAGTGTGGGGGCATTATACTGTATAGGATAACATCATACTGTGTAGAGTATCTGTATGGGGGAGACTCAAGACATTATTAAATGTTAAGTCAGCACTTATTGTTATAGGGGCACTCAGATTATTGTGATTGTCAAAGGAGCACACAAGGGGCATTATTACCTTCTAGGGGCAAAATGTAGGAACGGTTTTCCAGAACACTTGCACAAGACAATAATATATTCTAGCAGCTTGTTTGACCATCTAGATGGCACACAGTACCACACAATAGGTACAGTAATAGTGGCAAATACGCAGTGGTTCAGCACTGGGGTATCCGCAGGATAAGGTGTTTGTGCAGGTTGAGGATAGCAGGAGAGGGTGCCTGGCATGAGAGAAGTCAAATGTTTCTTTGATTTAATCTCTGCAGATGAGTCCTGGCTGGAGAAGTTGTCGTGTGGGTTTGGGTAATTGTTGTGAATTCTGCTCTTGGGTTCCCTCCAGTGGTTTTTGGTGGGAATGCAGTTGTCTCTGACTCGCAGTCCTGGCCAGGTGTATCGGATAATTACAATTCTGACTGGGATATTTAGGTGTGCAGGATCCTTTAGCCCTTGCAGTTGTCAATGTTTCTTTGGAAGTATTGGATCTCTGCCTGGCCTCTCCTGCTTATCTGCCAGTTCAGCAAAGATAAGTGTCTGTTTCTTTTCCTGTGGCACACATGCAGTGTGCTTATTTTCAGTACTGTTCGTTTGTTTGTCTTTTGTCCAGATTAGACTGTGTCTGTGTTTTCTCAGTCTGGTTGGTTTCACTGGAGTTGCAGATATACGCTCCTACATCTTTAGTTAGATGTAGGAAGTTTTTTGTATATTCTGCTGTGGATTATTGAAGGGTTTTATACTGACCGCACAGAACTCTGTCCTATCCTGTTCTATCCAGCTAGAGTGGCCTCCTGTGCTAAATCCTGTTTTTCTGCCTGTGTATGTTTTTTTCCTCTCCAACTCACCGCCAATATTTGTGGGGGACTGTCTATCCTTTGGGGATTTTCTCTGAGGCAAGACAGTATTCCGATTTCCATCTTTAGGGGTATTTAGTCCTCCGGCTGTGACGAGGTGTCTAGGTGTGTTAGGTACACTCCACGGCTACTTCTAGTTGCGGTGTTAAGTTCAGGTTTGCGGTCAGTATAGTGGCCACTTTCTCCAGTGAAAGTTCTCATGCAGCTCCAAGGTCACCGGATCATAACAGGTAATATGGAAAAGTGAACGACTGTCAGAAAGAACATCACCTGTATGTCTATTGGTAACTTGTCATGATCCCAATGGCAGGGGATCACTAAAGAACAAGCACAGATACAAACAAGCTCTAGGGCGATGGAACCTGAGCTGACCGCGACCCTGAACCTAACACACAAATAAAAGTAGCCGGGGAACGTGCCTACGATGATCCTAGACGTCTCGCTCCAGCCGAAGATCTAACTTCCCCTATTAGAAGAAACACAGACCTCTCTTGCCTCCAGAGAAATCCCCCACAGAAATAGCAGCCCCCCACATATAATGACGGTGAAATGAGAGGAAAGCACATACGCAGTATGAAAACAGTTTCAGCAAAATGAGGCCCGCTAAAGCTAGATAGCAGAGGATACAAAAGTGAACTGCGCGGTCAGCGAAAAACCCTTCAAAAAACCATCCTGAAATTACTTGAACTCATGTGCCAACTCATGGTACATGAGGAGCAATTTCAGCCCACTAGAGCAACCAGCAGCAAGAATCACATATCTGCAGGCTGGACTAAAAACCAAATTAAGCAAAACACCAAAACAGGAAAATCCAAACTTAGCTTGACCAGAAGGTTCTAGGAGCAGGGAGCAGAGGTAACAAGACACACTGGATACATTGATAACCGGCGAGGAAATGCCAGCAAAGCCAGGTTAAATAGGAAACTCCCATATGCTGATGGAACAGGTGGAACCCAGAAACCCAGGAAAGACAAGTCACCCAGTACCATCAGTAACCACCAGAGGGAGCCCAAAAACAGAACTCACAACAGTACCCCCCCCCTTGAGGAGGGGTCACCGAACCCTCACGAGAACCACCAGGGCGACCAGGATGAGCCCTATGAAAAGCGCGAACCAAATCATCAGCATGAACATCCGAGGCAACCACCCAAGAATTATCCTCCTGACCATAACCCTTCCACTTGACCAAATACTGGAGTTTCCGTCTGGAAACACGAGAATCCAAGATCTTCTCCACAACATACTCCAATTCTCCCTCCACCAGCACTGGAGCAGGAGGCTCAAGAGAAGGAACAACAGGTACCTCATACTTCCGCAACAACGACCGATGAAACACATTATGAATAGCAAACGATGCCGGGAGATCCAAACGAAACGACACAGGGTTAAGAATTTCCAAGATCCTATAGGGACCGATGAACCGAGGCTTGAACTTAGGAGAAGAGACCTTCATAGGAACAAAACGAGAAGACAACCACACCAAGTCACCAACAAGAAGTCGAGGACCCACGCGGCGACGGCGATTAGCAAACTGCTGAGCCTTCTCCTGGGACAACTTCAAATTGTCCACCACATGACTCCAAATCCGATGCAACCTATCCACCACCATGTCCACTCCAGGACAATCAGAAGGTTCCACCTGACCAGAGGAAAAACGAGGATGAAACCCCGAATTACAAAAGAAAGGAGAAACCAAGGTAGCAGAACTAGCCCGATTATTAAGGGCAAACTCGGCCAGCGGCAAAAAGGTAACCCAGTCATCCTGATCAGCAGAAACAAAACACCTTAAATAAGTTTCCAAGGTCTGATTAGTTCGTTCAGTCTGGCCATTCGTCTGAGGATGGAATGCAGACGAAAAGGACAAATCAATGCCCATCTTAGCACAGAACGTCCGCCAAAATCTAGACACAAACTGGGATCCCCTGTCAGAAACGATGTTCTCAGGAATCCCATGCAAACGAACCACATTCTGAAAAAACAGAGGGACCAACTCAGAGTAGGAAGGCAACTTAGGGAAGGGTACCAGATGAACCATTTTAGAAAAGCGATCACACACAACCCAGATGACGGACATTTTTTGAGAGACAGGGAGATCCGAAATAAAGTCCATGGAAATGTGCGTCCAAGGCCTCTTCGGGATAGGCAAAGGTGACAACAATCCACTGGCCCGAGAACAGCAAGGCTTAGCCCGAGCACAAACCTCACAATACTGCACAAAAGAACGCACATCCCTCGACAAGGAAGGCCACCAAAAAGACCTGGCCACCAAGTCTCTAGTACCAAATATTCCAGGATGACCTGCCAACGCAGAAGAATGGACCTCGGAGATGACTCTACTGGTCCAATTATCCGGAACAAACAGTCTCTCAGGCGGACAACGATCAGGTTTAGCCGCCTGAAACTCCTGCAAAGCACGTCGCAAGTCTGGGGAGACAGCAGACAAAATCACCCCATCCCTAAGGATACCAGAGGGCTCAGAATTTCCAAGGGAGTCAGGCACAAAACTCCTAGAAAGAGCATCCGCCTTCACATTCTTTGAACCTGGCAGGTATGAAACCACAAAATTGAAACGAGAGAAAAACAGTGACCAACGAGCCTGTCTAGGATTCAGACGCCTGGCAGACTCAAGGTAAATCAAATTTTTGTGATCAGTCAAGACCACCACACGATGTCTAGCACCCTCTAGCCAATGACGCCACTCCTCAAATGCCCACTTCATGGCCAAAAGTTCCCGATTACCAACATCATAATTCCGCTCAGCCGGCGAAAACTTTCTAGAAAAAAACGCGCATGGCTTCATCACTGAGCCATCGGAGCTTCTCTGTGACAAAACCGCCCCCGCTCCAATCTCGGAAGCATCAACCTCAACCTGAAAAGGGAGCGAAACATCTGGCTGACGCAACACAGGAGCAGAAGAAAACCGGCGCTTAAGTTCCTGAAAGGCCTCCACAGCCGCAGGAGACCAATTAGCAACATCAGCACCCTTCTTAGTCAAATCCGTCAAAGGCTTAACAACACTAGAAAAATTAGTTATAAAACGACGATAGAAATTAGCAAAGCCCAAGAACTTCTGTAGACTCTTAAGAGATGTAGGCTGCGTCCAGTCACAAATAGCCTGAACCTTGACGGGATCCATCTCAATAGTAGAAGGGGAAAAAATATACCCCAAGAAAGAAATCTTCTGGACTCCAAAGAGACACTTTGAGCCTTTTACAAACAAGGAATTGGCCCGCAGGACCTGAAACACCTTCCTGACCTGCTGAACATGAGACTCCCAGTCATCAGAAAAAACCAAAATATCATCCAAATACACAATCATAAATTTATCCAGATATTCAAGGAAAATATCGTGCATAAAGGACTGGAAGACTGAAGGAGCATTAGAAAGTCCAAAAGGCATTACCAAATACTCAAAATGGCCCTCAGGCGTATTAAATGCGGTTTTCCACTCATCACCTTGCTTTATTTGTATAAGATTATACGCACCCCGAAGATCAATCTTAGTGAACCATTTAGCCCCCTTAATGCGAGCAAACAAATCAGTCAACAATGGCAAAGGATACTGATATTTTACGGTAATCTTATTCAAAAGACGATAATCTATACAAGGCCTCAAGGAACCATCTTTTTTGGCCACGAAAAAAAAAACCTGCTCCCAAAGGGGACAAAGATGGACGGATATGTCCCTTTTCCAAGGACTCCTTAACATAATCCCGCATAGCAGTATGCTCTGGCACTGACAGATTGAACAAACGACCTTTAGGAAATTTACTGCCTGGAATTAAATTTATAGCACAATCGCAATCCCTGTGAGGAGGAAGCGAACTGAGCTTAGGCTCCTCAAAAACATCCCGATAGTCAGACAAAAACACAGGAATCTCAGAAGGAGTAGATGAAGCGATAGAAATCGGAGGTGCATCATCATGAACCCCCTGACAACCCCAGCTTAACACAGACATTGATTTCCAGTCAAGGACTGGATTATGAGTTTGTAACCATGGCAGACCAAGTACAAGTAGAACATCATGCAAATTATACAGTACCAGGAAGCGAATCACCTCCTGATGAACGGGAGTCATACGCATGGTCACTTGTGTCCAGTACTGAGGCTTATTCATAGCCAAAGGTGTAGAGTCAATTCCCTTCAAAGGAATAGGGACTTCCAGAGGCTCCAGACTAAACCCACAGCGATTGGCAAATGACCAATCCATAAGACTCAGGGCAGCGCCTGAATCCACATAGGCATCGACGGAAATGGATGACAATGAACAAATCAGAGTCACAGACAGAATGAACCTAGACTGTAAAGTACTAATGGCAACAGACTTATCAACCTTTTTTGTGCGTTTAGAGCATGCTAATATAACATGAGCTGAATCACCACAATAAAAGCACAACCCTTTTTTCCGCCTATACTTTTGCCGTTCACTTCTGGACTGAATTCTATCACATTGCATTATCTCAGGTGACGGTTCAGACGACACCGCCAAATGATGCACAGGTTTGCGCTCCCGTAAACGCCGATCAATCTGAACAGCCATAGTCATAGACTCATTCAGACCAGCAGGCGCAGGGAACCCCACCATAACATCTTTAATGGCCTCAGAAAGGCCATCTCTAAACTTTGCAGCCAGAGCGCACTCATTCCACTGAGTAAGTACCGACCACTTCCGAAATTTTTGACAATAAATTTCTGCTTCATCTTGCCCCTGAGAGAGGGCCAACAAAGCTTTTTCAGCCTGAATCTCTTGGTTAGGTTCCTCATAGAACAAACCCAATGCCAGGAAAAACGCATCCGCATTAAGCAACGCAGGGTCCCCTGGTGCCAATGCAAATGCCCAATCCTGAGGGTCACCCCGCAGGAAAGATATAATTATCTTGACTTGCTGAGCAGGGTCTCCAGAGGAGCGAGATTTCAAAGAAAGAAACAACTTACAATTGTTCCTAAAATTCAGAAAACGAGATCTATCTCCAGAAAAAAACTGTGGGACAGGAATTCTAGGTTCAGACATAGGAGCATGTACAACAAAATCCTGTATATTTTGAACCTTAGTGGCAAGATTATTCAGGCTGGAAGCCAAACTCTGGACGCCCATGATAAACAGCTGGGATCAGAGCCATTCAAAGATTAAGAGGAGGAGGAAGTAGCCACGCTGCAATAAGGCTAGGCAGCAAACTCTGAGGGAAAGAGAAAAAAAAAAAAACTTCCTCAGACTACTTATCCTCCTACTTCAGCCAATACAATTAACACTTTGTGGGCCGGTTATACTGTCATGATCCCAATGGCAGGGGATCACTAAAGAACAAGCACAGATACAAACAAGCTCTAGGGCGATGGAACCTGAGCTGACCGCGACCCTGAACCTAACACACAAATAAAAGTAGCCGGGGAACGTGCCTACGATGATCCTAGACGTCTCGCTCCAGCCGAAGATCTAACTTCCCCTATTAGAAGAAACACAGACCTCTCTTGCCTCCAGAGAAATCCCCCACAGAAATAGCAGCCCCCCACATATAATGACGGTGAAATGAGAGGAAAGCACATACGCAGTATGAAAACAGTTTCAGCAAAATGAGGCCCGCTAAAGCTAGATAGCAGAGGATACAAAAGTGAACTGCGCGGTCAGCGAAAAACCCTTCAAAAAACCATCCTGAAATTACTTGAACTCATGTGCCAACTCATGGTACATGAGGAGCAATTTCAGCCCACTAGGGCAACCAGCAGCAAGAATCACATATCTGCAGGCTGGACTAAAAACCAAATTAAGCAAAACACCAAAACAGGAAAATCCAAACTTAGCTTGACCAGAAGGTTCTAGGAGCAGGGAGCAGAGGTAACAAGACACACTGGATACATTGATAACCGGCGAGGAAATGCCAGCAAAGCCAGGTTAAATAGGAAACTCCCATATGCTGATGGAACAGGTGGAACCCAGAAACCCAGGAAAGACAAGTCACCCAGTACCATCAGTAACCACCAGAGGGAGCCCAAAAACAGAACTCACAACAGTAACTATACTGTAGTCTCTTATGCAGCACTGGTATCTAGCACTATATGGCCACCATATGGCAGTAATATCAATGTTGGTCTTTGTATAGAGATTTTTATTTTTGTTTATTAACAGTGCAGTTGTGGCAGCGCCTGAAAGACAACGCCGGGAAGGACTCAAATACGATACAGTAGACGTGGAGGCAGAAGCAAAATACCTGCTTTATTGAAAGACAGGATTTTATGCCTGAAAATGAGACTAACAGTTATTGTAATGATAACAGCAATATAAAATACAAAGGGAGATACAGTAGTCACTTTTTTTTTTTTTAAAGTGTGATTACCGTATATACTTGTGTATAAGCCGAGTTTTTCAGCACATTCTTTTGTGCTGAGAACACCCCTCTTGGCTTATACATGAGTCCAGGTACAGAAAGCTGTCAGGGGAGGGGGGCGGAGGAGCAGCGGGTGCCAGCAGCCGGCATACACAACATACTCACCTTCCTGCGCGCCCTTGGTGCTGGCACTGCATCTCATTCCGTCCGCCAGCGCCTGTCTACAGCTCTTCCTGTGCTCAGCGGTCACGTGGTACCGCTCATTAAGGTGATGAATATGGACACGTCTCCTCTCCCATAGGCGTGGAGCGCAGAATCATCACCTTAATGAGTGGGGCCATGTGAGCACAGGAAGAACTGCAGGCAGGCGCCGGCAGCCGAAACGGGATGCAGTGCCAGCACCCAGGGCACGCAGGTAGGCAAGTATGATGTTTTGGGTTTTTTTTCAATAGGAAACAAGCACACAGGGATAGGGGATAATGAGGTATGCATACAGGGACGGAACAGGGGAGACATTCATACCGGGACAGGGAAGGGGGAGGTATGCTTACCAGGACAGGGAAGGGGGAGGCATGCTTTCCAGGACAGGGAAGGGGGAGGCATGCATACAAAGACGGGACGGAACAGGGGAGGCATTCATACAGGGACAGGGAATGGGGAGTCATGCATACAGGGACGGGACAGGACGGAACAGGGGAGGCTTTCATACCAGGACAGGGGAGGCATGCATATAGAGACGGGACAGAACAGGGGAGGCATTCATACCGGGACAGGGAAGGGGGGGTCATGCATACAGGGACAGAACAAGGGAGGCATTCATACCGGGCTCAGGGAAGGGGGAGGCATGCATCCAATGACAGGGACAGAGGAGACATGCAGACAGGGAGGGAGAGGCATTCATACCAGGACAGGGAAGGGGAAAGCATACATACAATGAAAGGGACAGAGGAGACATGCAGACAGGGAGGGAGAGGCATTCATACCAGGACAGGGAAGGGGAAAGCATACATACAATGAAAGGGACAGAGGAGACATGCAGACAGGGAGGGAGAGGCATTCATACCAGGACAGGGATGGGGGAAGCATGCATACAATGACAGGGACAGGGGAGGCATGCAGACAGGGACAGGGAAGCATTCATACCAGAACAGGGAAGGGGGAAGCATGCATACAATGACAGGGACGGGGAGGCATGCAGGCAGGGATGGGGAGGCATTCATACCAGGACAGGGAAGGGGTAAGCATGCATACAATGACAGGGACAGGGGAGGCATGCAGACAGGGACGGGGAAGCATTCATACCAGAACAGGGGAGGGGGAAGCATGCATACAATGACAGGGACAGGGGAGGCATGCAGGCAGGGACGGGGAGACATTCATACCAGAACAGGAAAGGGGGAAGCATGCATACAATGAGAGGGGTGGGGGAAGCATGCAGACAGGCGCAGGGATGGGAAGGCATTCATACCAGAACAGGGAAGGGGGAGGCATGCATACAATGACAGGGGAGGCATGCAAACAGGGGCAGAGATGGGGAGGCATTCATACCAGGACAGGGAAGGGGGAGACCGGTTACAGACATTTTTCTGCGGCGGCACCCCTCTCCTCACCAGCCAATGGACAACACTTATACTGCACAGAAGGGTGAGTGCAACTTTTTCTTCTCTCATTTACTTCATGGACTTTCAATTTCATAAGTTGTGCACCGCCCATGTCAGTAGCTAGCCTCGGAACGTCCTGATCTTCAAAGGATCTAGTATACCTATATATCTCTACGTAAAGTACAGCATTCGGTGCCGTTTATATCCATCTTTCTCTTTAAGCGCTTGGAGACATGCATACAATGACAGGGACAAGGGAGGCATGCAGACAGGGATGGGGAGCATTCATACCAGGACAGCGACGGTGGGAGCCACGTATAGCAGGACAGGGATTAGGGGACAATGCATACCCGGCTTATACTCGAGTCAATTAGCTTACCCAGTTTTCCGTGGCAAAAGTAGGTGCCTCGGCTTATATTCGGGTCGGATTATACTCGAGTATATACGGTACTTCTGTCTGGTTGTTGTGATGCCATTCATTTTCCTGGCAAGACCTTAATTTTAAAGGAAACCTGTCAGCAGGATAGTGCTGAGTAACCTACAGACAGTGTCAGGTTGGCACCGTTATACTGATTAAAATTATACCTTATTTGATTAAATCCATCTTGTGGTTGTTGTTTGGAATTGGGCAGGTTAGTCTTTGCAAAGGACGTATGAATCAAGCCGCATACAAGTTTATCCTCGAAAAATAGTTAATTCTTCCTGCTCAGGCAATGTTCCCCAACTCTGAGAACTGGTTTTTCCAGCAGGACAATGCACCATGGCACACAACTAGGTCAATCAAGGTGTGGATGAAGGACCACATCAAATTCCTGTCATGGCCAGCCCAATCTCCAGACCTGAACTCCATTGAAAACCTCTGGAATGTATTCCAGAGGAAGATGGATAGTCACAAGCCATCAAACAAAGAATAACTGCTTACATTTTTGCACCAGGAGTGGCATAAGGTCACCCAAAAGCAGTATGAAAGACTGGTGGGAAAGCATGCCAAGACGCATGAAAGTCTGTGATTAAAAAGCATGGTTATTCCACAAAATATTGATTTCTGAACTCTTCCTGAGTTAAAACATTAGTATTGTTGTTTCTAAATTATTATGAACTTGTTTTTTTTTTTTTTTGCAATATTTGAGGTCTGCAAGCAATGCATTTTCTGTTATTTTGACCTTTTCTCATTTTCAGAAAATAAATACAAAATTTATTGCTTGGAAATTCGTAGATATGTTGTCAGTAGTTTATAAAATAAAAGAACAATTTACATTTTACTAAAAAATATCCCTATAAAGAGAAAAATTAGACAAACTGAAAATTTTGCAGTAGTCTCTTAATTTTTGCCAGAGCTGTATATAATATTCATTATGTAAAATAAGGAGCAGGCATGCCAGTTTCCCAGGATGGGTCGGTGACTATTATCCACCATCTCATCTTCCACCATCTCGCCCTGGTCCTCCTAACTGTTACTTAACAACAAGACTAAGGCCATGTTCACACCATCCTTTTTTTAATGCGGAATCGCCGCGATTTTCCCGCTGCGGGTCCGCAGCTGTTTTCCATGCAGGGTACATTACAATGTACCCTATGGAAAACAGGAACTGCTGTGCCCACATTGCGGAAAATCGCGAAAAAAGCCGCGCTGAATAGCCGCGGCAAAAAAGAAGTACCATGTCACTTCTTTTTGCGGAACTGCAGCGGTTCTGCACCCATAGACCTCCATTGTGAGGTCAAACCCGCAGTAAAACCTGCAGATGAAAAAAATATCTGCGGGTTTTCTGCGGTTTGTGGTGCAGAACCGCTGCAGTGTGGCTGCCCCCCCGTGCCCCAATCCCACCCCCCCATGCTCCGATGCCACCTCCCCCCCGTGCTCCGACGCCCCCCCCCCCCGTGCCCTCATCTCCCCCCCTTATACTTACCCGGCCTCCCGGTGTCCGTCCGGCCGTCTTCTCCCTGGGCGCCGCCATCTTGCAAAATGGCGCATGCGCCTGCCGAATCTGCCGGCCGGCAGATTCGTTCCAAAGTGCATTTTGATAACTGAGATATAACCTATCTCAGTGATCAAAATAAAAAAAATAGTAAATGCCCCCCCCCCCTTTGTCACCCCCATAGGTAGGGACAATGAAAAAAATTAAGAATTTTTTTTTTTCCACTAAGGTTAGAATAGGGTTAGGGTTAGGGGTAGGGTTAGGGTTAAAGGTAGGGTTAGGGTTAGGGGTATGGTTAGGGTATTTTCAGCCATTTTAACCCTAAAAAACTTCCTAAAAAACACACAGACTCTGCATAGAAAACTGCATAAAAAAACGCATCAAAAAACGCATAAAAAAACACATCAAAAAACGCACCAAAAAAAGGACCTGCGTTCTCTGCCAAGAGCTGCGGTTTTTAGTCCTGAAAAAAAAGGAGGGAAATCAGGAATGTGTGAACATAGCCTAAGGGTATGTGCACACATTGCAGATTCTCTGCGGATCCGCAGCGTTCGTTGAGGTGCAGAAACGCTGCAGATCCGCAATTGATTTACAGTACAATGTAAATCAATGAGAAAAAAAATGGTGTGCACACTTTACGGAAAATCCGCTGCGGTTTAAAAGAAGTAGCATGGCACTTTTTTGTGAATCTGCAGCGTTTTTGTACCCATTCCATTATAGAAAACCGTAGGGGTAAAAAACGCAGCAAATCCGCAAGAAAACCGCAGCAAAAACGCACAAAAAACGCTGCGGAACCGCACAAAAACCGTGACAAATCCGCAGGTGCGTTTTCTGCCAGGAGAGGCAGAATCCGTACCAGAAATTCCTAAGCCTAATCCGCAAAGTGTGCACATAGCCTTAGCGGCAACTGTGTCATCATCATCTACCTCCTTAGACAAAATTTGCATTTTCCACCATCATCTTCTTGTAACCGTGGCTGCTCCAAGTTCTGTGCATCACTAAACAGCATGTTCTCCTGTCCCTCTTCGGAGCATGCAGGTTGAGAGGCCACAATGTAGAAATTATGTTGTAAAGAGCTCCTCAGAGTGTCCTAATATGGGATCACTAGTCTCCTGTGACTCAACATGGTGGGAGGAAGGAGGATTAGGGTGAGGATTAAGTGATCCAAACCGTAGGCTGGTGAGACTGGACCATGTGGAAGACTGGGTGGTGCTGCCAAGCCTGCTAGAAGCATTATCACTATCGGAATGAACACCTGTCCATGCTGCTTTGGCTTCAGAAGTGGTGAACTGTGCCTCCCTGCAACATGGGACAGGAATCTATTTGTCGTGGATGGGCACGTCGGCCCCAAATCCTCAGCTTCTGCGTGCACCATCAACAGCACTTCCACTTCCCCATCCTTTTTATTTGTGATTTATATTAAAACTTTCTACAATTTTAACAATCAAAAATAAGAATTTGAACAATCACACTGAATAAGCAACTTTGAAAATCAGCAAGGATGAAGTACAATAAAGATGAACTATTAGGGAAAACTTCCCAATGGAAGCAGAATGAATTCAATAAGGAAACAATAAAGACTAGAGCTCCAGTAGGTCTCAATAAAAGTTATAGTTGATGCCATATTGAACTAACTCCATCCACATATTCGTATCAGAATACTTATGAAATAAGCATCACAAAGAGACAAGACAAACACAAACAAGGGAAAGCACAAGAGTCTGGAGAAACAATGTGATGTGAGTCCAAAAATTGTCCCAGGGAGCCCAGACAACCTCAAAACTGTCCACTCTCAGATTCATCAAGGCCATCATATATTCCTTCCTATGGATGTCAATTATTCTATTTAAGACATTTTGGTAAGAGGGAGGAGTGGTCTGCTTCCATGAAAGAGCGATCAAACACCAAGCTGCTGTTAACATATGCAATAATAATCTGACTGAGTTCCTCCCCATCCTTCTAGGAGAAACATTAAGTAGGTAAAAGCAGGATTCAGCTCACTTCCACATAGAGAACCTTCAGTATTAAAACTTTCACCTCCTCCAAGAATCCTGCCAATCCCAGACAGGACGAGAAGATATGGTATTGGGAACCTACTGTTGAACAAAAACCCCAGTATAAATTCGGAAACTGATGGATTGGCTCTGGAGTATGATACCAAAACATAATTAGGTTATACGGATTCTCTTTACAGAGGGTGCAAATAGAAGATTTAGCCACTTTTTCCCAAATGGCCTGACATCATTGGGTGGACAGCTCCTTCCCAAAGAGAGACTCCCATCTGATCATATAGGAATGTTTCAACATGGGATCCACCTGGGGGTAGTTTATAATCCTATAAATATCCGATATCAATCCTTTAGTTGATGGGCTGCCCTTTTTGTAGATCCTTTCAAAGTTGATCGGTTAAAATACACTAATTGAGCAATATAATTTAGATGCAAGAGGTTTAATCTGCATAAACTTAAATAACTCTATTGGTTATAGCAAATTTAGACTTCACAGCATCAAACGAAAGAATCTCCAACGTGTCCCCATCAACTAAATCTGCATATCTGAATAAACCTGCCAAAATCCAAGGGTGAGCCATTGTTAAATACAGACTATTTGGGACCAGGGTTTGATAAAAGATATCGTTGAGGAGTTAGGGGAGGCCAGACTAAATCGCTTTATACATGAGAGCCAAACCTTTCTTGTAAACTGCATAGAGTAAAGTAAATGGTATCTTATTGGACTTTGTTGACCACAAAAGGAAATTTGGATGAATCGAGACTAACCATAATTTTTCTATTTCGGTCCATTCATTATAAGCCCATAATGAAGCCCACAAAGAAATCCTCCTTAAGTGAGCTGCCCAATAATAGTTAATCATATCTGGGACAGACATTCTCCTATTTACTCCATTAGTGTTACATCTGCAGACAATTAAATTAATGAATTCGCTCCTATATATTGCTGAGTACACATGGCGTCACGGCCCCCCGAGGAAGCCCACGCAAAATGCCCGTTGGGGCTGTCGTCCACTGTTCGACGTGACCACACACAGGCTACTATGGGTGAGATTATCTCTTGTGCATCGATACATATATTGATTTGATTCTGCTGCGCAAAAGATTTGTGAGACTATTTCCAAATAGCTTTGTGCTTATTTATAGAACCATCTGACTGTGTATATGTATGGTCTTGCTGTTTTCACATTTTATTAACCTATATATCAACTATCTTAGGCTCTTGGTTTCTGCCACGAGACCAATCTTTACAATCTGTTGTTTATATTTTACACTACGGCAAAACTATGTGCTTATGTCTACCCCATGCTTGATACTTTTTATGTGTGGAACAGCGCAATGGTTGTGTTGTTGACACTGTGTGCTACTTGTCCAACTCCTTTTCTGTAATTATTGTATACTATTATTGTAAACAATTTTGTGGAATAAAATTTGATATTTTTATATATTAGGACTTTTGTACTTTATGGCTCTTATAGGTTGAAAGTTATAGATACAGGAATGTAGCCTTATTATGCATAGCACAGTCCCTTAGTATATAGTGTACTCACTTATTATGTATAGCACGGTGCTGTAGTATATAGTGTACTCACTTATGTATAGCACAGTCCCTTAGTATATAGTGTACTCACTTATTATTTATAGCACCGTCCCTTAGTATATAATGAGCTCGTTTATTATGTATAGCAGTGTCCCTTAGGCTACGTTCACACTAGCGTTGTGTGCCGCTGCATCGGCGACGCAACGCACAACGCACCCAAAAACGCGTCAAAACGCATGCAAAAACGCTGCGTTTTGCGACGCATGCGTCGTTTTTTGCCGAAAATCGGACGCAAGAAAAATGCAACTTGTTGCGTTTTCTTGGTCCGACGCTTGTGGCAAAAAAGACGCATGCGTCGCAAAACGCAACAAACAAAAACGCATGCGTCCCCCATGTTAAACATAGGGGCGCATGACGCGTGCGTCGCCCGACGCTAACCCGACGCACACTAGCACAACGCTAGTCTGAACGTAGCCTAAGTATATAGTGTACTCACTTATGTATAACACTGTCTTTAGTTACATAGTTTCCTCTTTTATTATGTATCACACTGTCCCTTATTACGTACCATCCTCTCTAGATATATATGGTGCCATCCCTTATTAAATAGCTTCCATCTGGCCCATCAAGAGTCACTCTCATTTCATCAGTCCATAAAACCTTTGAAAAGTCAGTCTTAAGATATTTCTTGGCCCAGTCTTGACATTTTATTTTATGTTTCTTGTTCAAAGGTGGTCATTTTTCAGCCTTCCTTACCTTGGCCATGTCCCTGAGTATCGCACACCTTGTGCTTTTTGATACTCCAGTAACATTGCAGCTGTGAAATATGGCAAAACTGGTGGCAAATGGCATCCTGCAGCTTCACGCTTGATTTTCCTCAATTCATGGGCAGTTATTTTGTGCCTTTTTTGCCCAACACGCTTCTTGCGACCCTGTTGGCTATTTGCCATGAAACACTTGATTATTCGGTGATCATGCTTCAAAAGTTTGGCCATTTCAAGACTGCTGCATCCCTCTGCAAGACATCCCACAATCTTGGACTTTTCAGAGCCCGTCAAATCTCTCTTCTGACCCATTTTACCAAAGGAAAGGAAGTTGCCTAATAATTAAGCACACCTTATATAGGGTTTTGAAGTCATTAGACAACACCCCTCCTCAGTACAGAGCTATACATCACCCGATTTACTTAATTGGTAGTTGTCTCTCAAGCCTGAACAGCTTGGAGTTGGACAACATGTATAAAAAGTATCACGTGATCAAAATACAACTTTCCTAATAATTCTGCACACAGTGTAGAAAAGAGCTTTCTCATGCGCCATCAGCCGTCATTGCATTATGCATCCAACAAGATAGGACGGTATGTAATAAAGAACATAGCTCTACCGGGGGGTGGGGGGGGGGAAGGTCTAAAACTGAGGCAAACCAGATCTGCCACAAATCCAAAATTGGATCGTGACAATGGTCCTATAAGATGCTCCATACAGATATGTGTCCCATATAATGCTGTACATGGCCCCATAAGATGCTCCATACAGACATTTGCCCCATATACTGTTGCTGCGATAAAAAAAAAAATCACATACTCACCACTCAGGTGCCAGGCACTTGCTATATTCACCTGGTCCCCGTTCCACCGATGGATACCGCTATGTCTTCCCCGTCCTCTGCACTGACTGTTCAGGCAGAGGGCGGCACGCACTAATCGCTTCATCGCGCCCTCTAACCTGAGCGTCACTGCAGAGGATGGGGAAGACGCAGCGGCACCCATCAGTGGAACGGGGAACAGGTGAATATCGCGCACTGCGTTATACTCACCTGCTCCTGGCGCGGTCCCTGCACGTCTGTTCCCCGGCGCCGGCAGCTTCTTCCTGTAGTGAGCGGTCACATGGAACTGCTCATTACAGTAAAGAATATGCGGCTCCACCCCTATGGCGTCAATATTCAATACTGTAATGAGCGGTACCATGTGACCACTCACTGCAGGAAGCTGCCAGCGTCCGGGAACCAGGGACGTGCAGGGACCGCGCCAAGAGCAAGTGAGTATTATTACACAGCTCCCGCTCCCCCTCCCCTACCGACCTCTGGGAATTACTCAAGTATAAGCCAAGAGGGGCAATTTGAGCCTTAAAAAAATGGGCTGAAATTCTTGGCTTATACTCAAGTATATACGGCATAATATATACTGTATTTTCTGGCGTATAAGACTACTTTTTAACCCCTGAAAATCTTCTCAAAAGTTAGGTGTCGTCTTATACGCCAGGTGTCGTCTTATAGGGCAGATGCGGAATAATCTGCGGTCGCCGCATATTGTGGGGGGAGGGGTCCCAATGACGAGGTGAGGGGGCGCCTCACCGGAAAGGTGTAAGTGAAGCAGAGGCAGAGAAGGAAATAATAGGATTCAAGGGTGAGCCAGATGAGTGAAAGAGGAGTGTTTTTCTAGGCACAGAATCGCTCTCTCTCATTTTTGCATACCCCTGGCATCCCAGACGCTGACAGTTTGCTTCACTTACACCTTCCTGGTGAGGCGCTCCCTCACCTCGTCATCGGGACCACTCCCCCCCACTATATACGTCGACCACAGATTGCTTCGCACCCAACCTATAAGACGACACCCGGCATATAAGACAACCCCCGACTTTTGAGAAGATTTTATATTTTAACTGGAAAAGTTGGGGGTCGTCTTATACGCCGTAAAATACGGTGTGTATATATATATATATATGAATATGTGTATATAAATATGTGTGTGTGTATATATATATATATATATATATATATATATATACACACACATTTATATACACATATTCATACATATACACACTAGCTGAAGAGCCCGGCGTTGCCTGTGTATAGTAAATATCTGTGATTAGTTATAGCACCTCACTTCTCTTATTTTCCCCTCACTCCTCTCATTTTCCCCCTCACTCCTCTCATTCCCCCCTAACACTTGTCATTTCGACCTCACATCTGTCATTTTCCGATCACTCCACTATTTTCCCTCACTCCTCTCATTTTGCACTCACACCTTTTCATTTTCACCTCACACAGCTCATTTTCTCCTCAGTATATACAGGTTTGTCATCTCCCTTATATATAGCATACACCTGTATGTCATCTCCTGTATATAGCATATACCTGTATGTCATCTCCCCTGTAAATAGTATATACCTGCTGTATGTCATCTCCTCCTGTATATAGTATATACCTGTAAGTCATCTTCTCCTGTATATAGTATATACCTGTAAGTCATCTGCTCCTGTATATAGTATATACCTGTGCATCATCTCCTCCTCTATATAGTATATACCTATGTGTCATCTCCCCTGTATATAGTATGTACCTGTATGTCATCTCCCCTGTATATAGTATATACCAGTGTTTCATCTCCTCCTGTATATAATATATACCGGTGTCATCTCCCCTGTATATAGTATATACCTGTGTCATCTCCCCTGTATATAGTATATATGTGTGTGTGTCATCTCCTCCTGTAATTAGTATATACCTGTATGTCATCTCCTCCTGTATATAGTATATACCTGTGTCATCTCCCCTGTATATAGTCTATACCTGTGTGTCATCTCCTCCTGTATTAGACCTCCTTCACACGTTATTTGCTGAGTATTTTTACCTCAGTATTTGTAAGCTAAATTGGCAGCCTGATAAATCCCCAGCCAACAGGAAGCCCTCCCCCCTGGCAGTATATATTAGCTCACACATACACATAATAGACAGGTAATGTGACTGACAGCTGCCGTATTTCCTATATGGTACAGTTGTTGCTCTTGTAGTTTGTCTGCTTATTAATCAGATTTTTATTTTTGAAGGATAATACCAGACTTGTGTGTGTTTTAGGGGTGAGTTTCATGTGTCAAGTTGTGTGTGTTGAGTTGCGTGTGGCGACATGCATGTAACGACTTTTGTGAGATGAGTTTTGTGTGGCGACATGTGTGTAGCAACTTTTTGTGTCGAGTTGCATGTGACAGGTTAGTGTAGCAAGCCGCCCCCTCCGCGCTGTTTTCCCATGAAATCCGGCGCCTGCGTTGTTTAGTACTGGCTGGTGCAGGCGCAGTGAGCTCTGGCCATCTGACATTACATACAGACTTGCAGACTGCGTCTGTGCGGCCAGTACTAAACAGCGCAGGCGCTGGATTTCATGGGAAAACAGCGCGGAGGGGGAGCCGCCCGGCGCCCCAGAAGATATGAGTGACGGCAGTGTGGCGTTTCCAGCAGGGGGGTTAAGACCTGCCTCCCTGTCTAAAGAAAGGTATTTTGGTGAAATTATAAAACGCTTTATTTTGGCAATAACTGCACCAAAAACTAAAAGAGCCACCTTGCTAGAATGCAGCATTACTGCTGCACAAGGTGGCTCTTTTAGTTTATAACGGCTGGAGGGGGTGACAGAGTCCCTTTAACAAAAAAGTGTGAAACAACTGAAAATATGTCTTATATTCTATGTTCTTCAAAGTAGCCACCTTTTGCATTGATGACTGCTTTGCACACTCTTGGCATTCTCTTGTGAGCCAGTTTCTTTGTAACGCTTGATGGTTTTTGCCACTGCACTTGGGGACACTTTCAAAGTTTTCCCAATTTTTCGGACTCACTGACCTTCATTTCTTAAAGTAATGATGGCCACTCGTTTTTCTTTACTTAGCTGCTTTGTTCTTGCCATAATTTAAATTCTAACAGTCTATTCAATAGGACTATCAGCTGTGTATCCACCAGACGTCTGCTCAACACATCTGATGGTCCCAACCCCATTTATAAGGCAAGAAATCCCACTTATTAAACCTGACAGGGCACACCTGTGAAGTGAAAACCAATCCCGGTGACTACCTCTTGAAGCTCATCAAGAGAATGCCAAGAGTGTGCAAAGCAGTCATCAAAGCAAAAGGTGGCTACTTTGAAGAACCTAGAATATAAGACATAATTTCAGTTATTTCACACTTTTTTGTTAAGTATATAATTCCACATGTGTTAATTCATAGTTTTGATGCCTTCAGTGTGAATGTACAATTTTCATAGTCCTAAAAATACAGAAAAATCTTTAAATGAGAAGGTGTGTCCAAACTTTTGGTCTGTACTGTATGTATATGCTTAATAAAATTAAAAAAAATTGGTTTCCTGCAGAAATCAAAGCGGTTTATGGGAGTTTACTCCACTGTAATGTAACAGAAAAAAATGCAATAGTGCTTGGATGAAAATCCAGAAAAATGTTTGAACACTTTTTTTTCTGTTGTAGAGATCACAGAAATGTTCACAGACCACGCAACACTGTGTGGCTGAGAAATGGAATCCTAAACATTTTTTTTTACAAGCTTTTGAGATCACACAAATCTTTACAGACCGCTGAACACGGTATGGCTGAGAAATAGAACCCAGTAAAATGTTTCAACGATTTGGGAGTGTTATATAACACAAAAAGGACCTCAAAGCACGCAATACTTGATGGATCAAAATATATTCAATTTTTACAGTCACAACAAAAAAGCTGCAGCTATATATTTGTCAACGGACAGCACAGACCTAATCACGGTCTACTGACTGTATTCTGTCACTCTCCCTGCTCCTATCCCTCCCTCCCTACACTAAATGCACAATGTATGTGATATAAATAATAAAGCAAAAGATTAGCCCTGACAAGGGCTGTTAGTTTTCTGGTTCAGCTTCAGCACCAGTATCAACATTACAGGACTGTGAATTGTTTATTGTGCACATATGCCCGTACAAGCACTCTCTCTCTCCGATATGAATTGTCACAGAACTGTGCAATGACATCAGTGTGCCTAGCCGGGTGCCCCCCCGCTCTTTTATAATCTCTAATGATGTCATACGGCCAGCTAATCACAGTAATGCAACTACCAAGATGGCTACTGAATTACAGTGACTCACAGGCAATCCCCTAATGTTTATTGGTTGCTCATCCCTAATGGAAAGCCATGACCAGGCAGTACTTTGTCCAGGTGTTCACCAAGGTCCCTTGATGGACTTTCAAAGATTACCTTTGACAGGCCATTAGCCCTCGTTTTCTCCGTGGCAGAGCAGTAGCAGATGGATAAGTCAAATTTTGTAAGGCGAGCTACCCAACGCTGTTCCAGAGAACCTAGCTTGGCTGTGTCCAGATGAGACAGAGGATTGTTGTCAGTTTGTACAAGGATCTTGGCCCCTGTCAGGTATTCTGCAAACTTCTCCGTCATGGCCCACATCAGGGCAAGGAGTTACAGCTGGAGCTGCGAGTGTTTTGCTCAGTATCCTGTAGGGACCTACTGACATAGGTGATAACCCTTTCATGCCTGTCCTGTATCTGCAAAAACACTGCCCCAAGTCCATAGAGACTGCCATTGGTATATAAGAGGAATGGCCTATCAAAATCTGCATAAGCCAGGATGGGGGACGATGTCAGGGCCTCTTTCTGGGTCTGGAAGGCCTCCTCATGCTTCTGTCCCCAGAGAATGCTTTGGTTCTCGGGTACCCCAGCTGTCCCTTCATTCAGAAGGTCCGCTATTTTCACATACTCTTTGATGAATCACCGATAGTACCCGGCCAATCCAAGGAAGGGTTCTGGGTGCTGGTCATTGATGCATCTCACCTACTTTGTCTTGCGAAGGCAGTAATCCATCCTGGGATACCTTATGGCTCAGGTACTCGATCTCCTTCTTGAAAACATGACACTTCTTTGGCTTGACCATAGCTTGAAAGTAATGAATGAAGTACAACTCAGGTCGACTCATGGTCATTATCTGTGACCCAGTATGCACTAAGCAGTCTACTGGGATGCCTTTAAACTCATCTCTAAGGATGGGACAACCTACAACCAAATGTTCGGAGTTGTACTGGGTGGTATGCTCTTCTACATCCTCCGCAGTACGCCTCACTACTCCAGGGGCTTTAAGTTTAACGGAGGCTCTGGATGTGTGGGGCCTCCAGCCTTTCACGAAATGCCGGCATAGTCCCTCCCCCCCCACCCCCCAACTCCCCACCCAAGCGGCACCTGCCCACACCAGCCGCACCTGCCCACAGCAGCCTGGGGTGGGAGTCATATTGCCGTACCACCGAACACACCCCGTGACCACACTCCACCAGCGCTGCTGATCCCCCCCGGTAAGTTGAATTTGGATTTGACACATTAATTTTTTCCCTATTTTCTTTCTGAAAATTTGGGATGCGTCTTATGGTTCAGTGCGTCTTCTAGTCCAAAAAATATGGTACTTGTTACCTCCCCGTCCATGGGACCGGCTGCAGTTACAGATATGGCAGGAGACCATAGGTCTGGATCAACAGGTTCGCTTTACTGTGCAATTCGGATACATGCAATTGCGGCATACATATTGAGACAGAGTCCTTCTTTGATGATGTTCCCTTTGTTCTGAGTATTATCAGTTTTTTCCCCACCTCAACATCTTCTGTTGGTCCCAGGAGCTTCCTATCCAGCATAATAGTTTTCCTAAAGCCCATCATCCTTCCCTTTCAGTACTACCTGGTTGACATCTTCCTCACAAGGGAGACAGATATATGGCACTCAATACCTCTTCCAGGCCTTAAGTCTAAGACTTACCCGGCTTCCACATGAAACTTTGGATGTGTCCTCATACTGTTAGAAGACTTGTACTGACAGAACCCTTTTGCCTCTTCTGCATCTGCTTTCTTAGAATGCATTGACCAAGTCATTGTCTAGAACTTCTCAGAACTCCCTCACACACTTGACTCTCTGTCTGACTGACTAAAAGTGGGAAATGCTTCCCTATTAACTGAACTAACCCCTCCCAATTGATGGACTAAACCCATATGTTAATTGTGTGTTCCCCTGTGTGTTGCAAACTATATCCCTATGCTGGTAATGGTCCCCCTAGTGCAGTGATGGCAAACCTTTTAGAGACCGAGTGCCTAAACTGCAATCCAAAACCCACCTATTTTTCGGAAAGTGCTCTGAATACTCATGGGTTTATGAGAAATCATGGGTTTATGAGAAATCATGGGTTTATGAGAAATCATGGGTTTATGAGAAATCGCTCCTGTCAAACCAATCTACCGTATATACTCGAGTATAAGCCGAGATTTTCAGCCCAAATTTTAGGGCTGAAAGTGCCCCCCTCGGCTTATACTCGAGTCACGGTAGCGGTGGGGTCGGAATGCTTGGTCTGGGGGAAAATGTGTGTAAATGGGTTAGTAACTGGCTTAGTGATAGAAAGCAGAGGGTGGTTATAAATGGTATAGTCTCTAACTGGGTCGCTGTGACCAGTGGGGTACCGCAGGGGTCGGTATTGGGACCTGTTCTCTTCAACATATTCATTAATGATCTGGTAGAAGGTTTACACAGTAAAATATCGATATTTGCAGATGATACAAAACTATGTAAAGCAGTTAATACAAGTGAAGATAGTATTCTGCTACAGATGGATCTGGATAAGTTGGAAACTTGGGCTGAAAGGTGGCAGATGAGGTTTAACAATGATAAATGTAAGGTTATAGACATGGGAAGAAGGAATCAATATCACCATTACACACTGAACGGGAAACCACTGGGTAAATCTGACAGGGAGAAGGACTTGGGGATCCTAGTTAATGATAAACTTACCTGGAGCAGCCAGTGCCAGGCAGCAGCTGCCAAGGCAAACAGGATCATGGGGTGCATTAAAAGAGGTCTGGATACACATGATGAGAGCATTATACTGCCTCTGTACAAATCCCTAGTTAGACCGCACATGGAGTACTGTGTCCAGTTTTGGGCACCGGTGCTCAGGAAGGATATAATGGAACTAGAGAGAGTACAAAGGAGGGCAACAAAATTAATAAAGGGGATGGGAGAACTACAATACCCAGATAGATTAGCGAAATTAGGATTATTTAGTCTAGAAAAAAGACGACTGAGGGGCGAACTAATAACCATGTATAAGTATATAAGGGGACAATACAAATATCTCGCTGAGGATCTGTTTATACCAAGGAAGGTGACGGGCACAAGGGGGCATTCTTTGCGTCTGGAGGAGAGAAGGTTTTTCCACCAACACAGAAGAGGATTCTTTACTGTTAGGGCAGTGAGAATCTGGAATTGCTTGCCTGAGGAGGTGGTGATGGCGAACTCAGTCGAGGGGTTCAAGAGAGGCCTGGATGTCTTCCTACATACAATTATTAGGTTCTGTAGAAGGACGTAGATCTGGGGATTTATTATGATGGAATATAGGCTGAACTGGATGGACAAATGTCTTTTTTCGGCCTTACTAACTATGTTACTATGTTACTGAGGTTTTAGGTTAGAAAGACAGCTCGTATTTAGCGCACTTTAGAGTC